>NC_058080.1:698302849-699502849 GCF_014858855.1 Bufo gargarizans | reverse complement strand
GTATAGTTCCAGGATCACCAGCAATCACATTATTATTAGTGTTCTCTTTATCAGAAAAAAATGCTTTCAACCTCAAACTATAAAACTTTTGAAGGTCCGAATTCTAATTCAAACCAGTCCCGAGGGATACGGGGGCAAAAAGTAAATCCACGGCTTAATACTTGAATCTGTGCTTCACTCAACTGTATGGAGGAGATATTAACGACCAGGTCTACTGTTTCCGACCCTGTCTCGTGGCATGGCCCTGTTGATGTTTCGGGGGATTGTGTTGGTGGTAGATTTTTTATGGGGTCGGTGATGTTTTTCTACTGCCCCTTCGATATCCACCTCGCCTCCTCCTCCGTTGACTCCTAAAAAATTCTATGTACCTGACTGTCAGAATCCCTTGTAGTGAAAAAATGAAGAAAGGATGGTGGCTCTCTCACTATTCCACTTTTGGAAAGGTGCACTACCCCACAGCACTCCCAAATGCTGGTACGTGAAAATTGGAGTAGAAACTTGGATAGGGGGTCACTCAATATCAGGCAAACACATGGTTATCTGGTATCCACAATAAATTTTATAGCAAATCAGCATGAAACATAAAATTAGCAATATCACATACAAATTATAACATGTCATAAAAGGCTAAAATTGCAAAAATACTAAGAATACCGCACTTATCAAAAACAAAGTCCCAATGCCTGTACCGCAATGGCCGCAATATGAGGGAGGTAAAATTGACCCAAAGAATAAATCAATCCAGAGTCAGATTAGTGTCAGTTCAAGCGAAGCTAGATTTCAGAGTCATGTATACTCGCATAGGGTGTGCATAACAGACAATAAATACTGTTATATTGTTTAGCTGTACGTTACCACATCTTCATCCGGTATCGCCAATTACTTTGTATGGCGTAGTATTTGCAATCATCCGATCAGGTGTGTAGGTGAGATCTCCCGCTCCTATGAATACGATGCAAGCGGTATAGCAAAGTTTGCCGCTGTGACCTGCCAGGACCTGCGTGGCATCCCACGTGGTTCACTGCTCGGTCATGTGATTTTAAAGTCTTTGGGCGGGGATTCAAATCACCTGTGATTGAAGTTGGTCAATTCGGACGTTGCTGGTATCCTAAATGCTTAAATATGCGATTTAAAATATGTAGTTTGGAGTGCTCCTTTTCGATAATCCCTCAGTGTTGTTACCTTCTTCAGTGGTTTGAACAGTGGAGGTGTAATGTCCTCTTTTATCTGATGTCTATAATTGGGCAATGCATGTTGGGGCAGTGAGGGATATCTTAAAAACACGGATATCGGTCCCAGGGATTGGAACCCACACTTTTTACTCCAAAGGTGTATGATATAATTATTAACTTAAAATTCATTCTCTATTCACACATATTGTCACTTTTCATACTGTTCATTGATAGTTTTCATAGTGGTATAGAATAAAATAAAACCAATCGAAATATATATAAATAGCATACAGACCCTAAAAACAACATAAAACAAGAAAAAACACATGTGCGGTTTTATGCGTTTTCAATGCGTTTTTTCTGGAAATGAATACAATGGATCAATATAATAAAACTGGATACACGTGTTGTGTTAAAAAGGCATTTTAGTCTATTGTACAGACATGGACTATAAATTAGGTGCAAAAATGTACAGTACAGACCAAAAGTTTGGACACACCTTCTCATTCAAAGAGTTTTGTTTATTTTCATGACTATGAAAATTGTAGATTCACAACTGAAGGCATCAAAACTATGAATTAACACATGTGGAATATATACATAACAAAAAAGTGTGAAACAACTGAAAATATGTCATATTCTAGGTTCTTCAAAGTAGCCACCTTTTACTTTGATTACTGCTTTGCACACTCTTGGCATTCTCTTGATGAGCTTCAAGAGGTAGTCACCTGAAATGGTTTTCACTTCACAGGTGTGCCCTGTCAGGTTTAATAAGTGGGATTTCTTGCCTAATAAATGGGGTTGAGACCATCAGTTGTGTTGTGGAGAAGTCAGGTGGATACACAGCTGATAGTACTACTGAATACATTTTGTATTATGGCAAGAAAAAAGCAGCTAAGTAAAGAAAAATGAGTGGCCATCATTACTTTAAGAAATGAAGGTCAGTCAGTCCGAACAATTGGGAAAACTTTGACAGTGTTCCCAAGTGCTGTCACAAAAACCATCAAGCGCTACAAAGAAACTGGCTCACATGCACACCGACCCAGGAAAGGAAGACCAAGAGACACCTCTGCTGCGGATGATAAGTTCATCCGAATCACCAGCCTCAGAAATCGCAGGTTAACAGCAGCTCAGATTAGAGACCAGGTCAATGCCACACAGAGTTCTAGCAGCAGACACATCTCTAGAACAACTGTTAAGAGGAGACTGTGTGAATCAGGCCTTCATGGTAGAATATCTGCTAGGAAACCACTGCTAAGGACAGGCAACAAGCAGAAGAGACTTGTTTGGGCTAAAGAACACAAGGAATGGACATTAGACCAGTGGAAATCTGTGCTTTGGTCTGATGAGTCCAAATTTGAGATCTTTGGTTTCAACCACTGTGTCTTTGTGCGACGCAGAAAAGGTGAACGGATGGACTCTACATGCCTGGTTCCCACCGTGAAGCATGGAGGAAGAGGTGTGATGGTGTGGGGGTGCTTTGCTGGTGACACTGTTGGGGATTTATTCAAAATTGAAGGCATACTGAACCAGCATGGCTACCGCAGCATCTTGCAGCGGCATGCTATTCCATCCGGTTTGCGTTTAGTTGGACCATCATTTATTTTTCAACAGGAAAATGAACCCAAACACACTTCCAGGCTGTGTAAGGGCTATTTGACCATGAAGGAGAGTGATGGGGTGCTGCGCCAGATGACCTGACCTCCACAGTCACCGGACCTGAACCCAATTGAGATGGTTTGGGGTGAGCTGGACCGCAGAGTGAAGGCAAAAGGGCCAACAAGTGCTAAGCATCTCTGGGAACTCCTTCAAGACTGTTGGAAGACCATTTCAGGTGACTACCTCTTGAAGCTCATCAAGAGAATGCCAAGTGTGCGCAAAGCAGTAATCAAAGCAAAAGGTGGCTACTTTGAAGAACCTAGAATATGACACATTTTCATTTGTTTCACCCTTTTTTATGTATATAATTCCACATGTGTTAATTCATAGTTTTGATGCCTTCAGTGTGAATCTACAATTTTCATAGTCATGGAAATAAAGAAAACTCTTTGAATGAGAAGGTGTGTCCAAACTTTTGGTCTGTACTGTATATGCGATTTCTCTGTATCCTCAATGATTGTCTGGATGCCTCCGTTCGCATTGTGGGTTAGCCGCGGCAACCGTGGGCCGTCCCCTGTTAGGTCAGATGGATGCGTGTCGACGCCGGGATGATGTAGCCGGGAGCGCTTGGCGCTGCCTGATTGACGTCAACAGCAGAGGACGGAGCGGTATGATGCTGAGAGGCAGACCCACTATCGCAGCGCAGGAAGCGGAGATTGTGATGTGGCTGACTGTATAACAGAGAGGGACGCCGAACATCTCGATGGACAGTATGATCCACTTATGGTATACAGCGATGCCTGGCGTCAGGTAGTGAGTGGATGGATTCGTAGTGTGATTGGTTTATACTCAGGTGAGTCATGGAGGTAGATTAGGCTAAAGAGGGGTTTGAAAAAGGTGCATATTGATTGGTCAGATTTTACCATTGCCTACAATTGGATAATCTGGATGGGGGTGGCGCAGTTGTTTTTACCATAAATATATGGATGTAACACAATGTTAATAGGCTTGACAAAGGCTGTATATCAGCCGAAAATGTTGCTGCTATGTATATTGTTGCTATGAAGTTCTAATAAAAGACGTTGAAGTGAGATGCTGCTGACACCGTCTGCATTTGTGTTTAGTACGGCTAAGAGAGCGAATACATTTCCTAATAACAACAGTGGAGGTGTGGCGGGACTGCTATCTGTTAGGGCAGCCTAAAGTGGGCCAACCTAGGTATAAAAGTTTTCAGAAAATGATACGAAAATGAAAAGGGGAATGGGTGGGTGGGTACCACGAATGCCGTAGTGCCGTGCGTATCGGGAGGGGAGGTGGCCCGCAGCTTTATATAGCCTGTACAGGCGCCTCCCCTCTCACAAATACCGCAAATTACATTTGCTTCTCACTTGTGTTCAGTACGGCTAAGCGAGCGAATACATTTCCTAATACAGTCCTGATCAAAAGTTTAAGACCACTTGAAAAATGGCAAAAAATCATATTTAGCATGGCTGGATCTTAACAAAGTTCCAAGTAGAGCTTCAACATGCAACAAGAAGAAATGGGAGTGAGACAAAACATTTTTTGAGCATTCAATTTAATGAAAACATCAAATAAACTGAAACAGGCTGTTTTTCAGCTGATCAAAAGTTTAGGACCACACGCCTTTAAAAGGCCAAATCTGTGCAAAGATGTGGATTCATTGTCATTTTCTGCCATGTAGTCACACGTTGTGAAAGCAAAGGCAAAAAAACTCTCCCTTTTTTTAACGTGGTCAGGTTGTTGAACTGCATAAGCAGGGTCTCTCACAGTGCGCCATCGCTGCTGAGGTAGGACGCAGTAAGACAGTCATTTGGAATTTCTTAAATGATCCTGAGGGTTATGGAACAAAAAAGTAAAGTGGAAGACCCAAATAAATTTCACCAGCACTGAACCGGAGGATCCAATTGGCTGTCCGTCAAGACACTGGACGATCCTCGACCCAAATTAAGGCCCTTACTGGTGCTGACTGCAGCCCCATAACCATCAGACGGCATCTGAGACTGAAGGGCTTCAAATACAAAAAAAATCTTCAAAGACCTCGTCTCCTTGAACGCCATAGAACTGCTCGTTTGGACTTTGCAAGAGAGCACCAAACATGGGACATTCAAAGGTGGAAGAAAGTTTTATTCTCTGATGAGATTTTTTTTTACCTTGATGGTCCTGATGGTTTCCAACATTACTGGCATGACAAGCAGATCCCACCTGAGATGTTTTCTACGCGCCACAGTGGAGGGGGCGCCATAATGGTCTGGGATGCTTTTTCCTTCAGTGGAACAATGGAGCTTCAGGAAGTGCAGGGGTGTAAAACGGCCGCTGGCTATGTCCAGATGTTGCAGAGAGCATTCCTCATGACTGAGGGCCCTCGTCTGTGTGGTAACGACTGTTTTTTTTTTCAACAGGACAACGCTACAGTACACAATGCCCGCAGGACAAGGGACTTCTTCCAGGAGAATAACATCACTCTTTTGGCCCATCCTGCGTGTTCCCCTGATCTAAATCCAATTGAGAACCTTTGGGGATGGATGGCAAGGGAAGTTTACAAAAATGGACAACAGTTCCAGACAGTAGATGGTCTTCGTGCAGCCGTCTTCACCACTTGGAGAAATGTTCCCACTCACCTCATGGAAACGCTTGCATCAAGCATGCCGAAACAAATTTTTGAAGTGATCAACAATAACGGCGGCGCTACTCATTGCTGAGTTCATGTTTGGAAGTTGGATTTCTGTTTTGGGGGGGTTTGGTCTTAAACTTTTGATCAGCTGAAAAACAGCCTGTTTCAGTTTATTCGTTGTTTTCATTAAATTGAATGCTCAATATTTTTTTTGTCTTACTCCCATTTCTTATTGTTACATGTTAAAGCTCTACTTGGAACCTTGTTAAGATCCAGCCATGCTAAATATGATTTTTTGCCATTTTTCAAGTGGTCTTAAACTTTTGATCAGGACTGTAACAGCAGTGGAGGTGTGGCGGCACTGCTGTCTGTTAGGGCAGCCTAAAGTGGGCCAAAAAGACAGACAAATAAGTTCAAAATATTCGTATCTGTTTAATACGTTATCTTCAATATAACAATTGCTGAAAAGCCTGAGACATTTCTACACAAGGATTGGGAATATATCTGGCATAGCATGAAGATTTCCATCTATCCAATCTCTTGATATTGTGGACAGGTATATTATTCTTGGATGCCGCGGAAGCAGCCCCTATTCTGATGGTTTGACTAGTTATTGTCAAGGGGTCGACCCCGAGTGATGACAGTAGAGTATTTAAGAAAAGTTTGGATACTGAGAGGAGCTGCTTCATGTGTCAATAAGGGGAACTCAACTGGGGCAGAGTTATTAACATCCAAGCAGCTTAACAGAAGAGCTACTAGACACCAATCATTATTAGTCGGGAAGTAGCAGATTTTTACCACCTCGCCTGTCCATGAGGTTTTAGAACGTACTAAGGTGAGGACGAACTTGCTGCCTACCCATTTGAGATGTTCTTTCCTAATAACCGAGGTAGATGACGCTGCGCAGGTAAATTCACCTGGTCTTAGAAAACTGTAGAAGCTTAGGTTTAATGCTGTTTTAATTAATAGGCTAGTATAGCGGCCAAAAGGTTCCTTATCTAACATTTTGGATAAATCTCGGAACATTGAGCCTGTAAGAGGTTGTCGTTTGTTTTTTGGTTTTGAAGTAGTATGTTGAAGGCCCTTCAATATTGCCTTGATGAGATATGCAGAGAACAAGGACCGCTTATCGGGGTATAGAAGATACCAATGATGTTGGATGCCTGCTAAGTATACTTTAATGGTATTGTATGATAGCTTCAGATCGGTATTGGCAAAAAGCAACAAATGCAAGTATATAAGAAATGTCCCCTAAATCAGACCGAGGGTATGTTTCCTTGAATTTCATGAACCTAGCCCAGGCTGTGTTGTAATTCCTCAATGTATTAATCGACAGAGATTTGTTGATCAGTGACCTGGCAGTTCCCAAGTGTGCCATCAGTCCATGAACAACAGTTTGTGGTGTGGCGTTGGTCAGTGGCGTTGCGAGGGGGGTGCGGGCCGCACCGGGTGACACCAGTCTGATGGTGCACCCCCCCAGTATAATAAACATTGGTGGCGCATAGCTGCCGGTCTCCTGTTCTATCTTCAGGACCTGTGGTGACATCACTGAGCTAATCACATGGTCCATTACCATGGTGATGGATCATATGATGTACCATGTGATGACCACAGTGATGTCACCACAGGTCCTTTCACAGGTCCTGAAGATAGAACAGGAGACCGGCAGCTGCGCGATCAATTGGAGGAGGTGAGTTAATTTTTATTTATTTTTTTAACCCTCGTTGGCACTTCCCACTGCGCCACCAATGTTTATTATACTGGGAGGGGGCCGCACTCAATGTATATTATACTGGGGGGGGGTGGCCGCACTCAATGTTTATTATACTGGGGAGGGGCGCTCTCAAAGTATATTATACTGGGGGGGCACTCTCAATGTTTATTATACTGGGGGGGTGGCCGCACTCAATGTTTATTATACTGGGGGGGCGCTCTCAATGTATATTATACTGGGGGGGGGGCGCTCTCAATGTTTGATATACTGGGGGGGGTGCTCTCAATGTTTGATATACTGGGGGGGGCGCTCTCAATGTATATTATACTGGGGGGGTGGCCGCACTCAATGTTTATTATACTGTGGGGGGGGGGCGCTCTCAATGTATATTATACTGGGGGGGGGCGCTCTCAATGTTTGATATACTGGGGGGGGGCACTCTCAATGTTTATTATACTGGGGGGGGGCGCTCTCAATGTTTATTATACTGGGGGGGCGCTCTCAATGTTTATTATACTGGGGGGCGCTCTCAATGTTTATTATACTGGGGGGGCGCTCTCAATGTTTATTATACTGGGGGGGTGCTCTCAATGTTTATTATACTGGGGGGCGCTCTCAATGTTTGATATACTGGGGGGCGCACTCAATGTTTATTATACTGGGGGGCGCACTCAATGTTTATTATACTGGGGGGGCGCACTCAATGTTTATTATACTGGGGGGGCGCTCTCAATGTTTGATATACTGGGGGGCGCACTCAATGTTTATTATACTGGGGGGGGGCGCACTCAATGTTTATTATACTGGGGGGGCGCACTCAATGTTTATTATACTGGGGGGGGCGCACTCAATGTTTATTATACTGGGGGGGCGCACTCAATGTTTATTATACTGGGGGGGCACACTCAATGTTTATTATATTGACCTTATACTAAGCATTCTGTATTCAGAATGCTATTATTTTCCCTTATAACCATGTTATAAGGGAAAATAACACAGTGAATAGACTTTCATCTTAGCAACCAAGCGTGAAAATCGCACCGCATCCGCACTTGCTTGCGGATACAATGCGATTTTCACGCAGCCCCATTAACTTCTATGGGGTCTGCGTTGCATGAAAACGCACAACATAAAGCATGTTGCGATTTTCACGCAGCGCACAAGTGATGCGTGAAAATCACCGCTCATGTGCACAGCCCCATAGAAGTGAATGGGTCCGGATTCAGTGCGGGTGCAATGCGTTCACCTCACGCATTGCACCCGCGCAGAAATCTCACCCATGTGAAAGGGGCCTAAGGGTGAATAGGACAAGGGTTCCAGCCCCTAAGGGGGCTAATAGTAAGTGAAAATAAAACACAAACACTAAGGCTACTTTCACACTTGCGGTAGTGTGATGCGGCAAGCAGTTCCGTTGTCAGAACTGCCCGCCGGATCCGCCGATCTTGATGTGACTGAAAGCATTTATGAGATGCATCCGGATGTGCAGATCCATCTCACAAATGCATTGCAAGAATGCATCCATGTCTCCGCTTGTCATGCAGACAGACGGATCCGTCTTGTATCTTTTTACACATTTTTACCGGCATGCGCAGACCGGAAGGACGGATCCTGCATTCCGATATTTTGAATGCCGAATCTGGCACTAATATGTTCCTATGGGAAAAAATGCCAGATCCGGCATTCAGGCAAGTCTTCAGTTTTTTTCGCCGGAGATAAAACCGTAGCACGCTGCGGTTTTATCTTTTGCCTGATCAGTCAAAATGACTGAACTGAAGACATCCTGACGCATCCTGGACGGATTACTCCATTCAGAATGCGTGGGGATATGACGGATCAGTTCTTTTCCGGTATTGAGCCCCTGTGACGGAACTCTATGCCGAAAAAGAAAAACACTAGTGTGAAAGTACTCTAAAATATTAAGTTTAAATCCCCCCTTTCCCAATTTTACATATAAAAAATATATACAATAAACATATTACATAGCACTGCGTCCGAAAAGTCCAAACTATTAAATTATTAAAAAATATCTCCTATGCAGTGAGCATTTGCCATTTTTTAGTCACCTTTTCACCCCAAAAAATAGGATAGGACTGTTCTATTATGGGCCGAACGTTTCCTAAAATGCGAATCGCGCCGCCTAAGCCCTGAGCCGTACACAGCGCGGGACACAGGCCAGAAGAGGCCTGCATCGCATCGCTGCCAAAGAGGTAAGTGTTTTTTTCCTTTTTTTTTCTGTACAATACTGATGGCTAGTGGCACATGATAGGAGAGGCCCTATGGCTAGTGGCACATGATAGGGGGGGCTGCCTATGGCTACTGGCACATGATAGGTGGGCCTATGGCTACTGGCACATGATAGAGGGCCCTATGGCTACTGGCACATGATAGAGGGGCCCTATGGCTACTGGCACATGATAGGGGGGCCCTATGGCTACTGGCACATGATAGGGGGCCCTATGGCTACTGGCTATGGCGTTGGTGTCTGCAGTTGATGTGCTTCGGGGGAGATCTGAAAAAAAAAGTTTAAAGTTAAGCCTGGACAAGGCGTCTGCTGCTGTATTTTGTTTGCCAAATATGTGTGCACAGTCGAAATGGAAGTTACACTGTAATGCTATCCATATTAGTATCCTTACTAAGGACATTACTTCACTGGTGGTGGATCTGCCTTTGTTAAGAAGGTCTGCGGTAACTGCATTATCTGTTAAGAACAGTACTGTTTGATTCTGCCATAACTTACCCCATGCCACTGCTGCTGCAACTATAGGGTAAACTTCGAACAAGGGAGAAGAGTGAGAGAAGCCTGGAATGTCTGCTACTTCAGACGGCCAAGAACTGGCCAACCAGTGACTCCCATATATAGCTGCGAATCCCACTGACGCCGAGGCGTCTGTATGAATAATAGGGGACTTACTGGACACCGGAGGGACAAAAAAAATGACACTCTGTTCCAGTGGGTTAAAAATGTGTCCCATATGGCTAAATCTGCGAGTGCTGGTTTATCTAATTGGATGATGCTGTCATGGTCAGGGGCTGAATGCAGTAAACTAAGCAATCTGGAAATAAAAGATCTTCCTTGTGGAATTATCCGCATTGTGAAGTTCAGCATTCCTAGAAGACTCTGAAGTTGGGCCCTAGTGGTAATTTTACAATGGGCTGAATGGGCTGACCTGTGCACTGCTTCCTTAATTCCTAACAACTTATCCACGGGTAAGCTCGCCTGTAATTTCACTGTGTCTAACTGCACACCTAAGAAGGTCAAAACTTTACTGGTACCGTCAATTTTATTTTCTGCTACTGGTACTCTGAGCTCCGTGAATACCCTGCGCAATATTCCCAGGTCACCTGGGATGCGAGACTGTGGTTTGATTAGGAGAAAATCATCCAGGTAATGGATCACGTGGTATGCATTAAATGTATTCTCGAGGACCCAGTGAAGACTTTTTGCGAATTGGTGAAATAACCACGGGCTTGATTTGGACCCGAAGGTGAGCTTGTTGGCGAAATAATATGACCCTAGCCATTTGATACCATGCCATCTCCACAAAGGCGGATGTATTGGCAATAGTTTGAAGGCATTTTAGAATAATCTTGCCCTATAATGCACAATCAAGACAAATATCACAGTTGATTAAACGGCACTGGCACCATGTGTTATATGATAAAATAATTGGTCATATATTACCGGCCCAACCACTCATTACTTTTACCAGGGCTCCAAATCTGGGTATACAAATAGCCCCCTCAATAAAAGACAAAAATAAGAAAAAAAACAATATATCAGGTTGGCTGAACCCCAATGGTTTCTTTAGATGCAGAACGTGCATAGGATGTAGGAAAACAAAATTTCCTAAAAAAAAACGACTGTAAAACAATCTCTGACATGTAACTCCTCCGGTGTGGTCTATCTAATCCAGTGCCCTTGTCCCAAACAATATATTGGCCGAACTAAAAGACAGCTTAAAGTTAGAATATCAGAACATCTCAACAACATCACAAAAGGATGTGAAAACATTCCTTTATCTAAACACTTCAAGGAGATGCACAACAAAAGCTGTACAGGCCTGTCATTTATGGCGCTGGAGATGATAGACACACACTGGAGGGGGGGAAACCATATAGAAAAAATGTCGAGAGCCGAATCTAGGCGTATCTATGATTTTGGGAGCATGATGCCAATGGGGCTAAACTCAGAGCTGGAAATGTTTTGATTTTTATAGATATAGGGCCGTCCACCCATGAGTCCATGGGGAATCACATGTCAGGCTGTTTATCAGCACTGTGATCCCCCCTGGACCATGGGTGTACGTCCCCTGATCCTTCCCTTAATGTATCTAATGTACCACCACTCGATCCAACCTTGAAGTTAATGATATTGAAGGAGAAACTGGAAATTGTTTTATAATTGGATTTAGCAATGACTTTTAAAAAAGATATGACATACAGTTGATTTAGTATGAATAAATGCAACAAATATCAAAAAAACGCATCAATAGAGAAAAAAACGCATCATAAGAAAAAAAACGCAAGAAAATCTCATTAAAAAATCGCATGTATGAAAAAATCGCGTGTATGAAAATACTTGAAAATTGACATAACTGTATTGTCTATGAATCTTGAAACAACTATAGACAGTCAGAGGAAGAAGAAACATCATTAACATTGAGAAAACAACCATATATGTGAAGGATTCACATTAAAGGAATCCGCATTCCTTCTTTTCCATGGTACTGTTTTCCCATGATACCACCTTTTTTTTCCCATGATCCTTTTTCCTACAAGATTAATGAAGGATATAAAAACCCACCATCTACTTGTAGGGGGTGATGCCACTGAGGAAGGGGAGAGTTATCCCCGAAACGCGTATGGCGTAAGTTTCACCCCTGAAAGACTTGAACCCGATCAAACAGTGCACTGTTAACAACAAAGGATATCGAGGATTCAAGAAAGAAGCCTTTGCACACACCTACCTTTAATCAGCTGAAAGCGATTACTGGGATCACATCCCCTGCGAAATATAGAGTGTTGAAAAACCGACATAGTAAAGACCGGGACGCCGGCCTGCAATCGTAACCAACTACTCGAAAAAAAAAACAGCTGAAAAAAAGAAAAGGTAAGCCCACAGTTGTGGGTTATTGGTATTGATTATAACTCTAACGCCTACTTTGCGAAAAATACCAGCACGGTTTCTGTCTATAGAAAATCTTCACATGAGATCTTTTACATTGACTCGCTGATGCCGTTTTTTCGAATGCTAAGATAAACCGAAGTCTGTGTAGAAAAATTCTCGAAAAAAACTCTCTCTTTTGGTCAATTTCGAAGATTATTTCGGAAACTCTCGAAAATTTAAATGAAAGCCCATGAGAGGATTCTCATGAGGAATCGATTACAGACCATTTGGGAAGTGTATGGACTACGCAGATAAGAAGTGTCACATACAGACGTGGACAAAATTGTTGGTACCCTTTGGTCAATGAAAGAAAAAGTCACAATGGTCACAGAAATAACTTTAATCTGACAAAAGTAATAATAAATTAAAATTCTATAAATGTTAACCAATGAAAGTCAGACATTGTTTTTCAACCATGCTTCAACAGAATTATGTAAAAAAATAAACTCATGAAACAGGCATGGACAAAAATGATGGTACCCCTAACTTAATATTTTGTTGCGCAACCTTTTGAGGCAATCACTGCAATCAAACGCTTCCTGTAACTGTCAATGAGACATCTGCACCTCTCAGCAGGTATTTTGGCCCACTCCTCATGAGCAAACTGCTCCAGTTGTGTCCGGTTTGAAGGGTGCCTTTTCCAGACTGCATGTTTCAGCTCCTTCCAAAGATGCTCAATAGGATTGAGGTCAGGGCTCATAGAAGGCCACTTTAGAATAGTCCAATTTTTTCCTCTTAGCCATTCTTGGGTGTTTTTAGCGGTGTGTTTTGGGTCATTGTCCTGTTGCAAGACCCATGACCTGCGACTGAGACCAAGCTTTCTGACACTGGCTAGTACATTTCTCTCTAGAATTCCTTGATAGTCTTGAGATTTCATTGTACCCTGCACAGATTCAAGACACCCTGTGCCAGACGCAGCAAAGCAGCCCCAGAACATAACAGAGCCTCCTCCATGTTTCACAGTAGGGACAGTGTTCTTTTCTTGATATGCTTCATTTTTTCGTCTGTGAACATACAGCTGATGTGCCTTGGCAAAAACTTCGATTTTTGTCTCATCTGTCCACAGGACATTCTCCCAGAAGCTTTGTGGCTTGTCAACATGTAGTTTGGCATATTCCAGTCTTGCTTTTTTATGATTCGTTTTCAACAATGGTGTCCTCCTTGGTCGTCTCCCATGTAGTCCACTTTGGCTCAAACAACGACGGATGGTGCGATCTGACACTGATGTTCCTTGAGCATGAAGTTCACCTTGAATCTCTTTAGAAGTCTTTCTAGGCTCTTTTGTTACCATTCGGATTATCCGTCTCTTAGATTTGTCATCAATTTTCCTCCTGCGGCCACGTCCAGGGAGGTTGGCTACAGTCCCATGGATCTTAAACTTATGAATAATATGTGCAACTGTACTCACAGGAACATCTAGTTGCTTGGAGATGGTCTTATAGCCTTTACCTTTAACATGCTTGTCTATAATTTTCTTTCTGATCTCTTGAGACAGCTCTTTCCTTTGCTTCCTCTGGTCCATGTCGAGTGTGGTACACACCATATCACCAAACAACACAGTGATTACCTGGAGCCATATATATAGGCCCAATGGCTGATTACAAGGTTGTAGACACCTGTGATGCTAATTAGTGGACACACCTTGAATTAACATGTCCCTTTGGTCACATTATGTTCTGTGTTTTCTAGGGGTACCATCATTTTTGTCCATGCCTGTTTCATGAGTTTATTTTTTTACATAATTCTGTTGAAGCATGGTTGAAAAACAATGTCTGACTTTCATTGGTTAACATTTATAGAATTTTAATTTATTATTACTTTTGTCAGATTAAAGTTATTTCTGTGACCATTGTGACTTTTTCTTTCATTGACCAAAGGGTACCAACAATTTTGTCCACGTCTGTATGTATGTTGGTGTTTATTGTTGAAATCAGCAGATAGTCACCAGTGATTAGAATTAACAGGTTCATGAGACACAGCCACAGTATACGTGTAACCAAGCCATAATCAGAGCAATATACTTATTTCGGATATCACCAGTATCCGCAATAAGCAAATCAGAACAATATAGCAACAACTGTATACACTGTTATGTATTTTATTGTATTGTATTTTATTATATTTTAACCAAGTACAGCTATAATAAATTGTTCAAATTCCGTGGCATGTATGAGTGTGACAATCTTTTTTTGACATTTTTAATATCTGCCTTGGAAAGCCATGCTTGCTCACCCAGTGAGAGAATTACTTGTATGGCTTCGTCTATGGAAGAATATTGCATGGCAAATTCTTCAGAAGGTATTAATGAGTTAAGACTGGGGATGGCTAAAGAATGCGGACCTGACAAGTCATACATGAGACGTTTTTTATTAGTGAATTTGCCAGACACTATACCAATGGGGTTAATTCTCCAATTCTCTAATGGAGGCTGACTGAAGGGACCTATTAGAAAACCCTTCTCCAATTCTGCCTTTATGAGCTGTGAGACCGATTGCGGGTCCTTGCTAGCAAGATGTTGTAAATTTTTACATTTATAGGAGGTTTGTGGCAAGGCTATCTGACCTGTATGAAACCCGGACCTAAAACCTTCTATGATGAACTTGACCCATTTTGGCTCGGGGTGACCTGACAAATAGATGGCGAACAATTCTCTGTTAACCTAGCCTAGTCATGCTGGATTGGATCCTTTCTGTGGGCATGCTGTTCTAGGGTGTGCCCTGAAGCCAATAGCGCAAAGATGTAGTAGTCTGCACTGACAATAGAAACAACCTAAAGCATTAAAATTATTGCATATTTGGGACTTTCCCAGATATTTGATAGGCCTTCCTAGTTTGTCTAACCCTGAGACCATCTTCCCTAGAGGAATGTCGGGTGTGTTTCTAGGTTGTGTACACCAATCGGCCGTGTGGGAATACGAACCGCAATTAATACATGCCGGAGCTTTCAGACCAGCAAAATGCCGACAGAATAATTCAGTATCAATTACTGACCAGTCAAGAGTGTGCTGGAATTGGGCTAACATGGCTGCTGCTTTAGCTGAAAATGAACGGTGATACTCATAGAAGGCATAACCTCCATATTTGTGACCTAGATAAACTACTTTATACAAATATAGATCAAGTTCCTCTCTCCGATTAGGAGCTACTGAGCATACAACGTCCCTATATAGACTAAAAGCAAGAAGAAATTCTGTGATACTGAGCTTCCTATTTAATCTGGCGTCCCTGGGTTTCAAGATCACAGAAACTTCACCGCGAGCAATAGTTTTATTATCCGGCACTTCATGGGTGGCGATAAGTAAAGAAGCCAAATTAATGTCCTTACCATCTAATATATCTTTCCTTATGTTAGCTAGAATGAAGTGCGAAGGAGCTATATTTGGATAGGTAATTGAAGAACTTGTGCTGTTGGATACAGGGGTAACTGGGACAGTCGGTTGTTGAGTACCTTCACTGGATGTAGAGGCCCTACTCTCGACCGCCTCCAGTCTAGTCTGGAAACTAGACATGGAAGAGGCCACATGGGTTAAAGAGGTCTGAATAGTGCACATAGAGACTGATTCTGAGTTAGGGCCTGCAGTCTCTGAGTTAAGGATACGGAATAGTTCAGCCTTCCGGGCAGATGCTGGGTACGGTATCCCCCTCTTTGACAACTATGCTGTGAGTCTTAGCAGGGTCGGCTCCAGGTTCATGTGGGCCCTTGGGCGATAAAGCCTCAGTGGGCCCCCCTGTGCTAAGGCCCCTTGCAGACAAGCGTTCCTCCCGCAGCGAGTCCGCATCGCAGCACCCGGCCTGACCTCCCAGCACTGATGGGATTCACATAGCATTATATTGATTTATGATGCTATGTAACCCTTATAGTCCTGGAATGTATTAGATGACACTAACAGCATTATGCCAGTTATCCAATACATTCCAGAACTTTGAGGGTTAGATCAATCAATATAATGCTATGTGACCTCCGGCAGCGCTGGGAGGTTGGGCCGGGTGCTGCGATGTGGACTTGCTGCGGGAGGAACGCTAGTCTGCAAGGGGCATAAGGGCTCTTTCATACGAGCGGATGCCGTGCGGGTAATCCGCTGCGTGAAAGAGTGCCAAGCCCCATCCAGGACAGCAGAGACACGGAGCAGTAACATGATTGATAATGCTCTTTGCCTCTCTGTGATCATTTTACTACAAAATCACAGTGACAACTGTATCTCACTGTCATTTTGTAGTAAAAATGTCAGAGAGAGCCAAAGAGCATTATCAATCATGTTACTGCTCCGTGTCTCTGCTGTCCTGGACGGGGCTTGGCACTCTTTCATGCAGCGGATTACCCGCACGGCATCCACTCGTATGAAAGAGCCTTTAGGCCTCATGCACACGGCCGTTGTGCATCCGTTGCGGTCCCCAATGCACGGGCAACGTCCATGCAGTGGCCGGGACGAATCCGGACCCATTCAACTTGAATGGGTCCGTTAACCGTCCGCCCCCCGCAAAAAAATTGAATAAGTTCTATTTTATTGGGGTGCGGAGGCACGGCCAGAAATACCACGGAAGCACTCCATGCGTTCGTTCTGCATCTCTGTGATTGCGGACCCATTCAAGTGAATGGGTCCGCATCTGTGATGCGGAGTGCACATGGGCCGGTGCCCGTGTATTGCGTTGCGGACCTGCCGTATGCGGGCCGCAATACAGCCATGGGCACACAACGGCCGTGTGCATGAGGCTTAAAACAAACTCCTATAAGAAAATGATATTCAATAATACACTTTATTGTCAAAAATTCATAAGAGGAAAATTTCCTCTTATGAAGTTTTGCCAATAAACTGTATAATTGATTTCATGTGTTCTGGTATTTTCTTATAGGAGTTTATATTGTGTTTTAGGCCGAATGCACACGTCCGCGTTCCACGGCTGTGAGCGGTCCGTGGTATCCCGGCCTGGCATCCTGCTGAGAGCAGGAGCGCATGGCGTCATTGGTTTCTGCTATGACGCCGTGCGCTTCATGCCGCCGCTGCACTACAGTAATACACTCGTATGATCTATACTAGATTTGATCCATATGCAAATTAACCTGAGATGAGTCCTGTACATGAGATGAGTCAGGGACAGGACTCATCTCAGGTTAATTTGCATATGGATCAAATAGTTTTTTTTACACAATAAAAGCACACAGAGCTATGGGGACTGGGTATTGCGGATGTGCTAGCGGCCATCAAGCAACCCATGTCCTCAGCTCTATACACAAAATCCCGGTGACAGGTTCCCTTTAAATGACCCATATAAATGCTTTAACTAATAATAAGCCATGCAGGCCCCATCATGACCACTGGATGTCGCTGTGGTACAAGAAATGTCCTACTCACAATGCCTATGAAACAGTGAGCCTGCCGATGCACTGAATCACCACTGGGTGTCGCTGCTTAAGTAGAAGGACGTTTTGCAGGCCTAACGAGATGAGCTGTGACTTTCGATTCACGAGCTGCCTAAAGGAATGAAAATAGATGCTTTGCGAATGCAAAGTGAAGAGTTCTCTTACCTGAGGTGCATAAACTATCTCCCGATCGCCACCGCACCGATTCAAAGAAAATACCTCCGAAATTACCCTGCTGATATTTTTGAAAATGCTGCGCTGGGAACCACTAGTCACGTCACTTCCACAGCAGCTCCGGATACCACGAATGCTGTAGGGCCGTGCGTATCGGGAGGGTAGGTGGCCCGCAGCTTTATATAGCCCGTACAGGCGCCTCCCCTCTCACAAATACCGCAAATTACATTTGCTTTTCACTTATCTATATATTTTGGCCATTGGATTCAGTGCCATTGGTGAGGCTGTTGTATCTTTAAGAATACATCAACAAGGACCGAGTGGTGCTGCGTCTACTGCTATCCTCAAGATAGGTCTTCAATATCAGATTAGCGGGGGACTCCCGGCACCCCCGCCGATCAGCTGCTTTAAGACAGGGCAGCGCTCATATGAGAGCTGCTTTCTCTGCTCTGCTCACATGCTCGCCGCTGCAATTGCAGTGGTGAGCAGGTGAACAGAGTAGAGAAGGTAGTGCTCATACGAAAAAATAAATAAAAAAAGACAATCCCTTTAAAGACATGCTTGGAAAACATTACATACAGTGCTACAGAACATACAGGGTCATACAGCACCACATATGTACCTCTTACATCCAGTGACGTCTCCTCTGATGTAGATATTCTCTTTCCTCATCTTCTCCTTTCAGACTAGACCGCTATGATGATTTCTTTAAGCCGCCTCTTGTCTATGCAGAGTTTAACAAACAGATATCTTAGTTTCCTACTTTTCCATCATCCTCACACCTTCTCAACACCCCATACTGTCCCCCCAATACTATACTGCATAAACAGTCCCCCTGAAAATACTGGTACCACAGTACCAGTGTGTCAGTACAAAAAACTATCCCCATACCTTTCAGATTAGACCCCCATATCAAACCCCAGATGAGACCTCCCCCACATCTTAGACCAGACCCCCTTTAGACCTCTGTCAGACCCCATATCAGACCTCCATTAGACCTCCATGTCAGACCCTGCCCCAATATCAGACCTCAGATAAGACCCCCATTAGACCTCCATATAAGACCCCTATTAGACCTCCAGACCCTCACTAGACCTCCAAACCCCATCAGACCCCCATTAGACCTCCAAATACCCATTCGACCTCCAGACCCCCATAAGACCTCTCTAGACGCCCAGTCAGACCCCCAATCAGATCCTTCAGGCCCCCAATCAGATCCTTCAAACCCCCAATCAGACCCTTCAGGCCCCCAATCAGACCCTTCAGACCCCCAATCAGACCCCAAATCCGACCCTTCAGGCCCCAAATCAGATCATTCAAACCCCCAATCAGACCGTTCAGACCCCCAATCAGACTTCAGATCAAACTGTAAAATATATAAACTTACCTCTCCTGCTCTGCCGCTACTCTCCCGGTCAGGCTGTCTTCACGGCTCTCATCTCTTCTCAGGGCCAGCACTGCTGTCACCTGACCTCCTGCAGCGTTAGGTCAGAATGCGCTCTGTACATCCTGACGCTGCAGGCAGCCAGGACACAGTAGCGCGGGTCCCGGGGAGAGCGAGCAGGAGGAGGGGTAAGTACATCGCTTCTCTCCCCCTCTTCCTGCAGACTAGTGAGCGCTTCCATAATGGAAGCGCTCATTAGTATTTCCTTAATAAGAAGGGAACTATACAGCACCACTGGCAAGGGGGGCCCTCTGGGCCCCCTTGGCTTACGGGCCCGGTCGCAACTGCGACTTAAGTGCCCTTAAGTTTATTTTTTACATACTGCAAGATAAAGATTATTCTCCCCTCAGGGATAGACAGGTAGTGCTTTGGGTCCTTCAGGAATAATGGTAAATGGCTCCTTATCAGCTAAATTGTCATCACCCAATTAGGATACATTCACACTACCATAGGTATTTTGTGGTTCGCAAAACACGGATCTGCAAAAAATACGGATGATGTCTGTGTGACGTCTGTGTTGCATCAGTTTTTTTTGTGGAGATGCGGAATGTACATATGGATGTGGACACCACATGGTGGGCTGTCTGCATTCTTTGAATGGGTTCACATCTGCAAAAAAGCAGGTCGGATGCGGAGCAAAAACATAGTCATGTGAATTTTTATTATAGTGCTGACATGTTCCACAGCACATTACATACATTAGCAATGTGGCTGACAATCTAATTTCCCTATTAGAATGTCTTTGGAGTGTGGGAGGAAACACCTTCAAACAGATGTTACAAACGCCATACAGATGTTGTCCTTGGTCAGATTTGGACACAGGGCCTAAGTAGTGATGAAGGTCATGGATGTTCGAGATCGATGGGTTCGGCTGAACTTTGTTTCAAAGTTTGGTTCTGGTCCCAAACTTGACTCAAACTTGACCCTGAACACCGAACCCCATTGAAGTCAATGAGGACCCGAGCTTTAGGGCTTAACATAAAATACATAAAAATAAAAAATATTCTTGAACCAGGAGGCGAAGGTCCAAGTGGAGTAGGAAATCGAGGAGTCTGTGGATGTGGCGGTGTAGGTGGAAGAGGCGGAGGAGTTGGAGGAAGAAGCAAACACTGTTTTTATTTTGTTTAGTTTTTTTTTTAAATGTGTCTAATCAATTCTTTGTGTGACCTTTAGCCATTTTTTGGGGTGCGGCCGGTATACTTCTCTATTCTGCCAATCTAGGAAATAATAATCTTGAGCAAGGAGGCAGAAGTCCGAGTGGAGGTGGTTGTGGTGCTGCAGTCGGAAGAGGCGGGAGAGGTAGTGCAACGGGCGCCTCCCCATAGGGTCCTCTATATAACGCAACCCAGGTGGAGGAATGTCAAGTGGTATAGTGTGGCCTAAAAACTCTCTCTATGTGTGTCACGGTGCTCCTACATGGATACGGCTGGACCCCAGGCTTTGGCTTCTAAGCAATAAATAGGGGGAATATTTGAGGAATTTGTAAGAAAAAATGGACCAGGCCTTGAAATGAAGTTGAACAGGAGCTTTACTTGAATAAAAGTTAATCAGAAACAGTCTCCAGACTTTATCTCGGACGCAGCAGGTTTTAGCATACACTGGCAGGCAAACTCATCTCCGGTACATCTGTTTCTCTCTGGCTCTGCTGTACTCTGACTGGCTGTCTGTATCAATCAGCTTCTTCTGTCTGCTGCACCTTCTCTGATCATGGCCAGCAGAGCTGAAGGTGCTCTGGCTGGCTTGGGCATGTCCAGCAGAAACTTGCCCTGCACACCTTCCCCAAGCAGGGGGTAAGCTAGACTAACTAGAAACTGGTCCCCACCCTTCCTGCAGGACTCACCCACTTCTCCACAGGGTGATGGAGGGGGGAGGGGGGGTGTTAGAATGGAATGGAATGGAATTAACTAACTGCAGCTCTGTCCTGTTTGAAGCCAACTGCTGGGGAACCAGGCACATTACATTAAATAAACAGTTGCATACAATATTAGGAATGCATAGTGTTGTGAACTTGGAATAAATGTATAAGATGACATGAGGTTAGACCATAAAAGATAGTAGCAAGGTGCAGAAGTGGTAACTTTTTTTTTTTTGTGTGGAGGCCCCAAAACATTGGGAAATGGCACACTGCCTGAAGAACTGCCACACAAGGTAACTCCTTTGAACTGGGTTTTAGTGAGGTGGGCAGTAGCAGGCGTACTGACTGGGGGCCGACCGCTCTGCTTTTGCACACTGCTCCCTCTTTTCTGTGCGGCTGACGCTGCGTGACCCCCACCTCTTTCTCAGAAGTGCACACGTCATTTGGATGACCTGGATGCTAAATAAGTGCGCAATTAAAGGGTTTCTACCACTTCGTTTTCACATAATTAGCTTTCAGACACTAGCGATCCGCTAGTGTCTGCTCTGCCAAACAATCCTAATATAATAGCTTTTGGGGCAGCCGTTTGGCTAAAAAAAGAACTTATATTGATATGCTAATGACCCTCTAGGTGCTATGGGGGCGTCATTAGCACCTAGAGGATCGGTCTACCGTCACAGAATGCCGCTGCCCAGCGCGACCCTCCAGCCCGCCCATCTCCTCCGGAATGCGATCAAGCTGACGAATTCTCGCGCATGCGCCGTGCGCGTCTGTATTCGGCTCATGCGCAGTGAATGTCCGACCGCTTTCTGCACAGACATCTCCACTGCGCCTGTTCCTCGGAGCACTATGATGTCATCGGCGCAGGCGCAGTGGAGATGTCTGAGCAGGGAAGGGGTCGGACATTCACTGCGCATGCGCCGAATACAGACGCGCAAGCGCGAGAATTCGTCCGCTTGATCGCATTCCGGAGGAGATGGGCGGGCTGGAGGGACGCGCTGGGCGGCGGCATCTTGTGACAGTAGACCGATCCTCTAGGTGCTAATGACGCCCCCATAGCACCTAGAGGGTCATTAGCATATCAATATAAGTTCTTTTTTTAGCCAAACGGCTGCCCCAAAAGCTATTATATTAGGATTGTTTGGCAGAGCAGACACTAGCGGATCGCTAGTGTCTGACACCTAATTATGTGAAAACGAAGTGGTAGAAACCCTTTAACACACTAATTAACTATTTCATATCCGTGTCACAGGGGCAATTGAAGTGTTTTGAACCCCAACAAATGGCTATGCGTAACTGACACAATTAACAGACAGATTAACTATTGTATTTCCATGTCACTGGGGCAAAGGAGTAGTATTGCACCGACCAAAAATGCCTACTGGTCACCCTCAGATTGAACAGCACGATTAAATGTTGTCTTTCTGTGTCATTGTTGCAAAGATATTGTATTGTACCCACATAAATGCTTACAGGTCACCCACAGACTTCTTAAAAAAAATAAAAACCTAACACTGTCCCTCAGTGTAGCAGCATCCTGTCCCTACACTAGTCAGAGCAGAATGGAGGCGCACCACATGGTCCAGAATTTATGCATGCAATGACTTGGTTCGGGTAATGTTCAGTACGAACCCGAACAGTGCAGGCCTAGGCCTAAGTTAACCTATTTTGACATATTTCTTAAATAAATGTTACAAAAATGATGCAATGACACAAGAAACTTCATGAAAGACAGATGCTACAGTACCACAGAAATTAAAATGTGCATCAAAAAAACGTGGACAACTAACCTGAAATGGTCACACCAATTTTTGCCAAAAATACTGCAACCTACTGTACCTCGTATCACCCTTTTGCCCCCCATCCATTTCAAACCTCCAAGCCACCAGGTGGCCGCATTGCCCTATCAAACAGCTGTGATCGGTGGGGGTGCCGGGAGTCAAACCCCACCGATCTGATATTGATTACCTATCCTGATGATAGGTCATCAATATTTCACTCTTGGAAAAGCCTGTAATATCTGGCCCCAGTCAAAAGTATCCTATAGAAAAATGTACAGTACAGTAAATAAAAGAAGTTACTTTACCAGAATATGTCTTCAGCCGATGTGCACAAACAACAGAAAGCTAATAGATCCAGAATCTGCGTAGAAGGCGTCATTTATACTTTTCAGGGACACAAACATTGCCCTCATAAATTTTGTAATCTTTTACCACAACCATATTTCCAGAGAAAACGTGAGAGCAATATTAGTTGGAAATAAACATTTGTTTCTGCAGAAACCTGTTATCAGAAAGTTTATTGTGGTATAAACCACATTTGGATTTTATATACGCAGCATGTAGGCACATCCTTCTCTGAAATGAACTGGCAAGATGCAAAGAGAATTGGTTTGTTTAAAAATTAATGTTACTCAGAGTACTTTCACACTAGCGTTTTTCTTTTCCAGCATAGAGTTCCGTCACAAGGGCTCAATGCTGGAAAAGAACTGATCAGGCATACCCCCATGCATTCTGAATGGAGAGTAATCCGTTCAGGATAAATCAGGATGTCATCAGTTCAGTCTTTTTTACTGATCAGGCAAAAGATAAAACCGCAGCATGCCTGAATGCCGGATCCGGCATTTTTTCCCATAGGAATGTATTTTGACTATATAAAACCGTTAACATCGCAATGTGCAATAAAGTACCTTCTTACCTACATGTGTCTTCTTTCTTTTATTCAACTTTTCATTCTTATTAAAAAGCGATTTTTCTGATATGCAAATGAAGTCTCAAGGTGCCCAGAGGGGCGTTATTACTCTGCTCTAGTGCCCAATAATGCCCCCCTGCAGTGCCCAGCTGGCCTCCTAAGAAATAAATGTCCTCCCACATACTTGCCGAACGGCGCCGCCCCCTCCCCACTACATCATTACATTTATTCGGTGCATCGTCTGTGCTCCCTCCTCTCTTTGCCTACGACGCCGCCCCCTCCCCACTACGTCATTTAATTTATTCACTGCATCGGCCCTTGCTTCCTCCTCTCTTGTCCTCCTCCGAAATCCCGCGCAGGCGCAGTATCGCTGAGTGCCTGGACGATACTCCTGCTCCAAAGGGCAACAACCTCACTAGTGTCACTGGGCATGCGCCGAGCCCAGTGACGTAATCAGAGCGCTGTTGCCTCTGGGAGATACTAGAGGAGGGCCGCTGCGTGCACTGAATAAATTAAATGACGTAGTGGAGAGGGGGCGGTGCCGTTCGGCAAGTTTGTGGGAGGACATTTATTTCTTAGGAGGCCAGCTGGGCACTGCAGGGGGGCATTATTGGGCACTAGAGCAGAGTAATAACGCCCCTCTGGGCACCTTGAGACTTCATTTGCATATCAGAAAAATCGCTTTTTAATAAGAATGAAAAGTTGAATAAAAGAAAGAAGACACATGTAGGTAAGAAGGTACTTTATTGCACATTGCTATGTTAACGGTTTTATATGGTCAAAATAGGTGACAGATTCCCTTTAAGGTTTTAATACTTTACCCCGCCTCGGCTTTAGCTTTTAAATTCACTATATGTTTGCAGTAGATTGCTTAACTGTATTTATTGTGGTAAGATTCATTTATATCTATTATTAAATACAGAATGAACTCATCATTAAAATAAAACCATAGAATAACTGAAAATTAAAAAATATATAAAATATACAAATATACAGTATTTGTAAAAATTATGTATAAAAATGCATGCATAATGACAGTTAAGATAATATACTATGTACACATGCCACTAAACTGATAAAGCTTGTGGTTATATACAGTATGCCCCTTCTCATAAACTATCAGGCTCATGATATTCAGTCCCTAATATACTGTATATAGTTGTCATAACCCTATTACCTATCTATTGATTAGTGATACATTTTAGGGTGGGGAGCCAATCGCCAAGGGGGGCAACGGGGTGCTGGATAAAAACCTGCCTCCGTGATCCATCGGCAATACGTGCCTGTCCTTACAGGATTATATGAATCCAAACATTTCAATTACACTGATGAGCAAAAGGGTAACAATATTTTGAGCTTGTGACTTTCAGGCTCCATATCTCACCTTCCCCTACAGCTTCAAACGTGAGACTACCATCATTTTATAGACAATCATCTTGGCTATATCATATATAAATTGGACTTGTAACAATTTAGCATATGATTAGTTATGCAGATTCTTGTCATGTAACTGCATTGCTACTGTTTTGCTCCTGGTGGTGGAACAATCTTTTTCTTCTTGTATACTACAAATTATAACTTGTTCTCCCATCCCTAATAGTTCAGTGTGTTATTAGGTTGGTTCCCAAGGTCACTGGTTCAAATCCAGGAGCAGCCATGAAGTTTGGAACTGGACTTGTAACAATTTAGCATATGATTAGTTATGCAGATTCTTGTAATGTAACTACATTGTTACTGTTTTGCTCCTAAAATTCTAAATTTTAATTTTCATTATTTTGTAAATCCACCTTTGGCTATTAACACTGTCTGTATCCTTCTGGGCATGCTCTCAATCAGATTCAAGCATGTCTCGACTATGTCTTGAAATCTGTTACCTGGTCTCTTCTACATGTTCCCAATGTTGGGGCATACTGGTCGGCTCACTGGGTACGAATACAGCTTTTATTTCAACTCTACCCACAAATTTTCGATTGGGTCTCAGCATTGAGACCACCATTAATCCTAGTTAATTTACCAACACCTTTGGCTGTGAAACAACCCTATGTCATCAGACTTCCTCCACAGACTTGACAGTTCCTTCAGTTTCTCAATCCGTTAGCTCCTCTCCCCTTGTTTCTTCCAGACCCATTTGCACCCATCAGTGCCGAGTCTATCTGTAATGACCCAGAGTACCATTACCACTCTTTTGCACCTTGCTACCATCTTCTATACACTAACTTATGACATCCAAATGTATTTTGTCATCTCCTAATAATGTGCATATTCTTTCCTGTGAAACTGGTGTATTTCATGTAATGTGCCTGGTTACCAGTAGGTGGAAGCAAACACTTGGCAGTGCTAGTTGCAGGGAATGGACCGGATTGCCCAGTCTCTCTCTACCTCTAGAGGAAGAAGGAGAGGAGGAGTTTAGCTAGTGTGAGTCAGTCTAGCTTAGCCCCTGTATGGGGAAGCAGCAGGCTCTATTCCCTCCTGGACAAGCCTGCAGAGTGTCTAGTCTACCCTCCTAAGGGAGAGTTTGTGTGTAGGCCAGGAGAGCACTCCCTGCTCTGCTGGCCCTGCAGGTCCTGCCTGCAAAAGGGCTACATGGTTGCTTGTCCCCTCCTGGGCTTGCATTGCCTTCATCCAAGCTAAATCCAGAGCTTGAGGTACTAAATGCTAGGACAAGAAATTCCTAGGATTGCCTACAGATAGAGACAGACTACTATTTCTAACATAGCAGAGCTGAGAGAGCTACACTAAGGATACAACAGAGAGGAGTTTGTTTGCAGCGAAAGTGTTTGCCTGCCATTTGCCTGCTGAAACCTATTCGAAACCAAGATAAAGTCTGGAAACTGTATGGATTACCGCTTATGCAAAGTAAAGCAACTGTTCAACCATTTACCAAGTCTGGACTCAACTTTATTTCTACACTATCCAAGTTAACTACCCTTTTGCACTGCTTCAGACGGCCACATCTGGGATCCAACCGTACCCAGGTAAGGAGCACCATGACACGTGCAACAGAACACCTTTAGGGATATTGTGGCCACTTCTACATCACCCTGGCAATCCTAGACCTGAGTACCAACACTTCACTTAAAAGGAGCTTTGTGCTTCCGTTGCTTCATTGCAATTGGCGTCACGACAGCTTACTCTGTCAGAGGGACATATAATCGTAAAAACCTCTTAAAGGGTAAGGGATACCCCAGACATTGAACCCGTCCGCTGCATATCGACTTTCATTTCATCGCTCCAAATCACCCGTTCCCAATCTTCAATCTTCTCATGCCGCCGCTTCTTATGATGATACTAAAGTCGAGTCTTCTTCACCTTTTTTAGGGCCACCATTAAAGACTTGTGTAATTCATGTTGCATGGTGTTTGCGTGGACGTTTGTGATCTCACTATTACGAAGCATGCCAGCCACCTTCACTGCCGTGTTTGTTGCCCTAGAACTGATAGAACTTGTGATAAGCCAACTTGTTGACTCCAATATTTTGCCCGGATGTCCACCTCTTGGCTTTGAAATGGACGGATGGACTTCATTTTGCATTCTTCTAACTGTCATGGCACTTATATGATGCAGTTTGGCAAGTTTCTTGGCCGAGATATCGCTATCGATGAGCTGGATGATGCTGTTTCTCTTTTCTTGGGAAATCTTCATGGCTGCTCCTGGATTCGAACCAGTGACCTTGGGAACCAACCTAATAACACACTGAGCTATTAGGGATGTGAGAACAGGTTATAATTTGTAGTATACAAGAAGAAAAAGATTGTTCCACCACCAGGAGCAAAACAGTAGCAATGCACATGACGAGAATCTGCATAACTAATCATATGCTAAATAGTTGCAAGTCCAATTTATATATGACAAGATGATTGTCTATAAAATGATGGTAGTCTCATGTTTGAAGCTGTGGTGGATGGTGAGATATGGAGCCTGAAAGTCAAAAGTTCAAAACATTGTTGCCCTTTTGCTTGTCAGTGTAGATCACCTGGAAGCAGTGTATCAAATTTAAAAACCGTTTTAGGGTTGCTTTACCTTGTGCCGAATTTTAATCCAATGATACATTTGTGTTATGACAATAAATCCAATGGTTCCTCTATTGCTGCTTTGGTTTAACCCCTTACCTACAACTGTTCAACTTTATACATGAGAGTGGTAGACTCTTAACTGCAACTTAACGTATAAAAATTATGTTACGTTCTGCGTCCTGTGCACTGAGATGGCTGTGACCGCACTGTCATTAGACAGCTGTGGTCACAGTAAGGATCCCTGAGAGCAGGCAGAGGGTTCTACAATGATCAATCTCAGTGTAAAGTGTTAAATAACTCTTCTTGATGTAAGAGAACTCCCCTGCTGGCTTTAAAATTAACTTTGAGCCTGCAGTCCGTGAATTAACCCCTTCTTGCCAAGACGGTGGCAGGAAGGGGTTAATTAACTATTTTTCATTCCACATAAAAAAAGAAAAAAAATGTAAACAAAAAAATTATAAGAAAACTAATAAAAATGTATATAAGCTAATAAAAAATAGTATAGGATAATATGTACACACACATAGACCCCCTTCTTTTTTAGTTCTTTAATAAAATAAATATATATATATATTTATCAGTTTTACCAAAAGTATAGTGGACTTTGTGTCAGTTTTCTTTCTCCTTTTGCTGTCTTAAGTAGTTTAAAAATTTAAAAATGTATATATATATATTAAGAACAGTATAATTGACTATTGAGGTCAGAAAGAAAAGACATTTTCATGAATAAATTACACATTTTCACCCATGTTGATCCACCCTCTCTGTAACATGCTGTCTGCTGATTGCTTGTAAGGGAACAGCAATGGGCACTTCATTTACCCTGTTTACTGTGGTTCAGTCAAAGTGCTGCATTGGTCTCCCAGGGGGCTCAGCTCTCACATGAGAGCCACACTCCTGCTCTAATGCCCCGAACCAGCAGGCGTGTCAATCCAGTTAGTTTAACTTCTGTTGTGGGAAAAATGTTTGAAGGACTCTTAAGGGACTATATACAGGAGTATGTGACTGTAAAAATTATTATATATGATGCACTGCAGCTGGAAAAAGTACAGAGGAGAGCGACTAAACTGATAAGGAGCATGGAAGGTCTTAGTTATGAAGAAAGATTAAAAGCATTGAATTTATTTAGTCTTGAGAAGAGATGTCTGAGGGGAAACCTATACAAATATATAAATGGGCCATCCCCAAAATACGGTGAAAAACTTTTCCATGTAAAATTCCCTCAAAAGACAAGGGGGCACTGCCTCCGACTGGAGAAGAAACAGTTCAGTCTCCAGAAGTGTCCAGGCTTTACTGTAAGAACTGTGAATCTGTGGAATAGACTTCCTCAGGACGTGGTCACAGCAGGAACAGTAGACAGTTTTAGAAAGGGTTTAGATGATTTTTTAAAAGTAAATTAAATTAATGTTTATGAAAACGTGTAGAAATCTGAGTCTCACTTCATTCTGGGATTTGCGTCCCCACCTATCCTTTGGTTGAACTTGATGGACTTATGTCTTTTTTCAACCGTATCAACTATGTAACTAGTAACATAGTAACATAGTACATAAGGCTGAAAAAAGACATCTGTCCATCCAGTTCGGCCTGTTATCCTGCAAGTTGATCCAGAGGTAGGAAAAAAAAAAAAACCCTGTGAGGTAGAAGCCAATTTTCCCCACTATGTAACAGTTGCAAGGAATATATATGCACAGTGTAGTGGACCTAAAAAAATTCATAGGATGACATTATATTAGACCATAGGAGACAATAGTGGGGTGCTGAAGTGGTAATGGCACTTTGGGACATTACACTTATATTTGCAATTAATACACCCGAAAACTGGCTGTATCAGAATGTAAATTCACGGCAGAAGGGCAAATGGAGGTACTTATATTTGCAATTAATACACCTCAAAACTGACTGTATCAAACCGCACTTTCCATACAGAAGCAAGTATGAATGGAAATAGTTATTTTTCACCAAAACCACCCCAAAACTGGTTATATCACACAGCACTTTCACCCCAATAACAAGCAATGTTTTCTGGAATTACTGATGTATCATATAGTGCAAACAATCTAAAATCAGTAGTATTAGAGCAATTTGGATCCCCAATTAGTGCAGCAAGGTGTAATAGAATCACTCCTATTACCCAGTTTGTATAGTCTCCTATTAGTCCCTGGTCTCTCCCTATAGTGTGGATAATGCCTCTCTATCCTTTCCCTACACTATAAATGACTTTCCCTGAACTGCTCAATCTATTTTTGCTGAATAAAGTCTTTCCTAAACACTGTCCATACCTCCTGTCACATCTCTCCCTGCACTAAGCACGCTGGAAAATGCTTGTTGGAAAAGTTTTTGTTCGGTTCACAGTCACCAGCGGATGCAGAGCAGACCCAGGTCGGTAAGATCGTGCACGCACCTCATCAGTGTTGGCGCCTAGACACTGAGACCAGGCCTGTAGTTAGATAGGGTTTCTGTAAGGCCACAAGTGTTGCTGGCTGTTCATTGCAAGGATTCCACAATCTAAAGTGACATTTCACACTGGAGAGCTGACAAAGTTCCCCACAAATTCAAGCCAGGCTGGCGTTTTGCTCAGAATGAATACTCAGGCGCATGCTACAAGTCCAGTTATGGGAGGGGAAATACTGTAGAGCACTGTAAGTTTGTAAGCTGTTGTGCTGCACCGCAGGCTAGCCTGCACCACGCACCCAAATAGTTGTTCTTGAATTTATTAGGGTAATAACAGGTAAGGCGTGGCTGTTTAGCTGTGTCTGCCAGTATGTAAATTACCGCACTATCCTCCTGCATTCATCGGAGTGGCCATGCTGTGCAACACAAGGGTCTCAGCCTTCGGGCTGGGTGTATGTAAATTTATTGTGTGTTCCCATCCCAGCATTTGTGGTTGTGCTCATTACCACGTTCCATTAAAATACTGTTTTGGCAAGCTGGTGTTGGAGTTGCTTTCCTCGTTTGTGACTTCACTGTATCCTGGGGAGCCCACCCTGGTACACGGCTTACACATGTGCAGCAGCCATTTTAGGAAAAAATACGATTCGTTACCACAAAGTGCAAGAAAATTCTACTTCGGTATGAATCGAAATTTTACTGAAATTTGGATCTAATTTCACTTCATCAACTTCGACTTGCTCATCTCTAGTTATAAATATAAACAGCGCTTTTGCTGTTGAAAATACAGCTATCTTTAGAAACATGGCCTATACCCCCTGGGTACATATAGCGCAAGCTGTATAGGAACCAGTAGTATTTAGATGTAGGATGATCATAATTGTTATAAAATGCTGATCCATTGAAGTCATGTAGACCAAAACAGCTACCCTACGATATAATCATAAACCTTTTAATAATTACCCAGTGACCTGATTAAGGGTTTATATGAGGTGTAAAGGCTCTGTTTATGTCATAAACTCTATGATTCAGCTTCTTTTTATTATTTTAAATTGAAATGAGCAAGTGTTACTGATAACCTGCCTTCAGTGTATTATCATACTTCCTTTGTCATTTAACTCACACCGTCGCTTTGGGGTTAAGGTGGATTTAGACAGGGAGTTTTGGAAAAGATTATCTTGTGGCGCATGTGGTCCACTGCTGACATCCTCCACTGTATGCATTTTTGCTGGGGATTGCCATTAGCAAAGGATCACATGTGGAGGAATTGCTCCCCCGGTTATTAACACGCTACAGTGTTTGGGGTGTTTGAGCATTTCCTCCCATTTAGGCCACTTTATTTCAGTTATTTTTCTTGATATGTTTAGAATGTGCCATTGCGTACTGCTGGTAGCATTCTGTTGCACCTGGTAGCCTGTGTCACATGGCCTGTTATAGGGGGGGCTTCCAGCCTTATCACCTCTCCCACTACCTGAGTGATTTAACTATGGAGGTATGCAGGAGCTTGGCTGTAAGTTGCATCTTAGCACCTCTCAGACCGTGTTCACACACCGCAGGTAGTCTATTGGTAGGAACCCATGCCACACTGAGATACCTTGACGGTGGTGCAAAAGGGCTCCGATGTGTTCCTGACTGGAATACATTGGCTAAAGTCTCCGTTTTTAACATCAGCTTGAGGCATTAGCCAGTGTTGTCAGTTGCATATCATTGTGGTGCACCTTTCGCACTGATTTTTGAACGAGCGTTTGCAGCAATGTTCATTCCCAATAATCAGTCTGAAAAGCGCCCCGTCTAAAAAAATCCGACTTAAAAGTCCAATGTATCTGAAGCTTTCGGTTCCAGTGACAGTCCCTCTGTCTCTGTCCTCATACTATGCTCTACAATCACCCATTCTCCGTCTCCAAACTACGGTGGCCGGTGCCAAGTCAAACAAGGTCTTTTACCATGTTCCTTCCATACTTGCCATTCTAAAGTCTTAACAGCACTTTGCTGGACGTTTTCCCCAGGTCTATATACCAGAAGGATTAAACACTTTACAAAACCATATAGATTTTAAAATTCACTAATTTAAAGTTACATAAACATAATGGCCAGGTGGCTCAAATAGGTATAAAGGCATGAAAACACTTTCATTTGTGGTATGCTCGACTGGTTTTCAGGGGTCATATTCAGAGGCTTTTACTTCTTCCAAGATCTCCAAGGCAGTGTTTTCAGAAAGGTTGGAGGCCTGACGAGTGCAGGATGCACAAAACTACTATTGCCTAGCTGTTTGTGTGACCCACATCCAAGACTGCTTATTTTTTAATAAAATAAGGAGAACGTCAAACTGCAATGTGGTGAGTGGCACTGTCTGTTTTTCTACTATTTACAAACTATATCGGATTCTTTGAGCTGAGCACCAGTGGATAGTGATACATGTGGCAGTGCCAACCCATGCTTTTTCTCACTTTTTTTCAACCGTATTAAACATGTAACTATGTAATGTTTTTAGAAATACTATCTGGGCCAAGTGGATCACTAGCAGGACAGCATGAGATTAAGGAGTCAAATGAGTGGCTCAGAAACTTTGGGTTCATTAAGAATTGGGCTGACTCCTCTGTTGGCTCCAGGCTCTACAGTAGGGACAAGCTGCATCTTAGTGAGGAGAGTGCAGTGCGCTGGGGAAATGAATGGCTAGAATAGCTGTCAGATTAGTGTATGAGAAAGGGAGGGTGGTTAAGCAAAAACGGTTCTAGATAGAGAGTAGAATACAAGAGGGGTCAGTCTCAGTGTGGATTTGGTGGAGGATAGTTATCAAGGAAAATAAGTAGATGATCAGAAATAAATGTAGACTAGAGATGGTTTGATGAATTTTTCAAAACGTTCCTTTGAAGCCTGAATTGACCAAAACCAAAGTTGCTCCAATTGTCCTAAAATTTGTACATAACACTCTCTGCTCTTCCTTTTTAGGAAAATAAGCCATCTCTTTTCCAGGGGTGTAGCTAATGGGGAAGCAGGGGAATTGGCTGCAGCCTAACATTGAAGAGGCCCACCCAGGAGGAGGATTAAAAAAATAAAAATTCAGGGCCCCTCAACAATATTATAAAATGACATTATATAAACACTGTAGGAAACGGACAGAGCAGCTGCCAGGCCTTGCCTGAGAGAACGATCTTGACACTAGCCACAGAAGTGGGGGTTGCACGGGAGGAGGGGGTTGCAAAGAAGTTGTTGGGGGAGGGGGCGTTCAAAGATTTGCTGTGGAGCTCAGTCATTTCTAGTTACACCACTACTATCTTTTGTAACAGAAAATTGATAAGAAAGGAAAAATATTTTCCTACTTTTCAGTTTTCAGTATTTTTTTATATTATCCCTGTCATCTAATGGCTCAAAAGAAAGGTTTAAGGTGTCCTGTGAAAAATAATGTCAAATATATGTAGGTTGGCTCAAAAATTAGTTATTTGCAGTTGCTAAATTGAAAAATTGACCTGATAAAGAAGGGGGGTATTCACTATGGTAATTAAGTGGTTAAATAACTAGATGTTTATCTGATTAAATAATATACTATACTTCTGAAACTTATGAATCAGTGGAAATTTTAAGGGTACCTACCTATCACCATTAAAACATAGTGCAATCTGCAGTCATCATGTTATAGAACAGGAGGAGCTGAGCAGACTGATATACAGTTGTGTGAGAAAAGCAACTTGTCATTTATTGATTTGAATCCCTGCTTCTTTTGAGCTCAGCAGCCAGGATAGCCCTCTTATCAGTGATTGGCTGCCTTTTCTGTATAAGTGTGTGTATATATATATATATTAAGAACAGTATAATTGACTATTGAGGTCAGAAAGAACATTCATTTTAATGAATAAATTACACATTTTCACCCACGTTGATCCACCCTCTCTGTAACATGCTGTCTGCTGATTGCTTGTAAGGGAACAGCAATGGGCACTTCATTTACCCTGTTTACTGTGGTTCAGTCAAAGTGCTACATGGGTCTCCCAGGGGGCTCAGCTCTCACATGAGAGCCACACTCCTGCTCTAATGCCCCGAGCCAGCAGGCGTGTCAATCCAGTTAGTTTAACTTCTGTTGTGGGAAAAATGTTTGAAGGACTCTTAAGGGACTATATACAGGAGTATGTGACTGTAAAAATTATTATATATGACGCACTGCAGCTGGAAAAAGTACAGAGGAGAGCGACTAAACTGATAAGGAGCATGGAAGGTCTTAGTTATGAAGAAAGATTAAAAGCATTGAATTTATTTAGTCTTGAGAAGAGATGTCTGAGGGGAAACCTATACAAATATATAAATGGGCCATCCCAAAAATACGGTGAAAAACTTTTCCATGTAAAATTCCCTCAAAAGACAAGGGGGCACTGCCTCCGACTGGAGAAGAAACAGTTCAGTCTCCAGAAGTGTCCAGGCTTTACTGTAAGAACTGTGAATCTGTGGAATAGACTTCCTCAGGACGTGGTCACAGCAGGAACAGTAGACAGTTTTAGAAAGGGTTTAGATGATTTCTTAAAAGTAAATTAAATTAATGTTTATGAAAACGTGTAGAAATCTGAGTCTCACTTCATTCTGGGATTTGCGTCCCCACCTATCCTTTGGTTGAACTTGATGGACTTATGTCTTTTTTCAACCGTATCAACTATGTAACTAGTAACATAGTAACATAGTACATAAGGCCGCAAAAAGACATCTGTCCATCCAGTTCGGCCTGTTATCCTGCAAGTTGATCCAGAGGAAGGAAAAAAAACAAAACAAAAAAAAAACCCTGTGAGGTAGAAGCCAATTTTCCCCACTATGTAACAGTTGCAAGGAATATATATGCACAGTGTAGTGGACCTTAAAAAAATACATAGGATGACATTATATTAGACCATAGGAGACAATAGTGGGGTGCTGAAGTGGTAATGGCACTTTGGGACATTACAGTTATATTTGCAATTAATACACCCGAAAACTGTCTGTATCAGAATGTAAATTCACGGCAGAAGGGCAAATGGAGGTACTTATATTTGCAATTAATACACCTCAAAACTGACTGTATCAAACCACACTTTCCATACAGAAGCAAGTATGAATGGAAATAGTTATTTTTCACCTAAATCCACCCCAAAACTGGTTATATCACACAGCACTTTCACCCCAATAACAAGCAATGTTTGCTGGAATTACTGATGTATCATATAGTGCAAAAAATCTAAAATCAGTAGTATTAGAGCAATTTGGATCCCCAATTAGTGCAGCAAGGTGTAATAGAATCACTCCTATTACCCAGTTTGTATACTCTCCTATTAGTCCCTGCTCTCTCCCTATAGTGTGGATAATGCCTCTCTATCCTTTCCCTACACTATGAATGACTTTCCCTGAACTGCTCAATCTATTTTTGCTGAATAAAGTCTTTACTAAACACTGTCCATACCTCCTGTCACATCTCTCCCTGCACTAAGCACACTGGAAAATGCTTGTTGGAAAAGTTTTTGTTCGGTTCACAGTCACCAGCGGATGCAGAGCAGACCCAGGTCGGTAAGATCGTGCACGCACCTCATCAGTGTTGGCGCCTAGACACTGAGACCAGGCCTGTAGTTAGATAGGGTTTCTGTAAGGCCACAAGTGTTGCTGGCTGTTCATTGCAAGGATTCCACAATCTAAAGTGACATTTCACACTGGAGAGCTGACAAAGTTCCCCACAAATTCAAGCCAGGCTGGCGTTTTGCTCAGAATGAATACTCAGGCGCATGCTACAAGTCCAGTTATGGGAGGGGAAATACTGTAGAGCACTGTAAGTTTGTAAGCTGTTGTGCTGCACCGCAGGCTAGCCTGCACCACGCACCCAAATAGTTGTTCTTGAATTTATTAGGGTAATAACAGGTAAGGCGTGGCTGTTTAGCTGTGTCTGCCAGTATGTAAATTACCGCACTATCCTCCTGCATTCATCGGAAGGGGCCATGCTGTGCAACACAAGGGTCTCAGCCTTCGGGCTTGGTGTATGTAAATTTATTGTGTGTTCCCATCCCAGCATTTGTGGTTGTGCTCATTACCACGTTCCATTAAAATATTGTTTTGGCAAGCTGGTGTTGGAGTTGCTTTCCTAGTTTGTGACTTCACTGTATCCTGGGGAGCCCACCCCGGTACACGGCTTACACATGTGCAGCAGCCATTTTAGGAAAAATACGATTCGTTACCACAAAGCGCAAGGAAATTCTACTTCGGTATGAATCAAAATTTTCCTGAAATTTGGATCTAATTTCACTTCATCAACTTCGATTTGCTCATCTCTAGTTATAAATATAAACAGCGCTTTTGCTGTTGAAAATACAGCTATCTTTAGAAACATGGCCTATACCCCCTGGGTACATATAGCGCAAGCTGTATAGGAACCAGTTGTATTTAGATGTAGGATGATCATAATTGTTATAAAATGCTGATCCATTGAAGTCATGTAGACCAAAACAGCTACCGTACGATATAATCATAAACCTTTTAATAATTACCCAGTGACCTGATTAAGGGTTTATATGAGGTGTAAAGGCTCTGTTTATATCATAAACTCTATGATTCAGCTTATTTTTATTATTTTAAATTGAAATGAGCAAGTGTTACTGATAACCTGCCTTCAGTGTATTATCATACTTCCTTTGTCATTTAACTCACACCATCCCTTTGGGGTTAAGGTGGATTTAGACAGGGAGTTTTGGAAAAGATGCTCTTGTGGTACATGTGGTCCGCTGCCGACATCCTCCATTGTATGCATTTTTGCTGGGGATTGCCATTAGCAACAGATCACATGTGGAGGAATTGCTCCCCCGGTTATTAACACGATACAGTGTTTGGGGTGTTTGAGCATTTCCTCCCATTTAGGCCACTTTATTTCAGTTTTTTTTCTTGATATGTTTAGAATGTGCCATTGCGTACTGCTGGTAGCATTCTGTTACACCTGGTAGCCTGTGTCACATGGCCTGTTATAGGTGGGGCTTCCAGCCTTATCACCTCTCCCACTACCTGAGTGATTTAACTATGGAGGTATGTGGGAGCTTGGCTGTAAGTTGCATCTTAGCACCTCTCAGACCGTGTTCACACCATAGGTAGTCTAGTGGTAGGAACCCATGCCACACTGAGATACCTTGACGGTGGTGCAAAAGGGCTCCGTTGTGTTCCTGACTGGAATACATTGGCTAAAGTCTCAGTTCTTAACATCAGCTTGAGGGATTAGCCAGTGTTGTCAGTTGCATAGCATTGTGGTGCACCTTTCGCACTGATTTTTGAACGAGCGTTTGCAGCAATGTTCATTCCCAATAATCAGTCTGAAAAGCGCCCCGTCTAAAAAAATCTGACTTAAAAGTCCAATGTATCTGAAGCTTTCATTTCCAGTGAGAGTCCCTCTGTCTCTGTCCTCATACTATGCTCTACAATCACCCATTCTCCGTCTCCAAACTACGGTGGCCAGTGCCAAGTTAAACAAGGTCTTTTACCATGTTCCTTCCATACTTGCCATTTCAAAGTCTCCCCAGGTCTATACACCAGAAGGATTAAACACTTTACAAAACCATATAGATTTTAAAATTCACTAATTTAAAGTTACATAAACATAATGGCCAGGTGGCTCAAATAGGTATAAAGGCATGAAAACACTTTCATTTGTGGTATGCTCGACTGGTTTTCAGGGGTCATATTCAGAGGCTTTTACTTCTTCCAAGATCTCCAAGGCAGTGTTTTCAGAAAGGTTGGAGGCCTGACGAGTGCAGGATGCACAAAACTACTATTGCCTAGCTGTTTGTGTGACCCACATCCAAGACTGCTTATTTTTTAATAAAATAAGGAGAACGTCAAACTGCAATGTGGTGAGTGGCACTGTCTGTTTTTCTACTATTTACAAACTATATCGGATTCTTTGAGCTGAGCACCAGTGGATAGTGATACATGTGGCAGTGCCAACCCATGCTTTTTCTCACTTTTTTTCAACCGTATTAAACATGTAACTATGTAATGTTTTTAGAAATACTATCTGGGCCAAGTGGATCACTAGCAGGACAGCATGAGATTAAGGAGTCAAATGAGTGGCTCAGAAACTTTGGGTTCATTAAGAATTGGGCTGACTCCTCTGTTGGCTCCAGGCTCTACAGTAGGGACAAGCTGCATCTTAGTGAGGAGAGTGCAGTGTGCTGGGGGAATGAATGGCTAGAATAGCTGTCAGATTAGTGTATGAGAAAGGGAGGGTGGTTAAGCAAAATCGGTTCTAGATATAGAGTAGAATACAAGAGGGGTCAGTCTCAGTGTGGATTTGGTGGAGGATAGTTATCAAGGAAAATAAGTAGATGATCAGAAATAAATGTAGACTAGAGATGGTTTGATGAATTTTTCAAAACGTTCCTTTGAAGCCTGAATTGACCAAAACCAAAGTTGCTCCAATTGTCCTAAAATTTGTACATAACACTCTCTGCTCTTCCTTTTTAGGAAAATATGCCATCTCTTTTCCAGGGGTGTAGCTAATGGGGAAGCAGGGGAATTGGCTGCAGCCTAACATTGAAGAGGCCCACCCAGGAGGAGGATTAAAAAAATAAAAATTCAGGGCCCCTCAACAATATTATAAAATGACATTATATAAACACTGTAGGAAACGGACAGAGCAGCTGCCAGGCCTTGCCTGAGAGAACGATCTTGACACTAGCCACAGAAGTGGGGGTTGCACGGGAGGAGGGGGTTGCAAAGAAGTTGTTGGGGGAGGGGGCGTTCAAAGATTTGCTGTGGAGCTCAGTCATTTCTAGTTACACCACTACTATTTTTGTAAAATTTTTATGAATTTTTGCTTTTACCCCTGTGGAGATTCGCTCTGGTAGTTAGTAGTGTTGAGCGAGCATGCTCGGCCGAACTACTGTTCGGCTCGAGCATCACTATGCTCGGCACATGGCGGTACTTGGCCAAGTACTGCATGTGCTCGAGAGCCATGCTCGAGTCTCCTCCCCGCACATTTCTTGGTGTAGGGAGTGTGATCGCATTCTATTTAGTTGAAAAACGTTTCAAAGACCCAAAAGTCCTTTTAAGGACTATTGTATGTGGTGGCAGCAATATAATATAGCCATCATTTATTTTTTTTATACTTTTTCTATAGAGGGTGACTTTAGTGACTTCTGACATCTGTGCATACCTTGTGTGTGTCAGGGCCAGAGATAGAAAAAATATAAGTGAAATCTAGTTTATTTTTTCCATACTTTTCCATACTTTTCCTATAGAAGGGTGTCTGCAGTGACTTCTGACATCTGTGTAATGCCTTCTGTGTGTCAGGACTAGAGATAGAAAAAATTTAAGTGAAAACTAGTATATTTTTCCATACTTTTACGTACTTTTCCTATAGAAGGGTGTCTGCCCCCCCGAACAATGTCAGAAGATGCCAGTAGCACATAGGTTAAGAAATGACAAGCTCAGAGTCTTGTCTACAAATGCTAGCAGTTTAGGGAATAAGATCAAGGAACTTGAGTCTATAATGGGATCTGAGAATATAGATTTAGTGGCTGTTACTGAGACATGGTTCAATGGGAGTAATGACTTGGATATAACAATACCACTAACAATATAACAATACCACTAACAATACCATAACAGCTCACTAGAGCAGGCCATTGTCCCCACTTGCCTGAAGTCCTCCACAATTGTCCCAATTTCAAAACAGGCCGGGGTGAAGACCTTAAGTGATTATCGCCCGGTGGCTCTCACTCCTATTGCTATGAAGTGCTTTGAACAACTTATCCTCAGGCACATGAAGAGCAAGATCTGCACCTCCATGGACCAATACCTGTTTGCTTACAGAGCACATAGGTCAACTGAGGATGCTGTCTCACTTACCCTTCACACTGCGCTGTCACACTGGAGCAGAGAGACAGCTATGTGCGGATGCTGTTCATTGATTACAGCTCGGCCTTTAACACCATCCCTCCCAACAAGTTGGCAACGAAACTGAACAACTTGAGTCTCAGCTCACACCTGTGCAACTGGATACTGGATTTTCTTACAAAAATACCACAAATCGTACGCATGGGCAAGCACTTCTCTTCATCCTTAACACTAAACACTGGGGTACCGCAAGGCTGTGTGTTGAGCCCTCTCCTTTACTCCCTCTTCACAAATGACTGTAAACCTATTCACAATACCATTACAAAATTTGCAGATGACACAACCGTGATAGGCCTGATCTCCAACAATGATGAAAGAGCCTATAGGAAAGAGGTTGAGAACCTAGAGAGATGGAGTAAGAACAACAACCTCATACTCAATACCAAGAAAACAAAGGAGCTAATTCTGGATTTTAGGAAGAAGAAACAAAATGGACACCATTCCATTAGCATTAATGGTGGAAACGTGGAGATAGTTCAAAGTTTCAGATTCTTTGGAGTTCATATTAGTCAGGACCTATCATGGATAAAAAACACAACAGAAATTACCAAAAAAGGCCTTCAGAGGCGTTATTTTTTGAGGAGTCTGAAGAAAGCACAACTCCCAAAACAGCTGCTTGTCAATTTTTACAGGTGCACCATAGAATCTGTTATCACATACTGCATTACAGTGTGGTACTCCGGCTGCTCTTCTGAGGACAAGAAGACCCTCAAGCGCATCATCAGAAGGGCTGGCAGAATCACTGGTACTCAGTTACTATCACTAGATGACATCTTCACTGCTCGCTGCAGCAACAGGGCAAAAATTATCTGCGGGGATCCAACTCACCCCGGACACAGCCTTTTCACTCCCCTACCCTCTGGTAGGCGTCTTAGAGCCCTACATGCCAGCACCACTAGGCTGAAGAACAGCTTTTACCCCAAAGCAATCAGTCTCCTAAATGTTCTGAGATTATTGCCCCTTCCTAGGATAGAAACTACCACAGACTGAAAGTGACTGCTGCATTCATGACCCCATGATGACCTCTTGTCTGCAGTGGTGTCTGAATCAGTGTGTATATACTCACAAGCACTTCCTACTTTGCTCTTGCTATATATATGCTGTGAACTGTGAATAGTAATGCCTTCTAGTGCAATGTTTTGTTTTTTTCTAGTGTAATGCTTTAGTTTAAATGTCAGTTCTTGTTCCCCTGTCCATGGCATCTAGGATTGCTCCAAACAACATTTCATTGTATTGTACATTGTATTACATTGTATTGTACAGTTACAATAAAGGTATCTTATCTTATCTTACCAGGGTTCTCTCTATATAGGAAAGACAGAGAAGGCAAGAAAGGGGGAGGGGTGGCCCTGTATGTGAAAGATAGCATAAAATCTAATTTAATACAAGTTAGCGAGACCAATATAGAGTCAGTTTTGGTTATGTTGCAGCTTGATAATAATAAGGTAACTCGTATAGGTGTGATATATAGACCACCTAGCCAAGTCAAAGAATTAGATGATCTACTAGTTGAGGAAATAGCTAACATAACATTGAAAGGGGAAGTTATCATTATGGGAGACTTTAATCTTTGTGATGTAAACTGGAAAACCAAAATAGCTAGTTCTGCCAGGAGTACAGATATTCTAAATTCCCTACTGGGATTATCTCTACAGCAAGTAGTTGAGGAGCCAACCCAGAAGGAGGCCATTTTAGATTTAGTATTCACAAATGGGAATTTGGTATCTGATATTACTGTAGGGGAAAGCTTGGGATCTAGTGATCACCAGTCAGTGTGGTTTATTATAAGTACAAAGATTGAGTCACACCACACAAAAATAAAATTTTTTGATTTTCGAAAAACTGACTTTTCTAAAATTAGATTAGTGGTATACGAGTCCCTATCAGATTGGAACAGTTTCATTGGAGTCCAGGAGAAATGGGACTACTTAAAAGTGGCACTATTGAAGGCAACAGATAATTGCATTAGGCTTGTCAGTAAAAGCAAAAAAGGAAGAGACCACTGTGGTACTCAGCAGAAGTGGCCAAAATCATTAAAAACTAAAAGATAGCATTTAGTAATTATAAAAAATAAAAAAAACTGAATGACAGGCAAATTTATAAGATTAGGCCGAGAGAGTCCAAGCAAGTTATAAGAGCGTCTAAAAGCACAGGCAGAAGAGAAAATAGCTCTTTCAGTGAAAAAAGGCGATAAGACATTCTTCAGATACGTAAATGAAAAAAGGAAACTAAAACAAGGATTACCAAATTAAAAACAAAAGAAGCAAGGTATATGGAAGTAGATAAAGAACTAGCTGACTGCCTCAATGAATACTTCTGTTTAGTTTTTACAAAGGAAAATGAAGGAAAAGGACCTCATGCATGTGTCTTTACAGAGGAAAGCCTCTTTTACTATTTTGTGGAAGCTGATATATAGCAGGCTTCAATCAGTTGTTAGTTGAAGCAGGTATATCAAAACCCACAATCTGTATTTTGTGGACGCAGGTATATGGAAAACCTATATCACTATTTTGTGGAAGCTGATATATGGAAGGCCTCAATCAGTTGTTAGTTGAATTCAACAAAGGAGTTGTGCTGCCTCACTTTGGCTATATTTCCTGAGTCTTGAAAAGGATACTATACGTCAGCTTTTTGGTGATGCCAAACAAGAAGATTCCACAAGAGGATAGTCTTTATCACAAAACAACGGGAGGACCATGCGTAAACTTAGAACAAGAGTCCAAGAACTTATCAATAATATTAAAAAAGGTCTCAAGACTCACAGTGTGTCCATGCATTTTAAAAAAAATACATAGAAAAAATCTGAAGGGGTTGTGGTTTGCAGGGATAGAAAGGGTTAAACAGAACTGGCGAGGTGGAGATCCGGTAGCGGCAATCAACCGCCGGGAAGTAGAATATTCAGAATACGGTCCCTACAGCCGGATGGTCTGAACATCGACTTTGATCTTAAACCCTGTCTGGTTGATTAGCGAAGAGCAGTTGGATTTAGTAGTGACATAGGAACTAGAGGGGGAGCTCTCATTGGCTGGTATAAATCACGGGGTGTTTTTCCCTTTTATGAATGGATTTCTTGAATGTATTTTCTACTACTATTTTAATATTTTTCGAATATAATTTTTGACTGCATTTATGATGTATAAGTACTGTGGAATAATGTTAGTAAGTGGATTAGAGAAGGAATTTTTATTGGGTGGTGAAAAGTACGGGGTCAATTTTTTATGAATGTTGGATCATAAGGAAATAATACGAGCCGGTATATGTTTTATATTATTGGAATAATGAAAAGTTATTATGATTGAAGCTGTTACTGTAAGATTATTTTAAAGAATACTATTATTTATATATTTTTATATATTTATGAAGTTTAAAAAAAGGGGGGTTTTAAATGGAAGGGGATGGGAGGAGTATGTATGTTTTCTGTCATCCCAAGACCCATATAAAAGGAACGCCCATATGTGGGTGTAGTATCCGCTCTTGATGAAGCTGGTGTGGCGAAACCTGGGTCGGGCGGTGTTATAATTACAGACAACTTTTTATCTTGCTTAATGCCTATCGATTTTATACTTTTGTGAGTATAATAAAACCAACTTTTATCTGGAAGATTGGTGGACCTTCACTATGTGCCTTAACCTTTATATCTACAGAAGGGTTGTTTTGTGATAAAGACTATCCTCTTGTGGAATCTCGTTGTTTGGCATCACCAAAAAGCTGACGTATCCTATCCTTATCAAGACTCAGGAAATATAGCTAAAGTGAGGCAGCGCAACTCCTTCATTGAATTGATTGTTTTGAATGTGAATAAGCACGCTTCACATGGTGGTCTGCAATGCCAAAAGAGAAAAAAGAAAACACAGTGGTGAACTTTTGTTTTTTTTTGTTTTATTTTATTTGATTGAAGAGTTGTTAGTTGAAGCTGGTATATCACCATTAAGCAGTAATTTTGTGGATGCAGGTATATGGAAAACCTTTACCACTATTTTGTGGAAGCTTATATATGGCAGGCCTCAATCAGTTGTTAGCTGAAGCAGGTATATCACCATTAGTGTTGAGCGCGAATATTCTAATTGCGATTTTTTTTCTCGAATATCGCAACTTCGAGATTTTGCGAATATTTAGAATATTGTTCTATATATTCGCGAAATCGAATATTCTTTTTTTTAATTTTTAATTTTTGTTATATTTTTTTTCTTTCCCACTTCCCTAAAGTTGTTCTTACCTGTCCTTTGGATTCCTGGCTTCCTGGCTGCTCCAGTCAGTCCCCGTTGCCGCTTCTGCCGACTTCCGTGCTCATGGAGCGTCCCCATCACCATGGGAACGTCTCCATATACTAGAATGTACTGTCGGATTTGAGAATTACGTTGAAATCACAATCCGATTAATTCAAGTTATAATAATCGAATTGCGATTTCAACTTAACACTGCTATATTCCATATTCGTTAATTCTAGCTTAATATGGAATATAGCAGTGCTAACTTAGCTAAGTTGAAATCGCAATCCGATTAATTCAAGTTATAATAATCGAATTGAGATTTCAACTTTTTACGTATATTCTTAATATTGCTCTAACTTCGTCTTTTAGAATATTCGTAATATTCTAAAAGACGAAGTTAGAGCAATATTACGAATATTCTAAAAGACGAAGTTAGAGCAATATTTCGATTTTTTTTTAATAGTGTACATATTTTACAAAACTTAAGTTCAGAAGAGGCAAAATAAATTAGAGAAAAAAAAGGATTATAGCACTATATTAGCTAAATTACAATCTATATGTGTATTTTACGAAATTTCGTAATATTGCTCTAACTTCGTCTTTTAGAATATTCGTAATATTCTAAAAGACGAAGTTAGAGCAATATTACGAAATTTCGTAAAATACACATATTAGCCTAGCCATAGTCAATTAGTCATAGGAACGTTGCCTTATACTATTAAAATAAAAAAAATCGCAATACGCGATTAATTAAATCGCATATTATTCGCGATAATTGGAATAATTACGAATATTCAATTTCGACGAATATAACACGAATATTCAATCGAATATTCGTGAAATATCGCAAAATCGAATATGGCACCTCCTGCTCATCACTAATCACCATCAAGCAGTAATTTTGTGGACTCAGGTATATGGAAAACCTCTATCACTATTTTGTGGAAGCTGATAGATCGCAGCCCTCAATCAGTATTTTCTGGAAGCATACAAATGCACTATAATATACTTTCTATGTTAGAAAGTATAAGTACAGTACAGACCAAACGTTTGGACACACCTTCTCATTCAAACAGTTTTCTTTATTTTCATGACTATGAAAATTGTAGATTCACACTGAAGGCATCAAAACTATAAATTAACACATGTGGAATGATATACATAACAAAAAAGTGTGAAACAACTGAAAATATGTCATATTCTAGGTTCTTCAAAGTAGCCACCTTATGCTTTGATTACTGCTTTGCACACTCTTGGCATTCTCTTGATGAGCTTCAAGAGGTAGTCACCTGAAATTGTCTTCCAACAGTCTTGAAGGAGTTCCCAGAGATGCTTAGCACTTGTTGGCCCTTTTGCCTTCACTCTGCGGTCCAGCTCACCCCAAACCATCTCGATTGGGTTCAGGTCCGGTGACTGTGGAGGCCAGGTCATCTGGCGCAGCACCCCATCATTCTCCTTCATAGTCAAATAGCCCTTACACAGCCTGGAGGTGTGTTTGGGGTCATTGTCCTGTTGAAAAATAAATGATGGTCCAACTAAACGCAAACCGGATGGAATAGCATGCCGCTGCAAGATGCTGTTGTAACGGGGTGCCGAAGGCACACTCGGTCTCCCATCAGCCACAGACCTGCTGCTTAGCTTCGGGAGCGAGGATCTGTGTTTGACCTCGTTCCCAGGGCGGCTTTGCTAGCTGGGAGGCTCCCTGCTCCTAGGTCTGCCTTGAGCGCCGAGCTGATCACTCGGTGCTCGACTGGTCGGTCTGTCGGTCATGTGACGCTGGCCACGTCACATGACCCTCACTCCCGACTATAAATACAGGCAGCCTGCTGGCCACAGGTTGCCTGTTAATTTAGGTTCCTGGCAGTTGTTGGATACCTGTGTACTTACCTGATCCTGTTCCCTGACGATCCTTTGCCTGCTCCTCCTGTACTGCGCATCCTTCCTGGTATATTGACCTCGGCTTCCACCTGACTATTCTTTGCGGTCTCCTTTGGTACTTCTCGACTCTCCTGGTATTTATGACCCCGGCTTCTCCTGACCATTCTTTGCTTATCCCTCTGTACTGCATTGTCCTCTTGGTTTTTACCCGGTCCGTTCACTATCTGTTATTTGTCTTGTCTGTCTTTCCCGCACGTATGTTGTCCCCTGTCATCAGGACTCGTGAGGCAAGTAGGCAGGGCCAGGGGTGAGGGTGGAGCGCAGTGGTCACTATCCTCCCCCCTGTGTGTGTGTGTACGTGATCGTTACAGATTAACAGGCCCAATAACCACTGTATAATGAATCCTCTGGTGACCCTGACTGACCATGTCTCTAATCTGACGCAGATGGTGTAGGAGCTAGGGGAGAAACTCCATTCTATTGAGTTAGGGCAAGGTTCTTCCACTTCTCAGGCCTCCAGTCCGCATTTTGAGCCCCAGATTAAGCTCCCAGAACCCTTTTCTGGAGATCGGAAGAAGTTTCTCTCTTTTAAGGAGAGTTGCAGACCTTACTTCCGTTTGCGCCTCGTGTCCTCTGGCCTCGAGAGTCAACGCGTGGGCATTATCATTTCCCGACTACAGGGTGATCCCCAGGACTGGGCGTTCTCTTTACCTGCTGGCGCCAGTTGTTTAACTTCTGTGGAGGGGTTCTTTCAGGCCCTGGGTACCCTCTATGACGAACCAGACAGGGTTCTAGTAGCCGAGATGGCTCTAAAGGCACTGGTTCAGGGCAATCTACCTGCGGAGGATTATTGCACCCAATTCGGAAGGTGGTGTGTCCCCTCAGAATGGAACGAACCAGCCCTGAAGAGTTAGTTCAGGTCAGGTCTGTCTGATAATTTAAAGGATCTTCTGGTCAAAGGAGATGATGACCCTTGTTGTCTTACTTGACCGACGGGTTAGAGAGAGACGACAGGAATAACAGTTCTCTTCCCAGATGGTGGTCCAGCCAGATGCCTATCCCAGAGACAATGCTGAGGTCTCCACCGAGGAACCCATGCAGGTTGGCATGACCCGAGGGAATCTTCGCCACAGACGTGGAGAATGCTTTTACTGTGGAGATCCTGACCATTGGATCAACCAGTGTCCTAAGAAGGTCCTCTCTGTCAAGTCTCCTAAGGCAAGGCAACCTAAAGACCAGGTACACCCTGATTTTTCTAAATGTAAGCTTTTGGTACCCATTACGATTTCTCTGGGGGTAGATAAATGGCCGGGTAAGGCCTTCATTGATTCTGGCTCAGCGGCCAGCTTTATTGACTCTGAGTACGCTGGAAGATTGGGTATTCCAATGTTTGCTTTACCAACTCCTAGCCATGTCATGGCTTTTGATGCTACTCCTCTTATTGGTGGCCCACTCTAACTAGGGATGTCAAGTCCTACGTGTTAGCCTGTGAGGTTTGTGCCAGGTCCAAGACACCTAGGACTTTCCCTGCTGGTAACCTACGACCCCTACCCATTCCGAGTAGACCCTGATCCCATATCTCAATGGACTTTATAACTGACCTACCGCCGGCGGAGGGTAAGACTGTAGTTTGGGTAGTGGTCGATAGGTTTAGCAAGATGGTCCATTTCATTCCCCTGTCTAAACTTCCGAATGCCAAAACCCTGGCGTCTATTTTTGTGAAAGAAATTGTTCGATTGCATGGTATCCTGGAAAATATTGTTTCTGACAGGGGTGTGCAGTTTGTGTCCAAATTCTGGAGGGCCTTCTGTCGAAAATGTCAAATTTCATTGTCTTTTTCCTCTGCCTACCACCCTGAGAGTAATGGGCAGACTGAACGCCTTAATCAGTCTGTGGAACATTTTTTGAGGTTGTATGTTGCTGATGACCAGCAATTATGGGTGAAATTTCTTCCATTGGCTGAATTTGCTTTGAATAACAGTGTCAATTCTGCTGGGGTTTCACCTTTCTTTTGTAACCATGGTTTCCATCCCCGTTTTCATTCTGGGTCATCCGTCTCCTCCTCTAACCCAGAGGCGGATAGGCTCTCCTCCGAACTGTGCACAGTTTGGGCCCGGGTTCAATCGAACTTAGAAAAGGCTCAGAGTTCTCAGAAACTCAAGGCCGATAGGAGACGTTGAAGGGGGGTGAATTTTCAGGTTGGGGATAAGGTATGGTTGTCCTCCAAGAATCTCTCTCTTAAGGTAGATTCTAAAAAGTTTGCTCCTGGAGGTGATTAACCCGGTATCATTTAGGTTGGAGCTGCCCGAGTCATTCCACATTCATAATGTGTTCCATAAATCTCTACTTAAAAAATATTTTGAACTGGTAGTACCATCGAAAGCCTCGCCTCTGCCGGTTCTTGTTAATGATGCTGTCGAGTATGTGGTGTCTAAAATAGTGGATGTCAGGAAGGTACGTAATTCCTTGCAGTACCTGATTCACTGGAAGGGGTTTGGACCTGAAGAGAGATCTTGGGTACCTGCCAGGGAGGTTCATGCTCCTAGACTTGTTCAAAAATTTCATTTAGAACACCCTGAAAGGCCATCGCCTGAAGTCTTGGGTCCGGGGGCCCCTCGTAAAAGGGGGGGGGTACTGTAACGGGGTGCCGAAGGCACACTCGGTCTCCCATCAGCCGCAGACCTGCTGCTTAGCTTCGGGAGCGAGGATCTCTGTTTGACCTCGTTCCCAGGGCGGCTTTGCTAGCTGGGAGGCTCCCTGCTCCTAGGTCTGCCTTGAGCGCCGAGCTGATCACTCGGTGCTCAAATGGTCGGTCTGTCGGTCATGTGACGTTGGCCACGTCACATGACCCTCACTCCCGACTATAAATAAAGGCAGCCTGCTGGCCACAGGTTGCCTGTTAATTTAGGTTCCTGGCAGTTGTTGGATACCTGTATACTTACCTGATCCTGTTCCCTGACGATCCTTTGCCTGCTCCTCCTGTACTGCGCATCCTTCCTGGTATATTGACCTCGGCTTCCACCTGACTATTCTTTGCGGACTCCTTTGGTACTTCTCGACTCTCCTGGTATTTATGACCCCGGCTTCTCCTGACCATTCTTTGCTTATCCCTCTGTACTGCGTTGTCCTCTTGGTTTTTACCTGATCCGTTCACTATCTGTTATTTGTCTTGTCTGTCTTTCCCGCACGCATCCTAAGTTAGGGACTGCCGTCCAGTTGTCCCCTGTCATCAGGACTCGTGAGGCAAGTAGGCAGGGCCAGGGGTGAGGGTGGAGCGCAGTGGTCACTATCCTCCCCCCTGTATGTGTGTGTACGTGATCGTTACAGCTGTGGTAGCCATGCTGGTTCAGTATGCCTTCAATTTTGAATAAATCCCCAACAGTGTCTCCAGCAAAGAACCCCTACACCATCACATCTCCTCCTCCATGCTTCACGGTGGGAACCAGGCATGTAGAGTCCATACGTTCACCTTTTCTGCATCGCACAAAGACACAGTGGTTGGAACCAAAGATCTCAAATTTGGACTCATCAGACCAAAGCACAGATTTCCACTGGTCTAATGTCCATTCCTTGTGTTCTTTAACCCAAACAAGTCTCTTCTGCTTGTTGCCTGTCCTTAGCAGTGGTTTCCTAGCAGATATTCTACCATGAAGGCCTGATTCACACAGTCTCCTCTTATCAGTTGTTCTAGAGATGTGTCTGCTGCTAGAACTCTCTGTGGCATTGACCTGGTCTCTAATCTGAGCTGCTGTTAACCTGCGATTTCTGAGGCTGGTGACTCGGATGAACTTATCCTCCGCAGCAGAGGTGACTCTTGGTCTTCCTTTCCTGGGGCGGTCCGCATGTGAGCCATTTTCTTTGTAGCGCCTTATGGTTTTTGTGACTGCACTTGGGGACACTTTCAAAGTTTTCCCAATTTTTTGGACTGACTGGCCTTCATTTCTTAAAGTAATGATGGCCGCTAATTATTCTTTACTTAGCTGCTTTTTTCTTGCCATAATACAAATTCTAACAGTCTATTCAGTAGGACTATCAGCTGTGTATCCACCTGACTTCTCCACAACGCGACTGATGGTCCCAACCCCATTTATAAGGCAAGAAATCCCACTTATTAAACCTGACAGGGCACACCTGTGAAGTGAAAACCATTTCAGGTGAATACCTCTCGAAGCTCAACAAGAGAATGCCAAGAGTGTGCTAAGCAGTAATCAAAGCAAAAGGTGGCTACTTTGAAGAACCTAGAATATGACATATTTTCAGTTGTTTCACAGTTTTTTGTTATGTATATAATTCCACATGTGTTAATTCATAGTTTTGATGCCTTCAGTGTGAATCTACAATTTTCATAGTCATGAAAATAAAGAAAACTCTTTGAATGAGAAGGTGTTTCCAAACTTTTGGTCTGTACTGTATATCACACCCCTCTGTGTCTCACACCTATCGATAGCACAACGTTACCAGTCCGTAAAAGGATTTTGTGGCCCTATTAGCTAGCGTTTGGTGTCCCTAAGTTCCTAACAGCCTGTCCCTGCTCCAAAATGCAACCTCTCCCTACACTGGCAAAACACATAATGTAAAATGGCTGCCAGATTGGGTTCTGTTATAGGGTTGGGGGTGTGTCCATGTGCTGAATTGTCTCAATTGGCTGTCCTGTCCCACATGATGGATGTGTCATAGGTCAAAGTTTAGTGCAATGCAAAAGAATATGGAGTGCGCAGACATCTCCATATGGTTTGCATGTTTGGCAGACCGCGAACAAGCAAAGTTTGCTGCAAACCGACCGCCGGGCGAACCGCAAGGCCATCACTAAAGGGCACTCCCAATGGTGCTGACACACCCCTATCACTGCCCTTGTTGCTCTTTTGACACTCCTATGGACATAACATCACATGAATTAAGAAAGAGATGCATGGACATGGTCATGTGACCACAGCCCAGAACGGGAGATAGGAGCAATAAAGGTAAAACAAATACATAAAAAAATGTACAGTGACCTTGAAAGATTATTTAAAGGGTGTTCATGCACAGGATCATATTTTTCTTCAGTATGTGATCTGTTTTTTATTCATACATAGTACACTCACCCATTGATTTCTGTGGAGCCATTCACACATCTATTTTTTATTTTTTATGCAGAATCCTATGCCTGATCTTCCAGTGCAGGTCCTGTCCGCCAGTCTCAGCATAACCCTTTTTATTGATGGGAGTGAGAAAATACAGAATGCACAACAAAACTATCAACATTTTGGTGGATCTATCATGGATCAAAATAAAGGATCTGTTTTGTATTTTATTTTTTTAATCTTCTGACAGATCAGAAGAACGGAATACAAACCGGTGATGTGAACGTGGCCTAACCTTATTTATGCCCAAATCAAAGCTCACATGTCAAGATTCATCAGGGCAGGTGATGTTCTTCCAATTTCCAAGTGTATAGGGTTGGTGCCATGTCCTTAGCTGACAATAGATGCTAACCTAGTCCTCAAAGGTTGATGGTAGAGTGGCTCTTCTGTAGATCACAGATGTATTTCATGCTTATTTGTGTAGTTACCTTCCTGTGGATATCCCTATACACTTACACTTCTGAATAAATAGCACCCGCTGACTGAATAAATAGCGGGTCATTCAGCATCGGTGAGATGTCCACATGACAGGTTTATGTCTGCTCACGTTTCAGTGCAATGATTTACAGACGTGGACAAAATTGTTGGTACCCTTTGGTCAATGAAAGAAAAAGTCACAATGGTCACAGAAATAACTTTAATCTGACAAAAGTAATAATAAATTAAAATTCTATAAATGTTAACCAATGAAAGTCAGACATTGTTTTTCAACCATGCTTCAACAGAATTATGTAAAAAAATAAACTCATGAAACAGGCATGGACAAAAATGATGGTACCCCTAGAAAACACAGAACATAATGTGACCAAAGGGACATGTTAATTCAAGGTGTGTCCACTAATTAGCATCACAGGTGTCTACAACCTTGTAATCAGCCATTGGGCCTATATATATGGCTCCAGGTAATCACTGTGTTGTTTGGTGATATGGTGTGTACCACACTCGACATGGACCAGAGGAAGCAAAGGAAAGAGCTGTCTCAAGAGATCAGAAAGAAAATTATAGACAAGCATGTTAAAGGTAAAGGCTATAAGACCATCTCCAAGCAACTAGATGTTCCTGTGAGTACAGTTGCACATATTATTCATAAGTTTAAGATCCATGGGACTGTAGCCAACCTCCCTGGACGTGGCCGCAGGAGGAAAATTGATGACAAATCTAAGAGACGGATAATCCGAATGGTAACAAAAGAGCCTAGAAAGACTTCTAAAGAGATTCAAGGTGAACTTCATGCTCAAGGAACATCAGTGTCAGATCGCACCATCCGTCGTTGTTTGAGCCAAAGTGGACTACATGGGAGACGACCAAGGAGGACACCATTGTTGAAAACGAATCATAAAAAAGCAAGACTGGAATATGCCAAACTACATGTTGACAAGCCACAAAGCTTCTGGGAGAATGTCCTGTGGACAGATGAGACAAAAATCGAAGTTTTTGCCAAGGCACATCAGCTGTATGTTCACAGACGAAAAAATGAAGCATATCAAGAAAAGAACACTGTCCCTACTGTGAAACATGGAGGAGGCTCTGTTATGTTCTGGGGCTGCTTTGCTGCGTCTGGCACAGGGTGTCTTGAATCTGTGCAGGGTACAATGAAATCTCAAGACTATCAAGGAATTCTAGAGAGAAATGTACTAGCCAGTGTCAGAAAGCTTGGTCTCAGTCGCAGGTCATGGGTCTTGCAACAGGACAATGACCCAAAACACACCGCTAAAAACACCCAAGAATGGCTAAGAGGAAAAAATTGGACTATTCTAAAGTGGCCTTCTATGAGCCCTGACCTCAATCCTATTGAGCATCTTTGGAAGGAGCTGAAACATGCAGTCTGGAAAAGGCACCCTTCAAACCGGACACAACTGGAGCAGTTTGCTCATGAGGAGTGGGCCAAAATACCTGCTGAGAGGTGCAGATGTCTCATTGACAGTTACAGGAAGCGTTTGATTGCAGTGATTGCCTCAAAAGGTTGCGCAACAAAATATTAAGTTAGGGGTACCATCATTTTTGTCCATGCCTGTTTCATGAGTTTATTTTTTTACATAATTCTGTTGAAGCATGGTTGAAAAACAATGTCTGACTTTCATTGGTTAACATTTATAGAATTTTAATTTATTATTACTTTTGTCAGATTAAAGTTATTTCTGTGACCATTGTGACTTTTTCTTTCATTGACCAAAGGGTACCAACAATTTTGTCCACGTCTGTATACACTTTTCTCAAAGTGTCAACAGTAAATTCAATGTCAATTTCGATATCTATTACTGAGGCTTCAATTTTCTGTAGTTTATTGAACCTTTGAATGTGTGAGCAATCCATCATCCATCTCCTGGAGTAATCTATCATCCATCAGTTCCGAGACAGGAAGCAGCAGGAACCAGGGCCATGTTTTATTAACCCATGATACTAGAATTTAATTGTGGACTGGGGAGAGATCTAAGGCCTCTTTTACACGAGCATGACAGATTGGCTCCGGATGCGCTCAGGGTGCGTTCAGGGAAACTCACACCATTTTGCAAGCAGGTTTAATCAGTTGTTTAGTTTTTCCGCACGTGTGCAATGTGTTTTGATGCGTTTTTCACTGAAGGTTTACAAACAACATCTCTTAGCAATCATCAGTGAAAAACGCATTGCATCCGCACTTGCTTGAAGCCCCATTCACTATATAGAACATGCTGCATTTTTCACGCAACGCAGAATTGATGTGTGAAAAGAACGCTCATGTACACAGACCCATTGAAATTAATAGGTCCGGATTCAGTGCGGGTGCTATGCGTTCATGTCACGCATTGCACCCACGTGGAAAACTCGCTTGAGTGAAAGGGGCCTAACTCTGTATCCAGTGCCTGCGTGCATAAATCATATGATTGTAGTGGGTGTGTACACACTGTATGAATGTAGCAAGTGTGTATTGACGGTATGATTGTAGCAAGTGTGTATATACTGTATGAATGTAGTGAGTGCATGCATATATTCAGAGTGAGAACTACCACCGTAGCAGCTGTATTGGATACTACAGGGCCCGCAGTAGGGAGGCCCAGGCTCTGTTTGGCCAAATTGGATGACAGACACAGCAGCCTTCTGCTGTGTCTGTTATTTATCGCCGGGGCCTCATTCCCTACTGTTAGGGAAACTTCTGGGGCCAGCACTACTGTAAGGGGGCACTGCAAGGGCAGCACTACTATAAATAGGCAATAAGCGGCAGGCACTACTATAAGGGGATATTTTTGGTTCACAATTCTTCCTCTGCATAGACTTACTTCATGCTCTCTTATCATTGAATGTACTGCTAACTGTATGCAGTAACCACCTAAGCTTCTTTTATGTTTTAGAGTACTGTACATGGACAAGTTTGACATAGCAAAAAAATGTTTTGTACATGCTAGTGGTTACCTTGATTTGCACTAAATATCAGGCTTTAATTTAGATTCCTGATGCATACAGTAGTTCGCAGCCTGCTCCTAGTTTCAGACGTTATGAAAACATCCCTCTAAGTTACATGCTGAATGTAAGTTATGTGTGTCCAGGATACTGCTGTCTTCACTAGTTTTCATTTCTCAGCACACCATCAATGCCGTACTTCTTTCTACTTTTACAGACTATAAGAGACCTCATCTCTTTTGTGGTGACAGTCGTTGATGATGTGGCTGGGCTAACTCCTTACTCATACATATCCCATGTGATCTCTTCCTCCTCCCCATGCAGACTGCCTTGTGTGTGCCCGGTGTCTTCTTTATCTACAGCATGTGTGATCTGTCGTCTCTAAAAACCCAAATGCTTTCCCCCTCAACATTGTGATCTACTGCTTACAACCCCCCACCCTTTCCTACTACTTCTAAGGCTGGTTTCACACTAGCGGCAAGGACCTACGCCAGGCTGTTCCGGAGGATGAACAGCCTGTCGGATCCGTCCTGCCGCTAGTGCACGCGTGCCCTCGGACTACCACTATGGCCCCATTGACTATAATGGCACACTACATAATAAGCAGGCAGCAGGCAAAGTTCATAGGGTTGAGTGGTATGGCACACTATATAATATGCAGCAGGCACAGTTCATATGGGGTATGGCACACTATATAATATGCAGCAGACACAGTTCATGAGGATATAGCACACTATATGATATGCAGCAGCAGACAGTTCATGGGGGTATGGTACACTATGTGTAGTGTCCCACTAGGTAGGAGTGGGCACTACACAAGGGTCAATTGGGTAGCGTGTTACTTCTACGTACAAGGGACAGTGATATTGTATTGATCTATGCATTTAATGTAATTTACTGTGTGTTTTACATGCAATATTTCCCCTGTCGTATGCTTTGCAGGCTTAGTTGGGTGTAGTTAGACATCCCAGACACTAGAGGGAAATTGGGAGCCCCTAGTATAAATGTCCAGGCCCAGATAGGGAGTGGTTAGGTCATAGTCAGGAGTATGTGGAGACAGAAGTGAGAAGGCACCAGCCCAGGATATGCTGAGGGCCTCCTCCTGACATGCAGCTGGACAGTCCTGGTTTCTAGCTGCACCAAGGGGCTAGATGGAGTACAGCCTGCTTGGAGACCGAGTGTATTCCAGGGGACTAGAGGAGTTACCTCGTCAGCCTGAAGCTCCTGAGGCTAAGGTATTGCTCAGTTGAGATACCCCAGTAGTAGGACAGCACCTCCTGGGAGCAACCCGCAGTCATCTGTCACCTGAAGGAGAGAGAGACAGCTAGGAAGTAAAAGGTATTGTAACCTTAAGCAAGTGCCAATACTGGAGGAAGGAATTCATACCAAGGATTTAAGCCAGCGAATAGGCATCCCGGCCTTGGGATCCAGCCAGCTAGAATAGCTGTGGGGATAGAGCAGCATAGCACTGCCAAGTATTAATTATATACCCTCCACGTATCTTGCAAGATTGCAACCTGCTGTGATATAAACCTGCTGTGCTTTTGGAACTGTAAAGGACTGCATTAACCTCTTCTGTACTGCATGTATAAAGTTGGACTGTTTTCACCAAGTAAAGCAACGTTTGGTTCACTATACCATCTGTGTATCTCACTTCTTGCTACTGAAAACCGGTGTGCCACCGTCACAGGCACTGGCGTCACGAACCTCAAAGGGACCTTGCCTCAGGCACTCTAAACACCTGCAACAACCAGGGCACCTCACCCAACATCAGGCCAGGTCTCTACACCCAAAGTGTGCCCCAGAGGAACTAGTGTCTGCCTCTCATTCACTGCTACATGCCTGCCCAGGGTCCTCCAGAAAGTGAGTAACCCTCGATTACCCATACCGTGACCTCACTGTCGCTATACCCTGCAGGTCTGGCGTGTTGCATAAATTGGCGTCACGAACAGGATACGAACATTCCTGCGCCATTGCGGATATAAATACTGTGTGCTGTTTATTGCCTTAAAGTGACAAGCCCTAATTGCTTTATTGAAAATTGCTGGGCCAAAGTGAACTGTGATAATTGCGGTGTGAAGATTGTATTGTATGGACTGTTTTCTGCTTATTTAAGCCACCACTTGCTGTCAGTGAATAGACAGCGATTTTGCACAAAGATGGCCGCTTAGCTTGTCTGGATTTGTTTGCTGCGTCATCTTCATACGGAATTGGCGGTAAAAATTGGCGCCTTCTGCTGAAAAGTGCGGGAAGGCTATATGTCGGCGCCACCGCCCTGTCTGGACATTTGCATGTCTGCAGAAATGGACTCCGCCTCCCCCATACTGGAGTACCTGGGGGGCGGCCTCCCAGTGCAATGGGAGGATCTGTCTGAAATTGTTGGCGCCACCCTGTCGCTCTCCAGAGAAGGATCGAGCATGTTGAGGAGTGAAGACTGCTCTGCTGAGATGTCTGCGCCTGATCTGCTAAGGATGAACATTGTTGGTGTAGAGCAAGAGGACGCTCCACCGGCCTCCCCCCCCCCCGGGACCGGAGAGACCCGCCTGCCCGCCACCGAGGACGCAACCTGAGACCTACTATGGTTCATGGAGAGACTTTTTCCAGCCCTCATTCAAGTGGTCAGCGTTGATGGCAGAGATCCGGGAGGCCGCAATAAAGAAGACAACCAAGACCAAAATATATTACGAGGAACTGGCAAAGACCGTTCATGAGTGCCACACTGACACCCAACCCCGCCTGGAAAAGGAGAATGGGGTTAGTTGTGGCCTTTGATAAGGACCGAGGCTTCGGTTTCAATAAAGACTATATCACCGGCAGAGACTTATATGTGAATCGGAGGTCCGTCAAGCGGAGTTACCTCCCAGAGCATCTGCATAACCTCCGCGAGGGAGAGGAAGTAGAGTTCACCCCTGCCGAGGGCCTGCGAGGCCCCTACGCCACTGCCGTGTCCCGTCCTAAAAAGAAGTCGGAGGACTGGGACCTTGATGAGGACCACCCTGGCTGCGAGAGCGAACCTGTGTGCTCTCCAGAACCGGCCCATCATGCCTTCCAAGAACGGGGCTCCTTCATTGGCCCGAACGTTTTTTGGCAACCTACAGTGGTGGAGAAGAGGGTAAGCCCATGGCCCTCACCTGAGCTGCCTCGCAGGGAGAAGACTGTCCGTGAACTGCAAGATGCCGAGAGATTCTGTGCTGCCCTGGACAACATCCGAAGAGGAAGAGAAGCGGACGCCTCACCTGAACCTGCAGCGGCTGCGCAGGATGCTCCAACTCCTGTACAAGTGCCGGCGGCGACAGCGGAGGACAGCGATCCCGACTCCGAAAGCCTGGACGACCAGATCGTGCGGCTGGAGAAGAAACTACGGGAGCTGCGCCAGATTGCCTCCACCAGGATCCAGACTCCACCTGACCTGAAAGAGAAAGGACTTAAGGACTCGGACGTCTCCGGGTCTGAGGTGAGAGTACCTGTCCCTTCCAGCCGGCCCTCTTTAGTGTCAGCACCTGCGGTGAGGTCTTCCTACACTGTGCACCGGCGCACAGAGCCCAGGAACCCACCTTACCGCTTGCAGCAGCGGTACCCAGGCCAGTGCAGCAACCTCCAATTGCCATGCCTGCACCGGTGCGGTCAGCAACCCTGATTACCCCTAGGCCTATGGGGCCAATACCTATTAGGGGTCCATTCATGCTGCAGTTGCCCCCAAATACTGTGTTGTGGGCACATCCGCCTGTTGATTCCCAGTACAGGCCCAGTCTACAAATGGAGCCAGGGAGCACCACTGAGATGCCTAGTGGATATGACTTGCCCCTGTGAATTGGCCTGCTAGGCCCTTGATTTGATTTATTTTGCCAAGGGACCCTAAATAAAGTGGATTAACCCTTTCAGGACAGGAGTCCTTCGTTGTTTTGGCCCTCTGTTGCTGCTGCCAGTTACCCACGGCTCAGTGGAGGCGGCAAACCACTGACATACCAAGTGCACCAAGGCCATATTGTTTACAGGACCTCCTGCCTGCTTTCTCAGAGTGAAGAAGAATCCAGTTGTGCCTATTTTGTGAATGTTGCACCTTTAACCCTTTAACCCCCTTTTCAGGTTGATTAAGGGTATTACAGCACTTATTTTATATGTATGTCATTTAAATAATGTGGACTATTTTATGTGCTGTCATTTTGTTGTGCAACTCAAATTGAAAGAAATGCGCCCAGGGATAGACTCTAATGCACCAGAGCCTCTGAGATTTTGCTACCATTTTAAAGAAATGTGCCCAGAGATGGACTCCACTATATGCGAGCCTCTGTGATCTTATACCTCCGGCCTTGCTTTATACGAAATTATACTTGTCATTTTCACTGAATGTATTACAAGATGGGACCTGGGTACGGACTCATTTATATACTTTGAGCCTCCAAGAATTGTTATTTAATGTTTTTACATTTTCTATGGACTACAGCTGTTCTATTATGGACAATTTGCACTTGAAAGTTTTATTATGGACTATCCTGGTATTTATTGATACGCTGCACCAGGTCAGCGCCCCTGTTCCCTTATGTTATCCTGAGAGAAGAGAACGACGCCCCTTTTCACCGAACTTGCTTCTTAGCCAGTGGAACTGCCTGATATATACATATAATGTATTTTTCGCAAATGTAGATGTATGTTCCTGCTTTGCATTGTTTTTCTATTACTGGTGCAGTATCCAGCTGGGCAGGACCTCTTCCATGTTGCGCCGAGGACGGGCAACATCATAGCGTGTGGGTATGTAGTATCCCACTAGGTAGGAGTGGGCACTACACAAGGGTCAATTGGGTAGCGTGTTACTTCTACGTACAAGGGACAGTGATATTGTATTGATCTATGCATTTAATGTAATTTACTGTGTGTTTTACATGCAATATTTCCCCTGTCATATGCTTTGCAGGCCTAGTTGGGTGTAGTTAGACATCCCAGACACTAGAGGGAGATAGGGAGCCCCTAGTATAAATGTCCAGGCCCAGACAGGGAGTGGTTAGGTCATAGTCAGGAGTCAGGAGAAGTGAGAAGGCACCAGCCCAGGATATGCTGAGGGCCTCATCCTGACATGCAGCTGGACAGTCCTGGTTTCTAGCTGCACCAAGGGGCTAGATGGAGTACAGCCTGCTTGGAGACCGAGTGTATTCCAGGGGACTAGAGGAGTTACCTCGTCAGCCTGAAGCTCCTGAGGCTAAGGTATAGCTCAGTTGAGATACCCCAGTAGTAGGACAGCATCTCCTGGGAGCAACCCGCAGTCATCTGTCACCTGAAGGAGAGAGAGACAGCTAGGAAGTAAAAGGTACTGTAACCTTAAGCAAGTGCCAATACTGGAGGAAGGAATTCATACCAAGGATTTAAGCCAGCGAATAGGCATCCCGGCCTTGGGATCCAGCCAGCTAGAATAGCTGTGGGGATAGAGCAGCATAGCACTGCCAAGTATTAATTATATACCCTCCACGTATCTTGCAAGATTGCAACCTGCTGTGATATAAACCTGCTGTGCTTTTGGAACTGTAAAGGACTGCATTAACCTCTTCTGTACTGCATGTATAAAGTTGGACTGTTTTCACCAAGTAAAGCAACGTTTGGTTCACTATACCATCTGTGTACCTCACTTCTTGCTACTGAAAACCGGTGTGTCACCGTCACAGGCACTGGCGTCACAAACCTCAAAGGGACCTTGCCTCAGGCACTCTAAACACCTGCAACAACCAGGGCACCTCACCCAACATACGGCCAGGTCTCTACACCCAGAGTGTGCCCCAGAGGAACTAGTGTCTGCCTCTCATTCACTGCTACATGCCTGCCCAGGGTCCTCCAGAAAGTGAGTAACCCTCGATTACCCATACCGTGACCTCACTGTCGCTATACCCTGCAGGTCTGGCGTGTTGCATATGCAATATGCAGCAGCAGGCACAGTTTATGGGGGTTAAGAGTATGGCATACTATATAATACACAGCAGCACACTATATAATAAACAGACTGGCTATGAGCTGTGCGCTGCGATAGGCCAGTGCTGCAGCAAGGGACACGCCTCCTACAAAAAATCAGTCCAATACAACAGACGGAGCTGAGACACCGGAGCCTATACTGGGCGAACGGAGCGGCGCCCAGGCATACTAGTAAGTGCAGGGGGACCCCTGGGCGCCGCTCTGCCCACAGATAGAGTTCGTTTTTAGTTTGTATACGAGTGAAAGGTCCTCTTTAAATAGTTTTGCACTAAGCCCAATCTCTAGCACTCAGGTACTGAATATAATGGTTTCCTTACTTTATGTTGAGCAATCCAATAAGGGCATTCTCCCTCATGGCAGGCAAACTCTCTGCTAGATTATTTGATGCAGGATTCTCTCCTGAAATATTCAGGTTCACTATGTCCCAGAAGGCATTTAGTGAAAAGGGATAATTCTGCGCACTAATCATCCAGTTGGGTCCAGGTACCTATAAGTTCCTCCTGGTCACTGGTGCTTGTGAAGTCCCTTGGCTAGACTCAGCTCTAATCTTCACTAGACTTGCTCTATATTCAGACATAGACTTACTTGTCTGTGCTATGCTGTTGTAAATACTTTGTTTGTCCTCTCTAGGCTTGATCAGGGCTCAGAAAAAAGAAAGGCAGCTACATCTTGGACTGAGCCTTCTTTTCTCCTCCATACACTTTCTTCTCCAACACATCCTTTCTACAACTAACTACTTTCTTCTCTCTAAGCTAACACACCCCAAGCTATATATAATATGTGGCGCCAGCACCACCTAGGGGCAAATAGATGCAATGACAGTGCCAGGCTGATATTAGGAAATACAACACATTAAATATGACAATTAGCAGCAAAAGTTTAAAGTGCCCACATACAGCACATAGTGGGACACTGCTTATTGTCTCATGAACCTCACACTTCAGCCTAGGTATTGAGTCAGAACATGGACCAAACAAGCCCACTGAGGTATGGGTGTCTGTGAGAAATCCCTCATCAGCCGAACTAGTGCACATGGGAAACTGATTATGCATGGAGGACAAAAAATGGGCACACAGACCAAACATGGGCGGCCCTTCAGTGACATTGTGTTGATACACATGCCGTCACAGACACGGATTTGTGAAGGTGCAGTGACCAGGAACGGGTACGCTGACGCCACTTTAATGCAGTGGCAGGGTCAGGTGGATAATAGTCTGTATTTGTTCGTGACACCAATTGCAGTGTGCGTAGGGTACTATCCCAGGTCCCTTCCAAGGTGTTATAACACACGTCCCAGATTAGGAATGCCAGAGTGGTGTAATGACCTATAATGTCTCTGTAGAGTAGTGGTAATTGTGTCAACAGTGTTTCCTACCTAGGTAAGGTATATTTGAGTGTAGTGATAGTAGGAGTAATAGTGGAATTTTGCAGAGTGGCTGAGATATGACGAGCAATTCCATCAGCGCAGGGCAATCCGGCCGAGTATAAGGTGAGACCACAAGGATATCAGTTTGTGGATGGGACTTATGGCCGCTACTAAGGGTGGGGAGCAGCCCTTTCGTGGGCCGCCGGGGGGTACTTTTGCAGCAGAGTCGCCTTCTGGCGGTAGAAAAGGGTGCTCTTGGCAGTTCAACGAGGGGCTTTGTAAGTTCTTGTCAAACTGCCGTTTTAAACACGAATGTTCGGGGTGTGGGGGCTCTCATAGTTTTAGCAGGTGTTGTAAACGGGGAAAAGGAAAGGAACAGGAGGCTGCTCAGAAGAGGTCTGACGCCGGTGAAAGTGGAAGAGATGCTTCCTTTCCTAAACACATACCCTAGGAGGGCAGCGGCGGAGTTGCTGAGGAAAGGATTTGTGGAAGGTTTTAGGATCCCCTGCATGTCAGTTGGGGTTGGGAGTAGTGTACGGAATTTAGTGTCTGCTCTTTCTAGGCCGGGAGTCGTGCGTGAAAAGATCGAGAAGGAGGTTAGGGCGGGCAGAGTAGTTGGGGCGTTCATCGAGAGTCTGTTGCCAGACTTGCGCATATCGCCGTTGGGGTTGGTACCCAAAAAAGAGCTGAATAAGTTTTGGCTCATTCATCATCTGTCTTATCCAGCGGGGAGTTCTGTGAACGACGGTATAGATCAGGAGCTTTGTTCTGTGTCTTATACGTCTTTCGACGAAGCTGTCGCTTGGGTGCAGCATTTAGGGCAGGGCTCGTTATTGGTGAAAACGTATATAGAGGTGGCTTTTCGTCTGCTTCCTATTCATCTGGAGAGTTTTCACTTGTTTGGTTTCAAATGGGAAGGGCAGTTTTATGTTGATTGTTGTTTGCCTATGGGTTGCGCAATTTCTTGTTCGTGGTTTGAGACTTTTAGTTCCTTTCTTGAATGGGTGGTGAAGCAGGAGTCCGGTTGTCAGTCAGTGCTGCACTATCTGGACGATTTTTTGTTCATGGGGCCGGCCGGCATGCGGACTTGTTCTATTTTGCTGCATACGATGGAGCGTGTGGCGGCGGCTTTTGGGGTCCCGTTGACGTTCAGTTGACGTTTCACATGGGGATATTTCTGTTTTGGTGTGATGTGTGAAGCAAACGAATAGCATCCAGACTGAGTTCTGACTCATTCATTTCAAAAGTTCTGTGTCCAGCGTTCAGGAAAAATTGCAGCATGCTCTATTGCTCTATATTGTGCGTTTTTCACTCAGCCCTGGCTCCATAGGAGTGAATGAGGTTTGTGTGAAAAACGGAAGGCGTCCAGATGCAATGTGCTTTTCACTGATGGTTGCTAGGAGATCTAGTTTGTAATTCTTTATTTTATTTTTTCAAATGTGTGAAAAATGCATTAAAAACATTGCATCTGCCCGTAAAAAAACTAAAACACTGAACGCAATCGTAAACAAAACTGACTGAACTTCAATCTGACACAATCCATATTGCTCTTGAGAAGGAGGCCCATAAAATGGACACGAGTGAGCATTTTATGGTATGAAGTAATAGTGCAGTCAGAGGAGCAGTGACAATGTGGTTTCCGTTCCACTGAATCGTATCCTAAGTATTCTGTTACGTGCTGAAATCATGGCTCCATGGTCGAGCTTCTTCTGACCGAGATGAATTGTCTTCTCTAATACTTCTTAGTCAGATATCACATACAGTCAATAACATGTAGTACACAGCACTTACACTAAAGACTTGCAATGTTTTATAGGAGCAGGGTGATGTGGAGGTTGGACATATTGATTGCTCATAACATGACAGATTACAACAGTGTATTATTCTGCTCCATCACTGCTCTGGTTCGCCCTGTGGTTGTTTCGCGGCAAATTTTACATTATGTGTTTTGCCAGTGTAGGGAGAGGTTGCATTTTGGAGCAGGGACAGGCTGTTAGGAACTTAGGGTTACCAAACGCTAGCTAATAGGGTCACAAAAGTCCTTTTAAGGACTGGTAACGTTGTGCTATCGATAAGTGTGATACACAGAGGGGTGTTATATACTTATAATATACTTTCTAACATAGAAAGTATATTATGGATTTGTATGCGTCCAGAAAATACTGATTGAGGGCTGCGATCTATAAGCTTCCACAAAATAGTGGTAGAGGTTTTCCATATACCTGCATCCACAAAATTACTGCTTAAGTGCGATATACCAGCTTCAACTAACAACTGACTGAGTATTGCCATATATCAGCTTCCACAAAATAGTGATAGAGGTTTTCCATATACCTGCGTCCACAAAATACAGATTACGGGTTTTGATATACCTGCTTTAACTAACAGGTGCACCAGGAGCCTAAGTGGGAAGTTGGAGAAGGTGTGTGCGATTATGTCAAAGGACGCACAACAGTTGGTTGAGTGGCTCACATAGCCTTCCACTTCTGCACCCTCCTCATCCTCTGTATCTGCACCCTTCTCACTCTCTGCTGTGTGCACCCCAAAAGACACCACCACCATAGCCCCTCCACTCGAGTCAGAGGAATTATTTTCCCATCCATTCCCAGACCTTACCGATACACAGCCATTCTTGGCATCGGATGAGGAAGAGGAGGTAGCAATGGCCGCCATCCAGCGGTCTGATGACAGTACCCAGATCAGCCCAAGGAGGGTGGTCCCCACTGTTGCCTGCCTAGTCCAAGATCTCTAATGTCAGTGGTAGTGAAGATGATGACGTTTCGATGGACATCACGTGGGTGCCCACAAGAGAGGAAGAGGAGGGGAGTTCAGAGGGAGAGACGGAGCAGCAGATAGGAGAAGCAGGCAGAACTCGCAGTACACAGGGGGCAAAAAGCAGACTGCAAATGTATCTGGAGCGAGCCATACACCATGCACGGTCACATCTTGCGCTCCCAGGACACCGGCACATGGCTCTGCAGTGTGGGCTTTTTTTTAACATGTCAGCTGCTGACAATAGTGTTGCCATCTGCAGCCTGTGCTGTCAACGCATAAGTCGCGGTAAGCCCAACACTCACCTCGGGACGACCGCCTTAAGAAGGCACCTGGCCTCCCATCACCGAGCCCAGTGGGAGAAACACCATCAGAACCCACAAAGTTACAGTCCCGGCGCTCCATGTTCTGTCTCTTCTCCTTCTCCTCTCTACTGCCATTTGTCCTCCACTCCACCTTCGACTGTGCCATCATCGCGTTCATCTGGCACAAGGCAGGCTTTCGTGGCTCAATTGTTAGAGCGTAAAAAAAATGATGACGCCAGATAATCCTCTTGCCCAACGGCGGACCGCTGGCTTGTCAGAACTGCTAGCCCGCCAACTACTGCCATATAAATTGGTGGACTCGGAGGTCTTTAGAAAATTTGGGGCCATTGGCACACTGTAATGGAAGGTCCCCGTAAGTAAATATTTCCCCCAGAAGGGCATCTCTGAACTATATGGCCACAGAGTGTCTGTGCCAAGATATATCTGACCACAGTCACATGGTCTAGCAAACACGGGACGGTCAGGTACATAACTTTTACTGCCCACTGGGTGAACCTTCTGACGGCCATCAAGCATGTAACCAGTGGATTTGGTGTTACCACCACGAATTGCATGCAGGCCTGCCTCTTCTTCTCCTCCTTCTACTCCATCCTCCGTCTCCTCCTTGGCTGACTCCTACTTTTCCACTGCTACCGCCTCTTCCGCTGCACCCCCCAAGCTCTCCAGAACCTATTCAACGTGCCAGGTGAGATGTTGCCATGCTGTGCTGCGGCTGTGGTGCCTGGAAGCCAAGAGCCACACCGGTCCTGCACTCCTTTCAGCTCTGCGGTCACAGGCCGATCAGTGGCTAATACTGTTGAATTTGACAGTTGGTAAAGTGGTGTGCGACAACTGTGCCAATCTGCTGAGCGCGCTGAAACAGGGCAAAATGACACACGTGCCATGCATGGCACATGTCCTGAACTTAGTCGTGCAGCAATTCGTTGCCAAATACCCCAGGGTCCAGGACGTCTTGCAGCAGGCCATGAAAATCTCTGGCCATTTTAGAAGATCTTACACAGCCATGGCTTGCCTTGCTGACGTTCAGCGGCGACACCACTTGCCCGTCAGACGTCTGATTTGTGACTGCACGACGCGCTGGAACTCCACCTTGTATATCCTTGATAGGCTGCTCCAGCAGAAACGTGCTGTTAACGACTACCTGTACGAACTCTGCGGCAGGACAGGTTCTGGGGAGCTTGGTTTCTTTTCACCGCGCCAGTGACTGCTCATGAATGGATATGCAATATGCATGTAATAGATATTTCTATGCTGTCCATACGTACATGCTACAGACATAGTGCTGTGATGTCACGAAACTTGCTTTCAACCATCTTTTCCAATCGCATCAAACTTTGGGTAGTTCAAACCAGTTGCTAGACTAGGCCACGCCTTTTTTGCGCAAGCGCATTATACGAAATTTAACTATGCGATTTTTGCATTGAAAAAAAAAAATGAACAGAGATAGCTGCACATTTGTATAAATCAAACCGAAAGGAAATAAAGTCTTTCTAGGCTCCAGCAGGGCACATTTTTTAGAGTTTCCCTTTAACACGCATAAAATGGCCCCTGATTAAAATACGTAATTTTTGTGGGAATTTTGGCCAATGATCCCCCTCTGGAACGCACTGTCCATGTTGTGGGACTATTTGTGCACTCATAGTTTGTATTTGGTGTCTGCAAATATGACCTGAAGGTTTTCCAGGTTTGCCTGCTATTAAAGTCAATGGGCGCGATGCGAACCCGCGGTTCGCAGGGGCGTAGAGTGGGGGGGCCTGGGGGGGGGGCGTTGCCCCGGACGCCACACTGCAGGGGGGCACGGCTGTCCGCTGGGCTGGCACAAGTTAAATCGAGCCTGACGCTGTGTTTTTTTTTTCTTCACACAGCGTCCGGCTGCAGAGCAGAGTGAGGAGGGGAGAGGGGGCGGGGCATGCACGGCAGTTCGCGATAGGCTCCGCCCACCTTCCAGGCGGGAAAGTCAGTGCAGAGCCAGTAGCCGGAGCATGAATGAAGATGCAGAAGTCCAGACTCCAGGCCAGGCAGAGAGTGATTCAAGCGACCCAGAGTGAGTGACAGTCTGAGTCAGTGTCACAACCAGACAGCTGAGAAGCCTTTCAGAGCCTCCTCCTTGAGTTTTTTTAGTTGTGCTGTTCAGTTCCTCATCTCGTTAGCCTCTCTCAGCTGTCATGTAGTTGGACTAATTGCTTCCCTTTAAATTCCTCCCCATAATGCATTACTGGGCGTACTACTACCTGGTACTACTTCCTGGAGTGTGTGTGCATGCTGATCCTGTTTTCCAGTCTGCTACAAAGTTAAGTGCTGAACATTTATCTGTTATTTTCTGTTTGCTGGATCCCAGGTGACCCTGACTCCCTCCGTGTCTGGTGTAGGGAGCCAGTGGTCGTGTCCCCTCACTATTGTAGGGTGTTCAGGGGTTATATAGTCGGGGTACGTGGATATGCAACCATCCACCTCTGGGATCTTTGCATATGCTGAGCAGCCAGGGAAAGTCTCAGGTCTTGTGCAGAGGTCTCCCTTTTGGTTCCTTAGCTTTGGATCCAGTGAGTCATATATGCATGTTGCTTTGTCTTGTTTCCTGTACACCGTCCGTGACATTATAAGCCGCCAAAACCGTCTCAAGCATGGATCCGGTTTCACTTTTGGCTGAACGCTTCCAGGGTCTTTCATTGGAGGTAGCTGATCTCCGTAAGACTTTTTCTCAGCTTCAAGTGACCGGTTCAGCTTGCGTTCATGGAGTTTGTTCTGAGCCTAGGATCTCGCTCCCGGATACGTTCTCCGGGGGTAGTGAGAATTTTGTGCGTTTTAGAGAGGCTTGCAAACTCCATTTTCGCCTTCTTCCCCATTCCTCTGGTGATGAGGAACGGAGGGTGGGGATCATTATATCGCTACTCAGGGGTAACGCTCAGTCCTGGGCCTTTTCTCTGCCGGAGGGGGCACGGCCTCTCCGTTCAGTGGATGAATTATTTTTAGCCCTGGGTCAGATATATGATGATCCAGATCGTATTGAGTCTAGACTACGTCTGTTATGCCAGGGTAAACAATCCGCAGAAATATACTGCTCAGAATTTCGGAGATGGGCAGCTGATACTGGTTGGAATGATGCTGCACTCCGAAGTCAATTTTGCCATGGTCTTTCAGAGGGATTGAAAGATGCATTTGCCTTTCATGAGAGGCCTATTTCTTTGGACTCTGCTATGTCTCAGGCCGTTCGTATTGACAGGCGTCTTAGAGAGAGAGGAGAGATGTCTCCTTCCTGTCATACTCAGTCCCAGGACAGTGCAGCGGTCTCATTCTGTGCGCAGGGGTCTCGGTCGCTGTCAGCCCCTTCTGAGCAGGAGCCCATGCAGCTGGGGTTGATTGCTTCTGACAATAGAAGATTCAGCTCGCATGGGAGGGTTTGTTTTTGTTGTGGAGGTATAAATCATTTGGCAAATGTTTGTCCCTCTAGGAGATTCAGGCAGTTTTCTGGGAGTAATAAAGAAACAAACAGGAAAAAATCTTTTAAAAATGTTCCGTCTGTTACTATTGGCAGGGTTGAGGCGGAAATTGAACGTTTTCCGTTTGCTTGTAGTTCCCGTTTTGTCCTGTCGGCTTGGGTGGCGCTAGAGAGCAAGAACATTTTTTGTGAGATTTTTGTGGATAGTGGAGCAGCTGTCAATCTCATTGATAATCAATTTGCAATAACTCATGGTTTCCAGGTGCGCACTTTGGGAAAGGATATTCCTGTTTTTGCTATTGATTCCGCTCCACTTTCTCAGAAATCATTAAAAGGCATAGTTCACAATATCCGTTTAATTGTGAGTCATGCTCATGTTGAGGATGTGTCATGTTTCGTCCTTAGCGGTTTGCCTACTCCTCTAGTGTTGGGGCTACCCTGGCTCACTAAACATAACCCACCATTGATTGGCAAGCGAGGCAAATAAATGGTTGGAGTGACTTTTGCAGAGAGAATTGCCTCACGATATCTGTTTCTGAGGTTGCTACTAAGACTGTACCATCTTTTCTCTCTGAATTTTCGGATGTCTTCTCTGAGAGTGGAGTTCAGGATTTGCCCCCACATAGGGAGTACGATTGCCCTATTAATCTCATCCCAGGCGCCAAACTGCCTAAATCTCGTTTATACAATCTTTCCCAACCTGAGAGGATCGCTATGCGTGCTTATATCTCTGAGAGTCTGAGAAAAGGACACATACGACCCTCGAAGTCACCTGTTGCCGCTGGTTTTTTCTTTGTTAAGAAAAAAGATGGTTCTTTAAGACCTTGTCTGGATTTCAGGGAGCTGAACAGTATCACTATTCGTGACCCTTATCCGCTTCCTCTGATCCCGGACCTGTTTAACCAGGTTGTTGGGGCTAAAGTCTTTTCCAAATTAGATCTAAGAGGGGCATACAACCTGGTCAGGGTCAGAGAAGGAGACGAATGGAAGACTGCCTTCAATACCCCTGAGGGCCATTTTGAGAATTTGGTTATGCCTTTTGGTTTGATGAATGCCCCAGCCGTTTTTCAGCATTTCGTGAACAGCATTTTTTATCATTTGATGGGAAAATTTGTATTAGTGTATTTGGATGACATTTTGATTTTTTCTCCTGATTTCAAAACTCATAAGGAACATTTACGTCAGGTCTTGCTCATCCTGCGGGAGAATAAATTATATGCGAAACTGGAAAAATGTGTGTTTGAGGTTCCAGAAATTCAATTTCTGGGGTTTCTTCTCTCCGCTTCTGGTTTTCGCATGGACCCCGAGAAGGTCCGCGCTGTGCTTGAGTGGGAGCTTCCTGAGAATCAGAAGGCGTTGATGCGTTTTTTTGGGCTTTGCCAATTATTACAGGAAGTTTATTTTGAATTATTCCTCTATTGTTAAACCACTCACTGATATGACCAGAAAGGGGGTAGATTTTTCTTCTTGGTCAGTAGAGGCGCGTAAGGCTTTTTCTAATATCAAGGAGAGTTTTGCTTCCGCTCCCATCTTGGTGCAACCTGATATTTCTTTACCCTTCATAGTTGAGGTTGATGCTTCTGAGGTTGGTGTGGGGGCGGTCTTGTCTCAGGGTTCCTCTCCTGCCAAATGGCGACCGTGTGCCTTTTTCTCGAAAAAACTCTCCTCCGCAGAGAGAAATTACGATGTGGGAGATAGGGAATTGTTGGCCATCAAGTTGGCTTTTGAGGAATAGCGCCATTGGCTAGAAGGAGCCAGACACCCTATTACCGTATTTACTGACCATAAAAATCTGGTCTACTTGGAGTCAGCCAAGCGTCTGAACCCGAGACAGGCCAGATGGTCTTTGTTCTTTTCTAGGTTTAATTTTGTTGTCACGTTCCGCCCTGGAGTTAAGAATGTGAAGGCAGATGCCCTGTCACGTTGTTTTCCAGGAGGTGGGAATTTTGAAGACCCGGGTCCCATTTTGGCTGAAGGTGTGGTGGTCTCTGCTCTTTTTTCTGAATTGGAGGCAGAGGTGCAGGCAGTCCAGTCAGAGGCTCCTGATCTTTGTCCTCCTGGGAGGTTGTTTGTGCCTCTCGCTTTAAGACACAAGATTTTTAAGGAACACCACGATACGTTCCTTGCTGGGCACCCATGGGCAAGAGCCACACTGGATCTCATTGCTCGGAGATTCTGGTGGCCTGCGCTTCATAAGTCGGTTGAGGGTTTTGTGGCAGCCTGCGAGACTTGCGTTGTGCCAAAGTCCCTCATTCACGGCCATCAGGTCCTCTCCGTCCCTTACCCATTCCTTCCCGTCCTTGGACACATCTGTCCATGGACTTTATAACGGACCTGCCTCGTTCCTCGGGGAAGACTGTGATTCTAGTGGTGGTGGACCGTTTTAGCAAAATGGTGCATTTCATCCCTTTTCCTGCTTTGCCCAATGCTAAGACGCTGGCGCAGGCATTTATTGATCACATTGTCAAATTGCACGATATTCCTTCAGACATAGTCTCTGATAGGGGCACGCAGTTTGTTTCCAGATTCTGGAAGGCTTTCTGTTCTCGCTTGGGGGTTCGGTTGTCATTCTCTTCTGCTTTCCACCCGCAGTCGAATGGCCAGACAGAGCGCGTCAATCAGAATCTGGAGACATATCTCCGCTGTTTTGTGGCGGAGAATCAAGAGGATTGGTGTTCTTTTTTGTCCCTTGCTGAGTTTGCTTTAAATAACCGTCGTCAGGAGTCCTCTGATAAGTCACCATTTTTTGGTGCATATGGGTTTCATCCGCAGTTTGGGACTTTCTCGGGAGAGGGGTCTTCTGGTTTACCTGATGAGGACAGATTCTCCTCGTCTTTGTCATCTATTTGGCAAAAGATTCAGGATAATCTAAAGAGCATGAGTGAGAGATATAAGCGTGTGGCAGATAAGAGACGTGTGCTTGGTCCGGACCTGAATGTTGGTGATCTGATGTAGTTGTCTACCAAGAATATCAAATTGAAGGTTCCCTCCTGGAAGTTGGGTCCTAGGTTTATTGGGCCTTACAAAATCCTGTCTGTCTGCAATAAATCCTGTTGCCTACCCTCTTGATCTTCCTCAGACTTGGAAGATCTATAATGTTTTTCATAAGTCCTTATTGAAACCTAATGTTCAACCCATTGTACCCTCGCCTTTGCCTCCTCCTCTGATTATGATTGATAGGAATCTTGAATTTCAGGTCTCTAGGATTGTGGATTCTCGTCTTGTCCGCGGTTCTCTTCAGTACCTTGTTCATTTGGAGGGTTATGGTCCTGAGGAGAGGATGTGGGTCCCAGTGACGGACATTAAGGCCTCTCGTCTCATCAGGGCTTTCCATAGGTCCCATCCTGAGAAGGTGGGCTCTGAGTGTCCGGAGTCCACTCGTAGAGGGAGGGGTACTGTCACAACCAGACAGCTGAGATGCTCTGACAGAAGCCTTTCAGAACCTCCTCCTTGAGTTTTCTTTGTTGTGCTGTTCAGTTCCTCATCTTGTTAGCCTCTCTCAGCTGTCATGTAGTTGGACTGATTGCTTCCCTTTAAATTCCTCCCCATAATGCATTACTGGGCGGCTTATACTACTTCCTGGAGTGTGTGTGCATGCTGATCCTGTTTTCCAGTCTGCTACAAAGTTAAGTGCTGAACATTTATCTGTTATTTTCTGTTTGCTGGATCCCAGGTGACCCTGACTCCCTCCGTGTCTGGTGTAGGGAGCCGGTGGTCGTGTCCCCTCACTATTGTAGGGTGTTCAGGGGTAGTGTTGAGCGCGAATATTCGAATTGCGAATTTTTTTCTCGAATATCGCAATTTCGAGATTTCGCGAATATTTAGAATATCGTTCTATATATTCGCGAATTCGAATATTCATTTTTTATTTTTTTTTATTATTATATTTTTTTCTTTCCCACTTCTCTAAAGTTGTTCTTACCTGTCCTTTGGATTCCTGGCTTCCTGGCTGCTCCAGTCAGTGGCGTTTTCAACTTACTGCTATATTCCATATTAGCTAAATTACAATCTAATCTATATGTGTATTTTACGAAATTTCGCAAATTGCGATGCGAATAATATAACACGAAATAATCGCATGAAGATTTCAATTTAGCACTGCTATATTCCATATTCTAGCCTAATATGGAATATAGCTGGGCTAAGTTAGCCCAGCTATATTCCATACTAGGCTAGAATATGGAATATAGCAGTGCTAAGTTGAAATCTTCATGCGATTATTTCGTGTTATATTACTCGCATCGCAATTTCGACTTTTGCAAATGTTCTTAATATTGCTCTAACTTCGTCTTTTAGAATATTACGAATATTCTAAAAGACGAAGTTAGAGCAATATTACGAAATTTCGTAAAATACACATAGATTGTATTTAAGCTAATATACTGCTATAGTAATATTTTTTAATAGTGTACATATTTTACAAAACTTAAGTTCAGAAGAGGCAAAAAAAATGTAGAGGCAAAAAAAGGGATTATAGCACTATATTAGCTAAATTACAATCTATATGTGTATTTTACGAAATTTCGTAATATTGCTCTAACTTCGTCTTTTAGAATATTCGTAATATTCTGAGAGACGAAGTTAGAGCAAATCACGAAATTTCGTAAAATACACATATTAGCCTAGCCATAGTCAATTAGCATAGGAACGTTGCCTTATACTATCAAGATAAATAATCGCAATACGCGAAAAAAATATATTCGTATATTATTCGCGATAATTGGAATAATTACGAATATTCGATTTCGACGAATATAACACGAATATTCATTCGAATATTCGCGAAATATCGCGAAATCGAATATGGCACCTCCCGCTCATCACTATTCAGGGGTTATATAGTCGAGGTACGTGGATATGCAACCATCCACCTCTGGGATCTTTGCATAGGCTGAGCAGCCAGGGAAAGTCTCAGGTCTTGTGCAGGGGTCTCCCTTTTGGTTCCTTAGCTTTGGATCCAGTGAGTCATATATGCATGTTGCTTTGTCTTGTTTCCTGTACACCGTCCGTGACAGTCAGTGACTGTCCCTGAGTTCAGAGTCCCACCCTGTGTAATTAGGTGAGAGGAGGGGAGAGGCGGCCATTATATTAATAACAAAGAGGGGGACATTATATTAATAATAAATAGGGGGCCAATACATTAGTATTAATGTAATGTCCCCCGCTTTATTATTAATATAATGCCCCCCTCTTTATTATTAATGTAATGGCCCCTCTTTATTATTAATGTAATGGCCCCCTCTTTATTATTAATGCATTGGCCCCCTCTTTATTATTAATGCATTGGCCCCCCTCTTTATTATTAACGTAATGGCCCCTCTTTATTATTAATGTATTGGCCCCCTCTTTATTATTAATGCATTGGCCCCCTCTTTATTATTAATGCAATGGCCCCCTCTTTATTATTAATGTAATGGCCCCCTCTTTATTATTAATATAATGGCCCCCTCTTTAATAACAAAGAGGGGGCCATTATATTAATAATAAAGAGGGGGCTATTGTATTATTAACAAAGAGGGGGACATTATAATATACAGGGGAAATAATATTATGAGGAATGGGGGACTATCTGTCTGGCTCTAGCCCAGTATTGGGGGGCAGGAGGATGAGTTGTTGAGACACCAGGAAGGAGGGGATAAGAGTAAAGTGAGGAACCTTAAAAAAATTCTGTGAAACTCTGCAGAGACGAGAAGCGGCTGAAAGAAAGTATCATGGCGGTCTTATCTCTGAATGAAGACGTCGAGGAGAGTCTACATCACAGGAGACGTCACTGGATGTAACAGGTATGCGGCGGTATTATACTGTAATAATAATGTCCATGCACATATCTGTTTCACAGTAGGGTTGGGGGAGGAGATTGAGAATATGGCCCACCCTGCCGCATCCTGGCCCCAGACTTCAGGTCACACTTTGTGTGTTCTGAATTCTGGGGGCTTACACCCATCTACTACATTATCTGTACTCAGAGTTATCACTGTGTTATCTGTGGTGTTACATAGGACTGCAGGGGACATCTACTACATTATCTGTACTCAGAGACTTATTACTGTGTTATCTGTGGTGTTACATAGGACTGCTAGTGATCTACTACAGTATCTGTTAAAAGGGTCATGCCTGGGGTAGGGGGGGTGCAATTTTTGGCTTGCCCCGGTTGCTGGCAACCCACGCTACGCCACTGGCGGTTCGCGAACATTTGATCGCGAATGTGAATGCGATTACATGTACAACCATGAATTACATGGTTGTACATGTAATTCATGGATGTACCAGGTCCACCAGAGTGAGATGTGCTCCTTAGAGGGACTCTCTCTTCTGGCATATAAAGAAGGTTCAACTGGGGACACTCCTCTATGCACATCCATACTGTATGACATTTTTATCAAAGGTGAAACATTAAAGTTTGGCATTACCTGGCAGACTAGCTCTGTAATGGATGGATGTCAGCAGGACTTCAGCATAGAAGGAGTTTATGATGCCTATTAACCCAACTAAGACATATAGAAAGTCTTAGTCCAAAGCGGACAACCGCAAAAAGATTTAGGTACCATATGATGTGTTTAGGCTGCATTTGCAATAATTTTTGTTGCCTACTGAGTCCTGCTTTAAACCCAGAGCTCATGTTCTACAGCTACCGCTGCACTGCGGATAGCTCTGAAATTGGACAATCCCTTTAAGCACCTAGATACATGGAATTTATAACTTATTTTAGACCTCATCAAATTAAAGACTTAATGACATGTAGATGTGTATCAGACATAGTTCAATCAGTAATTACAGGAGGTGTCCTACCTATATTCTTTCTGCCTTTTGCATTCCCTGTGTGTGAATTTTGTCTTTCCCTGACTACTCATTGGGTTGAGCTCTTCCGAATGTTGTGCTAGAGCTGTGCCCTGCACTACAAGCCAATCAGATGACTTCCCATATATTATGTCACACCCTATTTCCAGTATGTAGTCTCCTACACACAAACTGCAGCTCCATACCCCTCCTCCCTCTCCTTGTCTTTTATTTATCATGTAACTTTAGATGAATTTTGTAATATTATTTGTTATATTTACAGAGAAGCTACAGAATGCAAGCTTAATTCACACCTCTTCACTTAACATATTACCAATCTTTATGAATTACGGTATACTAACTGATTTTTGTCAACAAATTTAAAGTTTTTTTTGAGTCACCAGAAAATTGTGTGAGAGGACATAAATGATGTAAGATAAAAAAATAAAAATAAAAAAAACAACTGCTCACCCACCGTACCAGTGCAGCAATAACCTACCCAACTACCTCACATGACCACTACAGGGAATAACTGGCTTCAGCAATCACATGGGTTGTTGGTCATGCATGTCATTGCTACAGCTCCAGAAACAAGGACCACCAGGGCAATGTTCATGATCCTGGAAAACCCCTTTAAATGATAGGTATGCTTTATGACTTTTCAGTTCTTACCTGTTGATAATTTTTTTTTGTATCGATAATACCTCTGTAATTCCAAAACATAGTGTTTTCAATGTTTTAATTTTTCACCTTGTCAAGTTCAGCTGTCTGTATTTTCACTTGATAAAACCAGGTGGAGGTTTTGAATCCGAGCTTCCAGCCATGTGTCCATCTCTCCTAATTTAAGAAGCCTCGTCCTCCTGCAGAACCTTTGTTTTGAGTTTATCAATAACTTTTGATCAATGTTGTTGCCTCTCAATTGTTGAATGTGGATGTAACTGTCTACAAAATTGACTGGTGGTGTTTCCAATTTTCACTCCCTCTGTCAGTAATACAGAAGAGCTGCTACAAAGGGTTGCTGGAAGACTTCAGATCTGCAATGTAATGGCTCTCCAGCAGTGTATCCTGTTGATATCATCTTATGGGAGGCCCATTTAAAGTGAAGCTTTAGTGTGCCTAGACAACAGAGTGATCAGCAAGGCCACAGCTTTACAGATCCTGCTGCCGGTGAGGGAAAACTGGTCAGACACCCCTCACCCAGAACAACCACCAGGACAGACAAACATGAAGCCCACAGTGGGCAATCATATTCTCAAGTGCCTGCTAGTGCCATTTAATTACCACATAACCAGCCTCTATACCTCCTCATCTGGTGCCAGAAACTGCACCTTGTATTTACCACTGTTGGATGTGCCACAAGTTATATTTTGCACTAAGTAAAGGGAGACTTTCATACATTTACCTCTTCAAATCACTTTTCCACTGCACTGATCCCCAGGAAGCAATGGCCTGAGGACTACACTGTGACACAACACCTCATAAGGGCTACTATCACTCCCATCCTCTGCACTGGCTCGCTGCACAATGCCTTATCTCCTGCCAGGACTACTGCAACAACCTCTGTGGCCAGCCATGGAACACTCTTGTGGGCCTACATCCTCAGCTCCCCTGCCCGGTTAATCCACCTCTCCTCAGTGATAATCCCTTCACTGACTTCCCATTCTCTTCTGCATTCAGTTAAAAATACTAACAGCTGGATGCAAAGCTATCCAAAACCTGTCCTGTACAAACATCTCCAACCTCCTGATAGATTCCCACACATTCTGTAATATCTGATTCTTCAAAGACCTCCATCCCCTCCTCTTGTCTGCTCTTCACAGACACAGTCATCTCCAAGATTTCTCTCATGGCATTCCCCAAACTCTTGAACTCCAACATCTAAACTATCAAAAGCAACCTAAAAATGCACCTCTTCAGGAAATCCCACAATCTACTATAATTAGTGCTACCACTGCACTACCATCCGGGCAACATCTACCCTCACCACTGGGTAACACTGACATGGAAAAGGACTTAGGAATTTAAGTGAACAGCAAACTAAGCTGTAGAAACCAGTGTCAGGCAACTGCTGCCAAGGCCAATAAGATAATGGGTTGCATCAGAAGGGGCATAGATGTCAGTGATAAGAACATAGTCCTACCACTTTACAAACCGCTAGTCAGACCACACATGGAGTACTGTGTACAGTTCTGGGCTCCAGTGAACAAGGCAGACATAGCAGAGCTGGAGAGGGTCCAGAGGAGGGCAACTAAAGTAATAACTGGAATGGGGCAACTACAGTACCCTGAAAGATTATCAAAATTAGGGTTATTCACTTTAGAAAAAAGACGACTGTGAGGAGATCTAATTAATATGTATAAATATATCAGGGGTCAGTACAGAGATCACTCCCATCATCTATTTATCCCCAGGACTGTGACTGTGACGAGGGGACATCCTCTGCATCTGGAGGAAAGAAGGTTTGTACACAAACATAGAAGAGGATTCTTTACGGTAAGAGCAGTGAGACTATGGAGCTCTCTGCCTGAGGAGGTGGTGATGGTGAGTACAATAAAGGAATTCAAGAGGGCCCTGGATGTATTTCTGGAGTGTAATAATATTACAGGCTATAGCTACTAGAGAGGGGTCGTTGATCCAGGGAGTTATTCTGATTGCCTGATTGGAGTCGGGAAGGAATTTTTTATTCCCCTAAAGTGAGGAAAATTGGCTTCTACCTCACAGGTTTTTTTTTTGCCTTCCTCTGGATCAACTTGCAGGATGACAGGCCGAACTGGATGGACAAACGTTTTTCTTTCTTTTTTTTGTGAAATTGCTCTTTTATAATCAGACCGGCCTGCAGCCTTGCTTGTAATGAATGCTCTAAGGGCCAGCACTTACCTGTCCTGCAGTTTTTATAGCCTTCGAATATTTAAAGCACGGTTTCCATCTGCAGATGTCAGGGGTGCAGGTTCGAGGAGAGAGTGAAATGAGTGTCTGCACCCGAGGGAAAAGTGTTATTACAAAAAAAATGGAAGCCGGAGCTGCACAGATGATTAATTGCTATAATTTAGATCCTGTTGATGTATGAGGGGTGCACTGAGGGGTCAAGCTGCCCCCGTGTAGCACCCTTACAATGACAGGGACTCTTTTATTGCAGCCTGGCCTGGGGTTAGTAATGGATGCCGTGTATCAGTGGCTGCATACGGCTCCTGTCTTACATTGTATCCCTGGAAGGTCTGTATTGTATTCTGCAATGTTCTAATGTTCTCCTGAACAATAACGTCTTCTTCTCAAAACCTCACTGTCATTTTTCTGCAGCATAATAGGCCTTTTTTTCAAAGCCGAGCCTGAAGCCTTTATCTGCTGAGCCACATCACGTCCAGCCTGGGCCCTGTGAATGCCGAGCTCCTGATTAAACACACACATTGCTTCAGATCATTCTCACCAGAGGGGCCCCGGTGACCTCATGTCACTGTCGCACTCACATACACAAAGAGGCTTCGTAAAAAAGCAGCAGTTTGCCTGAGATGATAGGAAATAAATGCCACAAACACTGCACAACATCACCATTGAAATGGTTTATAATGAAGCCTGTGGAGAAGAGATGGAGGATTTAAAGGGACGACGGGGACCTCTTTGGGACCTGCGCTGCCACTGATCTCACATTAGCTCGGCTCAGGATAGATGAAAGTCAAGTTATTGTGAGATTCAGACAAGTACACGAGAGAGATGGCAGGTAAGGGCCCATTATATGGCCGCTAAACTGTCATTTAGGTCCTTTAGAGAGAAAATCTATTGGTGCCCGAGGCAAACCTAGCACACAGTGTATACTACTACAAGCTATATTAGTGGCCATATAATACTACCTATAAGGTAAAACAATAGAGAGCCACTTGTGTAGGACTGGAGGGCCAGGGGAGGTTGACAGGGAAGAGAGAGCCTCTCATCTGACGGCGTTGTACTACATGCACAACAACCTCACTTGCATATAGTTCATTGGATGCCTGTACTGGAAGATCCAGTGATCAAGCTGAGAGGTGAAGAGGAAGAAAAAAAGGAAGACGCTGGTGGCGCTTTCGTGAAAGTAACTTGAATGTATTGATGGAAGTACAACACGTTTCGGGGTCAGACCTACCCCTTCCTCAGGTGAATACATCAAGCTGATGTATTTACCTGAGAAAGCATCAATATGTGATCTCCAATTGTAGATCCATTTCCAGGAAATAGACAAAAAAATATATCTTTTGTACCCTAACAACATATATTCCTCCTTCAGTTGTTTTGTGGAAAAACGGAACGGATGCGGATGTACAACTGGGTAAAAACGGAAGTTTTTTGTGGAAACACGGATAAGCAAAAATCGAAACGAAAATCTGGAAACGAAAAATACTGATGTGTTAATAGACCCTTAGGCCTCTTGCACACGATCATATGTATTTTGCGGTCCGCAAAAAAAGGATGACATCCGTGTGCATTCCGTATTTTGCGGAACGGAACAGCTGGCCCCTAATAGAACAGTACTATCTTTATCCATAATGCGGACAATAGTAGGACATGTTTTATTTTTTTGCGGAACGGAAATACGGAAACGGAGTGCACACGGAGTACCTTCCATTTTTTTTTGCGGACCCATTGAAACGAATGGCTTTGAATACGGTCCGCAAAAAAAAAAAAAAAGGAACGGAAACGGAATGAAAATACATTCGTGTGCAAGAGGCCTTACCCATTTCTATGTGTCCGCAATAAAAACGGGCAACACACAGATGTCATAGTGCTGTCAGCGTCCGTGTGTCACGGAAGGTGTACAGAAACTAGAAGACACAAAATGAAGATCTGACTGACTGGATCAAAAACTAAGGAACCAGAGGGTAAGCACTGTAACAGACCTGGCTCTCTCCCTTACTGCTCAGCCTATGCAAAAATCTCTATGGTAGATTATTGCATATCCTCGTTCCTCGACTGTATGACACCTGAACACCCTATAATAGTGAGGGGACATGACCACCAGCTCCCTACACTTAATACGGAGGGAGTCAGGGTCACCTAGGATCCAGCAAACAGGAAAATACAAATGAATGAACAAATTTATCTGTAGAAGACTCAGTAGTAGCATCCAGCATGCACACACTCCAGGAAGTTGTATAAACCGCAAAGTGATGCAGTATGGGAAGGGATTTAAAGGGATACAATCAGTGCAACTACATGACAGCTGAGAGAGGCTAACGAGATGAGAAAACGAAAGCAAAACAAAAGGAACCTCAAGCAGGAAGTTCTGAAGAACATCTGTCAGAGCTTCTCAGATGTCTGGTGGTCACACTGTGTGTCTGTTCCGTACATTATAGAACACGTCCTATTCTTGTCTGTATTGCCGACAAGAATAGTCATTTCTAATGATAAGAGTGAGAAAATGCAGATGGCACATGGAAGATAAAGGCATGCTAGCCGAAACGCATCCTGGATTGAGGACATCTTTTCATTTGATGGGATTTCTGGGATTTTCTTTGAAGATGGCACATGGAAGGCGTCCGTATTGTTTAGATCTTTGCTCTGCGGACTGTAATAAGGACAAGGTCCAGTGCATGAGGCATAAACTTGCAACTGTTTTACGCCAGTTTTTGGTCAAAATGCTTTTGATAAAAAGGTTTCCACAAAGACCATTGCAAAGCAGAATGAATTTGACAGCTGTTAAAGGGAACCTGTCACCGGGATTTTGTGTATAGAGCTGAGGACATGGGTTGCTAGATGGCCGCGAGCACATCCGCAATACCCAGTCCCCATAGCTCTGTGTGCTTTTATTATGCACATTGTGAAGGAGCCCAGCATCGCCCTGCATCCTCAGAATCTCCTCCTTGCTCCCCGACATCAGATAGCTAGAGCGCCGTAATCTTGCGATGTGCGAGCTAGCGCATGCGCAGTTCATTCCCTAAGGTTGATGCCGGCACAGGGAAGGAACACTGACGACACTGCGCATGCACTAGCTCGCGCATCGCGAGATTACAGCGCTCTAGGTTTCTGACGTCGGGGAGCAAGGAGGAGATTCTGAGGATGCGGGGCGGTGCTGGGCTCCTTCATGCTGGACTCATCTCAGGGACAGGACTCATCTCAGGTTAATTTGCAAATGGATCAAATTGTTTTGTTTACACAATAAAAGCACACAGAGCTATGGGGACTGGATATTGCGGATGTGCTAGCGGCAATCTAGCAACCCATGTCCTCAGCTCTATACACAAAATCCCGGTGACAAGTTCCCTTTAAAGGAGTTATACCACAGAGTTAAGAAAAAGAATATCTGGAGTGTGTGCCTTAGGCCTCTTGCCCACAAACGTAAGGGCTCCGTGCTGTGGACCGCATACGGCGGTTCCGCGATACACAGGTCGGCAGCCATGTGCATTCCACATCACGGATGCGGACCCATTCACTTGATAGGGTCTGCAAATCCAGAGATGCAGTGCATGGTCTTCAGTTCCGCCAAAAAATAGAACTGGTTTTAAATTTTTTCAGAACGGATGGATCGCAGACCCTATTCAAGTGGATGGGTCTGCGATCCGCATGCGGCTGCCCCACAGTCGGTTCCTCTGCATTGCAGGCCTTTACGTTCGTGGGCAAGAGGCCTTAGTGTGTGGTGTGTGAGATTGTATTAGTGTGCTTGATATGTATTGGCTTTTCTAGCCTAATGGCTTTTGATTGAAGTGTTGTTTAATGTCCCTAACTGTAGTAATAAAAGTTACATTTTATTTCTTGTGTGCCATCTTTAATCCATTAAAAGTGCTACAAAAAGTCTAGGTGTAGACCCAGCGAGACCTAGAAGGCTGAAGGACAATTAATTCTTAAGTAGCAACAATTGTTGGATTTGTTAGCACAGCAGAACCCAAGTAGCATGGGAGGAACAGTGGAGCTGAATAAGGATCAAATGGCAATAGGACTGTGCAGCTGACGCAGATGCTGGCCACCCAATCTGGCAACATCACTGAGGAGACCAGAAGAATACAGTGCTAGGATGTGATGCGGTAAGTTTGTGAGAGACCTCCATATAATACCTCTCAACTGTCCCGGATCTGTCGAAAAACTTCCAGATGTCATTTGCAGTCCCACGGACCCAGAAGGGCCGTGGTACCTCATTTTCAAAAGTTGGGAGGCGTGATAATAAGGAAATGTAACAGGAAAAGATCCAGAAAAAACATGTAGCCTTTATTTCACAACTTTACAATCCACGGGCGTAGGTTGCCTTGGCTCTTGGATATGTGCACCTTGTACCGGCAGTTGTAAAATAAAAAATACCTAACTTTCTTAGTTTCCTTTTTCTCTTACATTTCCTTGGTATACAGAACCGAGTTGGAACGCAGTCCGCACATAAGGGAATTTATTTTTTCCTTTCCATATAACACTACCAGGCACATACTGTAAGTGTCTTCAAATCCAGTCCTGGCTGAAAGACAGCAATCAAAATTCACCATGTATAGGAAATGAACTACTGTAAGAACTACTGCTGATTGCGGCATCTGATATAAATAACAGAATGTAAAATAAATAAATAAAAATATATAAAAAATCGTACTTACCTGATCCATTTGTTTGCAAAGTCATACGTCACCGTGCACAGGGTTTCGTGCAAGATCAGCAAGTAAGATGGCGGTGGCTGGCCGGTCGCAAACAAAAAGATTAGGTATGATTTATTTTACTCTATTTCAGGTTAAATAGATTCGCTACGACAAAGCACGAGTAAATTTGGCTTCGTGACAATTCAAATTTATCTTGAAATAGTGTTAAAATAAAACAAAAATCATACATAACTGATCCATTTGCTTGCGAGGGGCCAGCCGCCACCATCTTGCTTGAAGATCTGGCGCAAAATCTTGTGTGTCCTGTGATGATGTCATCATGCCAGCTGGCGTGGTGACGTCATATGTCAACGATACGGGATTTCATGCGAAATCTACAAGCGAGATGGTGATAGTCGGCCCGTCGCGAGCAAATCGATCAGGAAAGCATGACTTTTTTATTTATTTTTTACAATATTTCAGGTTAAATTGATTCACTACTATGAAGCACGAAGAAATTTGACTTTGCAACTAATCAAATTTATCCTGAAATTCCAATCGAAGTCCACTTTGAGGACTTTGATTCGCTCAACAATAATGCATATGAAATGTGCCACCCCCCCCCCAGGGCCGATTGTGTCCCAGGTCTTTAGGAATACCGAGTGGTGTGGCTCTATTCTGGCAGATGGACTTTAGAACTGTTCTAGTATCTCTGGAGTAGGGTGCCTTTGGCTTAAGTCTGCAAGGAGTCATGGTGCTCTATGAGCTGCTTCCCTCTGGAGGGACTGCTGGTGGAGGAGGGGGACATTTCCCCTTGCTGCTACATCTTGGCGCATCTTTTCAGCTACACTGTTTAGACCAGACTGCAATAAACTAGAACTGCAACCTCTCACATTGGTAGGAAACAGGACTGGCCCACTTCTGCCCAAAAGGAGGAGAATAGAATGGTAGAAGAATCTCTCTCTGCCAGACACACACTGCCATCTGCTCGACAACCAGGAACATTACATGAACATAACTGTTTCAGAGCAATATTACAAATGCACAGTGACAAAGGACCTGGAATAAATACACAGATGACATTGTGGTTAGAAATTAGAGACAGTAGCAGAGTGAAGAAATGGTAATACCACTCTGGGGTATTACAGATAGGATGGATGATTTCTATTTAGCTTGCTATCTGCGTATTCATGTAGAGGATTACTGTATCTGAATTGCTAATGTATCAGTTTTCATATTCTGCAAATTTGGTTGAATTGTCAGTATGTGATGGGCTATAGGTATTATGAATTCATGGGCTGAACTGCTATTTTATTCTTACAGTAGATATCGGATGAATTGGGATGGATGGATTGTCAGGGGTACATTCTGAGATATCCATTTGTAGCCTTAATAAATCTCATTCTGATGGATCTTCTTGTAATACTTCCAGAAGAATAAAACTAATCTGGTCATCTTTTCTTCTCATATGATGTATGGCCAAGGATCCACTATTTTCATTGCCATTCAATGTACTAAAAGTTTTCACTTACAGCGGGGGTCAAAGTCCTATGTCTTGAAGGGAATGAGTCATCAGAAAATGACCTAGTGTTTGAAACACATTTTTATGTTTAACATATTTTTATAGAATTTTGGTGGTTATTTTTAATTTTTCATGTCAATATCTATAATTAAACAAACACCAAAACATCCTGCAGTTTTTGCTTTGGCCACTAAGCCTAATAGGCGCCACTTCTTGGGCTGCACAGATCACTTTATTGCAGTTACCTGCTTATCGGTCATTCTAATCCTGCCTGTAACGATATCACCTCTGTGTATAGAAAAGACAGGATCCACCCTCCACAATAGGCGATTGTCACAGCTTATCTATTCTTCCCTTGTACAATGACCTCTGCACAGGTCACAGATCATGCCTAGAAAACTCTCACATAGAAGTCACTGACCATTGTGTCTTAATGCTTTCTAAATGCAAAGAACAGCTTCGGCAAGATGCCCCCCCCCCCCCCCCCCCTTCCCCCCATAGTCATGTTTAGGAAATAGAATAAATAAATCTGTAATCAGAAAATAAAAACAGATTAGAAAAAAAGGAGATGCACTTTTATCTGGTTTTGACTGGCAGATACATTTTTTGGTGACGCATTTCCTTTAACTGTCCAACCGCCAGATGTGCTGGAACAACTCTCACTTGTTAAAGAGGACCTGTTACCTCTCCTGACATGCCTGTTTATATAGGAGTGTGTACCCTAATGGTCACGCATATGTTGCTTTTGAGGAGTAAGAGTACCCAGCTGGTTTGTCCCATTCCCCTTGCTATGGGGTAGTGCAGTAAATCCCTCCCTTGAGGAGCTTCATTACTTCCAAGCAAGCAAAAGTGAATTGACCCAAAGGTCATGAAAGAGTGTCCTGGATGGCAAAACTTAGCACCTTCATGGGGGCCCAGTTTAATCTTACTAAGGTAAACTCTTCTTTATGCTCCACTGCCAGTCAGCTTAAGGTTTCCTACTAACAATTTGGCAGAAATTAGACTTTAGGTAAGCTGGAGAAATCTTCGACAGGAATACTATCCACTTTGCTGTTGACAGTGCTGTCAAGAGTGGTGAATGTCATAGACCTGAGCCTTCTGCCTGTCTGAATTTCCACAGAAACTAAAGATGCACATAAAATATGAAGTGCAGGATTTCTCGCTGGCGTGTGACAGCCCCTCGCTGCTAAATAACCCCAGCAGCAGTGTGCCAGGCGATCTCCAGTCTGCAATAAATCAGCCAGTCGCACAATGGTTGGTACATAAGAGGAAAATGGTAAAATGTGGATCGATCGAATCTCACATTATGCAAAGAAACTCATTATTCAAACGTCTCTATGGAAATGTATGATGTCAATCAGTAAATACAGAAGCCACCTCTGTATAGCAGATTGGGGTCACAGTGTAATATGTAATAAACGTCACCATTTACCAATGAGGAGCACACAGGGCTGGCTGCTGCCGAGTCTCCTTCATAGGGACTTTATCATATTATCTGAATAGTGACGTTCATTTAAAATCATTTATGAACCCCTACAGATATTTTCAGAGGTCATAATTTATCAAAATCACATTATTGATGAAAACAACCCGCTAGTTACTTATGGATAATCATTACAGTCAAAAAGAGAGGACTTGAAGCTCCTGGAACCCAGTACAGAATCTGTGACATCACCCCTCCGTGTATTATTGCCATTTATAATACTGGTGCATTCTTATATACTGTAGTAGAGGGGCCCATGTATCCTTGTTCCTGACTTCTTTCCTGTCCTGACCTGACTTCTATTTGCTACTATGGTATAACCCCCTTGCTTTTGGCTTCGGAATCCGCAGTCATCTGAACAGGGTTTGCTGCAGAATGAACCCCACTCAGATGTATAACATGCTCTGGGGTACTGCAGATACATAAAAACATACATTGGAGAGTCGGTGAATTTGAAGATGGCTTCCACCAGCAATCAATTCAATTAGTTTGAAGAAGTGTTAATAATCCTGTATTTAGTCACAGTTAAAGGGGTTCTCCAGGATTTTAATATTGATGACCTATCCTCAGGAAAGGTAATCAATGTCAGATCGGCAGGGGTCCTACACCCGATACCCCTGACTATCAGCTATCAGCTAGTTGAAGAGAAGTCTATGCTCCATGCGACTGCAGCCTTCCCTTCATTGTTTACCTGCTCGCCGGCAACATCACAGCGGTGAGCAGGGTTAATTACAAGCCATCCTATTCACTTCAATGGGATGGCTCCTTCCTATTCAAGTGTATACTACAGAGCCGTCCTATAGAAGTGAATGGGAGGATTCTTGTAGTTATACCTACTCACCTCTGCAATGTCCTAAGAGTAAGTCATCAATATTAAAATCCGGCAAAACCCTTTTAACCTGTTGGGGACACATGACATACCGGTACGGCATGATGTCCTGGTACTTAAGGACACATGATGTACCGGTACTTCATGTGTAGTTCCGACCCCCCGTGTCGGTGATCGCAGCAAACCGCAGGTCAATTCAGAAGCCAGTGCCGCTGCCTTCTTAAACAGCTGATCGGCAGGGGTCCCGGCTGTCGGACCCCCGCCGATCAGATGCTGATGATCTATCCAGAGGATAGATCATCAGATTAAAAAAACTGCAGAACCCGTTTAAGTGAAAGATTAGGGAAGCTGAGGTATATGGCCCCTTGGAGGCTCCAAGAACCACAAATGTATTATCCAGACAAATAGAAGTGGGTTGTTCCAGAATTGCCATTTAGCAGCGTTCGCACCTATGTAAAGGATAGGTGATACTGTAAGTGATTGCTCTGGTCCCACCACTGGGAGCTCCTCCGATCACAAGAATGGGGGTCCCACATTGTCTGTTTGAATGGAGGGTCAGGCACACATACATGGCTGACACTATGTTTAAATAGGACCCCTGTTCTCACAGCCGGTGGGGATCCTTTCAGTGGTACCTGATTGATCAGACATTTATTACCTACCCTGTAGATAAGGGCTAAGTGTTCATTCTGGGACCACCCCTTTAAGGCAGATTCCCTTTAATTACTGTGTGCTGTTATTGTTAATAAATGGTGAGTACACTTACAAAAACATTGTATCACTCCTTTACTGTACATCTATGGCAGATTCATTTTGTGTGTATGGTTTCTAAGCAGACCTACGAATCTCCATGGTTACTGACTACAAACAAACCCTGTGTAGTCAGATCTTACAGTCATGTGGTATTGTCTTCTATCTGATACATTTTCAACCACATTAGTTATAGGATGTCAAAAAGAGGTGGAACAGAACTAACACTGCTGGACTAGACAACACAGGTTTGCTTGCATTCTGTAAAGTAAACCATGAAGTAAAGTAAATCATTGAGACACATAGATCTGCATAGGAGAGGAAGTACTTTGATTAGCAGATACAATTATATATATATATATACACATATATTGTGGGGTTTCGCTCTGGGAGACAGGATTAGTGGCCGCAGTATAGAGGCAACAACAAGTTCTTTGGATCAAACAGTTTAGTGTTTTATTTACACTTTAGGCAAGTGACAAAACAAGCAGTCATAAATAATCACACAAAAAGTCACCTTGCGGTGTTGTTGGTAATTCACACCATGCAGCAATTCTGCCTCAAAGAGTCCTTGACCATAGCAGCACCAACCTGTTTTCACGCCAAACAGGTAGCAAGCCTTCATCCAGACACAAGGCTCCTAGATCCCTAGACAGAGACCTCGCTTCTGAGCCCAGCTGCCAATTTAAGGACAGCCAGGTGCTGCCAAAACCCAGAGCGGCACTTTAAATCCGGTCCGGTATTTGACCTCACCTGGCTGTTAATCAGCCCAGCAGCACATGCTGGAAGAAAAATACCTGTTTTCCCAGACAAAACCTCTCACTGTGTCACAATATATACAGTGAGGAAGAGAAGTATTTGAACACCCCGCGATTTTGCAAGTTCTCCCTCTTAGAAATCATGGAGAGGTCTGAAATTCACATTGTAGGTGCATTCTCACTCTGAGAGACAGAATTTAAAAAACATTGTATGATTTTTTAAAGAATTTATTTGTCTTGCACTGCTGAACATAAGTATTTGAACACCTGAGAAACAGCAAGAATTCTAGCTCTCAAAGACCTGTTACTGTGCCTTTAAAAAGTCCACCTCTACTCCACTCATTAATCTAATTTAGTAGCACCTATCTGAGCTCTTTAAAGACACCTGTCCACCCCACAGTCAGTCAGATGCTAACTACTACCATGGGCAAGACCAAAGATTCAAGAGACACCAGAAACAAAATTGTGGACCTCCACAAGGCTGGAAAGGGCTACGGGCAATTGCCAAGCAGCTTGGTGAAAATAGATCAACTGTTGGAGCAATTGTTAGAAAATGGTAGAGGTTAAAGACGACTGTCAGTCTCCCTCGGACTGGGGCTCCATGCAAGATCTCACCTCGTGGGGTATCACTGATGATAAGAAAGGTGAGGAATCGGCCCAGAACTACAAGGGAGGAGCTGGTCAATGACATGAAGAGAGCTGGGACCACAGTTTCAAAGGTCACTGTCGGTAGAACACTACACCGTCATGGTTTTAAATCATGCATTGCACGGAAGCTCCCCTGCTCAAGTCATCACATGTCCAGACCTGTCTGAAGTTTGTCAATGACCATCTGGATGATCCAGAGGAGGCATGGGAGAAAGTCATGTGGTCAGATGAGACCAAAGTAGAACATTTTGGTCTAAACTTCACTCGTCGTGTTTGGAGAAAAAAGAAGGATTAGTTGCATCCCAAGAACACCATCCCTACTGTGAAGCATTGGGGTGGTAACATCATGCTTTGGGGGTGCTTTTCTGCAAAGGGGACAGGACAACTGCACTGTATTAAGGAGAGGATGAAAGGGGCCATTTGTTGTGAGATTTTGAGCAACAACCTCCTTCCCACAGTCAGAGCATTGAAGATGGGTCATAGCTGGGTCTTCCAACATGACAACGGCCCAAAGCACACAGCCAGGATAACCAAGGAGTGGTTCAGTAAGAAGCATATCAAGGTTCTGGAGTGGCCTAACCAGTCTCCAGGCCTAAATCCAATAGAACATCTTTGGAGGGAGGTGAAACGCTGTGTTGCTCAGCGACAGCCCCGAAACCTGACGGATCTACAGGAGATCTGTGTGGAGGAGTGGGCCACAATCCCTGTTGCAGTGTGTGCAAGCCTGGTCAAGAACTACAGGAAACGTTTGACCTCTGTAATTGCAAACAAAGGCTTCTGTACCAAATATTAACACTGATTTTCCCAGGTGTTCAAATACTTATGTTCAGCAGCGCAAGACAAATAAATTCTTTAAAAATCATACAATGTGATTTCCAGAATTTTCATTTTTTTTATTCTGTCTCTCAGAGTGGGAGAACTTGCAAAATCGCAGAGTGTTCAAATACTTCTGTTCCTCACTGTATATAATATATAAAGATGAGTGTATATGTGTGTGTGTATTTATGTATGTCCACTAAAGGAATCCGCACCATCGCATTTATGGCACACAGGGACATGAGGTGTCCGGACAGGTTTTAGACCAGGTCTCAGCTCTCTAGGACGTACCATTCCATGAGATATTCACAAAAAATGCATTAGCCAATAGAAGCTCGCAGGCCATTAGACTTGACATACACAGTTTTACTCCAGGTTTCCATAACAACCCAGCCATTTTTCTTCACTGCTGTAGGTGAGCTTTAAAGGAAATCTGTCACCAGGATAATCGCCATTGAAGTAAAGCCATGGCCTAATAGCACTTAGTACCTTATTTCAAGATGTGCCTTTGTACTAGCAATAGATATTTTTATCCTCTGAAAATCCAGTTTGTTTGGTATGCAAATGAGCCAGTAAAGTGCCCAGAGGGGCGTGACTCTTGCAGAAAGAAGCCAAGACACGCCCCCTGCCACAATGTATCCACCCTCAAAAAACTTAAAACCCCACCCCCAGGTCCCGCTAAGCCACTCCACTGATCCGGTTAGGCCACACCCCCTCCCACTCCTCAGCCGACGGGGATTGGAAAAAGGAAGGTAAAAATCAACTTCTCTCAGCTGCAGGGGAAGTAGGGAGGGTGACTTTCTCCCTGCAGCTCACACTCAAACAGCACAGTGCTGCTGTCTTAGAGTGAGCTGTTTATAAGGACACACTTGTTAGGACATGCCCCCCCCCCCCCACTCCTCAGCCAACGGGGATTAAAAAAATGAAGGTAAAAACCAACTTCTAGGTCCCGCTAAGCCATGCCCCGATCTGGTTAGGCTACGCCCCCTCCCACTCCTCAGCCGACAGGGATTGAAAAAATGAAGTTAAAAATCAACTTCTGTCAGCTGCAGAGGTGGGAGGGAGGGTGACTTTCTCCCTGCAGCTCACACTCAGACAGCACAGTGCTGCTGTCTTAGGCTCCATTCACATGTCCGCAAGTGTGGTCTGCCTCCGTTCCGCAGATGTGCGGAACGGATGCGGACCCATTCATTCTCTATGGGGACAGAATGGATGCGGAGAGCACACTATGTGCTCTCCGCATCCGCATTCCTGGAGCGTAGCCCCGTTCTTCCGGTCCGCAGCTCCGCAAGAAAATAGAGCATGTCCTATTCTTGTCCGCACTTGCAGACAAGAATAGGCATTTCTATGGGGGTGCCAGCCGGGTGTATTGCGGATCCGCAATGCACTACGCACGTCTGGATGGAGCCTTAGGCCTCTTTCACACAGGCGTCATGTTTTTGGGCCGGATAAGATGCGGTTGCGTCGCGGGAAAATGCACGATTTTTCCGCGCGAGTGCAAAACGTTGTAATGCGTTTTGCACGCTCGTGAGAAAAATCGCCATGTTTGGTAACCAAACCCGAACTTCTTCTTCACAGAAGTTCGGGTTTGGGATCGGTGTTGTGTAGATTGTATTATTTTCCCTTATAACATGGTTATAAGGGAAAATAATAGCATTCTTAATACAGAATGCTTAGTAAATTAGAGCGGGAGGGGTTAAAAAAAATAAATAAAAATTAACTCACCTTAATCCACCTTCTCTTCTGTCTTATTTCTTCAGAAGCTGGGTAAAGGACCTTTGATGACGTCACTGCGCCAATCACATGGCCCATCACATGATCCATCACAATGGTGATGGATCATGTGACGGACCATGTGATGAGCGCAGTGACATCACCACAGGTCCTTTTCCTGCTGCACAGCAAAGATGAAGACAGAAGAGAAGCGGGCAGCGAGAACAAGTGGATTAAGGTGAGTTAAATTTTTTTTTTTTTTTGAACCCCTCCAGCCCTATTGTACTATGCATTCTGTATTAACCTCCCTGGCAGTATGATTATGTCAGGAATTTTGTACCAAAAGTGGTACAATTTTTTGCATAAATATTTTATGGGCACAAATGGCAGGCAAGGGGCACTGTACAGTCATCAAATGTCAGATCTGAGGTTATACAGTGTAATCCTCTCAGATTACACTGTATAACGTCTTTCATTTGTGTTTGTCACTTTTTATGTTTATATTTATTTAAATTTCCCGCCCAGTTCCGCTCCCATGCGCAGCTGCTGCTCGCAGGGAACGAAACCAGGAAGTCAAATGCCGGCCGGTGTTCTGCCAGATCTCTATACCTTGCGAAAAGTCTATACTGGAAGTGACGCGGCCGCACAGGAATCAGCTGGAGGAGGGTGTGCCCGGCGCTGCGCAAGCGTACATCCACCGGCTTAGGAAAGAATCGTTGCAGCGCTGCGATAGAAGTACTTCGTGCACCGCGCATGCGCACTTTAGGGGTATAGAGATTTTGCAGCTCAAAATGTTGCATCAGATCTCCCTACCCCTTAGTGCGCACGCGCGCACAAATCATCAGATCAAATCAGGATGAACTGCAACTGATGATTTGTGCCCGTGTGTGCACTCAGGGGTAGGGAGATCTGATGCAACATTGTGCGCTGCAAAATATCTATACCCCTAAGTGCGCACACGCGGTGCACAAAGTACTTCTATCTCAGTGATGCAACGATTCTTTCCTAAGCCAGTGGATGTGCGCTTGCTGCGCACAACCTCCTCCAGCTGATTCCTATGCGGCAGCGTCACTTCCGGTGCGGCCGCATCACTTCCGGTATAGACTTTTCGCAAGGTATGGAGATCTGGCAGAATAAAAGCGTAGGACATCGCCGGATTGCCGGCAGAAGGTGAAGGGATTCTTCAATGTTACCCCGAGCGTGAATCAGGGTTACCGCTTCTGGCAGCGAAAATTAACCCTGAGTCACGCTCGGAAATACCGTCAGGGAGGTTAAGGATGCTATTGATTTCCCTTATGACCATGGTATAAGGGAAAATAATAATGATCGGGTCTCCATCCTGATCATCTCCTAGCAGCCGTGCTTGAAAATCGCACCGCATCTGCACTTGCTTGCTTGGGGCCTGCGTTGCGTCAAAAACGCACAAAGAGGAGCATGATGCATTTTTCACGCAACGCACAAGTGATGCGTGAAAATCACTGCTCATGTGCACAGCCCCATAGAAATGAATGGGTCCGGATTCAGTGCGGGTGCAATGCGTTCACCTCATTGCATTGCACCCGCGCGGAAATCTCGCCGTGTGAAAGAGGCCTTAGAGGGATCTGTTCAAAATGACACGCCCCCGATCCAGTTAGACCACGCCCCTCCCACTCCTCAGCTGACAGGAATTGAAAAAAATGAAGTTAAAAATCAACTTCTAGGTCCCGCTAAGCAACGCCCAGATCTGGTTTGGCCACGCCCCCTCCCACTTCTCAGCCGACAGGGATTGAAAAGCTGAAATTAAAAATCAACTTCTGTCAGCTGCTGGGGTGGGAGGGACGGTGACTTTCTTCCTGCAGCTCACACTCAGACAGCACAGTGCTGCTGTCAGAGTGAGCTGTTCAAAAGGACATCCTTGTTTCCATCCAGGCCCTGCACCAGACGGAGGACAGGGAGTCTGAAGGGGGCTGTAGATGTCACTGTTATAGTGGATAGTGTTGATATCTTTTAATGACACACAAACATTAAATGAAATAGATTAAATATACCTGAGCGAAGTCGGGTCCTTCAGCTAGCTAGTGTATATATACTATATATATATATATATATATATATATACACTGGAGGTCACCCAGACAGGGTATGCTATGGAAGTGGTGAAAAAGATATAGAAAGTATATTTATTGTTGAAATGGTTTGCATTTGTGGTGTATGTTCTACTTAATGCCCTTATTTTGTATTTATGATGGACACAAGCTTCTACAGAAGGTATAAAAGGAACAATTATATAATTGATATTCATGGATTAGATAAAAAGTCTTTGAAAGTCATGGGAGAGTTCTCTTAAACCTTCCTAACAATTTACTTAAGAAAAGTGGTGACTGTATGAGATCTCCAAATAATGACACAATGTCTTTCTTTGCCCTTTCTCAATAGGAGGGTGAGGCGGATCACCTGAGATGACATTTTCTGGAAGCAGAGATTAAAGAGAAATGTCAAATGTGGGATACTTTTATAGGGGAGGTTGGGCTCCATATGCATTTGGGTCCCCTGGCAGATATAGTAAGATGCCATCACATAACAGTTCAACAATGAAACCTAGGGGGAGTAATCAACATAACAGGGTAAGACGGTAACCTACAGCAACTAGTTACTGGTAAAGGATATGTGGCTTTCTTGTAAGAGGGGCAAAGCGTTTTCCAACACTCTTAAATCTCCACCTTTTTAATGAATATCTCTCAAGTTCTGCATGAAGGTGTGTGCGCCCAGTCCATGAGCTGTCGGTCATCCACTGGGTTCCACAAGTCTTGCAACACTGTGGAAGACGGGGTCTACTCTCCTCTGTTGATATCTGACCTCTCTGGTACCCCTCCAGCCTGGTGATCACATTTCTGCATGTCACCTGCCAGTTCTCCACCATTTTGATGATGTGGCTTTTCGATACCAACTACCACACTCCTCCCAGCACCTGATTTCTAGTTCTAGAAACCTTGGCTTGTGGCCACACCTGGACCACTGGTGTCTCTGCAGCGACTGGGCCGTATGGGCAATATGTGAGTTATGGTGGGCTGATGGAGGTAGGAGTAGTTTACTCACAGTTCTGTAGAGCTCCCTGGGCTGGCGTGCAGTGAATGGAAGGACAGCACCAGTTCCTTCGGGCAACCCTCTGTTGTCCAGGGACTCCCACCAGATGGTGGTTGAGGTGACCTTGGTGGTCTGGGTTTAAGGTGCCGTGGAGGCAGGGTCCCTGGTGTTTGTGATGCTAGCACCGTAAGATGCAAAGTGGTAATAAGTTCGCACAATAAGGAGACCAGTTCTCTTAACAAATTCCCAGTACTTTACTGAAGCTGATCCAAAGGTCATCAATGTGTGCAAAAGTCATTTACAGCAAGGCAGCTTCTAGAATGGTGCAGGTTAGTTTCCAAAAGTTGCATAAGGGGTAGTTTTCCTCTATAACAATCAATCCCTTGTTTCTCCAGGCTGGAGGGATGTACTATCTCTGTTGTGCTGAATAGTCATATACGTGTGTATCCTCTCTAGCTCCTGAAAGGTGGCCTTACTGTCTTTAGTCATGGTGGGCAGCTGGTAGCTTAGAATCTCTCCACCAGATGCAGAGGAGGCTAGAGTCTGATAAGCGACAACTACCTTCCTTTGCCAATATTCTCCCTCCCTCTCTGGGTTGCCTAGATCTTTTGTAATCTTTCCCTTCTATGGGCTGCTACATGGAACTAACCCTGGAGTTTTGATAACTCTCCAAAATGGCTGCCGAGGTGCAGCATTTCCAAAGACATCACACTGTCCTCCTTCTTCTAGTCTCAGAGAGCAGAGTGGAGTTAGCCCTGGGAGGTTTGTTATAACCTCCCCCTCCCTGTGCAACTTTATGAGAACTCAGACACAAGCACATTTTCATGAAACACAATATTAAGCAGTGTGTTTCCGGACACTGCATCTCCTCCCGGAAGGACAGTACTCCCTCACACATATCCTGTGGCCCAATCCTGCCAACTACACCAATATGTAAGGTGCCGTCAGGTCTTTATTAGAAAATCCTTTTTTTTGCCCTGTGTGGTATGATTTGCTCCCCACTGTACACACACTTTCAACTGTTTTTCCCCAGGTTGTGGTATCTCTCATCCTTGTGACACACTGCACACACTCAGACTTGCATGCCACTCTCTAAGCAGTCTTTTTACCTTGTGGCAAGCTGGTTTTCTCCCTCATCAGCCTAACAGCCTATTCTCTCATACTGCTGTATGCTAGGGCAGGGCACTGCTATTTCACTATAGCCTGCATAACGGGATCATACAATCAAAAGGTCCTGCATATTATCCAACTGCAATAACACAATCAGCCATAAGGAGGCAGCATAACAGTGTGTGTCTCACTGCATAGAGTGAGGCTTGCCTGCAATGTCCATAGCATCCTGCCTGAGGGATTATGACTTCCACAGTGTAACTTTACTGTCACAGGCAGGCTCGGACTCGCGAACTGGGGAGGCAGGGGATTTCTAGCGCCCTGGAGATAAAACGGGGGAGTAATTATTTCTCTTGTTTCTCAGGAGAGATAATTATTGTAGCCACTAGGTGGCAGTATCACACAGCGATTCAGCCTCCTACTGGTGTAAATTGTACAGGAGCCCCCACAGTATCTTCTAAACTTCCTGGCTGCTGGCAGTGAATAAGGAGAGAACTTATCTGGCCATCCTCTTGCCCTCCCTGCTGTCAGAAAACTGGCTGCTAGAGAGAAGGATTCTTCTGCGGTGCTGGGCTGATTTCTCAGGTTTGTGACAGTAGTGAGCTGTATGGGGAAAAAGGGGATTTGTTAATTAGCCGACACAGCTCTATGAATATGTGCTGCTCTCTGCAGAGTTCAGAGTGATATTGGTGGGACTCTGTCCTAGGTCCCCCCAATGCCTCTGCTTTAGGTGAACCCTCATAAGTGCCCCAGCTTCAGATTCCCACAATGCCCCCACTCTAAATGCACCCCTAATATTGCATCCTTTACAGTTGCCCCCGTATACCTCTGCTCCAGGATCACCACTATTACCCTGCCTCAGGTGACCCTAATGCCTCTGCTTTAGGTGCAGCCCCACAAGTGCCCCAGCTCTTCTCCAGCCCCCACTCTAAATGCACCGCTAATATTGCCTCTTCTCCAGTTACCCCTGCTCCAGGATCCACACTACTACCCTGCCTTAGGTGACCCTAATGCCTCTTTTCCAGTTATGACCCTTTGTTTGTGCCCTTTGCTCACATTGCTCCTCTAGCACCTTTGCTTAGGCTTTGTTAAAGGTTGTGACCTGCAAAGGGGGTTGGACTTATGGCCGAAAAATTCTGCACAGTGCGTCACTTTCTCCAGTATTGACGCAAATGGTTTACATGATGATAGTGATGATATTCCGTATTTACAGGCATCACTGCTGCCATGTAAAGAGATACTGGTGGTGGACTAGAGGAGGATTTAAAGGGGTTGTCCAGGTTTTCAAGTTATCCTCTCCACACCATAGGTAATAACTATATGATTAGTGGGGTCCGATTCTGCGACCCCCCACTGATTCCAGGAATGGGTCCTGTTCCCCCTTTTTATGGTGTGACAGACCACACATACGCCCTGCTGCTCCATTTATTCTCTTTGGGACCACTGGAAATAGCCAGCGCTGTACTCTGCCATCTCCGACGACCCCATAGAGAATGGATGGAGAGGCAGGGCATATTTACTTAACCTGCCACTCAATCAAGAAGGGGGATCAGTGGAGGCTCTCAATACCTCTAGAGGACTAGGACTTAATTATTAACACATAACCTTTACTTGTTATCAAGAATATAAAAGTATCAAAGTGTGCTCAAATATTGTGGTGAGAAATTTTTTTGGGTAAAATATAGAACATACTCTAATATGCACCTCAATTATTTCTGCCTGGAAAACAATTAGAAAGGTCTTACCCGACCTAGGATATTTTCAGCAATAGGTGCACGTCTCTTAGGTAGTAGACTATAGAGTCAAATAGCCAGAGCTCATGGTGTGAATGGCAGTATAGAAAATATTGTCTAGTTAACCCTAGTACTATGACCCTGCCTGCAAACATTGGAAGGGGGGCTAGCCGTCCCTGCCTAACACACACAGAGCACCTGCCCCTATAGGGGCGACTCCATCAGGAACCTGCCCCTGATTGGGGCCTATTCCCTAAATATGTCCCTCACTCAAATCACTACATGCCATGTTTTATCCCCAAACGTGGACTCATCAGGGGATACCTAAGTGAAAAAGTACACATAAACTTAAATAAGAACAAAAAGAATCGCAGATGCTGGATAGCTAATCTCAGTAGTAAGCTATAGAGCTTAAAAAAATAGATTTAGGCAGGACCCAGTATGGGGTATTCAATTCATACTGAGTAAAACCATAATGTATTCAAACACAAAAAATTAATGCAAAACACTATATGAAATATGTAGAACTGCTTATAGGAAACAGCTGTAGTTTTGTTTGTTTGTTCATTGAGGCCACTAGGGTGTACTGTCTTCAGATAAAAAATCAATTTGGCTTTACGTTATAGGATTCCTTTATCCCAGTTGCCCCTTCTGCCTGTCTGTTTAACTAAGTCAATGCCGATAAAGCTAAGACACTCAGTTTTCCCTTCATGCTCATTTCTAACATGACGTGACACAGATGTGTCTCTTTGATTTTTAATGTCACCAATATGCTCTCCTATTCTCCGCCTCAACTCCCTTTTTGCCAATCCTTTTGCCAATGTATTCCTTTCCACAACTACATGTTATCTTATAGATAACCCCCTTGGATTTACAATTGATCAGGCTTCTGATTTCATATGTTCTGTTGGTGACGTTGCTTTTGAACGATTTCCCACATCTCACGTATTTACAGGCAGAACAGCCCCCACATTTAAAGCCCCCTGCCAGAGGTTTATTAAGTCTTGTTTTAATTGCTGATGAAGCTATATAATGGCTCTTAACCACTCTATCACGGACACTTTTCTAAGGAGGGATGTGCGGTCACGTGAGAGTGGTGATTGAAAGGCTGGTTTAAGGGTGCTAAGGGGGTACCCGCGATCTAGGAATCTATTCATTAGATCCATCGCCTGTTTCAGAAAAATCTGAGTGTCTTGAGAACAATTTCTCCTAATACGCAACTACTAGTACTGACCACGAGGGATTCCCTTCTTTAAGGGGAAAGGATGGCCACCGTAAGAGGGAATAAGTAGAAGTGGGCTTTCTGAATTTTTGATTATACAAATGTCAAGGAAAGGAAGTTTTGTAGTATTATTCTCAGAGGTAAACTTAAGGCCGATGTCATTATTTGTTGAGCTCATTTGCCCATCTAGTAAATGTCTTCAATCTACCTTTCCAAATGACAAACACATTGTCAATGAATCGAGCCCACATGTGGATATTCTGGCTTCTTTACTGTAAGAACTGTGAAACTGTAGAATAGTGTCAGAAGATGTAAACCACTGCTCGGCCAGGACGAGAGAATTAGGGAGCAGGTCACCTCCTAATGCATCCCTAATCCGTCCCTAACTTCTAGCTGCATGGGCCGACCTTGAAGGTAGGAGGGCCCATGCTCAGGAACCTTGGATCCCTACTCACCCTTCGCCGGTCCCTGAACTAAGAATGAAGGGTAAGACGACCTGTTCCTTCTGGACACGGAGGAACAGGAGTCTCACTGGCCAAGCTGTAGGAAAAAGGGGAACAGAAACAGGCCTATGGATATGCAGGTGAACTGCACTAGTTCCAGCCACCTGCCACAGCCTTGCTGACTGGATCTGTGTGCAGGCAAGCTGAAGTCCACAACAATACAAATAGAAGTCAGCACACACACATCCACACACAGGAACCCAGATCCATAGCTGCACCGAATAACAAAACTGAACATCACATAAACTTAAACTTATGACCTCAAGGATGGCCCCCACTGGCAGGTGAAATAACACTGGAGGCTACTCCAGCTAGTCATGGCTGAAGTACCCCACAGACTGGAGATTAACACTGAGGCTTAATAGGCCCAAGTAGTCACACCCACACAGACACTCCCAGTGTTCACACACACAGAAGGGAATTAACCCTTTCAACACCAGGAAGTGTAGTGAGACCACATAAGGGGAAATACACACAAATACTCACTGCAGCTGTTACCGATGACAACGACATGTGTGGCAAACATGTCCTGGGAGCCGGCCAAGACACTGCCACCACATGTACATCAAACCAAACGTTGCCACGGGCAGCTACAGTGAAGGGAAAATGTCACAGTGCACACCAAACATAACACCAGGTGCACACCAGACATACAAAAGTGCATAACATACACACATTACCAAAGACCACCGCATGCATGGACAGCGAGCCGCCCAGCCACCAGCTCCGGCTGCTCCACTGCCCAACAACCACAAGTTGCCAGCGGCAACCACACGTGAGGCAAGATACTGGCCCTCACCTGTGATTGACAAGGAAAAGACCGCGGGCAAATGCATGCGGGTCTCGAGGAGTCACGACCATAACCATGGCCGTGACAAATAGTTGGACGTGGTCATAGCAGGAGCAGTAGACAGTTTCAAAAAGGGTTTAGACAAATTCTTAAAAGTAAAAAACATTAATGCTTATGAAAACGTGTAGAAATCCCCACCTATCCCTTCGTTGAACTTGATGGACGTATGTCTTTTTTCAACCGTATTAACTATGTAACTAAGTAACTATATGTAACTGACATTTCATCTTTGGAAATGCAGGTTCCCTCCCACCAGCCCAGGAACAAATTTTCATATGAGGGGGCACAAGGGCTCCCCATAGCAGTGCCCTTGAGCTGGTGGTAGAACCTGCCATCAAAGAGAAATAAATTCCTAGTGAGGGAAAATTCAAGGAGCAGGAGAACAAATTGGTTATGTAGGATATATTGATGACAAATATAAAAAGTAAAAAAAGTGAAGAAAATGTTTTTTTTATAATAAAAAAAATTAATTAAAAGTTTCAAGTAAAACAAAAAAAGCATCCTTTTCCCAAAAAATAGGGAAAAAAAAGAAAAGTATACATATTAAATATCGCCACGTCCGTATCGACTAGCTCTATAAAAATATCACATGATCTAACCCCTCAGATGATCACCGTCAAAAAAAATTAAATAAAAACTGTGCTAAAAATTATTTTTGGTCACCTTACATAATTAAAAGTGCAACACCAAGCGATCAAAAAGGTGTATGCCCCCCCCAAATAGTACCAATCTAACCGTCACCTCATCCCGCAAAAAATTTAACCTCTACCTAAGACAATCGTCCAAAAAATATAAAACTATGGCTCAGACTATAGAAACACTAAAACATGATTTTTTTTGTTTCAAAAATGATATTATTGTGTAAAACTTAAATAAATAAAATAAATCATCCACATTAGGTATTGCCACATCTGTAACAACCTGCTCTATAAAAATATCACATGACCTAACCCCTCAGATGAACACCGTAAAAAAATAAAATAAAAACGGTGTCAAAAAAGCTATTTTTGTGACCTTACATCACAAAAAGTATAATACCAAGCGATCAAAAAGTCATACACACCCTAAATTAGAACCAACCAAACTGTCATCTCATCCCGCAAAAAATGAGACCCTACTTAAGACAATCGCCAAAAAAAAGAAAAAAAAAAAAAGGGCTCTCAGAGACACTGGAACATGATTTTTTTAATTCAAAAATGCTGTTATTGCGTAAAACATAAATAAATAAAAAAAAGTATACATATTAGGTATCTCCGCGTCTGTAAGAACCTGCTGTATAAAAATATCACATGAACTAATCCCTCAGGTAAATACCATAAAAAATTAAAAATGTGTCAAAAAAGCAATTTTTTGTCACCTTATATCACAAAAAGTGTAATAGCAAGTAATAAAAAAAACTATGGAGACACTAAAACATGATTTGTTTGTTTAAAAAATGATATAATGTAAAACTTACATAAATAAAAAAAGTATACATATTAAGTATCGCCACGTCCGTAAGAACCTGCTATATAAAAATATCACATGACCTAACCCCATTCTTTGTCACCTTACATTACAAAAAGCGTAATACCAAGCGATCAAAAAGTCATACGCACCCTAAAATAGTACCAATCAAACATACATCTCATACCGTAAAAAATTAGACCCTACATAAGACAGTCGCCCAGAGGCAGCAGTGTTATATGAAAATTAGTTGAAGTTAATAAAAAAGTGATTTCAAGCGTTCCGTGTGCTCTTTAAACCTTCTGTTTTCATAGAACGGCGCTAGAGGAATTACAGAGTAACAGACAGTCTGGGTAGACTAAAAGTCAGAATTCTTGTAATGCCACAGCGCAAAAGGCACTTCATAGTGCTGTGCCTGCCACAGTGGAACTATTACCCTTAGAGGGTGAATCGATATTGCTCCTCAACTTGCAGGGTAAAAAGCGCATTAGAGCAGTGGAGCACCAGCATATACCGCCGCGCAGCAACTGTTCCCTGAGTGAGCAAGCAAAGACACCACAGCGGAGCTACAATAGAGGCCATAGAACGTGTGTAGTAGTCAATCGTTCCGTGATGTGGTGTGATCCTGTTGTTCCAGGAAGCGCTTCCTGGAACAACGGGATTACACCACATCACGGAACGATTATCTATCAGATACAGGTAGAGACCTCGTAATTAGTGTCCTATGTATACATATGTAATAACTTTCACTCTCCCCTACCCTCTCTGTGTGCCAGCGCCGGTATTACATACAGCTATCAGCCATTTATTATCGGTGAGAGCAGGTTGGACACTCACCCCTAATACTAGGCAGCGGCAAACAAAAAGGGCTCTCAGAATATGGAGACACTGGAACATGATTGTTTTAATTCAAAAATGCTGTTATTGTGTAAAACATAAATAAATTAAAAAAGTATACATATTAGGTATCTCCGCGTCTGTAAGAACCTGCTGTATAAAAATATCACATGAACTAATCCCTCAGGTAAATACCATAAAAAATTAAAACTGTGTCAAAAAAGCAATTTTTTGTCACCTTACATCACAAAAAGTGTAATAGCAAGTAATAAAAAAAGTAATAAAAAAAACTATGGAGACACTAAAACATGATTTTTTTTGTTTAAAAAATGATATAATGTAAAACTTACATAAATAAAAAAAGTATACATATTAAGTATCGCCACGTCCGTAAGAACCTGCTATATAAAAATATCACATGACCTAACCCCATTCTTTGTCACCTTACATTACAAAAAGCGTAATACCAAGCGATCAAAAAGTTATACGCACCCTAAAATAGTACCAATCAAACATACATCTCATACCGTAAAAAATTAGACCCTACATAAGACAGTCGCCCAGAGGCAGCAGTGTTATATGAAAATTAGTTGAAGTTAATAAAAAAGTGATTTCAAGCGTTCCATGTGCTCTTTAAACCTTCTGTTTTCATAGAACGGCGCTAGAGGAATTACAGAGTAACAGACAGTCTGGGTAGACTAAAAGTCAGAATTCTTGTAATGCCACAGCGCAAAAGGCACTTCATAGTGCTGCGCCTGCCACAGTGGAACTATTACCCTTAGAGGGTGAATCGATATCGCTCCTCAACTTGCAGGGTAAAAAGCGCATTAGAGCAGCGGAGCACCAGCATATACCGCCGCGCAGCAACTGTTCCCTGAGTGAGCAAGCAAAGACACCACAGCAGAGCTACAATAGAGGCCATAGAACGTGTGTAGTAGTCAATCGTTCCGTGATGTGGTGTGATCCTGTTGTTCCAGGAAGCGCTTCCTGGAACAACGGGATTATACCACATCACGGAACGATTATCTATCAGATACAGGTAGAGACCTCGTAATTAGTGTCCTATGTATACATATGTAATAACTTTCACTCTCCCCTACCCTCTCTGTGTGCCAACACCGGTATTACATACAGCTATCAGCCATCTATTATCGGTGAGAGCAGGTTGGACACTCACCCCTAATACTAGGCAGCGGCAAACAAGGTGAATACATCAGCCTCAGAGATATACCTGACGGCAGCACAAGTGTCTCTGTTCTTCATAAATCTTCAGACTACCTTCAAGTATATGTTCTGTGGAGAGAACCACTCCATACACAAGTGCCAACAATTGAAGGAGAAGGCCCCAGATAAAAAGAAAAAGTTTGTACTTGAGAACCAACTGTGTTTTAGTTGTCAAAGGAAAGGCCATGTTACTAAGGAGTGTAAGAAAAAGGCCACATGCAGCGTTTGCAAAGGACGCCATCCTACACCACTACATGAAGAACGTCCAAAGAAGGATAAATCCTCAATTCCTAAAGATACTGAGGAAGAAAATAAAGTATTGGTATTCTGTTGCAGACTGAGGGAAGGAGAAAGCAATGGCAGCGGCAAACAAGGTGAATACATCAGCCTCAGAGATATACCTGACGGCAGCACAAGTGTCTCTGTTCTTCATAAATCTTCAGACTACCTTCAAGTATATGTTCTGTGGAGAGAACCACTCCATACACAAGTGCCAACAATTGAAGGAGAACTCCCCAGATAAAAAGAAAAGGTTTGTACTTGAGAACCAACTGTGTTTTAGTTGTCAAAGGAAAGGCCATGTTACTAAGGAGTGTAAGAAAAAGGCCACATGCAGCGTTTGCAAAGGACGCCATCCTACACCACTACATGAAGAACGTCCAAAGAAGGATAAATCCTCAATTCCTAAAGATACTGAGGAAGAAAATAAAGTATTGGTATTCTGTTGCAGACTGAGGGAAGGAGAAAGCAATGGCACATCAATGGTTGTTCCAGTGTGCATTTCAAATCCTAAAAGGACGAACAAGAAGGTGGACACCTATGCGCTATTGGATGCCCAGAGTGATGTCATCTTCATTGATCAAGAAATCTGCAGAAAATTACAAGTGGCTACAGAACCAGTCAAGCTCAAACTCACCACGGTGACTGGAAAAGACACATTAGTGAACAGTCAAAGGGTCAAAGGACTGAGAGTTAGAGGACTTCATTCAAACTTCACATTAGATCTACCTCCAGCTTATACAAAAGACGATATACCTCTAGATCAAGATCGCATACCTACCTGTGAAACAGGCAATAAATGGGAGCACTTTTCTGTCATATATCATGAAGGAGTTTGGTGTTGGACTGTTGATAGATTACGATTGTCCCAATGCCTTGGTACCACGAAAGGTAATCACAGGAGAAAAGGGTGAACACTACGCTGTTCAAACTGATCTAGAATGGGGTGTTAATGGAGGAAAACAGCAGATTGCAAACTCAAGACAGGTGACAGGATTGTGTCATCGAATATCTGTCCAAGAGTTACCAACCGTAAGTCCAGCAAAAGTAATTAAGATCCTTGAATCCGACTTTGCAGACATAAGTTCTAGAGAAAAGAGTGTATCCCAAGAAGACATAAAGTTTGTACACGCTCTAGAAGAAAGTATTCAGCAGAATCAACAAGGTCATCTTGAAATGCCCTTACCTTTTAGAGAACGACCTCGTCTGCCAAATAACAGAAATCTTGTCCTAGCAAGATTGAAATGTTTGAAGAAAAGGATGGGAAGAGATCCAAAACTCAAGAATGATTATTTGAAATTCATGGAATCCTCGAAAAAGGACATATAGAGAAAGTTAATAACCTACCTAAAGAAGAAGTGTGGTACATCCCACATCAAGGTGTTTACCACTCAAAGAAACCAGATAAGATTAGAGTAGTATTTGATTGCTCAGCAAAGTATGATGGTGTTGCATTGAATGATCATCTACTAAAAGGACCAGATCTTATAAACATTCTGCCTGGAGTACTCTGTAGATTCAGAAAGTATCCCATAGGGGTCATGTGTGACATTGAAAAGATGTTCCAACAGTTTCATGTGAAGAATGAAGATAAAGACTTCCTGAGGTTCCTATGGTGGGAGAACGGAGATACAGATTCAGAGCCAGCAGAATACAGAATGAAAGTACACTTGTTTGGAGCAGCATCATCTCCAGGTTGCGCCAATTATGGTATGGAGTACCTGGCCAATCAGAATGAAAAGGATTGCCCGTCAGCAGCAAATTTTCTGAAGAAAAACTTTTATGTAGATGATGGTCTTATAAATATAGAGTCCACAGAATCTGCAATCAAACTAGTGAAAGAAAGCCAAGAGTTATGCGCAAGAGGAAACCTGCGCCCTCACAAATTCATTTCAAACAGCAGAGAGGTACTGGAATCCATCAGTGACTCTGAACGTGCAGCAACAATGAAGAATGTAGGTCCCAATTATAACCATCTTCCAGTTCAGAACGTACTTGGATTGGGATGAAATGTAGAGAATGACAAGTTATTTTTTGAAGAGAAAGTTGCAACTACTTGTACCATTCTTTCCGCAGTGGCTTCTATATATGATCCATTGGGATCCTTGGCCCCAGTGATCCTTAAAGCAAGAGAAATATTGCAAGAATTATGCAGACAGAAGTTAGGATGGGATGAACCCATACCTGAAAATTTGAGGCCAAGGTGGGAGAGTTGTATAAGAGACTTGCAAAACTTGAGAGAAGTTTGGATACCCAGATGTTTTGTACCTCATGATTTCGGAAAATACAAGAAAATATAACTTTATCACTTTTCAGATGCCAGTAGTTATGGTTATGGTCAGTGCTCCTACATCAGAGTAATAGGAAGAAGGAAAAATACACTGTGCCCTGGTTATGGGAAAGGACCAGAGTCGCACCTAGTACCAAAATTATACCGCCACTTAAAGTACATATGTAGTGGTATCTATTTACACCCAAATATAACGGATACATTTTGTAAACTTGGATTCATTAAAACATAACCTTTACTTGGTCATTTAAAATATGTTACACACTGGGTGAGAGACGACAATAACAACAACAAATAACCTCCACTATATCACATCAATTGCCAATGAATACGTGAAAAAAGGGTGGATCTCACCTTATCCGAGCAGGATCCACAGTCGTGGAGGGGGGGTTCTGGCAGTTGTTGGTGCCTGTAACCGGTGTGACCAGGGCCGTCTTTACCAAGGGGCAAAGGGGGCAGCTGCCCTGGGCCCAGTTGCTCCTGGGGGGCCCAAGGCCCTGCTAGCAACTGCCCCGGGTGTCAGGCTGTCGGCTACACAGGCATCATGATCGTACTGTGTTAATGATCTTAATTCTAGGACCTTAATGAGTTTTGCTCTAGGACCTTAATGACATCATTACCATGTGACCAGTAACCTAGCAATTACTGGTCACATGGCTATGAGGTCATCACAGGTCCTACTGAGTGTTGCAAAAGTTAACTGTGGAGCTTTTTTGTGTAAAGATTACATCAGAAAAAGGTGACAGGGGCTGTTATGTTAATATACTGTAAACTACTGTATAGTGGGGTGCTGTATACTGTGTGGTGGGATGTATACTGTGTGGTGGGCTGTATATTGTGTGGTGGGCTATATATTGTGTAATGGGCTGTATATTGTGTGGTGGGCTGTATACTGTGGGGGGGGGGGTGGCCTGTATACTGTGTGGGGGCCTGTATACTGTGTGGTGGGCTGTATACTGTGTGGTGGGCTGTATACTGTGGGGGGCCTGTATAGTGTGGGGGGGCCTGTATAGTGGGGGGGAGTGCTATACTGCTGTACTGTATAGTGTGGGGGGCTGTATACTGTGGGTGCGGTATAGTGTGGAGTGCTATACTGCTGTACTGTATAGTGTGGGGGGCTGTATCGTGTATAGTTTGGGGTGCTGTATACAGTGAGGTGTTGTATACCGTGAGGTGCTGTATACTGTGGGGTGCTATACTGCTCTACTATATACTGTGGGGTACTGTATAGTGTGGGGTGCTAAACTGCATACTGTGTGGTGCTGTATACTATAGGGTGCTATACTGCATACTGTGGGGTGCTGGGGTGCACTGTAACACTAGGGTGAGCCGAGCCCTGGTCTCCTTCCTGCAGAGCGGTGCCCACTTCCAGCCCAGAGCACTGATCCTGAGCCGCTGGAGTCTTCAGAACTGGAAGTATTTACAGTCATTCACTGGACTCTACCAGGTGTGTGGATTTTTTGTGTGTGTGTTGTGGTGGAGGGCGTGATTGCATGCTAAGGTGTGGGAAGGCGGGATCCAGGGGGCCCAAGTAAATTTTTGCCCAGGGTCCAATCAATATTAAAGACGGCCCTGGGTGTGACCAGGGTGCTGATGTCGTGATGGCAGTATATCCACTCCTACTGTACCCTATTATGGCTTTCCTGCCTTCCTAGGGGTAGGGGGCTGATCTTATAGCCTGCCTACCACACATGGAGCACCCGCCCCGACAGGGGCGACCCCACACCGAACCTTTCCCTCGGTATGGGTCTAGTATTCTATAAAGCCCTATTACAATGCCCTACATGCCATGTTTCTGTCTTTCATTACAGACATCATCAGGGGACTTCACATGTATTCAAGGGCAACTACAAATAAAATTACAGACATACACTCAGTATGGGTCACATATACTTTTGAGTACTGCATATAGAATCACTTATAGATCAGCTCAGTGCACTTACTCAAGATCAAGGTGGTTTTAGCCTCCAATCATCAGGATAGTGGGTGAATCTTATCCTCACTGGAACATGGGAAGTGTCCTATGTCAGTCCGTGTCTCACCCCAAATAACAGTGATTTGGGTGAGCAATGGGTAGTTGTTACTTGCCTCCTCTTATACCTCTCCTCCCGGTGAAAGTACGCCCCCCTTGATTATTTGTCTCACCTGTCCGGATCCATTGGAAAGCATGTTGCTCCTATGTGGAACGCACGCCGCTCGCGTGCGTTCCACCGGACCGGAAGTTCAAATCACGTGGTGCGGGCTAACCGGAAGTGAGGTCAGGGCCTGCGCCTGAGTGTTGCTTGTTGCATAGCAACCTCTAGGCTCAGAGCGCCCGGCCCAATCGCAAGGCAATTGATGACTTGCCTTCTCTTTAAATATGCTCAATCGCATTCCTGATTTGAAATTGGCAGGACCGCCCAACACACGCCACATTACTCAAAATACCTGACGTCAGTTAGGTCAAGGACATTGATATATATTTACTTGATGTATATTTACTCGAGTCAGGGCTCTAGCATATTAAAGAGTCGCACCTACCAGTATTCAGACTCTACCAAGACTTGAACTGACAGCAGCTGTTTTTCAGCATCAGTAAGCAAGTTTCTGAAAGAAGAATTGGAATTAAAGATAGATGAAAAATATTTTTGGACAGACTCACGAGTTGTCCTAGGATACATAAACAACAAAGCTCGAAGACTCCATATCTTTATCGCCAACGGAGTTGAGAAAATTTGTGAAATAACAAATCCAGAACATTGGCATCACATTGACACAAAGCATAACCCAGCAGATCATGCTTCAAGAGGCCTGAATGTAACATAATTGAAAAATTCTAATTGGTTCACAGGCCCAGAGTCCCTTTTGGAAAAGAAAATCACACCCAGTAAAGGTTACACAGAATTGTCTATGGGTGATCCAGAAGTAAAAGTTGTACAAACATTGAGCATTGCTGCCAAGTGTCAAGATGACATACTTGAAAGACTAGCCAGATGTTCAAAACGGAATACGGTCGTAAATGTACTACCTCAAATTCAACCTTTGGCAAAGGGAATCAGAAAGAAGGAATTGTTCAATGTAGAAGAAAGAATGAAAGCTGAAGAAACAGTCATAAGACTCATTCAACTGAGATTCTACAGTAAAGAGTTGAAGAGACTTAGTCAAGAACCTAAAAGGATTCCAAACAACCACCCATTGTACAAGCTTAATCTTGTTCTGCAGGATGGTATACTGAAGGTGGGAGGGAGACTGGAAAATGCATCGTTACCTAGCAGAGTGAAGCATCCAGCAATTCTACCCAAAAACTCTACCTTCACAAGATTGATTATTGATCACTACCACAAACAAATCCTTGCACCAGGGAGGAAGCTTTACCCAAGGTGGTTACTGGATAGTGAAAGGAAGCAAAGTTAAAGCAAAGTATATAAGTAAATGTGTAGCCTGCAGAAAGGCACGTAGACCTACTGAAGAGGCAAAGAATGGCAGATTTACCGGCAGATCGTGTAAACCCATCACCACCATTTCTTTATAGCAGAATGAATTGTTTTGGCCCATTTATCACAGACAAACAGAACCGCAAGGAGTACAAGAGATATGGACTAATATTTACATGTCTGAGTTCCAGAGCGATTCACCTGGAAATGTTAGAGGATATGTCAACTGAAGCATTTATCAACGCCTTGAGATGTTTCACAGCCATTAGAGGTGCTGTCAGAGAGCTTAGATCTGACCAAGGATCTAATTTTGTCGGCGCAAAGAATGAATTGAAGAAAGCTCTAAAAGAGATCGATAAAGAAAAGGTAACTGAGTATTTGTTAGAGAAACAGTGTGATTTTCATATGAATGCTTCACATGCAAGTCATACAGGAGGAGTTTGGGAAAGACAAATCAGAACTGTAAGAAATGTGTTAAGTTCAGTGTTGAAAAGGAATGCCGGAAGAATAGATGATGCTTCACTTAGGACCCTATTCTATGAAGTAATATCTATTGTTAACAGTCGTCCACTTACAGTTGATAATATCAACAACCCAACAAGTTTGGACCCTTTAACTCCCAACCATCTAGTTCACCTTAAGTCTGATTACATACAGCAGCCGCCTGGCAAGTTCACCAAAGAGGATTTATATACTAAAAGGAGATGGAAAAAAGTTCAATATCTATTGAACAGTTTTGGAATAGATAGAGAAGAGAGTACTTAGCCATTCTTATGTAAAGAAGGAAATGGCAAACACCCAGAAGAAATGTCCAAATTGGTGACATAGTGTTAGTGAAAGAAGAAGATTTACCTATAAGTCAATGGAAGATGGCCAAAGTTCTAGAAGTTCAAAAGGATGAAGACAGACTAGTAAGAAGAGTGTTGTTACAAATAGGAGACTCAAAACTTGACAAAAAAGGAAAACGTCTCACTACTCCACTCAAGTTGGAACATCCTATACAGAAGTTAGTTGTTCTACTTGATCGTGATAAAAGACACTTGGAAGTTGAGAACCTGATGGAAAATTCCTCAAATTCGTGTTTAAGTCCAACCACTAAGAACATAGAATTATAGGTAATTTTGGTGGGAGTGTAGCTGGCCAGCTAAGACCTGTCCTAGGTTGCTAATATGGCTTATATGTGTATACAGCTAGACTTGCCAATAACCATAATACAGTTCCTATGTTTTATATGTTAAAGACAAAAGCTATATAAAGCTTAAATAAGCTAAGTTATTTACTGTGACTTCATGTTTTGGATGTCATATAACAGTTATATATTTTGTTTACAAAAGCAGAAAAGATAATATGCCTTTAAGATTTATTATGTGGATGTAAGGTAAGCTCAATGACACAACAGAAAGCATAGAGTTAAGCTGTAGTTACTGAGCTGGAGGTAAGACCAATCACAGCCAGCCTCACACTGAGCAGGAGTCTTGGCCAATCACAGCCAATCTTACACTAAGCCTGTGTGGGAAATTCCCCTAGCTGGAATCATTACACTAGAGGAGAGGAGCCGAGCAGACATTCACTCCACTAAGAGCTGTGTTTTATTGAAGCAAGAGGTCAAAATAGGCATTTAGAACAGTTATATAATGTTCCTATTGTTAATGTAGTGATTAGAACTGTATACTGAACCAGTTATATGTTTATTTAACAGTTCCACCAAACCAAATTGCATACAAACTTTGAACTGCTCATACCAGATCATAAGCAATTGTATAGAGCAAACTACAAACCAAGTTGATCAAGTATAACTATTGGTTTACCTCAGGTAAAACTCTCAGAGAGATCATAAAGTGCTCAAATAACTTAAAGTGAGAATACAGATACTGAAGAGAGAAATATATCCACCATTTTATGTTGAACGACAAGATTGAACAGTTAAACCACCATCTTATGCATACCGCCATTTTATGAATCTTTATGCAACACGTGTTTCGTACATGGAGGCGGCAGTGTTATATATGAAGAAAAGTTGAAGTTAATAAAAAAGTTATTTCAAGCATTTGGTGTGCTCTTTAAGCCTACTGTTTCCATAGTACGGCGCTAGAGGAATTTCAGAGTAACAGACAGTCTGGTTAGACTAAAAGTCAGAGATATCAGAATTCTTCTAATGCCACAGCGCAAAAGGCACTTCATAGTGCTGCGCCTGCCACACAGCCCTCATTGCACATAACTGCTCATTTGCATATGGATTAAAAGTACTTTTTCTCTAGAATGAAGCAACAGATTTCAATACCATCAGCTGAGCTAGCCCTACAAGACATTGGGGGTGATTTATTATTAATTATCACCAGAAAAGTGGCGTAACCCCTTCAAGACCAGGCCTATTTTCATTTTTACATTTTAGATTTTTCCCCCTCATTTTCCAAAAGCCATAACTTTCTTATTTTTCCGTTCACATAGCTATATGAGGGCCTAATTTTTTGCAGGTCAAGATGCATTTTTTAATGACACCATTTAATTTAGAAAAAAAGGAAAAAAAAAATTATGTGGCAAAAAAAAATAAAACAGAATTCCACCAAGGTTTTTGGGATTTTAACATTACAGCATTCACTATGCACTAAAAATGACCTGACAGTCTAATTCTGAGGCTCAATACGAAACCAAACTTTTTTTTGTTTTACTACTTAAAGGGTTTCTACTAGGGATGAGCGAACTCGAACTGTATAGTTCGGGTTCGTACCGAATTTTGGGGTGTCCGTGTCACGGACCCGAACCCGGACATTTTCGTAAAAGTCCGGGTTCGGGTTCGGTGTTCGTCGCTTTCTTGGCGCTTTTGTGACGCTTTCTTGGCGCTTTTTGAAAGGCTGCAAAGCAGCCAATCAACAAGCGTCATACTACTTGCCCCAAGAGGCCGTCACAGCCATGCCTACTATTGGCATGGCTGTGATTGGCCAGAGCACCATGTGACCCAGCCTCTATTTAAGCTGGAGTCACATAGCGCCGCCCGTCACTCTGCTCTGATTAGCGTAGGGAGAGGTTGCGGATGCGACAGTAGGGCGAGATTAGGCAGATTAACTCCTCCAAAGGACTTCACTTGATTAATCGATCGATCTGCAGCTGTGCATCATTGAGCTGCTGAAATTCAAATGCTCACTCACTGTTTTTAGGCTGCCCAGACCGTTTGTCAGTCACTTTTTTCTGGGGTGATCGGCGGCCATTTTGTGTCTTGTGCGGTGCTGCGACCAAGTGCATCCAAGCTGCGACCAAGTGCATTTAACCCTCAATGGTGTGGTTGTTTTTTGGCTAAAGCCTACATCAGGGTGAAGCTGTCACACCAAGTGCATTTAACCAGCAATAGTCTGTTCATTTTTTTGGCCATATACTAAATCAGGGGCAAGCTGCGCCTGTCACCAAGTGCATTTAACCCTCAATGGTGTGGTTGTTTTTTGGCTAAAGCCTACATCAGGGTGAAGCTGTCACACCAAGTGCATTTAACCAGCAATAGTCTGTTCATTTTTTGGCCATATACTACATCAGGGGCAAGCTGCGCCCGTCACCAAGTGCATTTAACCCTCAGTAGTGTGGTGCGTCAAGCTGTGACACCAAGTGCATTTAACCAGCAATAGTCTGTTCATTTTTTGGCCATATACTAAATCAGGGGCAAGCTGCGCCCGTCACCAAGTGCATTTAACCAGCAATAGTGTGGTTATTTTTTGGCCATATCCCAGTCTAATTCTGTCACTAAATCCATACCGGTCACCCAGCGCCTAAATACTAGGCCTCAAATTTATATCCCGCTAAATCTCTCGTTACCGCTGTCCTGTTGTGGCTGGGAAAGTTATTTAGTGTCCGTCAAAGCACATTTTTTGTTCTGGGTTGAAGTACAATTCCCAATTTAGCAATTTCATAATTTAGTGGTTCCTGCTATATCAGAGCTATTTGAAATCTATCCCTAAAAGGGTATATAATATTCAAGGTGCACATTGGGTCATTCAGAATAACTTCACACACACCCGCTACTGTGTATTTCCAAGTCTAATTCTGTCACTAAACCCATACCTGTCACCCAGCGCCTAAATACTAGGCCTCAAATTTATATTCTGCTAAATCTCTCGTTACCGCTGTCCTGTTGTGGCTGGGAAAGTTATTTAGTGTCCGTCAAAGCACATTTTTTGTTCTGGGTTGAAATACAATTCCCAATTTAGCAATTTCATAATTTAGTGGTTTCTGCTATATCAGAGCTATTTGAAATCTATCCCTAAAAGGGTATATAATATTCAAGGTGCACATTGGGTCATTCAGAATAACTTCACACACACCCGCTACTGTGTATTTCTAAGTCTAATTCTGTCACTAAACCCATACCTGTCACCCAGCGCCTAAATACTAGGCCTCAAATTTATATCCTGCTAAATCTCTCGTTAACGCTGTCCTGTTGTGGCTGGGAAAGTTATTTAGTGTCCGTCAAAGCACATTTTTTGTTCTGGGTTTAAATACAATTCCCAATTTAACAATTTCATAATTTAGTGGTTTCTGCTATATCAGAGCTATTTGAAATCTATCCCTAAAAGGGTATATAATATTCAAGGTGCACATTGGGTCATTCAGAATTACTTCACACACACCCGCTACTGTGTATTTCCAAGTCTAATTCTGTCACTAAACCCATACCTGTCACCCAGCGCCTAAATACTAGGCCTCAAATTTATATCCTGCTAAATCTCTCGTTAACGCTGTCCTGTTGTGGCTGGGAAAGTTATTTAGTGTCCGTCAAAGCACATTTTTTGTTCTGGGTTGAAATACAATTCCCAATTTAGCAATTTCATAATTTAGTGGTTTCTGCTATATCAGAGCTATTTGAAATCTATCCCTAAAAGGGTATATAATATTCAAGGTGCACATTGGGTCATTCAGAATAACTTCACACACACCCGCTACTGTGTATTTCCAAGTCTAATTCTGTCACTAAACCCATACCTGTCACCCAGCGCCTAAATACTAGGCCTCAAATTTATATCCTGCTAAATCTCTCGTTAACGCTGTCCTGTTGTGGCTGGGAAAGTTATTTAGTGTCCGTCAAAGCACATTTTTTGTTCTGGGTTTAAATACAATTCCCAATTTAACAATTTCATAATTTAGTGGTTTCTGCTATATCAGAGCTATTTGAAATCTATCCCTAAAAGGGTATATAATATTCAAGGTGCACATTGGGTCATTCAGAATAACTTCACACACACCCGCTACTGTGTATTTCCAAGTCTAATTCTGTCACTAAACCCATACCTGTCACCCAGCGCCTAAATACTAGGCCTCAAATTTATATCCTGCTAAATCTCTCGTTACCGCTGTCCTGTTGTGGCTGGGAAAGTTATTTAGTGTCCGTCAAAGCACATTTTTTGTTCTGGGTTGAAATACAATTCCCAATTTAGCAATTTCATAATTTAGTGGTTTCTGCTATATCAGAGCTATTTGAAATCTATCCCTAAAAGGGTATATAATATTCAAGGTGCACATTGGGTCATTCAGAATAACTTCACACACACCCGCTACTGTGTATTTCTAAGTCTAATTCTGTCACTAAACCCATACCTGTCACCCAGCGCCTAAATACTAGGCCTCAAATTTATATCCTGCTAAATCTCTCGTTAACGCTGTCCTGTTGTGGCTGGGAAAGTTATTTAGTGTCCGTCAAAGCACATTTTTTGTTCTGGGTTTAAATACAATTCCCAATTTAACAATTTCATAATTTAGTGGTTTCTGCTATATCAGAGCTATTTGAAATCTATCCCTAAAAGGGTATATAATATTCAAGGTGCACATTGGGTCATTCAGAATAACTTCACACACACCCGCTACTGTGTATTTCCAAGTCTAATTCTGTCACTAAACCCATACCTGTCACCCAGCGCCTAAATACTAGGCCTCAAATTTATATCCTGCTAAATCTCTCGTTAACGCTGTCCTGTTGTGGCTGGGAAAGTTATTTAGTGTCCGTCAAAGCACATTTTTTGTTCTGGGTTGAAATACAATTCCCAATTTAGCAATTTCATAATTTAGTGGTTTCTGCTATATCAGAGCTATTTGAAATCTATCCCTAAAAGGGTATATAATATTCAAGGTGCACATTGGGTCATTCAGAATAACTTCACACACACCCGCTACTGTGTATTTCCAAGTCTAATTCTGTCACTAAACCCATACCTGTCACCCAGCGCCTAAATACTAGGCCTCAAATTTATATTCTGCTAAATCTCTCGTTACCGCTGTCCTGTTGTGGCTGGGAAAGTTATTTAGTGTCCGTCAAAGCACATTTTTTGTTCTGGGTTGAAATACAATTCCCAATTTAGCAATTTCATAATTTAGTGGTTTCTGCTATATCAGAGCTATTTGAAATCTATCCCTAAAAGGTATATAATATTCAAGGTGCACATTGGGTCATTCAGAATAACTTCACACACACCCGCTACTGTGTATTTCTAAGTCTAATTCTGTCACTAAACCCATACCTGTCACCCAGCGCCTAAATACTAGGCCTCAAATTTATATCCTGCTAAATCTCTCGTTAACGCTGTCCTGTTGTGGCTGGGAAAGTTATTTAGTGTCCGTCAAAGCACATTTTTTGTTCTGGGTTTAAATACAATTCCCAATTTAACAATTTCATAATTTAGTGGTTTCTGCTATATCAGAGCTATTTGAAATCTATCCCTAAAAGGGTATATAATATTCAAGGTGCACATTGGGTCATTCAGAATAACTTCACACACACACGCTACTGTGTATTTCCAAGTCTAATTCTGTCACTAAACCCATACCTGTCACCCAGCGCCTAAATACTAGGCCTCAAATTTATATCCTGCTAAATCTCTCGTTAACGCTGTCCTGTTGTGGCTGGGAAAGTTATTTAGTGTCCGTCAAAGCACATTTTTTGTTCTGGGTTGAAATACAATTCCCAATTTAACAATTTCATAATTTAGTGGTTTCTGCTATATCAGAGCTATTTGAAATCTATCCCTAAAAGGGTATATAATATTCAAGGTGCACATTGGGTCATTCAGAATAACTTCACACACACACGCTTCTGTGCATTTCCAAGTCTAATTCTGTCACTAAATCCATACCGGTCACCCAGCGCCTAAATACTAGGCCTCAAATTTATATCCCGCTGAATTTGAATACAATACATTGGGCCAAATAATATATTTGTTGTTGTGGTGAACCATAACAATGAGAAAAACATCTAGTAAGGGACGCGGACGTGGACATGGTCGTGGTGGTGTTAGTGGACCCTCTGGTGCTGGGAGAGGACGTGGCCGTTCTGCCACATCCACACGTCCTAGTGTACCAACTACCTCAGGTCCCAGTAGCCGCCAGAATTTACAGCGATATATGGTGGGGCCCAATGCCGTTCTAAGGATGGTAAGGCCTGAGCAGGTACAGGCATTAGTCAATTGGGTGGCCGACAGTGGATCCAGCACGTTCACATTATCTCCCACCCAGTCTTCTGCAGAAAGCGCACAGATGGCGCCTGAAAACCAACCCCATCAGTCTGTCACATCACCCCCATGCATACCAGGGAAACTGTCTCAGCCTCAAGTTATGCAGCAGTCGTTTATGCTGTTTGAAGACTCCGCTGGCAGGGTTTCCCAAGGGCATCCACCTAGCCCTTCCCCAGCGGTGAAAGACATAGAATGCACTGACGCACAACCACTTATGTTTCCTGATGATGAGGACATGGGAATACCACCTCAGCATGTCTCTGATGATGACGAAACACAGGTGCCAACTGCTGCGTCTTTCTGCAGTGTGCAGACTGAACAGGAGGTCAGGGATCAAGACTGGGTGGAAGACGATGCAGGGGACGATGAGGTCCTAGACCCCACATGGAATGAAGGTCGTGCCACTGACTTTCACAGTTCGGAGGAAGAGGCAGTGGTGAGACCGAGCCAACAGCGTAGCAAAAGAGGGAGCAGTGGGCAAAAGCAGAACACCCGCCGCCAAGAGACTCCGCCTGCTACTGACCGCCGCCATCTGGGACCGAGCACCCCAAAGGCAGCTTCAAGGAGTTCCCTGGCATGGCACTTCTTCAAACAATGTGCTGACGACAAGACCCGAGTGGTTTGCACGCTGTGCCATCAGAGCCTGAAGCGAGGCATTAACGTTCTGAACCTGAGCACAACCTGCATGACCAGGCACCTGCATGCAAAGCATGAACTGCAGTGGAGTAAACACCTTAAAACCAAGGAAGTCACTCAGGCTCCCCCTGCTACCTCTTCTGCTGCTGCCGCCTCGGCCTATTCTGCTGCTGCCGCCTCGGCCTCTTCCTCCGCCTCTGGAGGAACGTTGGCACCTGCCGCCCAGCAAACAGGGGATGTACCACCAACACCACCACCACCACCTCCGTCACCAAGCGTCTCAACCATGTCACACGCCAGCGTTCAGCTCTCCATCTCACAAACATTTGATAGAAAGCGTAAATTCCCACCTAGCCACCCTCGATCCCTGGCCCTGAATGCCAGCATTTCTAAACTACTGGCCTATGAAATGCTGTCATTTAGGCTGGTGGACACAGACAGCTTCAAACAGCTCATGTCGCTTGCTGTCCCACAGTATGTTGTTCCCAGCCGGCACTACTTCTCCAAGAGAGCCGTGCCTTCCCTGCACAACCAAGTATCCGATAAAATCAAGTGTGCACTGCGCAACGCCATCTGTAGCAAGGTCCACCTAACCACAGATACGTGGACCAGTAAGCACGGCCAGGGACGCTATATCTCCCTAACTGCACACTGGGTAAATGTAGTGGCAGCTGGGCCCCAGGCGGAGAGCTGTTTGGCGCACGTCCTTCCGCCGCCAAGGATCGCAGGGCAACATTCTTTGCCTCCTGTTGCCACCTCCTCCTTCTCGGCTTCCTCCTCCTCTTCTTCCACCTGCTCATCCAGTCAGCCACACACCTTCACCACCAACTTCAGCACAGCCCGGGGTAAACGTCAGCAGGCCATTCTGAAACTCATATGTTTGGGGGACAGGCCCCACACCGCACAGGAGTTGTGGCGGGGTATTGAACAACAGACCGACGAGTGGTTGCTGCCGGTGAGCCTCAAGCCCGGCCTGGTGGTGTGTGATAATGGGCGAAATCTCGTTGCAGCTCTGGGACTAGCCAATTTGACGCACATCCCTTGCTTGGCGCATGTGCTGAATTTGGTGGTGCAGAAGTTCATTCACAACTACCCCGACATGTCAGAGCTGCTGCATAAAGTGCGGGCCGTCTGTTCGCGCTTCCGGCGTTCACATCCTGCTGCTGCTCGCCTGTCTGCGCTACAGCGTAACTTCGGCCTTCCCGCTCACCGCCTCATATGCGACGTGCCCACCAGGTGGAACTCCACCTTGCACATGCTGGACAGACTGTGCGAGCAGCAGCAGGCCATAGTGGAGTTTCAGCTGCAGCACGCACGGGTCAGTCGCACTACAGAACAGCACCACTTCACCACCAATGACTGGGCCTCCATGCGAGACCTGTGTGCCCTGTTGCGCTGTTTCGAGTACTCCACCAACATGGCCAGTGGCGATGACACCGTTATCAGCGTTACAATACCACTTCTATGTCTCCTTGAGAAAACACTTAGGGCGATGATGGAAGAGGAGGTGGCCCAGGAGGAGGAGGAGGAGGAGGAGGAAGAGGGGTCATTTTTAGCACTTTCAGGCCAGTCTCTTCGAAGTGACTCAGAGGGAGGTTTTTGGCAACAGCAGAGGCCAGGTACAAATGTGGCCAGCCAGGGCCCACTACTGGAGGACCAGGAGGACGAGGATGAGGAGGAGGTGGAGGAGGATGAGGATGAAGCATGGTCACAGCGGGGTGGCACCCAACGCAGCTCGGGTCCATCACTGGTGCGTGGCTGGGGGGAAAGGCAGGACGATGACGATACGCCTCCCACAGAGGACAGCTTGTCCTTACCCCTGGGCAGCCTGGCACACATGAGCGACTACATGCTGCAGTGCCTGCGCAACGACAGCAGAGTTGCCCACATTTTAACCTGTGCGGACTACTGGGTTGCCACCCTGCTGGATCCACGCTACAAAGACAATGTGCCCACCTTACTTCCTGCACTGGAGCGTGATAGGAAGATGCGCGAGTACAAGCGCACGTTGGTAGACGCGCTACTGAGAGCATTCCCAAATGTCACAGGGGAACAAGTGGAAGCCCAAGGCCAAGGCAGAGGAGGAGCAAGAGGTCGCCAAGGCAGCTGTGTCACGGCCAGCTCCTCTGAGGGCAGGGTTAGCATGGCAGAGATGTGGAAAACTTTTGTCAACACGCCACAGCTAACTGCACCACCACCTGATACGCAACGTGTTAGCAGGAGGCAACATTTCACTAACATGGTGGAACAGTACGTGTGCACACCCCTCCACGTACTGACTGATGGTTCGGCCCCATTCAACTTCTGGGTCTCTAAATTGTCCACGTGGCCAGAGCTAGCCTTTTATGCCTTGGAGGTGCTGGCCTGCCCGGCAGCCAGCGTTTTGTCTGAACGTGTATTCAGCACGGCAGGGGGCGTCATTACAGACAAACGCAGCCGCCTGTCTACAGCCAATGTGGACAAGCTGACGTTCATAAAAATGAACCAGGCATGGATCCCACAGGACCTGTCCGTCCCTTGTCCAGATTAGACATTAACTACCTCCCCATAACCATATATTATTGGACTCCAGGGCACTTCCTCATTCAATCCTATTTTTATTTTCATTTTACCATTATATTGCGAGGCTACCCAAAGTTGAATGAACCTCTCCTCTGCCTGTGTGCTAGGCCTAAATATATGCCAATGGACTGTTGCAGTGGTGGCTGACATGAAGCCTGATTCTCTGCTATGACATGCAGACTAATTCTCTGCTGACATGAAGCCAGATTGTCTGTTACGGGACCTCTCTCCTCTGCCTGGGTGCTGGGCCTAAATTTATGACAATGGACTGTTGCAGTGGTGGCTGACGTGAAGCCTGATTCTCTGCTATGACATGCAGACTGATTCTCTGCTGACATGAAGCCAGATCGTCTGTTACGGGACCTCTCTGCTCTGCCTGTGTGCTAGGCCTAAATATATGCCAATGGACTGTTGCAGTGGTGGGTGACGTGAAGCCTCATTCTCTGCTATGACATGCAGACTGATTCTCTGCTGACATGAAGCCAGATCGTCTGTTACGGGACCTCTCTGCTCTGCCTGTGTGCTAGGCCTAAATATATGCCAATGGACTGTTGCAGTGGTGGGTGACGTGAAGCCTCATTCTCTGCTATGACATGCAGACTGATTCTCTGCTGACATGAAGCCAGATTGTCTGTTACGGGACCTCTCTGCTCTGCCTGTGTGCTAGGCCTAAATATATGCCAATGGACTGTTGCAGTGGTGGGTGACGTGAAGCCTCATTCTCTGCTATGACATGCAGACTGATTCTCTGCTGACATGAAGCCAGATTGTCTGTTACGGGACCTCTCTCCTCTGCCTGTGTGTGTGCTGGGCCTAAATATATGCCAATGGACTGTTGCAGTGGTGGCTGACGTGAAGCCTCATTCTCTGCTATGACATGCAGACTGATTCTCTGCTGACATGAAGCCAGATTCTCTGTTACGGGACCTCTCTCCTCTGCCTGGGTGCTGGGCCTAAATTTATGACAATGGACTGTTGCAGTGGTGGCTGACGTGAAGCCTCATTCTCTGCTATGACATGCAGACTAATTCTCTGCTGACATGAAGCCAGATTGTCTGTTACGGGACCTCTCTCCTCTGCCTGGGTGCTGGGCCTAAATATATGCCAATGGACTGTTGCAGTGGTGGCTGACGTGAAGCCTCATTCTCTGCTATGACATGCAGACTGATTCTCTGCTGACATGAAGACAGATTCTCTGTTACGGGACCTCCCTCCTCTGCCTGGGTGCTGGGCCTAAATATATGCCAATGGACTGTTGCAGTGGTGGCTGATGTGAAGCCTTATTCTCTGCTATGACATGCAGACTGATTCTCTGCTGACATGAAGCCAGATTCTCTGTTACGGGACCTCCCTCCTCTGCCTGGGTGCTGGGCCTAAATATATGCCAATGGACTGTTGCAGTGGTGGCTGACGTGAAGCCTTATTCTCTGCTATGACATGCAGACTGATTCTCTGCTGACATGAAGCCAGATTCTCTGTTACGGGACCTCCCTCCTCTGCCTGGGTGCTGGGCCTAAATATATGCCAATGGACTGTTGCAGCGGTGGCTGACGTGAAGCCTCATTCTCTGCTATGACATGCAGACTAATTCTCTGCTGACATGAAGCCAGATTCTCTGTTACGGGACCTCTCTCCTCTGCCTGGGTGCTGGGGCTAAATTTATGAAAATGGACTCTTACAGTGGTGGGTGACGTGAAGCCAGATTCTCTGCTATGGGACCTCTCTCCAATTGATTTTGGTTAATTTTTATTTATTTAATTTTTATTTTAATTCATTTCCCTATCCACATTTGTTTGCAGGGGATTTACCTACATGTTGCTGCCTTTTGCAGCCCTCTAGCTCTTTCCTGGGCTGTTTTACAGCCTTTTTAGTGCCGAAAAGTTCGGGTCCCCATTGACTTCAATGGGGTTCGGGTTCGGGACGAAGTTCGGATCGGGTTCGGATCCCGAACCCGAACATTTCCGGGATGTTCGGCCGAACTTCTCGAACCCGAACATCCAGGTGTTCGCTCAACTCTAGTTTCTACCACAAGCTTTGCACCCATTTCGTTTTCAGACACTAGCGATCCGCTAATGTCTGATGTACAATACAAGCTAAATATTATCTTATTCTGTCCGGCCGTTTTGTTTAAAAAAGCACTTTTATATTTATGCAAATGAGCCTCTAGGTGCTATGTGGGCGTCTTTCCAGCACCTAGAGGCTCCGTCTACCTTCCTAAACTGCCACCCAGCTCGTTGCTCCAGACCACCCTTCTCCTAGCGAATTCGATCCTCCCCCTGCTTCTGGCGTCTGAAATCTCGCGCCTGCGCCGTCCGTCTCTGCATTCGGCGGCATTTGGCGCAGGCGCAGTGGAAATGTCTGAGCAGGGAGCGCTCAGACATTTCCACTGCGCCTGCGCCGAATGCCGCCGAATGCAGAGACGGACGGCGCAGGCGCGAGATTTCAGACGCCAGAAGCAGGGGGAGGATCGAATTCGCTAGGAGAAGGGTGGTCTGGAGCAACGAGCTGGGTGGCAGTTTAGGAAGGTAGACGGAGCCTCTAGGTGCTGGAAAGACGCCCGCATAGCACCTAGAGGCTCATTTGCATAAATATAAAAGTGCTTTTTTAAACAAAACGGCCGGACAGAATAAGATAATACTTAGCTTGTATTGTACATCAGACACTAGCGGATCGCTAGTGTCTGAAAACGAAATGGGTGCAAAGCAAGTGGTAGAAACCCTTTAAAAAGAATTAAAACCTTTAGAAAAGTCTACATTTTCTTTGCATCGCTATATACTGACAGCCATAACTTTGTTATATTGAGGTCTACAATATAAGGGATTTTTGCGTAACGAACTGTACTTTTCATTGATTCCATTTTTGTAGTATATACAACATTACATTTTTTGGGGGGCCAAAATAAAAATAAAATGGCAAATCGTGTGTTTTTCTTTTTTTTGCTGTTACTGCGTTCACCGCACAAAAATTTAAAAAAATATTTTAATTGTTCAGACATTTTCAGACGCAACGATACCCAATATGTTTATTTTTTTATTGTTTATATATTTTTATATGTAAAATTGGGAAAGAGGGGGATGCAAACTTTTAATATATTGGTGTTTTTTTACATTATTTTTTTACTTTATTAAACTTTTTTTTTTTTTACAATTAGCCCCCATAGGGACCTCGTATATGAGATCTTTTGATCCCTTCTCCTATTCACCATAATAGAGATCTATTATGGTGAATAGGATTTTTACACACTCCATTCTGCGCTGTGCCTCGTGCATAGCTCAGTATGGAGAAAGCCATGGCAGGCCTGGATCGCTTCAGCAGCGTCCAGGCTACCATGGCAACAAATCAGAGCACCGCGATTTCACTGCAGGGGCTCCGATCGGAAGGAAGATGGAGCTGCATCACTTCACAGGTGCCGCAATCAGCCTTGATCGCGGCACCTGAGGGGTTAAATGGCAGGGGCGGCGCAATCGCCGCTTCCTGTCATTGCGGTCGGATGCTGGCTGTATCATACACCCGGCAGATTGCGCGTATGGAGCGGGCTCACTGAAGAGGCCCACTCCATACATACCCTGGCACGCAATTACGTACCTGTACGTCAAAATGCGTGAAGGGAAAGTGGCAAACACACGTGTTTAAATGAGACTTTAAAAAAAAAAAGTTTCAAAGGGCAGTTTTTACACTGCCCTTGTTACTTGTCTGAAAGGGTTGAGTGCATGGCCAGCCACCGCATCTTCATTTATGCCGGTTTTCTGGAGAAAATTAAGTCAGAAACGCACGGCCGCTCTGATTGATTTGGATGCACGGACTGCCAGAGGATGCACCTAATTTACAATGAGGCCTGTGTCTGGTCATAGATTAGACTCATCCTCCAGCAGCACAGGGGATATCAAGACTGACACAGAATGTCTCAGTCTTGATAAATCTCTGCGCCATTGTGCCAGACTAAACTAACCAACCAGGAGAAACGGGAGTAAAGGAAATCTGACTTAGTTGCCCATAGCAACCAATCAGAATCCACCTTTCATTTTTCCGAGCTTGTTTGGAAGTCAGTTCTCCTTTACATAAGTTTTGATAAATCCCCCCTACTGACTCCCTTGTTCTTGGGCACGATGACAAATGATCAGACAACAGCCAAGATTTTCCAACCTGACCGATGACATTTTTGGCATGAATAAGCCTGCAGCTGGCCATCACAAATGGTCGTTTGCTCTCGCTTTTCAATGATGATCAGCCAATATGGCCGGATCCTGCCAACATCCATCTGATGTGTATGGCCAGCTTTAGTCTCGACCTCTCATTGCACCTGTATGTACATTATGTCTAAGGGCTGAGATTCCACATGGACTGTAATTGTAGAGAGAATTTCTATCTCTACAGAATTGTTCATTTAGTTTTTTTGACAATGCTTTGGATAGAAATGACATTTTGAGTGGAATCGGTCACATAAAAGCAGCACTGTGCCATTGACTGTATAGGTTCTTATTGTTTCCAGCTGAACCTCTGAGGCTCTCCGGAAGCCTCCTGAGATAATTATGTATGTTTCCAGATACTGATAATTAGCAGGAATATCAGTAATAACGTGTCAGTGTGTTATGACCACGGTGCCCTTAGTGCATGCGGGTGGAACTAATACCCCATTAAGTGCTGCGATGACATCAGTTCCTCAGCAATGAGCCTTCTCCCACTCATAGATCTGGATTAGGTGGAGTGGGTCAGCCGCTCAATTGTGCTTAGCCTCTAATGAGTGTAATTCTGCCTTTACAGTTGACATAACCAACATAAGAAACCCATAGAAGTTATCATAGGAACTGGATGTTAAAGGGAACCTGTCACGATGAACATGTTATAGAGCAGGAGGAGCTGAGCAGATTGATATATAGTCTTATGGGAAAAGATTTAGTAAAACTTGTCATTTATCCATTTATATTCCTGCTCATTCTGACCTTTGAAGTCCAGGAAACGTCCTATCAGTGATTGACAGCTATCTGTGTATTCACAGTCATAGAGGGAAGGCTGTCAGTCACTGATTGGACCAATGCCTGGGCTTCAAAGCCCAGAATGAGCAGGAATATAAATAAATAAATTACAAATTTTAGCAAGTCAATATATTAAAGAGGTTATCGAATAGTACAAATACCCCCCACAATGCGCGGGCCCCTCCTATAGACGATACCCCGGCACTCATGTTCCTCCGGATCACTGCATGGCCTCCGTTGCAACGCCCCGTCGCGCGGTTCAAAACATCCGCCAACTAGAGGAGCAGCCAATAGCAGGCCGTGACAGTGACCAGCCTTCCTAGCATTGTGGGTGACACGAGGCTGCTCACCGCCACGGTCTGTTCCCCGCCTGCTGCAATCCGGAGGGATGCGGGTGCTGGGGACCGGATAAGTATTGTCTATAGGAGGGGCCCCGGCATGGTGGGGGACATATTTCTACTAGTGGAATACCCATTTAATCTCCTCCTGCTCTATAACATGCTGCTGAAAGATTACACTACATTTTCATGGGGAAAGGTTCCCTTCAAAGACCATGTGTCAGCAGGAGCAACCCTATGAAACCAGGCATAATGTCTGGTGGGGCTGCACAGCTGATTAAAACCATACCTTCCTTCGATTGATCCATTGTGACAATTAGGAGAATTCTGTTTTTCAAACAATATACAAGCTAGGGCTTAAGTGCACCAAGGGCGGGCCCTAATCACTCAGTGCTCCTTAAATACTCAACTTTGCTTTTCAAGACACTTCACCCTCCACTTGAATGACATTTTTTAGAGATACTAAGGAGGAGCTGAGGTGTGCACCGAGGGGTTAGCGCCCGCCCTCAGTGCACTTAAGCAATTATCTGCAAATTGTTTGTAACACTGGATTCTCCTTAGAGGGGTTATGCCATGACTGATGTAAAAAAAAATAATTATACATCATACAGTACATAAAATCTCTTTCTAACAAAGCTAGAACCAGTCCTGTACCTCAAATGGTACCAAAGATCTCTACTAGATTTATTTTAAGCTGGCAGCCCAGAGGGTGTGTCCTTTCTCAGGGAGCCTGCCCTTACTGCTATAGTTCTTTCCATGTAACTGCCACAGTTTCCCGTAGAAGGTATGGCTGGTGGCAGTTGAAGATTTAAACTGAGCATGTGTGACCACCTTAGTGTACTTTCACACTTGCGGCAGAGGATTCCGGCAGGCAGTTCCGTCGCCTGCCGGATCCGTCAAAACGTATGCAAACTGGTGGCATTTGTCAGACGGATCAGGATCCTGATCCTGCTAAGTATCAAGTGGACTTCGATCCGAATTCCAGGAAAAATTTGATTTGTCACAAAGCCGATTTTTCTTGCGCATCATGGTAACAAATCGATTTTTCCTAAAATGGTGACTAAAAAATAAATCACCATGCGTGCGCCCTCAGTGTGATCATGTGGTGATGTCTTTGGCAGGTTTTTGTCAATCAGAACTGGAGTGGATGGCCTCTCCGCGAGCAAGTGGATGTGGTGTGTATTATTATTTTTTTAACCTCTGATTAACCACTGAATTAACCTCTGACCAGTCAGAATGTGAGTCACAGATGCCACGATCAGCGTTGAACGCGACCTCTGAGGGGTTAAATGATGGGGCGGCACAATTGCTGTTCCCCGTCATTGCACCAGCTCCATACAATGGAAAGCGATTTGTGACAAAGTATTTTTGTAACAAATTAAATTTCTTGTCCAAATTTGGATACATAGCAGGAGGGTAAATGGTAAAGTAAGAAATTACCCCAAACTTAGCATTTTAAATATTGGCATCTAAATCTAAATTTATGGACCAATTGGGAATGACCTGTGCAGAGGAGACCTGTGGGGGCCTTTTAATATTTTAAATATCGTCCTCAAACTATAGGTGATAGGAAGTAGATTGAACTAATTATGTACACCTGTCTTCGTATTGTACCCTTACTTCCCACTCCCCTCCACTTCCTTCCCCTTCTCCCCTCGCTCTTCTTCTTGAACTTGAAGTGTCTTTTCTCAAACCGTTGTTCCCTTCTGTCTAGTATGTTTAATTTCTTCCATTTCTACATTCTTCATCCATCTTCCCGCAATCTTTCCTTCCTTTCCACTTTCATCCTTCCTCTCCTCACTCTTCCCTTAAAGGGGTTATCACATGACTAATATAAAAAAATGAAAATCAGACATCATATAGTACATTACATTCTCTTTCTAACAAAGCTAGGACCAGCCCTGTACCTCTCATGGATCCAGAGATCTCCCCCCATTCATTGCTCTGCTAGATTAAAACAAGCTGACAGCTCAAGGGGCGTGTCTTTTCTGCTGCAGCTAAGATCTCCCTATCACAGCTCAGGAGGTAGTTAAAGGATGAAACTGAGCATGTGCGTCCATCTCAGTGATCAGGACAAAGAAATAAGAAAAAAAAAACTGCAGGTGGCGCTATACAGATACATTTTATTGAATAACTCAGTGGCTAAGCTGAATTTGAATTACCGTACATGTAATTGCTAAAGTCTTCAGATGCAGGTGCTGTTTTTAAAACTGTAGAATATTTTTTTGTGGGACAACCCCTTTAAGACTGTATTACACAGGCCGATATTTCGGCCGAAAATCGCTAACGAGAGTTCGCATAAATGCTTGTTAGCGATCATCTTGCAGTTTAATACTGCAGCCAATTGCACGATGAATGAGTAAACGATTGTTCATAGGGCAATTCTGATTTTTAAGCATGCTTAAAAATCATTGCTTGCTGGTGGCAGATTGTGCTGTCTAATAGCGATCCGGCAAACCACTAGATAGTATAACAATTGCTCCTCTGCATGCTGCGAAGGAAATCGCTGCATGTAATAGCTGTGGTCTCCTCCACTAGCTAGCAAGCGATTGCTGAGAGGAAACACTTCCCTCCTGACAATCGTTTGCTGATCTGCCGGTCTAATTCCGGCTTTAATCCTCATAAATTCACTGCTTTTCTCTCTTCCGTTCGTTCCCACACTATTGGCTTCCTTCCCACTATCTTCTCTTTACCACACTCATCCCTTTTGTTCCCAGATCTTACCTTATTTCTTAATTCAAGTGCATTCATTACATAGTTCTTCCTCCTCTTCCTCTTGTCATTTCTTCCCTTCCTTTCCACCTTTTATTTCTTTGTTTCACACTAACATTTTGCTTTATGACCAAATTGAATCCTACGCTGTGCAGACAACGCGGTCCGCAGAGAACCACCCTAGAAGTAATGTAAAGTTCTGGGGCAATGTGTGGGTAAGGAGGTTGTCCATCATTCCTTTTATTGTGTCTCTCCAGTGCTCGGCGTGGACACCTTATAATGGCCTCTATGTCTATTATTACCGGTGCAGGGCATGTTGTCTGTGGGCAGTTTATGCCTTTGGCTGCTATTTTCCCCAGACCATAAGATTTCCTGCCATATCTACTACACTGACATATATTAGTACAAACAATGTCGTGGCCCGTTGTATAAGGCAATAAGTGCTTCTCCCGTAAGACCTTTCTATAGGTTGAAATTCTCCACAGGCATAAGGAAGACTCCACAATGAGCCGGCCTCTGGCAGGGATTACAAGGTCACATTACCTTCAGTGCATTCAGGGCAATGGAAAAATACTAATGGAATGTAATGGAAGTCAAACAGTAGACCTTGGAGAAATCCGTACATGACAGAGCTATTATTTGCTGCTTCTGAATTCAAATGATCCCTTAGGCATCTCAGGTTTTCCTTTTTCTTCAGAGTCTTCAGGGAAGATGAATATTTGCTGGAGAATAATAATAATCTGTATCTACAGCTCATCCTGATATCTGGAGAACCGTATTCTATGCACATCAATGTAAGTATTGAAAAAGCGTACCATCCAGTCCTTCCGCCAATCAGGTTCTTACATATTCCATTTACAGACATTGTCACACTACTTTCCTAGGGTCGCCACTGGCAGACTGACAGTGTGATACATCCTTTGCCGCATACTCTACATGTATCTGGGCAGAATTGCTGTGCAGCAGTAGACTAGGCTCACATCTGTTGAGGCTCTTCTGTGGCCATTACAGTCAATCGGTAGTTTCCATCAAAATGATGGTTCTTTCATTTTTCTGAATAACTGCCGCAGATGTAAACCTAGCCTAAGGGAAATATTAGCAGGAATACAGATGATGGTCATACAGTATATGGGATCATTTGGGAATGATCCCACCAGCAACAGGAGAAATTAAACTAAATAATGAAGACCGCACTGTATAGTGCAATAGCTTGCAACCCTAGGGTACTTTAGGCACTTTTCCCTGTGATAAGGTGCCTGAGCAATATGTTTCATAGCTTGCTAGTTCTTGCGAAGGTGTGTTGTATTTGTTTGACTGCCTGTGTACCAACCTTTGCCTGTTTACTGGACTCTGACCCTCCACTGACCTGATCTGTGCCTGACCTCCATACAGGGCCGTACATAGAAATCACTGCGCCCCATAGCAAGAATCTAAATTGGGCCCCCATTCCCCGTTTATAGCCCCTCCCACTACCCATTCCAGGCCTCTCCCTTTGTTCCATTAACTATTCTTGCTTCTACGTTTTATAATTTATGCCACCAGGGCCGGATTGGGATTACAAAACAGCCTTGGCACACAAAAGAGCTATAATAGATGCAGTGTGTACAGATGTATAGTATATACAGCAGTGTACAGTTATGTGAGGTACGCGGTATAATAGATGCAGTATGTACAGATATATAGTATATACAGCAGTGTACTGTTATGTGAGGTACGAGCTATAATAGATGCAGTGTGTATAGATTTATAGTATATACAGCAGAGTACTGATATGTGAGGTACGAGGTATAATATATGCAGTGTGTACAGGTATATAGTATATATAGCAGGTACTGACATGTGAGGTGCGAGGTATAATAGATGCAGTGTGTACAGGTATAAAGTAAATACAGCAGTGTATTGACATGAGCTATAAGGTATAAATTACAGCTCGTACCTCACATAATAGTACACTGCTGTATATACAATATTTCTGTACACAATTTATCTATTATACCTCGTACCTAATATATCAGTCCACTGCTGTATATACTATATATCTATACACACTGCATCTATTATACCTCGTACCTCACATATCAGTATACTGCTGTATATACTATATATCTATACACACAGCATCTATTATACCTCATACCTCACATATCAGTACACTGCTGGATATACTATATATCTGTACATATTGCCTCTATAATACTCTGTAATATATGCTGTGTGTGTGTATATACAGTACAGACCAAAAGTTTGGACACACCTTCTCATTCAAAGAGTTTTCTTTATTTTCATGACTATGAAAATTGTAGATTCACACTGAAGGCATCAAAACTATGAATTAACACATGTGGAATTATATACATAACAAAAAAGTGTGAAACAACTGAAAATATGTCATATTCTAGGTTCTTCAAAGTAGCCACCTTTTGCTTTGATTACTGCTTTGCACACTCTTGGCATTCTCTTGATGAGCTTCAAGAGGTAGTCACCTGAAATGGTCTTCCAACAGTCTTGAAGGAGTTCCCAGAGATGCTTAGCACTTGTTGGCCCTTTTGCCTTCACTCTGCGGTCCAGCTCACCCCAAACCATCTCGATTGGGTTCAGGTCCGGTGACTGTGGAGGCCAGGTCATCTGACGCAGCACCCTATCACTCTCCTTCATGGTCAAATAGCCCTTACACAGCCTGGAGGTGTGTTTGGGGTCATTGTCCTGTTGAAAAATAAATGATGGTCCAACTAAACGCAAGCATGCCGCTGCAAGATGCTGTGGTAGCCATGCTGGTTCAGTATGCCTTCAATTTTGAATAAATCCCCAACAGTGTCACCAGCAAAGCACCCCCACACCATAACACCTCCTCCTCCATGCTTCACGGTGGAAACCAGGCATGTAGAGTCCATCCGCTCACCTTTTCTGCGTTGCACAAAGACACGGTGGTTGGAACCAAAGATCTCAAATTTGGACTCATCAGACCAAAGCACAGATTTCCACTGGTCTAATGTCCATTCCTTGTGATCTTTAGCCCAAACAAGTCTCTTCTGCTTGTTGCCTGTCCCTAGCAGTGGTTTCCTAGCAGATATACTACCATGAAGGCCTGATTCACACAGTCTCCTCTTAACAGTTGTTCTAGAGTAGTGTCTGCTGCTAGAACTCTGTGTGGCATTGACCTGGTCTCTAATCTGAGCTGCTGTTAACCTGCGATTTCTGAGGCTGGTGACTCGGATGAACTTATCCTCCGCAGCAGAGGTGACTCTTGTCTTCATTTCCTGGGGCAGTCCGCATGTGAGCCAGTTTCTTTGTAGTGCTTGATGATTTTTGTGACTACACTTGGGGACACTTTTAAACTTTTCCCAATTTTTCGGACTGACTGACCTTCATTTCTTAAAGTAATGATGGCCACTCGTTTTTCTTTACTTAGCTGCTTTTTTCATAATACAAATTCGAACAGTCTATTTAGTAGGACTATCAGCTGTGTATCCACCTGACTTCTCCACAACGCAACTGATGGTCCCAACCCCATTTATAAGGCAAGAAATCCCACTTATTAAACCTGACAGGGCACACCTGTGAAGTTAAAACCATTTCAGGTGACTACCTCTTGAAGCTCATCAAGAGAATGCCAAGAGTGTGCAAAGCAGTGATCAAAGCAAAAGGTGGCTACTTTGAAGAACCTAGAATATGACATATTTTCAGTTGTTTCACACTTTTTTTGTTATGTAGATAATTCCACATGTGTTAATTCATAGTTTTGATGCCTTCAGTGTGAATCTACAATTTTTATAGTCATGAAAATAAAGAAAACTCTTTGAATGAGAAGGTGTGTCCAAACATTTGGTCTGTACTGTATATATATGTATACAGAGTAGTGTATTGATGTAAGACATATAAGGTATAATACTGTAGATGCAGTTTACAGAAATTTGTGGTCATTTATATATTATGGTCACTGTGTGTGTGAGGTACATGAGGTAGTGGTCACTGCAACTGTCTAAAGTATTATACATGAGTGAGCAATAAGTAAAAATGGGGCATGGGGGGGGGGGTAAATTACAAGAAGTGGAGGACCTCCTCTTACCACTCCATTTCAGTCTGTATGGATCAATGCAGAGCTGATTGTGAACTTCTAATACTTGCTGTTAGTGGTTAAAGGACCTGTGATGATGTCAATACAGGTCCTGGCAGATGTACCTTCCAAACCTAGGCACTACAAATTTTTTGGTGCAGTGCCTTTGCTAGATCCTGCAGGACCTGTGATGTTGAAGATGATGCCATCTGGCAGATACAAAGTTCTAACCTAATCATCAAAGGTCCTTTAGCTTTAGAAAGATAGACTGAAACAATTAGGGGGCGGGGCCTCTCCTCCACTGCGGGCCCCTCTTCCTCACGGGCCCCATAGCAGCTGCGTTGTCTGCCTATATGGTAGGTACGCCACTGCCTCCATATTGACTCTTCACTGTCTTCCCTGACCATAGTTTACCGTTAAGCTTGTACTTTGCCTACCCTGACCTTGGCCTGTCCCTGACTACATTTTTGCCTAACCCTTCGGTGCACTGAACCCCATGGGTCATCTGTTCTCTACACAGAGATTTCTAAGCCTGGTGGTTCTGCAATAGGAGCCTCCCCCATGAACCTTTAAGAGCAAAAAGTACTTGTTTTTCGTGACGCCAGTTGCAGCGAAGTAACAAGGGCACAGGGCCCCTTTTTAATGATGTAGTAGATGGTACCCAGGTGTAGGAATGCCAGAGTGGTGTAGGGTGGCCTAAATGTACCTTAATGTGGTGCACATGTCATGGTGCTCCTACCTGGATACGCTGGATTTGTTGGCTCCGAAGCAATTAAAAGGGGGGTTGTTGATGAAGGGGATGGAGAAATAAATTGAGTCCAGACCTTGTGATGAAGTTGGAAAACAAATTTACTCTGCATAAATGTCTCTCTAAAAGGTTTACCGACTTTATCTTGGTTCCCAGCAGGCGTTAGCATTAACTCTGTCAGGCAAACAAACTCAACTCTACTACATCTGTTGTTCTCTGGCTCTGCTTTGCTGACAAGCTTTCTGTAGAACTTAGCTTCTTACTTTATGCGGCAACTTCTCTCTGGCTTCAGAGTCTTCAAGCTGTGGCCTCCATATCCAGCAGAACTGAAGGTGCTCTAACTGGCTTAGGCAGGAGACATCCAGCAGGGATGTGGACCTGCTTCCTTCCCCTATCAGGGGGCACTCTCCACTGACCTCTAAGACCCTCCCCTCCTTAGAGGGAGAATTCGTATGGAAAGAAGGTTCCATCCTCTGCAAATGTAGCTCTGCCATGCTTTCTGCCACCTTCTGGTGAACCAGATACATTACATTAACAATAACAGTTGCATAGAAATAGGAATGCACATTGTATAGGACCTGCAATAAATGCATAAGATGACACTGTGTTAGCCCATAGGAGACAGTAACGGGGTACAGAGTGGTAATGGCACTCTGGGTCACTGTGTAGGGAAATCCAGATCTCTGTATAGGGATTAAAGGGTGAATACCAGGATAATGCCTTGTAGGATTAGCCCAAAGTAAAACCTGTTAAGGTCCCTTTACATGGGTCGACAGAGCAGCAGATTGCTGCTCGCTAGTGGAGGATACCACGTCATTTACATGCAGCAATCTCCTCCAGAGTATGAGGAAAAGCAACTGCTAATGCCATCGCTTTTCCTCATACTGACTTGTTTTCCGGCAGCAGCGGTTGTTTACACAGCACAATCTGCTGCCGGCAAACACTCATTTTTGAGCGTGCACAAACAATCAGATTACCTGACAAATTAGCATTTTGCTAGTTCATTAGGTAATCTGTGGTACATTTACACCGCCAGATTATCGCTATCAAGTGTTCATTACCTTTAGGATACTTGGCCGGTATAAAGGGCCCTTTAGATATCACAGCAATTCACACTGTCATAACAATAGATTCAGTGATCTCACTGCAAATGATGTGCCAACAAATCAGATTACCTATTAATATTACTTACAGCTCTTTTCGCCACCAATTACCATGTTAATTTGTAATAAATATAGAATAATGTGGTTTCATTTACTATTTAAAGGCTATTTTTGGAGGCAATTTTTTGGCTAAAAATTATATTTTCAATAGTTTTTTATTAAAAAATATTGAGCCGTTCTGTCACAAAGGGTTAACTGTTTTTCAAACTGTGTGACTGGTACTTTCACTTTCACTTTGTGCCGGTCAATCTAATAACCCTTATCTGTAAACTACTAAGAGGTCATAAACATTTATTTAAGCCACATTCTTATCAGTAAGATCAGTAAGAACTGAGCTTTAATGAGTATTTATATGGTCAAACAGCAGAAATAAGAAGCTTGTCAGCTCCCCAACTGACAGAAAAGACAGAAAATCCACAGGCTGCTACTAGAGCATCTCAGCTCTGTACAGAAAAAAGGATTCCATATTTTTAATAAATACCAATTGAATTTTTTTTTTTTAGCTCAAAATGAGGCCTGTTCTGAGTGAACCCTGTCTTGTTAAACCGCTGTATGGTCTTGGCCACGGTGCTGCAGCTCAGTTTCAGGGTATTGACAATTTTCTTATAGTCTCTGCAATCTTTATGTAGAGCAACAATTATTTTTGTTCAGATCCTCAAAGAATTCTTTGCTATGAGGAGCCATGTTGAACTTCCAGTGACCAGTATGAGAGAGTGTGAGGGTAATAACACCAAAATTAACACACCTGCTCCCCATTCACACCTGAGACCTTGTAACACTAACGAGTCACATGACATCCGGGAGGGAAAATGGCTAATTTGGCAATTTTTACTTAGGGGTGTACTCAGTTTTTTGCCAGCGGTTTAGACATTAATGGCTGTGTGTCGAGTTATTTTGAGGGCACACCAGATTCACACTGTTAGACAAGCTGTACACCAGGGGTGCACAACCTGCGGCCCTTGATACCATTCTGTGCGGCCCCCAGCCATCTGGTAACAGACATGTATGTCTATGTCTTGTGGCTGCTCACATTTATTTTTTATGTATTCTCATGTATGTTCAATATGGTATTTCAGTTGGTAATACCCCTTTAAGTTTTATTTTATGCCCTTGGAAATTGTTCAGGCTCACAATGTGGCCCCCAACAGAAAGACACAGGTCAGAATTGGAAGAAACAATTTATAGAAGCAAATGAAACACAAAATAAGATCTGACCCCCTATCTAACGTCCCCTCCCCTAAACCCCCATGGATGCTGGTCTACAAATGTTCTGTTTCCAGTTCGTTTGTATTGTCTTCCAGGAATTACAAGTTTCTCGACAATTCCGGCCTCCAACAAGTAAAAGTAATTATTGTCTGAAGAAAATTATAAAGAAGAAATTGGTATTTATCTGATTTGTATTTAGGGCTCCAGGAACTAAACAAGGAACAGCGCAGAATAAAATAATCATCTGCTGAACGTAATACCTTGTAAATGACTGATGAATGATAGGAAAACCATGGCAGCAACGTAATGAAGCCGAGAATCTGAAGTGTTATATAGGACTGCAGGTAACATCTACTACATTTTCTGGACACAGAGAGTCATCATTGTTATCTGTGGTGTTACACGGGCCTGCAGGTGACATCTATTACATGATCTGTGCTCAGAGGGTTATCACTGTGTTATCTGTGGTGTTACATAGGACTGCAGGTGACATCTATTACATTATCTGTACTTGATCACAAAGTTGTAGTTGGCAAGACGTGAGGACAATCTTTGTTCTAAGGCTCCTAACTTGGCTGTGTTGAGGTGCTCCAGGGGGTTGTTACCAGTAAAGGCCACAAACGGTGTTGCTGCAAGGTAGTCTTTAAATTTTTCAGTGACAGCCCACATGAGTGAGAGAGGAATTCCAGCTTGATGGAACTGTAGTTCTGATCATTTCTCTCAGCACCTTTAAGAGATCTGCTGGCATAAGCAATTACTCTCTCCTTACCTTCTTGCAGTTGAGACAGGACAGCTCCCAGGCCTTTCTTACTGGTATCAGTGTAGAGATGGAATGGCTGTTGGTAATCTGGATAGCCTAAGACAGGTGGTTTGGTCAACTTCTTTAGGAGTTGGAAAGCGATATCTCTGTCTTCATGCCATTCAATTCGTATCTGGGCTTTCTGGTACTTCTTGGGATGTCCTCTCAGGAGTTTTTGTATCGGCTCAGCAATCTGGGCAAAGTGAGGGATGAAACGTCTGTAATATCCTGCAAAACTAAGAAAACTTCTCACTTCTTTTACTGTGGTAGGAGTAGGCCAATTCTGGGCTGCAGCTGTCTTTTCTGGATCAGGCTTGACACCTTTAGAACTAACAACATGTCACAGGTACTTTACTTCTGGTTTCAGTAGGCAGCACTTAGAGGGTTTGATATTAAGTTCGTGCTTGATGAGGACATGAAAAACTTCTGCAAGATGTTTTAAGTGGTCTTCATAGGATTTAGAGTAGATGATGACATCATCTAGGTATAACAAGGCAGTTTCAAAGTTCTTGTGGCCGAAAGTGCGTTCCATTAGTCTTTGGAAAGTTCCAGGTGCATTGCAAAGTCCAAACGGCATATAGTTAAATTCAAATAGGCCCATGGGAGTAGTAAATGCAGGTTTTTTTTTCGCGATCTTCAGGAGCCATGGGTACATGCCAGTACCCACTGGTTAAATCCAGAGTTGAAAAGTAAGTGTAGTGTTCCACTAGGTAAATGTGGGCACTACACAAGGGTCAATTGGGCCACGTTGTTCTCCACCTCCTGTGGAACAGTGGCATTGTATTTAACATTCCATTTTAATGTATATTGCTATGTTATTTATGTGTATTTTCCGTGTATCTGTGTATCAGGCCTGTTAGGGTGTAGTTCCTCCTCCTAGACAGTAGAGGGAGCTAGGGAACCCCTAATATATATAGTCAGGTCCTGTTTAGGGAAGGTAGTCTGTGTAGTCAGGAGTCTGTGTAGAGACAGAAGAGAGTGTGCACTTCAGCAGAGAGGAGCTGAGGGCCACCTCCTGACATGTAGCTAGACAGCCCAGGCTTCTAGTTGTCACCAGGAGAAGAAGTTGCCTCCTGAGAGAAACCTGAAGTTCCCATCACCAGAGCAGAGCAGAGCCAAAGTGTTTCCAGCCAACCTGAGGGCTGAAGGGCAGAAGCATTTTACCTAAAGCAAGGATATGTATATATATACCTGAGGAAGTTTACTCTAACCAAGGATAAAGCCAGCATTAGGACATACGGGCCTTGGGATCAAGACAGACAGGATACTGAGGAAAAGTGCAGCCTGATCTGTAAGTGTTGTAACCCTCTGAGTACCTTGCAAGAACATTGTGCCTGCCATTTGTGAAAGCCTGCTTGTAACAACCTGATTGTATGTGGAACGGAACCCAGACTGTACAAAGTTAACTGTTTCCAGTAAAAGGAAGTTTTTGGTTCACCACAACATTGTGTTCCTCAATTATTTCTACCATAAATCGGTGTGCCACCGTTACCGGCACTGGCATCACGAATCTTAAAGGGATCTTGCCATCGGCACATTAAACACCTGCAACATCCAGGGCACCTCATCTACCATCAGGCCTGGTCCCTATACACAGAGAGTGCTCCAGAGGACCCCTGTGCCAGCCTCTCCATCACTGCTGTACGCCTGCCCAGGGTCTTTCAAGAAACTGTGAGTAACCCAGAGCAACCCTCGCTTGCCTAAGTAACCGTGACCTCACCATCGCAATACCCTGCAGGGCTGCATACTGCATATTCTGAGGGCCCTAATGCTGTCAAGGACTCCTCGATTCTTGAGAGAAATGCTTTCATTGTAATGGTGTCTCATCCTCCAGCAATAAGAGTTTCTCCCACTGTTCTCGTTTTCAGCATACTTTCTCCAGACTTTTGGTTAGGAAGTTGACTTGATCTGTCAAGGCAGCAACTGCATCAGGAACAGGAGCTTGGGCTTCTTGACTGACTATAGGGTGACATTTTGGAGATATACTGTAGCTGGCTTATTCTTATTTCAGCAGGCCTAGCAGGCTCTGGTTGTGGGTCTTTCTCCAGAATACTTTTAGCTAGCTCTTTGAAGTCTAGGAAGGTAGAACTTGGGTGCTGTGCAGCTAACATCTTTAACTGGCTCTTTAAGGTTTCTGTCCTAAGACCTTCAATGAATTGTTCTCTCAGCGTTTTATCTTGATCCTCTACTTCATGTGGATCTACCTGTATAACAGCTTGCAGGGCTTCCTGTAAGGATAATGCAAAGTCTAACTGGGCTGCTGTTTCTTGCTGAAGAATCTCATCTTGACCTCTGACACAGTCCTGGGTTCAAAAGTGGTGTACAGTCTTTCAAATATCTGCTCCACTGTTCTTTTCTCTGAGTTTGGACAGGATTTCACTTCTCTGAGGGTGGCTCCTTCCAATTGTGCAATGAGGATTTCCATTTGCTGTTCTGCTGACACAGGGTACAATGTGAATACAGAAATTTTTTCTTTAAATTCTCTTAAAATATTAGCTTCCCCAGCATATCATGGAAACCAGGGTGCTCCTAGAAAATAAGGCATTGTCAAGGGCATGATGCTTAGTGCTGCAGTGGCTGTTGCTGCACCGGAACTAGCTGCGGCTGCTGCAGGGAAACTGCTAAGGACAGGCTGCTCACTATCTCCTTGTTCAGACATGGCAGTGACAGTCTTTCAATATAATGCAGGTTAAATACAGTTTTACACACTTTTTGCGTTGATATGGGCAACCGCTACTTTGTAGGTGTCTGGCCCTTTAACCGCCTCCGGACCGCCTAACGCAGATGTGCGGTCCGGAGGCGGCAGCCCTGCGCACGACGACGCATATACGCGTCATCTCGCGAGGGCCGGGATTTCCTGTGAACGCGCGCACACAGGCGCGCGCGCTCACAGGAACGGAAGGTAAGCGAGTGGATCTCCAGCCTGCCAGCGGCGATCGCTCGCTGGCAGGCTGGAGATCTGATTTTTTTTAACCCCTAACAGGTATATTAGATGCTGTTTTGATAACAGCGTCTAATATACCTGCTACCTGGTCCTCTGGTGGTCCCTTTTGTTAGGATCGACCACCAGAGGACACAGGCAGCTCAGTACAGTCGCACCACACTACACTACACCCCCCCCCGGTCACTTATTAACCCCTTATAAACCCCTGATCACCCATGATCACCCCATATAAACTCCCTGATCACCCCCCTGTCATTGATCACCCCCCTGTCATTGATCACCCCCCTGTCAGGCTCCGTTCAGACGTCCGTATGATTTTTACGGATCCACGGATACATGCATCGGATCCGCAAAACACATGCGGACGTCTGAATGGAGCCTTACAGGGGGGTGATCAATGACAGGCGGGTGATCACCCATATACACTCCCTGATCACCCCCTGTCATTGATCACCCCCCTGTAAGGCTCCATTCAGACGTCCGCATGTGTTTTGCGGATCCGATCCATGTATCCATGGATCCGTAAAAATCATACGGACGTCTGAATGGAGCCTTACAGGGGGGTGATCACCCATATACACTCCCTGATCACCCCCTGTCATTGATAACTCCCCTGTAAGGCTCCATTCAGACGTCCGCATGTGTTTTGCGGATCCGATCCATGTATCCATGGATCCGTAAAAATCATACGGACGTCTGAATGGAGCCTTACAGGGGGGGTGATCAATGACAGGGGGGTGATCACCCTGATCACCCCCTGTCATTGATCACCCCCCTGTAAGGCTTCATTCAGACGTCCGCATGTGTTTTGCGGATCCGATCCATGTATCCATGTATCCGTAAAAATCATACGGACGTCTGAATGGAGCCTTACAGGGGGGGTGATCAATGACAGGGGGGTGATCAGGGAGTCTATATGGGTGATCACCCCCTCTGTCATTGATCACCCCCCCCCCCCTGTAAGGCTCCATTCAGACATTTTTTTGGCCCAAGTTAGCGGAAATATATATATTTTTTTGTTTGTTTTTTCTTACAAAGTCTCATATTCCACTAACATTTATATTCCAGACTTCTTCTCACGCTTTAGGGCCCCTAAAAAGACAGGGCAGTATAAATACCTCACATGTGACCCCATTTTGAAAAGAAGACACCCCAAGGTATTCCGTGAGGGGCATATTGAGTCCATGAAAGATTGAAATTTTTGTCCTAAGTTAGCGGAAAGTGAGACTTTGTGAGAAAAAAACAAAAAACAATCAATTTCCGCTAACTTATGCAAAAAAAAAAAAAAAAATTTCTATGAACTCGCCAGGCCCCTCATTGAATACATTGGGGTGTCTTCTTTCCAAAGTGGGGTCACATGTGGGGTATTTATACTGCCCTGGCTTTTTAGGGGCCCGAAAGTGTGAGAAGAAGTCTGGGATCCAAATGTCTAAAAATGCCCTCCTAAAAGGAATTTGGGCCCCTTTGCGCATCTAGGCTGCAAAAAAGTGTGACACATCTGGTATCGCCGTACTCAGGAGAAGTTGGGGAATGTGTTTTGGGGTGTCATTTTACATATACCCATGCTGGGTGAGAAAAATATCTTGGTCAAATTCCAACTTTGTATAAAAAAATGGGAAAAGTTATCTTTTGCCAAGATATTTCTCTCACCCAGCATGGTTATATGTAAAATGACACCCCAAAACACATTGCCCAACTTCTCCTGAGTACGGCAATACCAGATGTGTGACACTTTTTTGCAGCCAAGGTGGGCAAAGGGGCACATATTCCAAAGTGCACCTTTCGGATTTCGCAGGCCATTTTTTACACATTTTGATTGCAAAGTACTTCTCACACATATGGGCCCCTAAATTGCCAGGGCAGTATAACTACCCCACAAGTGACCCCATTTTGGAAAGAAGACACCCCAAGGTATTCCATGAGGGGCATGGCGAGTTCCTAGAATTTTTTATTTTTTGTCGCAAGTTAGTGGAATATGAGACTTTGTAAGAAAAAAAATAATTTAAATAAAAATCATCATTTTCCGCTAACTTGTGACAAAAAATAAAAAGTTCTATGAACTCACTATGCCCATCAGCGAATACCTTAGGGTGTCTACTTTCCGAAATGGGGTAATTTGTGGGGTTTTTCTACTGTCTGGGCATTGTAGAACCTCAGGAAACATGACAGGTGCTCAGAAATTTAGAGCTGCTTCAAAAAGCGGAAATTCACATTTTTGTACCATAGTTTGTAAACGCTATAACTTTTACCCAAACCATTTTTTGTATGCTGTAAGTTTCAGCAGTGATCTGAGAGCACATGTACAGTCGTGGCCAAAAGTTTTGAGAATTACATAAATATTGGAAATTGAAAAAGTTGCTGCTTAAGTTTTTATAATAGCAATTTGCATATACTCCAGAATGTTATGAAGAGTGATCAGATGAATTGCATAGTCCTACTTTGACATGAAAATGAACTTAATCCCAAAAAAACCTTTCCACTGCATTTCACTGCTGTCATTAAAGGACCTGCTGAGATCATTTCAGTATTCGTCTTGTTAACTCAGGTGAGAATGTTGACGCGCACAAGGCTGGAGATCATTATGTCAGGCTGATTGGGTTAAAATGGCAGACTTGACCTTTTAAGAGGAGGGTGATGCTTGAAATCATTGTTCTTCCATTGTTAACCATGGTGACCTCTGAAGAAACTCGTGCAGCCATCATTGCGTTGCATAAAAATGGCTTCACAGGCAAGGATATTGTGGCTACTAACATTGCACCTCAATCAACAATTTATAGGATCATCAAGAACTTCAAGGAAAGAGGTTCAATTCTTGTTAAGAAGGCTTCAGCGCGTCCAAGAAAGTCCAGCAAGCGCCAGGATCGTCTCCTAAAGAGGATTCAGCTGCGGGATCGGAGTGCCACCAGTGCAGAGCTTGCTCAGGAATGGCATTAGGCAGGCGTGAGCGCATCTGCACGCACAGTGAGGCGAAGACTTTTGGAAGATGGCCTGGTGTCAAGAAGGGCAGCAAAGGAGCCACTTCTCTCCAAAAAAAACATCAGGGACAGATTGATCTTCTGCAAAAAAATATGGTGAATGGACTGCTGAGGACTGGGGCAAAGTCATATTCTCCGATGAAGCCTCTTTCCGATTGTTTGGGGCATCAAGAAAAAGGCTTGTCCGGAGAAGAAAAGGTGAGCGCTACCATCAGTCCTGTGTCATGCCAACAGTAAAGCATCCTGAGACCATTCATGTGTGGGGTTGCTTCTCATCCAAGGGAGTGGGCTCACTCACAATTTTGCCCAAAAACACAGCCATGAATAAAGAATGGTACCAAAACACCCTCCAACAGCAACTTCTTCCAACAATCCAACAACAGTTTGGTGAAGAACAATGCATTTTCCAGCATGATGGAGCACCGTGCCATAAGATAAAAGTGATAACTAAGTGGCTCGGGGACCAAAACATTGACATTTTGGGTCCATGGCCTGGAAACTCCCCAGATCTTAATCCCATTGAGAACTTGTGGTCAATCCTCAAGAGGCGGGTGGACAAACAAAAACCCACTAATTCTGACAAACTCCAAGAAGTGATTATGAAAGAATGGGTTGCTATCAGTCAGGAATTGGCCCAGAAGTTGATTGAGAGCATGCCCAGTCGAATTGCAGAGGTCTTGAAAGAGATGGGCCAACACTGCAAATACTGCATAAATGTCATGTAATTGTCGATAAAAGCCTTTGAAACGTATGAAGTGCGTGTAATTATATTTCACTACATCACAGAAACAACTGAAACAAAGATCTAAAAGCAGTTTAGCAGCGAACTTTGTGAAAACGAATATTTGTGTCATTCTCAAAACTTTCGACCACGACTGTATATTGTTTATACTAAGGCACAAAGGATTTGGATCCTGTTTGTGACCGCAAAAATTATGCAGCCGACCGGTCCGCAGGGGCAGTATGTGAATGCACGGTGGGCTGATGGAGGTAGTAGTCGTAGTAGCAGTTTTGCAGCAACCTGGGTCGGTGCGCAGTGATGAGGAAGACAGCACTAGATCCTCTGGGGCACTCTCTATTGAAGGGAACACCAGCCAGATGGAAGTTGAGGTGCCCTTGATGGTAATGGGTACGCTTAGGGTGCTTTAGTGGCTGGGCACCTGTGTTCGTGACGCCAGCACCGTGAGGTGCAATTAGGAGATGATGTGAAATAAGGAGACCAAGTTTCTTAACAAACTCCCAGTACTTTACTGAAGCTGATCCAAAGGTCATCAATGTATGCAAAAGTCATTTATAGCAAGGCAGCTTTTACAGTGATTCAGATTAGTTCCCAGAAGTTGCATAAGGGGCAGTTTTCTATGACAATTAAACTGTCTCCCTTGTTTCTCTGGGCTGGAGGGATGGACTATCTCTGCTGTACTATATAATTATATACTTCTCTCTAGGAATACTATATTCTGACAGATGGCCTTTCTGTCCTTGGTTATGAGGGGCAGCTTGTAGCTTAGAATCTCTCCACCTAATGCAAAGGAGACTAGAGCCTGATAAATGACAGTTACCTTCCTTTGCCAATATTCTCACTCCCTTCGAGTTGCCTGGTTCTTCTGTAATCTTTCCCTTCTATGGGCTGGTACATGGAACTAACTTTGGAGTTTTTGTAACTCTCCAAGATGGCTGCTGAAGTGCAGCTTTGTCCTCAGACATCACACACAATGACCTTCTTCTCCTTCTCCTCTCTACTGTGTGCAGTGCCGAATCAGCACTGGTAAGCTTGTTAGAACCTCCCCCTCCCTATGTAACTTTATTGGAACTCATATACAAGCACAATTTACATGAAACACAATCACAGTATTAAGCAGTGTGTTTCAGGACACTACTAAGATTTATCCCTGTGTTAAATGTAGTGTTACATAGGACTGAAGGTGACATCTATTACATTGTCTCTGCTCAGAGGGTTATCACTGCGCTATCTATGGCGTTACATAGGACTGCAGGTAACATCTACTACATTATCTGGACACAGAGAGTTATTATTGTTATCTGTGGTGCTACACAGGACTGCAGGTGACAGCCATTACATTATCTCTACTCAGATGGTTATCACTGTGCTATCTGTGGTGTTACATAGGACTGCAGATAATACCTACTACATTATCTGTACTAAGATCCGTGTATTATCTGTAGTGTTACATAGCACTGTAGGCGACATCTATTACATTATCTGTGCTCAAAGGGTTATCACTGTGTTATCTGTGGTGTTACATAGGACTGCAGATGACATCTATTACATTATCTGTACTCCGAGAGTTATCACTGTGTTATCTGTGGTGTTACATAGGACTGCAGATAATACCTACTACATTATCTATACTAAGATTTATCCCTGTGTTATCTGTAGTGTTACATAATACTGCAGGTGACATCTATTACATTATCTGTGCTCTGAGGGTTATCACTGTGCTATCTGTGGTGTTACATAGGACTGCAGATAATACCTATGACGAATACGTGCCCCTCGTGACCCGACAGACGCCAGACGTCAACTATGTCGAGCTCATGAGATACGGTATGGTCACTGGTTACCAAGGCGTGACGTTACGCCCTCCTGGAGGAGTGGATAAGGTCAGTCTTGGTACAGTTTTCCCAGACTCCTCCTGTTCACACTGGCACAGAGAGGCAACAAGCTGAGAGAGCATTTTCACTGCTCCAGTAAAACGGCGTGTTCTCAGCCCGGGAAGACTGCCACCAGTTTCTTGTTTGATATAAGCCCGGTCCGCTAACGAGATTATATAGGGCAAGAAACCAACCCGCGGTAGCGTATAACTAGGTCGAAACACGGACAAGGGAATTTGTGATCAAGATACAAGACAGCACAAGATTACATTATATATTTAATCGCCTTAAGGGCTCACTAGAAATAACACTATACACACAAGGAATATATACAGTGGTCTGAGGTTACAAATACAGGTGGTATGGTACAAACAGGGTTAAGCAGAACAAAAGTCAGTTTGCCATATGGATGAGTCTTTTTGGGTTGTGATGAGTTCTTAGCTGTATTCACATTGAGGGAAGTGATGTCAGCAGTTTGCAGTCCCCTCTAAACACATTCCACGATGTGACCCTCCTTCAGAGAAAAGACACGCCCGCTTGCTGGCACAAGCCTTTTAAACTGTAGCCAGCCCCTGCTCTTCCCGCCTCTGGGAAGGGTACCCCCCTCCCTGCTGATCCTGGCAGCTCAATGATGCACAAAACCCTTTAGGGTCCATAGCTCCAGGCTAGAAGGTCACAGGGAGATGGTTCTGGGACCAACAGACCCGCCTGTGGAGCTCACTACCTCTGCTACCTTTCAGCAAATGGTGGTGTGGGAACATGGCTGACATGGAATAATAATCCATATTCTTCACAATACCTACTACATTATCTGTACTAATATTTATCCCTGTGTTAAATGTAGTGTTGCATAGGACTGCAGGTGACATCTATTACATTTTCTCTGCTCAGAGGGTTATCACTGTGCTATCTGTGGTGTTACATAGGACTACAGGTAATACCTAGTACCTACTACATTATCTGTACTAAGACTTATCCCTGTATTATTGGTGGTGTTGCATAGGACTGGAGGTGCCATCTATTAAATTATCTGTACTCAGAGAGTTATCACTGTGCTATTTGTGGTGTTACATAGGACTGCAGATAATACCTACTACATTATCTGTACTAATATTTATCCCTGTGTTATCTGTGGTGTTGCATAGGACTGCATGTGCCACCTATTACATTATCTGTGCTCAGAGGGTTATTACTGTGTTATCTGTGGTGTTACATAGGATTGCAGGTGATACCTACTACATTATCTGTACTCAGATGGTTATCACTGTGGTATCTGTATATACTGTATCATACTGTAAGGAGCGTGGGAATCCCTGCCTATTCACAGGTCCATACACATCTTTCTCAGCATCCTTTGCTCTTTGGCCTCCGGGGATATCATTGCTTGTTAGGAGGATGCAATGTATTCAGAATAATTACTAGCTGGACATATTAATTACAGATAATGAATTGCAGAGAAAAGACTCACTAGACTCGCGCTATTATCACGTTGCATGTGATTGCTTTAAAAATTGGGTGCCAAGAAAATCTGAGATGAAAACATTTGGAGCCAGTAGTTAAAAGGAGCTTCAACAGCAGCAGCAACAGCGCTGGTATAACGCACAGGTGATCCAGCTTATCGCCTCCTGACCACACAAACTAGACAATAAGACTGCCGAAGAAGGTCTGTTTGGACCGAAACGTCCAGTCATTGTCATTATCAAAGAGTGGTTATTTAACTGAGCCTATAATGGAACTGGATCATGAATTTTGTATGATATTGCATGAATAAAATTACCAAAATCGCAAGCCAATATTCTGTGTGCCGCAATTTATATATTATTGATTACGACTGTTCATTCTTTGCGGGCACCAGCAACTACAGTGTGCGGCACTCTACTTCGTTACTATTGAACTGCTGTTTTAGACAAATGTCTGATAGTCCCTTAAATCATTTTGACATTGCGCTGCTCTACTGTAGTGTGTCGGTCCACTCTTGGGCACCATCGTAGCCGACATTCACCTCTCACATCAATGACATGTGATGCTCTGCATTTTCCACGTCGCTTATTCGCAACGCAACCCACAATACACTTTCACCACGGCAGCAGCAGCACGAGAACAGTTCACAAACTGCACACTTTCAGAAATACTGCCACCCTTGGCCTAAAAGCCAATATTCCTCTGATAATCCTCTTTAGTGTTGGTCGAGCACAAAAGTGCTAGTGTGCTCGACTAGAACACTCCCCGATGGTCGGGTGCTCTGCAGATCCTGGCAGCTCACCCAAGCACAAAGACATTCAGTGGGAGAACCCGAACATTAAACCAGGCACCCCCTGCTCTGAATCCATATATAGCTCTGTCCATATATGGAGTTAGTGCTTGGGGACACCCAGTGTATTTAAATCTAATTTAGCCTCTATTTCTAAAAAGTTTCCGGTGGGATTCAAACTCACAACCTTCTACATTACAGACAAGATTCTTATCCACTACACTATAGAGCTGCATGGCCAGTTGCTAAAAAAACATAAAATATGAGACTTTTGCAGTACAGCAGAAATCTCATATTTTTTATTTTTTTTTAAAGCAACTGGCCATGCAGCTCTATAGTGTAGTGGTTAATATTCTTGGCTGTAATGTAGAATGTTGTGAGTTTGAATCCCGGCAGAAACTTTTCAGAAATAGAGGCTAAATTAGATTTAAATACACAGACTCGAGCACACGCGATATTTGGCTGAACACCGCGATGCTCGAGCCGAACTGGTGTTCGGCCGAGCATGCTCACCCAACACTATAAGTCACCTCATTTACCCATGACAGCGACAAGGGATATTTGTGCAGACAGCCTATCGCACCTTATATACCCGCCAAGCCAGCTCTGCACACATGACCTTCTTTATTAACTACAGTGCTGCCCATATTTATTCATACCTCTGGCAAATTTTGACTTAAAGTTACTTTTATTCACCCAGCAAGTTTTTTGACGGGAAATGACATAGGTGTCTCCCAAAAGATAATAAGACGATGTTCAAGAGGCATTATTGTGGAAAAAAAACATTTCTCAGCTTTTATTTACATTTGAGCAAAAAGTGTCCAGTCCAAAATTATTCATACACTTCTCAATAATCAATAGAAAAGTCTTTATTGGCTATTACAGCAATCAAACGCTTCCTATAATTGCAGACCAGCTTTTTGCATGTCTCCACAGGTATTTTTGCCCATTCATCTTTAGCAATAAGCTCCAAATCTTTCAGGTTGGAGGGTCTTCTTGCTATCACCCTGATCTTTAGCTCCCGTCACATATTCTCAATTGTACGGCATACATATTAGGACATCGTCAGACATCATCCACAACTCCATCCTCCGTCAGGCAAAACTCAATCAGACCTCAGACATCAGACAAAACTCCGTCCTCCGTCAGGCAAAACTCCATCAGACATCAGACAAAACTCCGTCCTCCGTCACCCAAAACTCCATCAGCCCTCAGACATCACCCAAAACTCCGTCCTCCGTCACCCAAAACTCCATCAGACCTCAAACATCAGACAAAACTCCGTCCTCCGTCAGGCAAAACTCCATCAGACCTCAGACATCAGACAAAACTCCGTCCTCCGTCACCCAAAACTCCATCAGGTCTCAGACCTCAGACATCAGAAAAAACTCTGTCCTCCGTCAGGCAAAACTCCATCAGACCTCAGACATCAGACAAAACTCCGTCCTCCGTCACCCAAAACTCCATCAGACCTCAGACATCAGACAAAACTCCGTCCTCCATCAGACATCAGCCAAAACTCTGTCCTCCCTAACTCAAAATACGCCCTACTACACACACTCTTCACCTGACGGAGCTGCTAGCTGCTGGAGAGGCAAAGGACCTGTGATGACGTCATGACCATGTGACGAGTCACGTGTGTGGGAGGGGTCAGATGTGCACAGCAGCTGGTAGAGTGTACAGAACAGTAGCCATCAAATAGAGCTCTGTTCTAGAGATGTGTGTGTAACCTGCATGTAGCAGAGCTGTGTACTGTGTTACAGAGATGTATGTGTAACCTGCATGTAGCAGAGCTGTGTACTGTGTTACAGAGATGTATGTGTAACCTGCAGGTAGCAGATCTGTATGTGTAACCTGCAGGTAGCAGAGCTGTGTACTGTGTAGCAGATCTGTATGTGTAACCTGCAGGTAGCAGAGCTGTGTACTGTGTAGTAGATCTGTATGTGTAACCTGCATGTAGCAGAGCTGTGTACTGTGTTACAGAGATGTATGTGTAACCTGCAGGTAGCAGAGCTGTGTACTGTGTAGCAAATCTGTATGTGTAACCTGCAGGTAGCAGAGCTGTGTACTGTGTAGCAGATCTGTATGTGTAACCTGCATGTAGCAGAGCTGTGTACTGTGTAGCAGAGCTGTATGTGTAACCTGCATGTAGCAGAGCTGTGTACTGTGTAGCAGTGCTGTATGTGTAACCTGCATGTAGCAGTGCTGTGTACTGTGTAGCAGAGCTGTATGTGTAACCTGCATGTAGCAGTGCTGTGTACTGTGTAGCAGAGCTGTATGTGTAACCTGCATGTAGCAGAGCTGTGTACTGTGTTACAGAGATGTATGTGTAACCTGCAGGTAGCAGAGCTGTGTACTGTGTAGCAGATCTGTATGTGTAACCTGCATGTAGCAGAGCTGTGTACTGTGTAGCAGAGCTGTATGTGTAACCTGCATGTAGCAGAGCTGTGTACTGTGTAGCAGTGCTGTATGTGTAACCTGCATGTAGCAGAGCTGTGTACTGTGTAGTAGAGCTGTATTTGTAACCTGAATGTAGCAGAGCTGTGTACTGTGTAGCAGAGCTGTATGTGTAATCTGCATGTATCAGAGCTGTGTGCTGTGTAGCGGAGCTGTATGTGTAACCTGCATGTAGCAGAGCTGTGTACTGTGTTACAGGGATGTATGTGCAACCTGCATGTAGCAGTGCTGTGTACTGTGTTACAGAGATGTGTGTAACCGCATGTAGCAGAGCTTTTTACTGTGTAACAGAGATGTGTGTGTAACCTGGGAACTATAAAAAAGTGTAAAATAAAACATAAAAATTCAGATCACCCCCCTTTTCCCAAAATGAAAATAAAAGAACTAAAAAAATACACATCATGGGTGTCGCAATGTGTAAAAACACACATTGTATAAAAATATATTCCCCATACGGCAAACGGCAAAACAGAAGAAAAAAAAGAGTCCAAATGTCCGATTCGCCGTTTTTGGTCGCTTCATTTGCTACAAAAATGTAAATAAAAAGTGATCAAAAAGTCTTAAACACCCCAGAATGGTATCAGTGAAAAGTTCAGATTGCCCCGCAAAAAATGAGCCCCCATCCAGCTCTGTACACATAATTACAAAAAAGTTATAGAGCTCAAAATATGACGACAAAAAAAAAAATCTGATTCTGTAAATCTCCTGTCACTCCGAGTTACTCAGAATTGGTAACCCTAATTAATAAATACATGCAACATGAATGCATATATGCCGCTTCACACAGATCACAAGTGTTAGGCCTCTTGCACATGAACGTTGTTGGTCCATTCCGTGCATTGGGGAGAGCAATTTGCAGTCCCGAATGCACGGGCAACGTGCGTGCAGCAGCCGGGACAGATCCAGACCCATTCAACTTGAATAGGTCCGTGAATATGTTCTACTTTTTTGCTGTGCGGAGGCATGGCCAGAAACACCACGGAAGCACTCTGTAGTGCTTCTGTGCGGATCCGATCCGTGTTTCTGTTCCGTTCAAGTGAATGGGTCGACATCACGGATGCGGGATGCACACGGCTGGTGCCCTGTGTATTGCGGAACCGCCGTATGTGGTCCACAATACGACCACAGGCACATAGCGACCATGTGCAAGAGGCCTTACAAAGATGGGATTTAAGGTGCACATCCTCTTGTGCTTCCCATATTCCACAGATTTATATCACACAGCTACTTACAGTTGTGCTGATAAGTTTACATACCCTTGCAGAATTTATGATTCTCATCTTCCCTTTTTCATACTTACCTTCCTTGAGCGTGACGTTCACTTCCTGTATTCTTCTCCCGGCCGGGCCGCGCTTGCGCAGAAGACTGAAGATTCTCTCCCGGCCGGGCCGCGCAATGTCCTGAACGCGCACGGCGCCGCGCATGTGCCATGGTGACTTATTCCTGGCCTGTATAGTACAGAGTCGGCGTGCGCATTCGCGGCTCTGTACTATACTGGCCAGGAAGAAGTCATCATGGCGCATGCGCGGCGGCATGCGCAATCAGGACATTGCGCGGCCCAGCCGGGAGAGAATTTTCCGTCTTCTGCGCAAGCGTGGCCCGGCTGGATTCGACAGGAGAGGTGGCCGTGACCAGGGGAGACCAAAGACAACATCAGGTAAGAGGGGACTTGTGACGGTAGTAGAAAATATCCCCGTCAAGCATTCCCTTCTTCCCATGAAAGAAAGTCACCCAATATTCCACGAGTAGGAATATCCCTGGAATCGCCGAGTAATCCACACATGAGTCAACTTAATGCTGGAAACACGAGACTAACTTTACTGGCGCACAGAACTCACAATTTATGCAGCATAAAACTCCTCCTCTGGGCCCGGCTAGATAATTGAGTTTTAACAATACACACGGCTCAATTGTCTGCTGGCCAGAACATTTACAACTTTTAACACTTTCAGAAAAGTACTTTCCATCCCACATACAAACATAATTTCAGCCTCCCTGTTCGGTACACGAATACATTCATTCTTGACATTTGGAACCAAACAATATAGACCTTAAAATAGCAGGGAGAGAATTAAACTGAAGCATATAGGCAATTGCATCAAAGTCCTTCACAATGGCCCCCCTTTTTCTCCCTGCTCCGGCAACTCGGTTGGACCTTTCCTGGTCCAGTAGGGTTGACGGGTTCAGAGCTTTTAGTCCGAGGTTAAATCCGTTTGGCGTGACAATCCATCGGCATTCCCGTTTTGCTTGCCTGGGCGATAATGAATCGTAAAGTCATAGGGCTGTAAGGCCAAGCTCCAGCGTAGCAAACGGGCGTTGTCCCCTGAAACCCGGTTAAGCCACACCAAGGGGTTGTGATCGGTGATGAGAGTGAACGCCCGGCCATAAAGGTAAGGTGTGAGCTTTTTGAGTGCCCACACCAAGGCCAAACACTCTTTTTCAATGGTGGCATAGCTGACTTCCCTTGGCAACAGCTTCCGACTCAGGTATGCCACCGGGTGCTCACCTCCATCCTCCCCGATCTGGCTCAGTACTGCCCCCAGTCCAAACATTGAAGCGTCTGTGTGGACAATAAATCTTTTGTTAGGATCTGGGGTAACCAACACCGGAGCATTAACCAGAGCAGTCTTTAGTGCTTGGAAAGCCACCTCGCATTCCGGGGACCACAGGACTTGTCGGGGTAGCTTCTTTTTGGTCAAGTCGGTCAGGGGTTTGGCCAGGGCGCTATAGTCGGGTACAAAGCGTCTGTAATAGCCGGCTGTGCCTAAGAAAGCCATGACTTGTGTCTTGGTGTGGGGAGTGGGCCAATTGGCAACAGCCTCGATCTTAGCCGGCTCCGGCCGTTGCTTACCACATCCTACTCGGTGGCCCAAATATTGTACCTCCGCCATACCCAAGTGACATTTGTCGGGTTTCAGGGTCAGCCCGGCCCCCCTGATCCTATCTAATACTACCCCTATGTGCTCTAGGTGCGCCTCCCAAGTATCGCTATGGATGGCGATGTCATCCAGGTAAGCGCATGCAAAGCTCTGGAGACCCCCAAGTAACTGATCCACCATCCGTTGGAAGGTGGCCGGGGCGTTCTTCATCCCGAACGGCATAACCCGGAATTGGTATAGGCCGAACGGGGTGATGAAGGCCGACTTGGGTATGGCATCTTCTGCTAGGGGAATCTGCCAATATCCCTTGCATAGGTCTATTGTGGTCAGATACTTCCCTGCAGAGATACGGTCAAGCAGCTCGTCCATCCGTGGCATCGGATAGGCGTCCGTAACTGTCTTGTCGTTGAGGCGCCGGTAATCTACACAGAAGCGGGTTGTCCCATCCTTCTTTGGCACTAAGACTACCGGCGAGGCCCAAGGACTTTCTGAGGGCTCAATTACGCCTAGCCGAAGCATCTCATCTATTTCCTTCCGCATCCCTTCCCGGACTGCTTCGGGGATACGGTAAGGGGGCTGTCTCAGGGGTGCCTGTCCTGGAGTCTCTACCTTGTGTATGGCTAGGAGTGTGTATCCAGGCTCCTGAGAGAATGTGGCCTGTTTTGTTTCTAGTAAGCGGACAGCTTGAGCCCAGCTCTTGCGGCTCCAGCTGTTCACCTAGCTGGACTTTCTTTATCTGGGTCATCCCGTCGTTACTGCCCAATAGGTCGGGAAGGGGTAGGGTCTCTGTGTCTTCTCCTGCTGGTGCACAGATAGCGGCTACCTCCTCTGCCCGTTCCTGATAGGCCTTGAGCATGTTGATGTGAAAGGTTCGTTTCACATCTTCATCCTCGCAGCTGGCTATCGTGTAGGTCGTGTCGCATATCTGTCCTATAACTTTATAGGGGCCCTGCCAGGCGGCCTGGAGCTTGTCTGTTCGGACCGGTCTTAATACCATGACCTTTTGGCCTATCTGAAAGCTCCGCTGCCTAGCCCGTCGGTCATACCATACCTTCTGGCGCTGCTGGGCCGCCCGGAGGTTCTCTCGCACTGTCTGGGCTAATTCCTCCATGCGGTCCCTCAGCTCCAGGACATAAGGTACAACCGGGGTCCCCTCAATCTCTGTCTGCCCCTCCCAGTGATCCTTGATGAGATCTAAGGGCCCCCTCACCCGCCTCCCATAGAGAAGTTCGAAGGGTGAGAATCCGGTCGATTCCTGCGGCACCTCTCGGTAGGCAAAGAGAAGGTGTGGCAGGAATCGCTCCCAATCCTTGTATGCCCCCGTGAACGACTTCAACATTTGCTTTAGCGTTCCGTTGAAGCGCTCGCTCAGGCCGTTAGTCTGGGGATGGTATGGGGAGCTAGTCAGGGATTTAACTCCACAGGTTTTCCATATCTGCTGGGTTACCTCGGCCGTGAATTGGGTACCTTGGTCGGACAGAACCTCCTTGGGAAAGCCTACTCGGGAAAATACTTTAACTAGGGCCTCTGCTACGGTCTCAGCCTGTATGTTAGAGAGAGCTACCGCTTCGGGGTAACGGGTGGCGTAGTCTACTATGGTGAGTATATACCGCTTGCCGGAATGGCTAGGTTGGGCCAGGGGCCCTATAATGTCCACGGCTACCCTTGTGAACGGTTCTTCAATAATGGGCATGGAAACTAGTTTAGCCTTTGGGTGGTCTCCCTTTTTACCTATACGTTGGCATACCTCGCACGTTTGACAATACGCCCTGACGTCGTCAGATACCCCAGGCCAGAAAAAGTTCTGAGTTACCCGATACCCTGTCTTGCGTATTCCCAAATGGCCTGCCAAGGGTACGTCGTGCCCAATCCTCAATAACTCCTGCCGGTATTTCCGGGGAACTACCAGCTGGCGTTTTTGCTTAGGCCCTGGTGCATTACCCCGGGTCTCGGTGAGCCTGTACAAGCGGCCGTTCTCCCAGATAAATTGCTCCTTCTCTAATCCCCCTTGGCCCCTCCTGGCTTTCTCTCGATACTTTCTGAGGGAAGGGTCTCCGGTCACCTCCCGCCCAAAGTCCTCTGGGGTGTCCCAGGGTAGGGGTTCTACAGTCAAGGGTAGGTTGGGTTGGCTTACCTGGGTCTCAGTAGGAAGTGGATGGCTCTCGGCAGCGCGACTTTGTGCTCTGGTGGTTACTGCGTGGGCCTCCTGAGCGGGGGTAGAGGCGAACGCCGAAGTCAGGGGGCCAATGTCGTTGCCCAAGATGACTTCAGAAGGTAAGTCTTTCATGACGCCCACATGAACAATGCCAGCTCCCGCCCCCCAGTCTAGGTGTACCTGTGCAGTAGGGATACGGTATACTGCCCCCCCTGCCACTCTCACAGCAATTGATTTCCCCGGTTTCTCTGATGCCTTAATAAGGTGTCTTTGTACCAACGTGATGGTTGCCCCACTGTCTCTTAATCCCCGGGCGGTTTTTCCATTAACCATGACCAGCTGACAATGGTGTTTCCTGTTGTCCGTAATAACAGATTGTACCATGAGGGCTTCGTAAAGGGTGCCCAATGGTTCTTCCTGACCCAGTTCCTGGGGATCCCAAGCCGAGTCTACACAATGGGCTGCTGCTGGGGGGCGGTACCCAGGTCGAGACCAATTTGACCTGGTGTTGTTGTCCATGGGGCAATTCTGCTTGTAGTGACCCAGCTGTTTGCACCGGAAGCAGCGTTGTTCATTGCCCTCCTGGCGTGGATAGCGAGGGCTAGATGTCACCGGTCTGTTAGGAGGTTGGTATCTAGCGGCGGGTGGGTATGAGGGCACCGTTGGTCGTGGAGGTTGTACCCGTGGTGTGACCGGGTTCGTCTTGCGAGTATCCGCATATTCATCCGCCAACTTAGCGGCCTCTGGTAGAGTCATGGGCCGGCGATCTCTCACCCAGTCTTTGACATCCGTCTGGATGTGCTCGTAAAATTGTTCCAGGAGCATTAGTTGCAAAATGTCCTCTGCGGTGGTGGCCTGGCTGCTGTTGACCCAGTTAGAGGCCGACAGGGATAACTGGCATGCCCATTCCACGTAAGAGTCTTTCGTGGTTTTGCGTGAGTCCCTGAACTTTTGTCGGTAGGACTCCGGGGTTACTGCATAACGAGCCAGGAGCACTTCTTTAACCCTGGCGTAGCTATGGATCTCCTGCTCTGGCACGGTCCGGAAAGCATCAGAAGCTTTGCCTGACAGTTTGCCTGACAATATTGCGACCCACTCTCCTCTATCTATTCGGTGCAGGTTACATTGTCGCTCAAAATCTGCCAGGTAATTATCAATTTCACAGTCTTTTTCATCAAAAGCTTTAAAAGCGCTAAACGGAATCTTCCTTGTGTCTGCTGTACTGTACTCACTGTTTGGAGAATGTGCGGCTGCTTGTTGGACTGCTGCCAGTTTTAACTGTAGCTCTGCGTCTCTTATTTGTTTAGCCTCCTCCGCTAACAGGTTCATCACTTTCAGCACCACATCCGCCGTTGGGTTCGGACCGAACCATGCTAGCTTCTCTCTCATTGCCTTGTTGGCTGGTGATTCCTCCTCCTGAATCACTGGTGTCCCCATCTCTTGTACTGCTGGCGTTGCTGCAACCAAGTTCTCCTGGTCTAGCTCCATTAATTCTGCTATAATGACCCGCTTGGTTTTGTTGCTAGCAATCCTTCCACGGACTTCCAGTAGTTCTTTCAGTGTATTTCTTTTAAGCAGGGTGTACCAGCCTTCCATTCACTGTTCCCAGTGTCTGCTTGGAATCCTGGTGTAAAGGAAAGTAGAAGGGAAAATCCCGCTGCTGCCAACCAGTTGTGACGGTAGTAGAAAATATCCCCGTCAAGCATTCCCTTCTTCCCATGAAAGAAAGTCACCCAATATTCCACGAGTAGGAATATCCCTGGAATCGCCGAGTAATCCACACATGAGTCAACTTAATGCTGGAAACACGAGACTAACTTTACTGGCGCACAGAACTCACAATTTATGCAGCATAAAACTCCTCCTCTGGGCCCGGCTAGATAATTGAGTTTTAACAATACACACGGCTCAATTGTCTGCTGGCCAGAACATTTACAACTTTTAACACTTTCAGAAAAGTACTTTCCATCCCACATACAAACATAATTTCAGCCTCCCTGTTCGGTACACGAATACATTCATTCTTGACATTTGGAACCAAACAATATAGACCTTAAAATAGCAGGGAGAGAATTAAACTGAAGCATATAGGCAATTGCATCAAAGTCCTTCACAGGACTTATTTTCTAAAAAAGGATGGGAATTGGGTAATAAAATGTATTTAGAAAAATTATCACTGTCAAATCATTAACAGATTTACCAGTGATCATTAAGATGAGAATACCCCTTTAACCATTGTGCAGAGAATATGAATTATAACACGGACACTTTTCTCTCGCTCATGGTTAGTGGTCGGCTGAAGCCATTTATGTCAAACATAACATTTACTCTTTATAAATCATAATCACAACACAAACTCCCCAAATGACCCTGATCAGAAGTTTACACGCCCCAGTTATTAATACCATGTATTGCCCCCTTTAACATCAATGACAGCTTGAAGTCTTTTGTGGTAGTTGTGGATGAGGCTCTTTATTTTCTCAGATGGTAAAACTGCCCATTCTTCCTGTTGAAAAAAAAAAAGCAATTCCACCACAGTTTTACGTGATTTTTATTTACAACATTCGATGTGCGATAAAACTGACTGGTTACTTTTATTCTACAGGTCAGATCGAATCCGGCAATACCTTATATGTATAGTTTTTCTTGCGTTTTAATAGTGATAAAAAAATTAAAATATCTGATTTTTTTGTCGCCATATTTTGAGCCCCATAACTTTTTTGTAATTATGTGTACAGAGCTGGATGGGGGCTCATTTTTTGTGGGGCAATCTAAACTTTTTACTGATACCATTCTGGGGTGTTTAAGACTTTTGATCACTTTTTATTTACATTTTTGTAGCAAATAAAGTGACCAAAAACGGCGAATCGGACATTTGGACTCTTTTTTTTTCTGTTTTGCTGTTTGCCGTATGGGGAATATATTTTTATACAATGGGCGTTTTTACACATTGCGAAACCCATGATGTGTCTTTTATTTTAATTTTAGGAAAAGGGGGGTGATCTGAATATTTATGGGGTTTTTTTTACACTTTTTTATAGTTCCCAGGTTACACACACATCTCTGTAACACAGTACACAGCTCTGCTACATGCAGTTAGACAAACTGCTCTATATACACAGTACACAGCTCTGCTACCTGCAGGTTGCACATACAGTCATGTGAAAAAATTAGGACACCCTTTGAAAGCATGTGGTTTTTTGTAACATTTTTAATAAAAGGTTATTTCATCTCCGTTTCAACAATACAGAGAGATTAAAGTAATCCGACTAAACAAAGAAAACTGAAGAAAAGTCTTTTCAAGATCTTTTGTAAATGTCATTCTACAAAAATGCCTATTCTAACTGAGGAAAAAGATAGGACACCCTTGCCCCTAATAGCGAGTGTTACCTCCTTTGGCTGAAATAACTGCAGTGAGACGGTTCTTGTAGCCATCTACCAGTCTTCGACATCGGTCTGAGGAAATTTTACCCCACTCCTCAATGCAGAACTTTTTCAGCTGTGAGATGTTTGAGGGGTTTCTTGCACGTACAGCCCTTTTCAAGTCACCCCACAGCATCTCAATGGGATTCAAATCTGGACTTTGACTTGGCCATTCCAGGACTCTCCATTTCTTCTTTTTCAGCCAATCTTTGGTTGATTTACTAGTATGTTTTGGGTCATTGTCATGTTGCATGGTCCAGTTCCGCTTCAGCTTTAATTTTCTAACTGATGGTCTCACATGTTCTTCAAGCACCTTCTGATACACAGTAGAATTCATCGTGGATTCTATGATGGTGAGCTGACCAGGTCCTGCTGCAGCAAAGCAGCCCCAAACCATGACACTTCCACCTCCATGCTTCACAGTTGGTATGAGGTTCTTTTCTTGGAATGCTGTGTTTGGTTTACGCCAAACATGTCCTCTGCTGTTGTGTCCAAATAATTCAATTTTGGACTCATCTGTCCAAAGAACATTATTCCAGAAGTCCTGGTCTTTGTCAACTTTATCTCTGGCAAATGTCAGTCTGGCCTCGATGTTTCTCTTGGAAAGCAAAGGTTTCCTCCTTGCACACCTCCCATGCAAGTTAAACTTGTACAGTCTCTTTCTGATTGTAGAGGCATGTACTTCTACATCAACAGTAGCCAGAGCCTGCTGTAGTTCTCGAGATGACACTTTAGGGTTTTTGGAGACCTCTTTTAGCATCTTGCGGTCTGCTCTTGGGGTGAACTTGCTGGGGCGACCAGTCCTGGGCATGTTGGCAGTTGTTTTGAAAGCCCTCCACTTGTAGACTATCTTCCGGACAGTGGAATGGCTGATTTCAAAATCTTTTGAGATCTTTTTAAATCCCTTCCCAGACTCATAGGCTGCTACAATCTTTTTTCTGAAGTCCTCTGACAGCTCTTTTGCTCTCACCATGGTGCTCACTCTCACTTCAACAGTCAGGAGCACACCAAACTAAATGTCTGAGGTTTAAATAGGGCAAGCCTCATTCAACATGCAGAGTAACGATCTACTAATTATGTGCACCTGGTGTGATATACCTGTGTGAGATCTGAGCCAATTTAAGAGGGAATACATGTGAGGGTGTCCTATCTTTTTCCTCAGTTATAATAGGCATTTTTGTAGAATGACATTTACAGAAGATCTTGAAAAGACTTTTCTTCAGTTTTCTTTGTTTAGTTGGATTACTTTAATCTCTCTGTATTGTTGAAACGGAGATGAAATAACCTTTTATTAAAAATGTTACAAAAAACCACATGCTTTCAAAGGGTGTCCTAATTTTTTCACATGACTGTACATCCCTGTAACACAGTACACAGCTCTGCTACATGCAGATTACACATACAGCTCTGCTACACAGTACACAGCTCTGCTACATGCTGTTACACACACTGCTCTATATACACAGTACACAGCTCTGCTACATGCAGGTTACACACACATCTCTGTAACACAGTACACATCTCTGCTACACAGTACACAGCACTGCTACCTGCAGGTTGCACATACATCCCTGTAACACAGTACACAGCTCTGCTACACAGTTCACAGCTCTGCTACATGAAGGTTACACATACAGCTCTGCTACACAGTACACAGCTCTGCTACATGCAGGTTACACATACAAATCTGCTACACAGTACACAGCTCTGCTACCTGCAGGTTACACGTACATCTCTGTAACACAGTACACAGCTCTGCTACCTGCAGGTTACACATACAGATCTGCTACACAGTACACAGCTCTGCTACATGCAGGTTACACATACATCTCTGTAACACAGTACACAGCTCTGCTACATGCAGGTTACACACACATCTCTAGTACAGAGCTCTATTTGATGGCTACTGTTCTGTACACTCTACCAGCTGCTGTGCACATCTGACCCCTCCCACACACGTGACTCGTCACATGGTCATGACGTCATCACAGGTCCTTTGCCTCTCCAGCAGCTAGCAGCTCCGTCAGGTGAAGAGTGTGTGTAGTAGGGCGTATTTTGAGTTAGGGAGGACGGAGTTTTGGCTGATGTCTGAGGGAGGACAGAGTTTTAGCTGATGTCTGAGGTCTGATGGAGTTTTGCCTGACGGAGGACGAAGTTTTGTCTGATGTCTGATGTCTGAGGTCTGATGGAGTTTTGGGTGACGGAGGACGGAGTTTTGTCTGATGTCTGAGGTCTGATGGAGTTTTGGGTGACGGAGGACGGAGTTTTGTCTGATGTCTGAGGTCTGATGGAGTTTTGGGTGACGGAGGACGGAGTTTTGTCTGATGTCTGATGGAGTTTTGGGTGACGGAGGACGGAGTTTTGTCTGATGTCTGAGGTCTGATGGAGTTTTGGGTGACGGAGGACGGAGTTGTGTCTGATGTCTGAGGTCTGATGGAGTTTTGGGTGACGGAGGACGGAGTTGTGTCTGATGTCTGATGGAGTTTTGGGTGACGGAGGACGGAGTTTTGTCTGATGTCTGAGGTCTGATGGAGTTTTGGGTGACGGAGGACGGAGTTTTGTCTGATGTCTGAGGTCTGATGGAGTTTTGGGTGACGGAGGACGGAGTTTTGTCTGATGTCTGAGGGCTGATGGAGTTTTGTCTGACAGAAGACGGAGTTTTGTCTGATGTCTGATGGAGTTTTGCCTGACGGAGGACGGAGTTTTGTCTGATGTCTGAGGGCTGATGGAGTTTTGCCTGACGGAGGATGGAGTTGTGGATGATGTCTGACGATGTCCTAATATGTATGCCGTACAATTGGATTCAAGTCTTGACTCTGGCTGGGCCACTCCAAAACGTTAATGTTGTTGTCTGGCAACTGAAATTTAATGTGGATAAGTGCAAGATAATGCACCTGGGGCGTAAAAACCCAAGGGCAGAATATAGAATATTCGACACAGTCCTGACCTCATTATCTGAGGAAAGGGATTTAGGAGTAATTATTTCAGAAGACTTAAAGGTGGGAAGACAATGTAATAAAGCAGCACGAAATGCAAGCAGAATGCTTGGATGTATAGGGAGAGGTATAAGCAGTAGAAAGAGTGAAGTGCTTATGCCGCTGTACAGATCACTAGTGAGACCTCACTTGGAGTATTGTGCGCAGTACTGGAGGCCATATCTCCAGAAGGATATAGATACTCTAGAGAGAGTTCAGAGAAGAGCTACTAAACTAGTACATGGATTGCAGGATAAAACTTACCAGGAAAGGTTAAAAGACCTTAATATGTATAGCTTGGAAGAAAGAAGAGACCGAGGGGATATGATAGAAACTTTTAAATACATAAAGGGAATCAACTCGGTAAAGGAGGAGAGCATATTTAAAAGAAGAAAAACTACCACAAGAGGACACCGTTTTAAATTAGAGGGGCAAAGGTTTAAAAGTAATATAAGGAAGTATTACTTTACTGAGAGGGTAGTGGATGCATGGAATAGCCTTCCTGCAGAAGTGGTAGCTGCAAAAACAGTGAAGGAGTTTAAGCATGCATGGGATAGGCATAAGGCCATCCTTCATATAAGATAGGGCCGGGGCTATTCATAGGATTCAGATATATTGGGCAGACTAGATGGGCCAAATGGTTCTTATCTGCCGACACATTCTATGTTTCTATGTTTCTATGTCTGCTAACCATTTCTTCACCACTTTTGCTGTGTGTTTTGGGTCATTGTCATGCTGAAATGTCCACTGGTGCCCAAGGCCAAGTTTCCCTGCAGACTGCCTGATGTTGTCGTTGAGAATCCTCATGTATTGCTCTTTTTTCATGGTGTCGTTTACTGTGATTAGGTTCCCTGGTCCATTGGCTGTAAAACACCCCCAAAGCATTAGGTTCCCACCACCATGTTTGACAGTGGGGATGGTGTTCTTTGGGTTGAAGGCAGGGGTGTACATAGAAATCACTGGGCCCCATAGCAAGCATCTGAATTGGGCCCCTTAACCCCACCCACTACCCACCCCTGGCCCGTCCCACCTCCTGTCCTGGCTCCTCCCATGCCACCCCCCCCCCCCCATTACAGAATCCCTAATGCCCCCCAAGGAGTAGGAGAGCACACTGTCCACTATGAGCCCCCCAAACCCTTAATGCCCCCCCAAAATGCTCAGGACAGTGTGCTTTCCTTCTACTTCTCTCCCCCCTGGGCATTTTGGGGTAATGGGGGCATAAGGGGGGCTCATAGAGGATTCGGGGGGAGGCTCATACAGGACAGAGTAGGAGGAAAGCAGACTGTCCTCTATGAGCCCCCCAAACCCTTAATGCCCCCCAAAATGCTCAGGACAGTGTGCTTTACTTCTACTCTTCTCCCCCTGGCATTTTGGGGGGCATTAGGGGTTGAGGGGCTCATAGAGGACTCGGGTGGGGGGGGAGGCTCATAGAGGACAGTGTGCTTTCCTCCTACTCCTCCCCCCTGGATATTTTGGGGTAATGGGCCATTAGGGGGGCTCATAAAGGATTTGGAGGGGGGGGAGGCTCATACAGGACAGAGTAGGAGGAAAGCAGACTGTCCTCTATGGGCCCCCCCTCACTATGAGTTCTCTTGCTGCCTGGCAATGCTGCAGCCTGCATTAACCTATCTATCTATCTATCCCTGGGGACCCTTCCCAATATAACAAACCACCGACACCAACCGTGTCCGGTCAGGAGCATGCAAGCAGTCCTTCAGTCTGGGGCTGGGAAGGGATCGATGCAGGGTGCAGGCTGCCTACTTCACTCGAGTCGCGGCTCAGCTCAGGTCAGACAGACTCAGAGAATAAATGTGTAATAACCGGCGGTCCGGCGCCGCCCCTGCTGCCCGCAGACCCTGGCCAATCAGCAGCTGCCTCTTTGTGCTGCTGACTTGCGCTGATTGGCCAGTGTCTGTGAAAACTAGAACACACCTGCAGGCTGGCCGGGCGGGAGAATCAAGTTCAAGCAGTGAGGCAGCATGAGCAGGTTAATACAAGGGGGGGGGGGGGAAAGGGGCCGGGCGCCGATCAAAGGCAAGTGCCGCGGGCCCACACTGTGCCTGCGCCGCCCACAGTGTGTGTTAGTACTAGTACTGTCTGGCTAAAATAAACGGAGGGGACGGGGCCTTCCGTGCGCTCTGGGCCCCCCTGCGCTGCGGGCCCCATAGCAACGGCGTGGTCTGCCTATATTGGCAGTACGCCACTGGTTGAAGGCTTCTCCTTTTTTACGCCAAATGAAGGAAACATCATTGTGACCAAACAATTCAATTTTTGTTTCATCTGACCATAACACAGAAGACCAGAAGTCTTCTTCTTTGTCCAGATGAGCTTTTGCAAAAGCCAAGCAAGCTTTTGTGTGCCTTATCTGGAGAAGTGGCGTCCTCCTTGGTCTGCTGCCTTGAGACATTGCCACCAGCATAGCCCAGATTCACCAGGATGGCCTTGGTGGTGATCCTTGGATTCTTTTTCACCTCTCTAACTATCACTTTTGGCTTCTGACCACGTCCTCTGAAATTTCTCACAGTGCGGAACATCTTGTATTTTTTGCTCAAATGTAAATAAAAGCTGAGAAATGTTTTTTTCCCCACAATAATGCCTCTTGTACATCGTCCTATTATCTTTTGGGAGACACCTATGTCATTTCCCGTCAAAAAATTACTTGCTGGTTGAATAAAAGTAACTTTAAGTCAAAATTTGCCAGGGGTATGAATAATTATGGGCAGCACTGTACATGCTGCCAACATCAAAAGAAGGAAGTGGTCATAATAATGTGACTGTACTGTGTACGATGGGCATTCAATTAAATGGTTAATATGTAATACTACATTTCCCCTGCAGCAGTCCTGAAGGGAAAATGCTTGGCTAGCTGTGGCTTCCAGCCAAATCAGCTGGTGGGACCTTCAAATATTAGGGAAATGCAACTCAAGGAGTTTCTTAATATACAAGTAAAGAAAGCTCAAGGAGTTTGCAGAAAATAGAGCACACAATGTCTGATTCCCTACTGCTGTCCTGAGCCTTTTTTTAGCAGACCTGTATACATTTGTTTTTCTTTTATTTCAGAATAGTATATAATCTATAGTGTGCATATGGAGAGATAATTGATATGCGAGAGCAGTTGGGGCAGTTTAACAAAATGGGGCCTTGGAATTACCGATAGTGGCCCTGATAAGGATGATGAGTGGCAGCAAATCTGGGGTGTGGGGCAGGACTGGGAGGGTGAGTAAGACAGCGTCCTGATACTTCCAGGAGAATGGGACAATGGTGGGCTGCTGTCCCATGTAAAGGCAACAAAACCTCCTCCATGCCATAGTGGGCAGAAGACTCGCCATGGGCTGGTAACATAGGGGCAATTCTCTGCATAGTCTTGTTGTGTCTGTTACACAGCAGAGAAATCTCTGTCACACTACACCATATGTCTATGGATTACATGAAAAACTCTTTACCCTATCTGCTGAGCTTCAGGCTCCAAGATTTGAAAATGAATCCGGCCAATAATACAAACCTCAGTGCTGAGTTCTCTAAACCCGACATGTTTTGTCCACGTAGATGAGGAAAGCTAGACATTTAATTTACCATGAAATTAAGAAAAGTCTAAGGTTTAATCCTGACATATGGATATTTATCAGTCTGGATCATCTTCAGATAATCTACATGGAAGAGGTCAGTGGAGAAACCTCATCTCATTCAGTGGAGAAACCTCAACCTCATCTCATTCTTGGATGCAATGATCTTCATCTTGGTGATAATTACATTGTCCTTGCCTCTGCAATTATTTCCTTTTCCTCAGATTATAGATCAGGGCAGATTTACTAATCCTGTCTGATACGTACAGTTAGTAGACATTGAAAACTTACGGGGTAATGTATCAAGTGCGCTGTCACAGAAAGGTGGAGTGATTTTGCCTGTTTTGTTGATGGAGTAGATGCGCTATATTATGTGCAGTCTGTGCCATGCATTTACTGAGGAGCAAACAGTCACAAAAAAAGTCGCAAGTGTCCTCTAGTCCATTGGTGGTATACAAACTGACAGAGCCTTTGTAGTAAATATGACTAGACTTTAGACTGAAAAATTCCATAGGCATTTTTATGTTATTGTTCAAATCAAGCAGACGCTCCAAACAAAGAGCAGAAAGTTGCATATGAAAACTTACAAATTACCCTTTTTGACCAGGCAGTCTAATAGATGCACCATGTTTATCACAGCGGCTAATGCTGTATGATAAATTTACGCACTGTTAGGCCCCTTGCAGATGAGCGTGAGCAGAATAGGTCCGGATGTGTTGCCATTTCTTTACTTAAGAGACAGGATAACCGGATTAAGTTGCTTCTGAACTTATCTTGTGGATTACAGCAGCTCTCTGATGGAGGACAAAATTTACACAGACACCATGCTTTTGTTTCCTCAGGAACACACACTGCTTCTTACTGTGCAGCCTCTTTTCTCTTTTTTTTTTTTCTCTGTGTGTGCAACTTTATTTAAACACTTTCTGGTTAACAAACAGACAACATATTCATTTGACTGTAGATCAATAGATAAGCTGTATAAGGGCATATCAACAAAATGTCATATATCTTAACACCCCCACTTGCTCTTATACTGCTTATGAGAAATAGTTTGGTACAGTTACATCATTTTACTATCTATATTCCAAAAATATAACTAACAAACCTATCAAGCTTAAACTTTGTTATTGGTTTAGTCATAACATCAGCTACCATTTTATCAGTAGAACAATACTCAAGATCTATCTTGCCTTCACTCAGAACAGATCTAAGGAAATGAAATTTAATGTCAATATGTTTGCATCTCTGATGGTAAACTGGGTTCTTTGCGAGAGCTATCGCACTCTGATTGTCTTCAAAGATCTTTACTGGTTCATACTGACATTCACTGTCCAATTCTCTTAGCAATTGTGCAAGATATAGACTCTCCTGTGTGGTTGCGGCTAATGCCATATATTCAGCTTCACAGGAAGATAGTGCTATTGTTGGTTGTTTCTTTGACTTCCAAGAAATCAGAGGTCCATTTTCAGTCAGGCTGAAACAATATCCTGTTGTGCTTCTCCTATCAATCTGGTCTGAGGCCCAACTGGCATCACTATACGCCTCTAGTTTTAATTTCTCTTTACATTTTCTGTAGCATAGTTCAAAATTGACAGTTCCTTTCAGGTATCTCAGTACGTGTTTGGCAGTAATCATGTGTTGTACACTTGGTTGTGAAAAATGTTGTGACAGTTTGCTTATAGTCCAACTCAAATCCGGTCTTGTACATGTAGCCACATAAATCAAACTGCCTACTATCTCCCGATAGCTTTTTACATCTGCAAGTTCGCTTTTGTCGTCGAAATCAAATTTTTGTTCACAGGGAGTGGATCTCGGTTTACAATCTGACATACCAAATCTTTCTATTATTTTCAAAATGTATCTCTTCTGATTCATCTTCACCGTTTCACTAGTCTGTCTAAAATCAATGCCCAAAAAATAGTTCAGTTTCCCAAGATCCTTCATTTTGAATTTTGTCGCAAGTGTTAACTTCACCTCATTGAGTAGTTTTTCATTGCTTGCAGCAATGATCAGATCATCAACCCATATTAGTAATATTGCTTGTTCATTGCCTTTCTGTTTGACATATACACAATGGTCTACAGAATTTTGTATAAATGCATTTGAACATAGATAATCATGTAGCATCTTGTTCCAGTTTCTTCCCGATTGCTTAAGACCATACAGTGACTTTTTTAGTTTGAGAACTAGCTTTTTATTTGTGTCATCTTTGATCTCAAAACCTTCTGGTTGGTCTATATATATATCACAATCAATTGGGGCATGCAAGTAAGCTGTCTTCACATCCATTTGATGCAAAATTAAATCATATTGTGCTGCCATTTGCATCAAAATGCGTAATGAAGTAAAATTTGCAGTTGGAGAAAAAGTTTCCATGTAGTCAGTTCCCTTTACTTGACTATAACCTTTTGCCACAAACCTGGCTTTGTACGTTTCAGTTCCATTTGCATTGCTTTTTATCACATATACCCATCTAACCCCCACTGAATTTTTACCTTCTGGTAATGTGGTCAATGTGAAGGTATCATTCTCCTTTAGTGATTCCATCTCTTCTTTCATTGCATCTAACCAACTTTGTGACTGGGGTGTTTCCATGGATTCTCTGAAGGTCTGGGGTACATCATGTGCTCTATAGCAGTAATCTATATTCATCAGTACCTGATCATCACGAACAGATTCTAGTACATAGTCATTTAAATACTGAGGAGTTTTTCTATTTCTTGTAGGGTATCTTGTACCCTGGTCATCATCTTTGTCCTCTGCAATCTCCACTAAAGAATCTGGGGTCTCTTTAGTTATTGGACTTGATACAGGAATTACACTCCTTTCCTCATAGTCATCATCATTATTGTCCAACAGCTCAGTCTGAGTTTGTTTCTCGATTACATCCTTTTCAATGAATTTGACTAGTCTGTGCCTGAAGACTTTGCCAGTTTCAGGGTAATACACCAGGTAAGAGGGACTATTTTTGTCATATCCTACAAAAATTCCTTTTGTGCATTTTGGATCCAGCTTTTTCTTATCATGTTTGTATGCAAAACATTCTGACCCAAAAATCTTCATTTTTGAAAAGTCTGGTTTCTTCCCTGTCAGTATGTTGTACGGCGTTTGCTTCAAACGACTGTTAAAGCATCGATTTCGAATCATAGCTGCTGTCATCACTGCATATGTCCATAACTCTTTTGGTACTTTGCTCTCTATTAGCATACATCTTGCCATCTCTATCAGTGTTCTCCAGTTTCTTTCAGCCGTTCCATTTTGATGCGGTGAGTAAGGTGCTGAAGTCTCATGTCTTATGCTCCTCTTTATGAGTAGTGACTGGAAGTCATTCGATGTGAATTCGGTACCATTGTCTGACCTCATTCTCTTGATGGTCCCATAGGGGGCAGTGTCAGCGATAAACTTCTCTGTGGCTAGAACTGTGTCACTCTTGTTCTTCAGAAAGTATACAAACACTGCACCAGAATAATCATCAGTGAACGCTATGATGTATTTGAATCCGTCCTTTGCAACTGGCTGTATAGGACCTGTTAAATCTGTGTGTACTAGTTCAAGTGGGTATTTTGCACGGGTGTCAGGCTCTCTGTTTCTACTCTGAGCAAATTTCCCTTGGGTACAAATCTCACACTTCAGGTTGGACTTATCAACCTTACCTTGGATCTTCATTCCATCTACTAGATTCTGTAGTTTCAAGATATCATCGTAATTACAATGACCAAGGATTTTATGCCATATCTGAATATCATAACAACCGTAACAACTGTCTTCACATCCCTTATAGGTGTCCAAATAGAAAAGCCTGTTGTATTTCTTTATAATAAACTTTGTACCATTCTTATGAGCCAGAATACTGTCATCTTGTCGGAATTCCACAGACGCCCCATTCCTTGTTGCTGCTTCAACTGAGAAAATGTCTTGTGGATATGTGGGGATAAATAATGCGTTTTGTAGCAATGTTCTCATTTGTTTTCCCCTACTGTCCATTAGGTACACTTCTGCGTCGCCTCTCTTGAGTGCTACACCGGAAGTTCTTTTTCCCATCTGCCAACTCCATGTAGTGTTTCTCTGGCTTAAATGAGGTGTCAAATCTTTTAATTTCTTAATGTCTGTAATAATATGCGATGTTGCTCCTGTATCTACCATCAGGCTTTTTGTTATGGGATTGCTTAACTGGTCTTCGCTTATTTTAAAAGCAAATGTTTGTTCTGTATCATCCACCTACTTGCTTTACATTGTCTCGTGCTTTTCGTCTGCACAATGTCTCGCTGTGAGTGGAGCTCCTGCAATAATTACACCACTGTGTCTCCTTTTATTCACTCTGCTTGGACATGCATTGGCTTTGTGACCTTTCTGATTACAACTGTAGCAGATAATGATGTCTTTCCCCTTTATTGGTATAACAGGGGTGCCGACCTTCATAACATTATCAGTGCTTGTGCTGCTACGATATTTTTCAGTGTCCTCAAAAATCCGTAACTGGGTTTTAAAGTCAGTAAAAGTCATATCTTCTTTACCTTGTGTTATATGGATTGCAAATGGTTTGAATGATTCGGGCAGGCCTTTAAGAATCATAGCAACTAACAGTCCATCACTGAGGGTCTTCCCTGCATTTCTCAGTGCTGTGATAGCTGTTTCTGTGCGTATGATATAGTCTGTGACACTTTCACATTCAGATTTCTGAAGAGATGTTAGTTCTGTGTATAAGTTTATGATACGTGGCTTACCTTGGCCAGCATAATGATCTCTCAGGATTTTCAGTGCTTTTCTTCCATTATCAGTTGCTTCTCTCATTATAAGAGATAGACTTTTATCATCTAGGAATTGTATTAGTTCAGCATAAGCTTCTTCATTCTTACTCCTATCTTGCATAGGATCTACTCCATCTGCTGGTTCACGCAGGATGGTTTCTTTAAGGTTCATCAAGCGTAGATGGCCTAGGAATTTTGTCTCCCACAGCTCATAATTCTTCTCATCTCCATCGAAAATTAGCCTGCTCCATCGGCTTGTTCCTTCTCTCCTGGGCCCATAACCTGTTGCCATTTCTTTACTTAAGAGACAGGATAACCGGATTAAGTTGCTTCTGAACTTATCTTGTGGATTACAGCAGCTCTCTGATGGAGGACAAAATTTACACAGACACCATGCTTTTGTTTCCTCAGGAACACACACTGCTTCTTACTGTGCAGCCTCTTTTCTCTTTTTTTTTTCTCTCTGTGTGTGCAACTTTATTTAAACACTTTCTGGTTAACAAACAGACAACATATTCATTTGACTGTAGATCAATAGATAAGCTGTATAAGGGCATATCAACAAAATGTCATATATCTTAACAGGATGTGTTGCTGATGCGTTCAGTGAAAAATACGCGATTTTGCAAGCAAGTTCATTCAGTTTTGCCTGCGATTGCGTTCAGCTCAGCTTTTATCGCGCGGGTGCAATGCGATTTAATGCGTTTTGCACGCGCGTGATAAAAAACGGAAGGTATGCAAACAACATCTATTAGCAACCATCAGTGAAAAACGCATTGCATCCGCAGTTGCTTGCGGATGCGATTTTCACACAGCCCCATTCACTTCTATGGGGCCAGCGTTGCGTGAAAATCGCTGAATATAGAACATGCTGCGATTTTCACGCAACGCACAAGTGATGCGTGAAAACCAACGCTCATGTACACAGCCCCATTGAAATGAATGGGTCTGGATTCCGTGTGGGCACAATGCGTTTGCATGATGCATTGCACCCGCGCGGAATACACGCTCGTCTGCAAGGGGCCTTAGGGCTCATGCAGACGACCATTCCCCGGCCGTGCCCCTATTGCGGCCCGCGAACAGTAGGTCCACAATATACAGACCCCGATCACGGATGCGGATCCATTCACTTGAATAGGTCCGCAATTTGGAAAGTGTGTTGAGGAACGGAACTCCATGGAAGCACTACGGAGTGCTTCCGTGGAGTTTCTCGCTGTGCCTCTGCACTGCGAAAAATAGAACTTGTTAAACCACGCCCCTTTTCCAGATAAGCCACACCCCTTGTCAATGGAGGTAATATAAGTGAAATAAATGAGGGGCACAGCACAAGCACCAGAATTCTGTCTCAATTTGATTAGTAAATCTACCCCAGGTGGTTAGCCATCCCAACTGAAAAAAAAAACCATGTATGTCTTTCCTTCTGATCATTCTCGGGATTGGTAGGTGGACAGGGGATAACTTTATGCAACAGGAATACCCCTTTAGATAAAATACAGTGTAGAGTGGCAAAAAAAATCTAACGTGAAATGGACACAAAATTATATTGTACCATCTACAGATTCCCACTTGGCCTTTTTTTTGTCTAGATGTCCACTCAATACCCAAAAAAATTTAATGGCGTTGGGCACAGCTGGGTGCAGATATCCCATTACATTATATACCTGTGGATTTTCTGTAGGCCAAGGTCAATGATTCTTCTTGCAGGGTCCTGTCACTGACTAATATAGCTATACTGTATCTGCTGTATGTTATTGCTTTATCCCTCCCTTTTCCTTCAGCTCTTTCATATTGAGGGAACACTAAGGTTCACATTATGGTATTCCTTCTCGAACAGCAATCACACAATTATGACTTAATAGGATAGAAGAATTTCCTCCGGCTACTCTTACGAAACCCGTTCCCTTTCCAATAACCACACCGACACCTTCTTGCTTTGGTAAAATGATCATTACGGCCAAACTTTATTATACACACAAAATAATAATAATAATAACAGGCACTTTAACACATCCTTTAACATTATGAGCCACTGCACCATAACAAGGATCCTGGAGGGCAACCCAAACAAGCGGTATCTTCCTTAACCATCTCTCCTTATACTTCAAACTTACCCTTGGCCACACTCACCAACCCAAGGGCACTAAATCCTTGAAGTATCCATGTATCTCCTCCTGTAGGCCTTTTAGCCCAAACAGGAGCCCCATCCTCGGCATTTACAAACCACAGGCTCCAACATGTCCTGCATCTCTTAAACTATTGTATTGCTCCCCAGGATCCCATATCAATCAGCCACCAGAAGACCACCGGTGACACCTCACCTGTGGACATCCTGCCACACCTTAAGGGCCGTTTCCAAACCCTCCTGAATACATAATGCCCACATGTCAATTCCCACATCGTTAAGATGTACGCCATTGGCTCTCAAGAATTGAGGTGACTGTGCCTCCAATTCCCGATGGCAAACCACCTTGCCTGCGAACAAAACGCCCCACCTCTCTGTTCAATTTCGCCCGAGCTTTGTTGATCCGTTCCACCGATCTTGCAAACCGCCAACTACTTCTCGCAACTACCTCAGACCACACCACCAGCAAATCCGGAAAATCTGATAACAAACGCAACACGTCCAACTTAATATCCCGAATTGCGTCACGGGACCGACGCACCCCCAAATCATTGCCACCCACATGCAGCACTAAAATATCAGGCGGGCGATCCAACATGACGTTTGTATGTATCTCCGGCAAAACCCGCCCCCAAAGAAGCCCCCTCAAACCAATCCACCGGATTCGCAGCTCCTCTGTCGGAAAACCCAATTGTCGGCCGTTCCGCCGAACGTCAGCTCGCAGGGCCCCCCAATAGACGTACGAGTGCCCGAAAATCCATGCAAGACAAGGAGCCGCCCCTGAAACAAAACAAACAGAGTTAAACCGTAACTGACAATGCCAACTCAATACATAACAGTCCACGCAACTCCTCCCTGCACCATTCATAACAGATGCAGAGAAAAAGGGGGTCAGTCAGCACATCCCAAAACGCAGGGGCACGTTGCTATGGCTGAGAATAAGACTGTTAAACAAAACAAGCAATGCAACAGCTCACTGCAAACCAAATAAAGTACAAAATTGCATCATAATATCAAATGCTGAACTAATAAGTTAGAGATACTTGGCAAATCGTTTTGTACAAAATTATTTGAGCCCGTCTGCCGAACGTCAAGGCAATCTCTAGTTAGACGGGTTCCTAACACTAAATATACCTGTTATGTGCCATAGCGGCTATCATATAATTCAGAAAGTGCAGGTTCCACTTACATGCTGGATCCGCCTGAGTTTCTGTCATTTTCGGTGCCAAAATGGCCTCCATTATATCCAGGGAAAGCAGTTACCAGCATGCACGCCGGGCCCACTCCACACCACCCCTGGCGCCACATGGTCACCAAGGACTGCAATGAGAGTCCACACACTATCTCTCTCCTGGTGCCAGATGGTTTCAGTGAGTGAGGGGGAGTGGGCCAGGCTATATACTAACACTAATTAAAATCAACCTGTGGGACAAACGAGCAGACATAACAGATGAGGCCTAATATAAGATCGAAAACAATCCAACTTCCAGCGCCCAATACGCTTTATAACCTCCTCCCCCAGACCCCACCTGGCAGCCTCAGTCGCTGCCCCGATCCGAAATGAGTGAGACGCAAAATCCTTTGCAGGCAAACCCGCGGCCGACAAGCATTTCCAGAAAACAGCTACAAAATGAAAGCGAGACAACCGTGAACCATCCTGGTGAACCAGCAACACATCCGGGCTGCCGGGTCGCAACTCCAAAAATTCCTCCACACAGCGCACAGGACAAAACCCCACAAGCGGCCTAAGCCACAAAATAACACCCTTACCCTCCTGATCAGTCTTAGACTTGCGTATCATACACTGCAAAGCACCGTCTATCAGCCCAACGTCCTCCCACAACAAACCTCCACCGTCCGTGTGACTTGCTGACACTAATTCTGATATACGAAAAGCCCCGAAAAAAGCTAATGCAAACGCCGCCCTAAACAGACACACTTCAAATGCCGACACACAAACCGACCCCGCCTCTTTCCACAGCATCTGCAACACCGCAAACGAAACTGGCCTCCGACTGTCCTTCCGTACCACACTACGACAGTAACCCTTTAAAGCCTGCCACACCATAAAACACCTAGACACGTCAGCCAGGCTCCGCAAGCGCAACCAGAAGGCAACAGCCGCTACCCTCTTTGACACAACTGAAAACGACAAACCCGCCGCATAAGACTGCCCCACCCAAAAAAAAAAAAAAAACACCCGAAAATCCTCTAATGAACTGCAACCACCCACCTGCTCAATCAACTCCTCCCACAACGACCACACTGAGGAGTAAGCTGACCACGTACCACTACTAAGCGGCCGCCTGATCAAGTCCACTGAAACCCCAAGGCCACGCTCCAGAGCCACTGGGGACAGGCCAGCCCCTAGACCTTGGCACCCGGCGCCAAGCTGTGAAAACAATCCCACTGGAAACGAGAAGGGGAATCGGCAAGTGAGTTATCTACTCCAGGAACATGTACCGCAACAAAACATGCATTCAACCGCAAACCCCGCAATACAAGATGCCTCAGTAAATTCAACACCGGAGGCGAGTTCGCCATCTGGCTATTGATCGCCTGCACAACACCCATATTATCACAGTAGAAATGCACCTGCCGATTTATAATCCAGTCCCCCCATAACTCAGTAGCCAAAACAATAGGAAAAAGCTCCAACAACACCAAGTTAGTAAGGAAACCGGACTGCTTTCACTCTACTGGCCACGCACCCGCACTCCATTACCCCCTACAATAAACACCATATCCACACGAACCCGATGCATCCGAGAACAATTCCAAATCTACATTACTAATTACCGGCTCCATCCACATAGACCGCCCATTATACTCCGACAGAAACGTCTCCCACACCACTAAATCCTCCTCCACTGCTGCAGGTAATCGCAAGTAATGAAAAGGGGCAGTAATCCCCGCTGTTGCCAGCGCCAAACGACGACAAAAAAACAGCCTCATTGGCAATATGCCACAGGCGAAATTCAACTTGCCCAAAACCGATTGAACCCGCTTGAGCTGGACCTTCCGTAAGAACGCAACCTCATGCAACAGATCAGACACCTTATTGCCAGGCAGACGACATTCCATGGCCACACTGTCAATCTCGATCCCTAAAAACCTTATAAACGTGGACAGGCCCTCCGTCTTATCCACCGCTAAAGGAATACCAAAGCGCGCCGCCACTCTTTCCATTGTATGCAACAAAACAGCACACACCCTGGATCCAGCCGGACCTAAAAACAAAAAATCATCCAGGTAGTGTAAAACCGAACTCCATCCCACCTCCTGTTTCACCACCCATTCTAAAAAAAGAACTAAACGATTTAAACAACGAGCACGAAATCGCACAACCCATTGGCAAACAACAATCAACGTAAAAACAACCGTCCCACTGGAAACCAAGTAAATGCAAACTATGAGGGTGAATAGGCAACAACCGAAAAGCAGCCTCAATATCCATTTTCGCAAGCAGGGGGCCTTGCCTGAAACGTCAAAAGACGTGTACGAAACGGAGCACAACTCATCCGCTATACCGTCATTCACCGACCCACTCAGCGGATAAGACAAATGATGAATGAGCCTGAACTTATTGGGCTCCTTTTTGGGAACTGAACCCAAAGGAGAAACCCACAAATCCGGCAAAGGACACTCCGCAAAGGGACCTACGACCCTGCCGGCAGCAACCTCCCTTTTAATCTTATCCCTCACCATGGCCGGATGGCGCAATGCTGAGGACAAGTTCCGGGGTTCCCTTCTCACCCCGACTAAACTACACGGAATAACGAAACCCCCAGTAAACCCCGCCAACAACAACTGAGCTACCTCCTTATTTGGATATATCCTTAAATAAGGCTCCATCTCTTCCACCCTCACCGGCGTCACCCCTCTTCTGCACAACCTCGGATCAATATTAATTATACCAACACACAATAGTGAATGTGTAGCGGTATATAGTCACACCCAATTACAAACATACACTAAATATAGGTCACTTAGACTACTGAGTACCAATTGTTGGTAAATTTGGTAGGGACTCAGATTACTTACTGAAAGAAGAAGATCGTTTTAGCCTCAGTAAGTAATCTGAGTCCCTACCTAATTTACCAACAATTGGTACTCCGTGTACCAACAATTGGCTCACTTGAAGCACTGGTTCCGGCCACCACCAATTACCAGGACCGCCCTCCACAGGCCGTGGAATCCACAAGACGTGGTAAGACCCACCCATTTATCTACCTAAACGTGAAATATAATAGTGGAGGTACAACCTCGGATCTCTTACCCTTGCCTCTCTTGAAACACCAAGACAAACTATGGGAGCCACCGCAGCCGTAGCACTCATGCTTGTACCTGCAATCAGACAAGAACTTGCAATGCCCTTCGTTATATTGCCAACAACAACCCCTCCTATTTCCCCCATGAGACTCCGAGGCCGAGGTACCCCCGGCCGATCCATCAACCGCATCCACAAACCAATCTCCTTATGGTCCCAACGAATGCTAGGCCTGACCGCCTTCCGCTGCCGCAACTGCTCATCATACCTAAGCCACGCCACACCCCCATATGTCCAATGCGCTTCACCAATAGCATCCATATAGCAGAAGAGAGCAGAGCAGTGCACAGGCGCCTTTTCCCCAACTAGGCTAGCCAAAATGGCAAAGGCTTGAAGCCAATTTTGAAAAGTACGCAGAATCAATCTGTACCGCCTCCTCTCTTCCTCCTCCTTCTTACTCTCGTCCAGCTTTCCCCTATCTAAATTAAATTTCTCCAATGGAAGCAACGAAAAAATCTCCACATATTCATCCTTCCATATCTTCTCCCTAATCTCCTGCTTCAAGTAAGCCCCCAACGGCCCCTCAAAACACATGTAAATCTCCCCTTTTGCTGCATCCGCCAACCGAACGCCATCCCCCATGTCATCCCTAAATCCCGCAACCACACCCGACCCAGCTGCCTGGGTACCCACCGCAATGCTGTCCCCGCCAGCCCCTACTAAACCCTGCGCCGGCCCATGGTCCAGCGCCAACACTTGTGCCGGAGCCCAGACAGGCACCGGGGACGCAGCGGATCCATTACCCAACTGCGACAATAAGGACAGCATGCCCGACAACACATTCCGCTCCAAATCTTCAGAACCCCCACATTATGGGGAACCAAACCCCCCTCAACATGATTCTGACACGTCGGTCTCTCACCTGGCCGTCCCCGGATGGATTCCCTGGCAGCCGCAGATCTCCTCCCAGGTGTCACCAATGGCGTGGCCATCCTGCACGGCACAGCGTCTTCCCCCAAAGGGACGTCCATAGCGCCTGCCATTGAGTCTTCTCCTGGCTCGACCTCTCCCTCTTCCAATGGAGACAGCTCCCCGTCACCCTGCAGATGCAGGTGACCGACATCCAATTCTACCCCTGTAGTAAGGGCCGCATCACATGGCCACGGACTGCTCCCTCTGACTTCCCCCAGTAGTATAGGCTCCACAGCGGAGACGCTGTAAGCCGCGTCATGATGCTGCAGGTTGGGGGCGGAGCCACCACCACAGTCCCGTCAAGGCTTCTAGTCGCCGGCTTACCGCTAGGGGCCGCGACGCACTCGCATCCCCTGCAACATGCTCACCGGTCCCAAAGCGTTGAGGCCGCCGTCCGGAAGCCGCCGGCCGCGGCGCAGGAGACCTCTCATCACCGCCAGCCGGAAGGTCCAGGCCACCGGACAGCCTGACCGCACTGCCCCTCTGCGCTCTGCCCGTCCCTCTCCCGCCGACCTCCCTCGCGCCGATGAATTCCTCCCGCTGCGTCTGAGAGCCGAATCAGGCACGGGCACTGCAGACCACAGCGGAGGGTCGGCGACGGCGGACCCGGGGGGTAGCCTCCGGACTCAGGCGTTCAGGGGGGACCAACCTCCTGGCCCTGTTGGGACACGCAGCCACAGCAGCCGTAGAAGGGGGGGATCAAAGCAGACTGAATAGTCTGCTGCAAATGCTCCGCACCGTGTACCTGGACCGCAGCCCTGACCGCTTCCAACTGTTCCTCCAGAGACTACATTTTGGACCCTAAACACTCTGCCTTACACTGGCAACTGCCCCCAGACCCCTCCCACCAACCCTATATACTGCCCTCGAACCTGCTACTCCTCCCCTTCCAAGCTTAACCAACCCCCCAGCACATTTCCTAACCTTAACCCCTTCCTAGCCTGCGGTCTTCCCCCCAAGTCAATGCACACTCTACTATGTCTGCGCCTCGCTCCGTTGCTGTTATTATGGTTCTTTTTTTTATAGTTTATTAACCAACTAAATCAATTCACAGGTGACCCTAGTGTCCACTTCATGGCAAATAACAAGGATGGCTGCGGTGAAATTACCCTGCAAACAGAACTCCGAATCTGAGCTTGCTAGACACCAAAGTTACATTTTGTCTGTGTGATATAATATGTGGTTTTCTGCCTTTGCCACAAGTCGAAGAATCATATTGCATAGAAGAACAGGTCAGGCAAAGGCCAACAAGAAGATCTTGAAGAGGAGCAGACGTTTGGTGCTATCTGTACATTTCTGCTCGTGTTATTAGTGTCACAAATCAGAGGAGGAGAAGGAAGCAGCCGATAGCAGGAGGACGAAGATGCAAATAGCTGCAACGATTCAAGTGAATGCTCCTAAATGTTTCAGGAATATAAAGATTTGCTCAGTGACCATTTTCTGGAAGAGCCTGCATTATGATGCAACTAGTATGAAGGAGAAAGGGGCCCCTATCGGGTCAATAAAGTATTGAAAGAAGCTCCCTATACCTACTGACCTAGAGTGGTCAGGGTTCAGTGTAGAGTGGGGTTCTCCAACAAAAGTGACAAGCTCATCTCTGTGGTTCCTATGCAGGACCAGATTAACGGGGCTGTCCAGTGAGTAAAATTATTTCTCAAAGCAGTTCACAACACCAAAAGAAGCTATATAGTGAGTAAAATAATAATGTGCAGATGGAAGGGGCTGGGCTGTGACAACATCTGATTAAGTTTCCTGAAAGAGCAATGTTATAGCTGTGGTTAGTTAATTATAGGTGAGGTTATTATAAAAGATTAGCATTGAGGTAGCATTACCTTTCACAAAATTGCTATATGAACTTGGTGACTGGGTGACCATGTGGATGATGTCATAGCAGCCTGAGGCTACATTCACATCTCTGCTAAAGGTAATCCAGTAGTCTCTTCTGGCAGAGGATACACCATCAGGCACCCCCAGGTCTCTACTGACTATAATGGGATCCGATAGCTTTCCAGCATAGATACTTGCATTTCTCTGGACAAATACTGGTATTTGTCCATCTGAAAGTGGATATTTATGCCAGAAAGCCATCGGTTCCCATAATAGTTAATGGGGAACCGACAGTGTGAGATGGTATCCAGCTATGCCGAACACAGTAACTCCAGTAGTCTGTTCCTCTGCTGGAACAGACTACTGAATTACCTTCAGTGGAGATGTGAACCTACCCTTATATGTAATGATTGCATAGAGCTCCCTTAGGGTACGGCCACACGTTCTTGAATGCAGCACGGCCACAACCGGACCACATCACGGCTGTTCCATGTGGCCGTACCCTAAATAGTATGCATGTTGACATATGAAGTAAAGGGTGATAAGTATTGGCCATGCAGTAGGACCATGAAATGCAAATGCCTACCTGTGGTCCTGCGTATATGACATAGACTCCTGCTGGAATCTGCTTCTGCATTCACCTTCTCAGATAAACATGTTTATTTTAATCACATATATAGCGCTAACATTTTAGACAGAGCTTTGCAGATTATCATCATTCGCTGTGCCCAATGGAGCTCACAATCTACATTCTTATCAGTATATCTGGGAAGAAACCAGAGTACTTGGAGGAAACCTATGCAGGCACAGGGAAAACATTCAAACCCATGCAGATGTTCTCTACTGTTGGACTTGATCCTCAGACCCCCACCGTTGCAAGGCACCACTGCTAACCACTGAGCCACCTCGCTGCTAACTCGACACTTGATTTGTAATAATGAGCCATAACATTCTCACAAATGAGCCATTTCTCTGTTCCCCGGAGCAGACACCAGGCAGGAGAATATAAATAAGTTGGTAATCAATAAGGAAATGTATTCTTCCTCTTAGCTACAATGTTTCAGGCAGACAATTAAAGAAGGTCTCGGCTGTCATAAGAATCTCTGGGGAGTTATAACCTTTTCAGTGCTGGTGACAAGCAATAAACTGAGAAATGTCACAAAAGGCCACCTGTGCTGCAAACTTTTGCCGATACTATGGATCCATGGGGCCTAGAGTGCACCAAGGGGCCCATTCACAGCTGTGGTCTACACCTTTGTTTCACTGAGATGCTGTAACCAGCCTGTGTCCTTATTACTAGAGATGGCCTTGCGGTTCGCCCGGCTGTCGTTTTGCGGCGAACTTTGCTCGTTCGCGATTCGCCGAACATGTGAACATATGGCGATGGTCGCATGCGCCATATTCTTTTGAATTGCGCCGTACTTTGACTCATGACATATCCATCAGGTGGGACAGGACAGTCAATTGACACGTTTCAGCAGATGGACACCCCCCCACCCTATAACAGAACCTGATCTGGCAGCCATTTTCCATTCTGTGTTTTGCCAGTGTAGGGAGAAGTTGCTTTGTGGAGCAGGGACAGACTGTTAGGGACACCAAATGCTAGCTAATTGGGCCACAAAAGTCCTTTTAAGGACTGGTACAGGTGTGCTATTGATAGGTGTGATATACTTGAAAAAGAAAGTATATTATAGTGCATTTGTATCGTGCAGCAGTTGTGTGCAATTCTGCTGCCATACCGGTATATAGAGGGACAAGCGTTATTGGAACAACTATTTGAAACTGGTGTGATATACCTGTTGCCCCCAAAAAAATGATTGTGGGGTGTGATATACCTATAATATACTTTCTAACATAGAAAGTATATTATAGTGCATTTGTATCGTTCAGCAGTTGTGTGTGGTTCTACTGCGATACCGCAGGTATATAGAGGGACAAGCGTTATTGGAACAACTATTTGCAACAAGTGTGATATACCTGTTCCACAAAATACTGATTAAGGGGTTTGATATACCTGCTTCCACAAAATACTGATTGAAGGGTGCAATATAACTACTTTCACTTAATATAGATTTAGGGGTTATATATACCTGTTTCAACAATATACTGATTGAGGGGTGTGATATACCTGCTTCCACCAAATATTGATTCAGGTGTTCTATATACCTGTCTCCACAAAATACTGATTGAATGGTGCGATATACCTGCTTCCACAAAATACTGATTGAGGGGCGCGATATATATGCTTCTACAAAATACTGATTAAGGGGTTCTATATACTTGCTTCCACAAAATACTGATTGAGGAGTGCGATATACCTGCTTCCGCCAAATATTGATTGAGGCCTGCAATACACCGGCTTCCACAAAATACTAATTAAGGGGTTTGATATACCTGCTTCTACAAAATACTGAATAAGGGGTTCTATATACCTGCTGTCACAAAATACTGATTAAGGGGTGTGATATACCTGCTTCCACAAAATACTGATTAGTGCCATATACCTGCTTCCACAATATACTGATTGAGGGGTGTGATATACCTGTTTCCACAAAATATTGATTGAGGGGTTTGATATACCTGCTTCTACAAAATACTAATTAAGGGGTTCTATATACCTGCTGTCACAAAATACTGATTGAGGGGCGCAATATACTTGCTTCCACAAAATACAGATTGAGGGGTTTGATATACCTGCTTTCACAAAATACAGATTGAGGGGTGTGATATACCTGCTTCAACAAAATACTGATTAAGGGGTTCTATATACCTGCTTCCATAAAATACTGATTAAGGGGTGCGATACACCTACTTCCACCAAATTTTGATTGAGGCCTTAGATACACCAGCTTCCACAAAATACTAATTGAGGGGTGCGATATACCTGCTTCTACAAAATACTGATTAAAAGGTTCTGATATACCTGCTTCCACAAAATACTGTTTGAGGGGTGCAATATATCTGCTTCCACAAAATACAGAATGAGGGTTGCGGGATACCTGCTTCCACAAAATCCTGATTAAGGGGTTGTATATATCTGCTTCCACAAAATACAGATTGAGGGGTGCGATATACCTTCTTCACCAAAATACTGATTAAGGGGTTTGATATCCCTGTTTCCACAAAATACTGATTGAGGGGGGCGATATAACTGCTTCTACAAAATACAGATTGAGGGGTGTGATATACCTGCTTCCACAAAATACTGATTAAGGGGTTCTATATACCTGCTTCCATAAAATACTGATTAAGTGGTGCGATATACCTGCTTCCACCAAATTTTGATTGAGGCCTTAGATACACTAGCTTCCACAAAATACTCATTGAGGGGTGCGATATACCTGCTTCTACAAAATACTGATTAAAAGGTTCTGATATAGCTGCTTCCACAAAATACAGAATGAGGGGTGCGGGATACCTGCTTCCACAAAATCCTGATTAAGGGGTTTTCTATATCTGCTTCCACAAAATACAGATTGAGGGGTGCGATATACCTGCTTCACCAAAATACTGATTAAGGGGTTTGATATCCCTGTTTCCACAAAATACTGATTGAGGGGGGCGATATAGCTGCTTCTACAAAATACTGATTAAGGGGTTCTATATACCTGCTTTCACAAAATACTGATTGAAAGGTGCGATATACCTGCTTCCACAAAATACTGATTGAGGGGTTTGATATCCCTATTTCCACAAAATACTGATTGAGGGGTTTGATATACCTGCTTCTACAAAATACTAATTAAGGGGTTCTATATACCTGCTGTCACAAAATACTGATTGAGGGATGTGATATACCTGCTTCCACAAAATACTGATTAAGGGGTTTGATATAACTACTTCCACAAAACACAGATTGAGTGGTGCGATATACCTGCTTCCACAAAATACTGATTAAGGGGTTTGATATACCTGCTTCCACAAATTACTGATTAATAGGGTGCGATATACCTGCTTCCTCAAAATATAGATTTAAGGGTTTTATGTACATGTTTCCACAATATACTGATTGAGAGATGCGATATACCTGCTTCTACAAAATACTGATTAAAGGGTTTTATATACCTGCTTCCACAAAATACTGATTGAGGGGTGCGATATACCTGCTTCCGCCAAATATTGATTGAGGCCTGCGATACACCGCCTTCCACAAAATACTGATTAAGGGGTTTGATATACCTGCTTCTACAAAATACAGATTAAGGGGTTCTATATACCTGCTGCCACAAAATACTGATTGAGGGGCGCAATATACTTGCTTCCACAAAATACAGATTGAGGGGTTTGATATACCTGCTTTCACAAAATACAGATTGAGGGGTGTGATATACCTGCTTCAACAAAATACTGATTAAGGGGTTCTATATACCTGCTTCCATAAAATACTGATTAAGGGGTGCAATACACCTACTTCCACCAAATTTTGATTGAGGCCTTAGATACACCAGCTTCCACAAAATACTAATTGAGGGGTGCAATATACCTGCTTCTACAAAATACTGATTAAAAGGTTCTGATATACCTGCTTTCACAAAATACTGTTTGAGGGGTGCAATATATCTGCTTCCACAAAATACAGAATGAGGGTTGCGGGATACCTGCTTCCACAAAATCCTGATTAAGGGGTTTTATATATCTGCTTCCACAAAATACAGATTGAGGGGTGCGATATACCTGCTTCACCAAAATACTGATTAAGGGGTTTGATATCCCTGTTTCCACAAAATACTGATTGAGGGGGGCGATATAACTGCTTCTACAAAATACAGATTGGAGGGTGTGATATACCTGCTTCCACAAAATACTGATTAAGGGGTTCTATATACCTGCTTCCATAAAATACTGATTAAGTGGTGCGATATACCTGCTTCCACCAAATTTTGATTGAGGCCTTAGATACACTAGCTTCCACAAAATACTCATTGAGGGGTGCGATATACCTGCTTCTACAAAATACTGATTAAAAGGTTCTGATATAGCTGCTTCCACAAAATACAGAATGAGGGGTGCGGGATACCTGCTTCCACAAAATCCTGATTAAGGGGTTTTCTATATCTGCTTCCACAAAATACAGATTGAGGGGTGGGATATACCTGCTTCACCAAAATACTGATTAGGGGTTTGATATCCCTGTTTCCACAAAATACTGATTGAGGGGGGCGATATAGCTGCTTCTACAAAATACTGATTAAGGGGTTCTATATACCTGCTTCCACAAAATACTGATTGAAAGGTGCGATATACCTGCTTCCACAAAATACTGATTGAGGGGTTTGATATCCCTGTTTCCACAAAATACTGATTGAGGGGGGCGATATACCTGCTTCTACAAAATACAGATTAAGGGGTTTGATATCCCTGTTTCCACAAAATACTGATTGAGGGGGGGTGATACACCTGCTTATACAAAATACTGAATAAGCGGTTCTATATACCTGCTTCCACAAAATACTGATTGAGGGGTGCGATATACCTGCTTCCACAAAATACTGATTGAGGGGTAAGATATACCTGCTCCTACAAAATACAGATTGAGGGGTGCTATATACCTGCTTTTACCAAATATTGATTGAGGCCTGCGATGCACCGGCTTCCACAAAATACTGATTAAAGGGTGAAATATACCTGCTTCCACAAAATACTGATTGAGAAGTTTGATATACCTGCTTCGGCAAAATACTAATTGAGGGGTGCGATATTCCTACTTTCACTTAATATCGATTTAGGGTTTCTATATACGTGTTTCCACAAAATACTGATTGAGGGGTGCGATATACCTGCTTCCACCAAATACTGATTGAGGCCTGCGATACAGCGGCTTCCACAAAATACTGATTGAGGAGTGCGATATACCTGCTATTACAAAATACTGATTAAGGGGTTCTATATACCTGCTTCCACAAAATACTGATTGAGGGGTTTGATATACCTGTATCCACAAAATGCAGATTGAGGCCTGCGATACACCAGTTTCCACAAAATACTGATTGAGGGGTGTGAAATACCTGCTTCTACAAAATAGTGATTAATGGGCTCTATATACCTGCTTCCACAAAATACTGATTGAGGGGTGCGATATACCTGCTTCAATAAAATACTGATTAAGGGGTTTGATATACCTGCTTCCACAAAATACTGATTGAGGGGTGCGATATACCGGCTTCTACAAAATACTGATTAAGGGGTTTGATATATCTGCTTCCACAAAATACTGATTGAGCGGTGCGATATACCTGCTTGCACCAAATTTTGATTGAGGCCTTAGATACACCATCTTCCACATAATACTAATTGAGAGGCGCAATATACCTGCTTCTACAAAATACAGATTGAGGGGTGCGATAAATCTGCTTCCACAAAATACTGATTAAGGGGTTTGATATACTGTATCCCCCCCCCCCCCCCGCAAAATGGGGGGAAAATGCCCCTGCGTCATTTGGGTCGAATGCTGACAGTTTCACATCGCAGGCTGCGATGTACGAGCGAGCGGGGAGGGACTGGGAGGAGGAGCTGGGGGCCGGCAATAGCGGCGGAGCGGTGCAGTGACTGTACTATAGCCCCGCCGCTCCAGTGCTGCACTATATAAATATAAAATGTCTTATTCAATTAAAAGTGATTAAACATGCCCCCCCCCCCCCCCACTCCTAATATTACTGTACATCCTAACAGCTTCTGTAGAATGCAGGCAGGCAAGCCGGGCGGACGGCAGCGTAACTCCCTGATGTCACGTGCATGCGCCGCCTACTTTATGAATGAAGGAGGCAGCATTGTACAGAAGCTGTTAGGATGTACGGTAATATTAGGAGTGAGGGGGCATGTTTAATCACTTTTAATTGAATAAAACATTTTATAGTTGTATACTGGAGCAGCGGTGGGGGGGGGGGGGAGATCTGTGGATGACAGTTTTATAGGGAACATCCGTGGATGGCACAGTTAAGGGGTGAGGGGGTCTGTGGATTGCACTGTTATGGGCTGGGGGGTCTGTGGATGGCACTGTTATGGGGTGGGGGGTCTGTGGATGGCACATATATAAGTGCTACCCACAGTTCCTTGGAGGAGTTAATCTGCCTAATCTCGCCCTACTGTCGCAGCCGCAACCTCTCCCTACGCTAATCAGAGCAGAGTGACGGGCGGCGCTATGTGACTCCAGCTTAAATAGAGGCTGGGTCACATGGTGCTCTGGCCAATCACAGCCATGCCAATAGTAGGCATGGCTGTGACGGCCTCTTGGGGCAAGTAGTATGACGCTTGTTGATTGGCTGCTTTGCAGCCTTTCAAAAAGCGCCAAGAAAGCGACGAACACCGAACCCGAACCCGGACTTTTACGAAAATGTCCGGGTTCGGGTCCGTGTCACGGACACCCCAAAATTCGGTACGAACCCGAACTATACAGTTCGAGTTCGCTCATCCCTATTTAGGACTTGATTATTGATCGATCTGCAGCTGTGGGTCATTGAGCTGCTGATACTCAATTGCTCACTGTTTTTAGGCTGCCCAGACCGTTTGTCAGTCACTTTTTTCTGGGGTGATCGGCGGCCATTTTGTGTCTTGTGGTGCGCCAGCACAAGCTGCGACCAAGTGCATTTAACCCTCAATGGTGTGGTTGTTTTTTGGCTAAAGCCTACATCAGAGTGAAGCTGTCACACCAAGTGCATTTAACCAGCAATAGTCTGTTTATTTTTTGGCCATATACTACATCAAGGGCAAGCTGCGCCTGTCACCAAGTGCATTTAACCCTCAATGGTGTGGTTGTTTTTTGGCTAAAGCCTACATCAGGGTGAAGCTGTCACACCAAGTGCATTTAACCAGCAATAGTCTGTTTATTTTTTGGCCATATACTACATCAGGGGCAAGCTGCGCCTGTCACCAAAATGCAGATTGAGGCCTGCGATACACCAGTTTCCACAAAATACTGATTGAGGGGTGTGAAATACCTGCTTCTACAAAATAGTGATTAATGGGCTCTATATACCTGCTTCAACAAAATACTGATTGAGGGGTGCGATATACCTGCTTCCATAAAATACTGATTAAGGGGTTTGATATACCTGCTTCCACAAAATACTGATTGAGGGGTGCGATATACCTGCTTCTACAAAATACTGATTAAGGGGTTTGATATATCTGCTTCCACAAAATACTGATTGAGCGGTGCGATATACCTGCTTGCACCAAATTTTGATTGAGGCCTTAGATACACCATCTTCCACATAATACTAATTGAGAGGCGCAATATACCTGCTTCTACAAAATACAGATTGAGGGGTGCGATAAATCTGCTTCCACAAAATACTGATTAAGGGGTTTGATATACTGTATCCCCCCCCACCCCCCCGCAAAATGGGGGGAAAATGCCCCTGCGTCATTTGGGTCGAATGCTGACAGTTTCACATCGCAGGCTGCGATGTATGAGCGAGCGGGGAGGGACTGGGAGGAGGAGCTGGGGGCCGGCAATAGCGGCGGAGCGGTGCAGTCACTGTACTATAGCCCCGCCGCTCCAGTGCTGCACTATATAAATATAAAATGTCTTATTCAATTAAAAGTGATTAAACATGCCCCCCCCCACTCCTAATATTACTGTACATCCTAACAGCTTCTGTAGAATGCAGGCAGGCAAGCCGGGCGGACGGCAGCGTAACTCGCTGATGTCACGTGCATGCGCCGCCTACTTTATGAATGAAGGAGGCAGCATTGTACAGAAGCTGTTAGGATGTACGGTAATATTAGGAGGGAGGGGGCATGTTTAATCACTTTTAATTGAATAAAACATTTTATAGTTGTATACTGGAGCAGCGGTGGGGGGGGGGGAGATCTGTGGATGACAGTTTTATAGGGAACATCCGTGGATGGCACAGTTAAGGGGTGAGGGGGTCTGTGGATTGCACTGTTATGGGCTGGGGGGTCTGTGGATGGCACTGTTATGGAGTGGGGGGTCTGTGGATGGCACATATATAAGTGCTACCCACAGTTCCCCATAACAGTGCCACCCACAGATCCCCCCTCTAACAGTGCCATCCACAGATCCCCCCTGTAACAGTGCCAACCACAAATCCCCCTGTAACAGTGACAGCCACAGATCCCACCTGTAACAGTGCAAGCCACAGATCCCCCATAACTGTGTCTGTCACAGATACCCCATAACAGTGTCCATCATCCACAGATCCCCCATAACAGTGTCCGTCATCCACAGATCCCCCATAACAGTGTCCGTCATCCACAGATCCCCCCATAACAGTGCGTCATCTACAGATCCCCCATAACAGTGTTCTTCACAGATCCCCCCATAACAGTGCCATCCACAGATCCTCAGTAATAGTGCCATCCACAGACCACCATTAGTTCCAAACCCACCAGAAGCACACCTTTTGGTTAATTTTTTATTTTATTATTTTCCTCCCTAAAAACCTAGGTGCGTCTTATGGGGCGATAAAAACGGTATCTGCTTCCACAAAATACTGATTGAGGGGTGCGATATACCTGCTTCCACATAATACAGATTAAGGGGTGCGATATACCTACTTCCACCAAATATTGATTCATGTTTTATATACCTGTTTCCACAAAAAACTGATTGAGAGGTGTGATATACCTGCTTCTACAAAATATTGATTAAGGGGTTCTATATACCTGCTTACACAAAATAGTGATTGAGGTGCACGATATACCTGCTTCCACAAAATACAGATCGAGGGGTGTGATATAACTGCTTCCACAAAATCCTGATTAAGGGGTTTGATATACCTGTTTCCACAAAATACAGATTGAGGGGTGCATTATACCTGCTTCCACCAATTATTGATTGAGGCCTGCGATGCACTGGCTTCCACAAAATACTGATTGAAGGGTGAAATATATCTGCTTCTACAAAATACTGATTGAGGGGTTTGATATACCTGCTTCCACAAAATACTGATTGAGGGGTGCGATATACCTACTTTCACTTAATATAGACTTAGGGTTTCTATATACCTGTTTCCACAATATACTGATTGAGGGGTGCGATATACCTGCTTCTACAAAATACTGAATAAAGGGTTCTATATACCTGCTTCCACAAAATACTGATTGAGGGGTGCAATATACCTGCTTCCACCAAATATTGATTGAGGCCTGCGATACACCGGCTTCCACAAAATACTGATTGAGGGGTGCGATATACCTGCTTCTACAAAATACTGATTAGGGGGTTCTATATATCTGCTTCCACAAAATAAAGATTGAGGGGTGCGATATACCTGCTTCCACAAAATACAGGTTGAGTGGTGCGATATACCTGCTTCCACAAAATATAAATTCAAGTGTTCTATATACCTGTTTCCACAAAATACTTATTGAGGGGTGTGATATACCTGCTTCTACAAAATACTGATTAAGGGGCTCTATATACCTGCTTCCACAAAATACTGATTGAGGGGTGCGATATACCTACTTCCATAAAATACTGACTGAGTGGTGCGATATACCTGCTTCTACAAAATACTGATTAAGGGGTTCTATATACCTGCTTCCACAAAATACTGATTGAGCGGTGCGATATACCTACTTCCACAAAATACTGATTAAGGGGTTTGATATACCTGCTTCCACAAAATACTGATTGAGGGGTGCGATATACCTACTTGCACCAAATTTTGATTGAGGCCTTAGATACACCAGCTTCCACAAAATACTAATTGAGGGGTGCGATATACCTGCTTCCACAAAATACAGATTGAGGGGTGCGATATACCTGCTTCCACCAAATATTGATTGAGGCCTGCTATACACCGGCTTTCACAAAATACTGATTGAAGGGTGAATTATACCTGCTTTTACAAAATACTGATTAAGGAGTTCTATATACCTACTTTTACCAAATATTGATTAAGGTGTTCTATACAGGGAGTGCAGAATTATTAGGCAAATGAGTATTTTGACCACATCATCCTCTTTATGCATGTTGTCTTACTTCAAACTGTATAGGCTCGAAAGCCTACTACCAATTAAGCATATTAGGTGATGTGCATCTCTGTAATGAGAAGGGTGTGGTCTAATGACATCAACACCCTATATCAGGTGAGCAAAATTATTAGGCAACTTCCTTTCCTTTGGCAAAATGGGTCAAAAGAAGGACTTGACAGGCTCAGAAAAGTAAAAAATAGTGAGATATCTTGCAGAGGGATGCAGCACTCTTAAAATTGCAAAGCTTCTGAAGCGTGATCATCGAACAATCAAGCGTTTCATTCAAAATAGTCAACAGGGTCGCAAGAAGCATGTGGAAAAACCAAGCGCAAAATAACTGCCCATGAACTGAGAAAAGTCAAGCGTGCAGCTGCCAAGATGCCACTTGCCACCAGTTTGGCCATATTTCAGAGCTGCAACATCACTGGAGTGCCCAAAAGCACAAGGTGTGCAATACTCAGAGACATGGTCAAGGTAAGAAAGGCTGAAAGACGACCACCACTGAACAAGACACACAAGCTGAAACATCAAGACTGGGCCAAGAAATATCTCAAGACTGATTTTTCTAAGGTTTTATGGACTGATGAAATGAGAGTGAGTCTTGATGGGCCAGATGGATGGGCCCGTGGCTGGATTGGTAAAGGGCATAGAGCTCCAGTCCCACTCAGACGCCAGCAAGGTGGAGGTGGAGTACTGGTTTGGGCTGGTATCATCAAATATGAGCTTGTGGGGCCTTTTCGGGTTGAGGATGGAGTCAAGCTCAACTCCCAGTCCTACTGCCAGTTTCTGGAAGACACCTTCTTCAAGCAGTGGTACAGGAAGAAGTCTGCATCCTTCAAGAAAAACATGATTTTCATGCAGGACAATGCTCCATCACACGCGTCCAAGTACTCACAGCGTGGCTGGCAAGAAAGGGTATAAAAGAAGAAAATCTAATGACATGGCCTCCTTGTTCACCTGATCTGAACCCCATTGAGAACCTGTGGTCCATCATCAAATGTGAGATTTACAAGGAGGGAAAACAGTACACCTCTCTGAACAGTGTCTGGGAGGCTGTGGTTGCTGCTGCACGCAATGTTGATGGTGAACAGATCAAAACACTGACAGAATCCATGGATGGCAGGCTTTTGAGTGTCCTTGCAAAGAAAGGTGGCTATATTGGTCACTGATTTGTTTTTGTTTTGTTTTTGAATGTCAGAAATGTATATTTGTGAATGTTGATATGTTATATTGGTTTCACTGGTAAAAATAAATAATTGAAATGGGTATATATTTGTTTTTTGTTAAGTTGCCTAATAATTATGCACAGTAATAGTCACCTGCACACACAGATATCCCCCTAAAATAGCTAAAACTAAAAACAAACTAAAAACTACTTCCAAAAATATTCAGCTTTGATATTAATGAGTCTTTTGGGTTCATTGAGAACATGGTTGTTGTTCAATAATAAAATTAATCCTCAAAAATACAACTTGCCTAATAATTCTGCACTCCCTGTATATGTGTTTCCACAAAATACTGATTGAGGGGTGCGATATACCTGCTTCCACAAAATACTGATTGAGGCGTTTGATGTACCTGCTTCCACAATACTGCTCTTCTTGCACAGGGTCATTTTGAAAATGACAGGCAGAGGAAGAGGCAGGCCATTCCGCAGAGGTGGTAAGAGTCGTGCAGATGCACCAGGCCGGAGCCTAAGTGGGAAGTTGGAGAAGGTGCCACGTCAAAAGGGAGCACCAGATATGGTTGAGTGGCTCACTCAGCCTTCTGCTTCTACACCCTCCTCATCCTCTGTATCTGCACCCTCCTCACTCTGCTGTGTGCACCCGCAAAGACACCACCACCATAGCCCCTCCACTCGAGTCCGAGGAATTATTTTCACATCCATTCCCAGACCTTACTGATGCGCAGCCTTTCTTGGCATCGGATTAGGAAGAGCAGTTAGCAACGGCCGCCACCCAGCGGTCTGCCGATAGTACCTAGATCAGCTGAAGGACGGTGGTCCCCACTGTTGCTGCCTACTCCGAGATTTCTAATGTCAGTGGTGGTGGTGAAGATGACGATGAAGACGTGTCGATGGACGTCACGTGGGTGCCCACAAGAGAGGAAGAGGAGGAGAGTTCAGAGGGAGAGATGGAGCAGCAGATAGGGAGGAGAAGGAGGAGAAGCAGGCAGAACTCGCAGTGCACAGGAGGCAAAAAGCAGACTATAAATGTATCTGGAGCAAGCCATCCATCATGCACGGTCACATCTTGCGCTCCCAGGACACCGACACATATCTCCGCAGTGTGGTCTTTTTTTAACGTGTCAGCTGCTGACAATAGTGTTGCCATCTGGTGTTTCTGCCATGGATTGCATGCAGGCCTGCCTCTTCTTCTCCTCCTCCTACTCCATCCTCCGTCTCCTCCTCGGCTCACTCCTCCTTTTCCACTGCTACCACCTCTTCCGCTGCATCCCCCAAGCTCCCTACAACCTATTCGACATGCCAGGTGAGACGTTGCCATGCTGTGCTGCAGCTGTTGTGCCTGGAAGCCAAGAGTAACACCGGTCCTGCACTGCTTTCAGCTCTGCGGTCACAGGCCGATCAGTGGCTAATCCCCCTCAATTTTACAGTTGGTAAAGTGGTGTGCGACAACGGTGCCAATCTGCTGACACATGTGTCGAGCATGGCACACGTCCTAAATAGGGATGAGCGAACTCGAACTGTATAGTTCGGGTTCGTACCGAATTTTGGGGTGTCCGTGACACGGACCCGAACCCGGACATTTTCGTAAAAGTCCGGGTTCGTTTTCGGTGTTCGTCGCTTTCTTGGCGCTTTTTGAAAGGCTGCAAAGCAGCCAATCAACAAGCGTCATACTACTTGCCCCAAGAGGCCGTCACAGCCATGCCTACTATTGGCATGGCTGTGATTGGCCAGAGCACCATGTGACCCAGCCTCTATTTAAGCTGGAGTCACATAGCGCCGCCCGTCACTCTGCTCTGATTAGCGTAGGGAGAGGTTGCGGCTGCGACAGTAGGGCGAGATTAGGCAGATTAACTCCTCCAAAGGACTTGATTATTGATCGATCTGCAGCTGTGGGTCATTGAGCTGCTGATACTCAATTGCTCACTGTTTTTAGGCTGCCCAGACCGTTTGTCAGTCACTTTTTTCTGGGGTGATCGGCGGCCATTTTGTGTCTTGTGGTGCGCCAGCACAAGCTGCGACCAAGTGCATTTAACCCTCAATGGTGTGGTTGTTTTTTGGCTAAAGCCTACATCAGGGTGAAGCTGTCACACCAAGTGCATTTAACCAGCAATAGTCTGTTTATTTTTTGGCCATATACTACATCAAGGGCAAGCTGCGCCTGTCACCAAGTGCATTTAACCCTCAAAGGTGTGGTTGTTTTTTGGCTAAAGCCTACATCAGGGTGAAGCTGTCACACCAAGTGCATTTAACCAGCAATAGTCTGTTTATTTTTTGGCCATATACTACATCAGGGGCAAGCTGCGCCCGTCACCAAGTGCATTTAACCCTCAGTAGTGTGGTTGGTCAAGCTGTCACACCAAGTGCATTTAACTAGCAATAGTCTGTTCATTTTTTGGCCATATACTACATCAGGGGCAAGCTGCGCCTGTCACCAAGTGCATTTAACCCTCAGTAGTGTGGTTGGTCAAGCTGTCACACCAAGCGCATTTAACCAGCAATAGTGTGGTTATTTTTTGGCCATATCCCAGTCTAATTCTGTCAGTAAATCTATACCGGTCACCCAGCGCCTAAATACTAGGCCTCAAATTTATATCCCGCTAAATCTGTCGTTACCGCTGTACTGTTCTGGCTGGGCAAGTTATTTAGTGTCCGTCAAAGCACATTTTTTGTTCTGGGTTGAAATACAATTCCCAATTTAGCAATTTCCTAATTTAGTGGTTTCTGCTGTATCAGAGCTATTTGAAAGCTATCCCTAAAAGGGTATATAATATTCAAGGTGCACATAGGGTCATTCAGAATAACTTCACACACACGCTACTGTGCATTTCCAAGTCTAATTCTGTCAGTAAATCTATACCGGTCACCCAGCGCCTAAATACTAGGCCTCAAATTTATATCCCGCTAAATCTGTCGTTACCGCTGTACTGTTCTGGCTGGGCAAGTTATTTAGTGTCCGTCAAAGCACATTTTTTGTTCTGGGTTGAAATACAATTCCCAATTTAGCAATTTCATAATTTAGTGGTTTCTGCTGTATCAGAGCTATTTGAAATCTATCCCTAAAAGGGTATATAATATTCAAGGTGCACATAGGGTCATTCAGAATTACTTCACACACACGCTACTGTGCATTTCCAAGTCTAATTCTGTTAGTAAATCTATACCGGTCACCCAGCGCCTAAATACTAGGCCTCAAATTTATATCCCGCTAAATCTGTCGTTACCGCTGTACTGTTGTGGCTGGGCAAGTTATTTAGTGTCCATCAAAGCACATTTTTTGTTCTGGGTTGAAATACAATTCCCAATTTAGCAATTTCATAATTTAGTGGTTTCTGCTGTATCAGAGCTATTTGAAATCTATCCCTAAAAGGGTATATAATATTCAAGGTGCACATAGGGTCATTCAGAATAACTTCACACACACGCTACTGTGCATTTCCAAGTCTAATTCTGTCAGTAAATCTATACCGGTCACCCAGCGCCTAAATACTAGGCCTCAAATTTATATTCAGCTGAATTTGAATACAATACATTGGGCCAAATAATATTTTTGTTGTTGTGGTGAACGATAACAATGAGGAAAACATCTAGTAAGGGACGCGGACGTGGACATGGTCGTGGTGGTGTTAGTGGACCCTCTGGTGCTGGGAGAGGACGTGGCCGTTCTGCCACATCCACACGTCCTAGTGTACCAACTACCTCAGGTCCCAGTAGCCGCCAGAATTTACAGCGATATATGGTGGGGCCCAATGCCGTTCTAAGGATGGTAAGGCCTGAGCAGGTACAGGCATTAGTCAATTGGGTGGCCGACAGTGGATCCAGCACGTTCACATTATCTCCCACCTAGTCTTCTGCAGAAAGCGCACAGATGACGCCTGAAAACCAACCCCATCAGTCTGTCACATCACCCCCATGCATACCAGGGAAACTGTCTCAGCCTCAAGTTATGCAGCAGTCTCTTATGCTGTTTGAAGACTCCGCTGGCAGGGTTTCCCAAGGGCATCCACCTAGCCCTTCCCCAGCGGTGAAAGACATAGAATGCACTGACGCACAACCACTTATGTTTCCTGATGATGAGGACATGGGAATACCACCTCAGCATGTCTCTGATGATGACGAAACACAGGTGCCAACTGCTGCGTCTTTCTGCAGTGTGCAGACTGAACAGGAGGTCAGGGATCAAGACTGGGTGGAAGACGATGCAGGGGACGATGAGGTCCTAGACCCCACATGGAATGAAGGTCGTGCCACTGACTTTCACAGTTCGGAGGAAGAGGCAGTGGTGAGACCGAGCCAACAGCGTAGCAAAAGAGGGAGCAGTGGGCAAAAGCAGAACACCCGCCGCCAAGAGACTCCGCCTGCTACTGACCGCCGCCATCTGGGACCGAGCACCCCAAAGGCAGCTTCAAGGAGTTCCCTGGCATGGCACTTCTTCAAACAATGTGCTGACGACAAGACCCGAGTGGTTTGCACGCTGTGCCATCAGAGCCTGAAGCGAGGCATTAACGTTCTGAACCTGAGCACAACCTGCATGACCAGGCACCTGCATGCAAAGCATGAACTGCAGTGGAGTAAACACCTTAAAACCAAGGAAGTCACTCAGGCTCCCCCTGCTACCTCCTCTGCTGCTGCCGCCTCGGCCTCTTCTGCTGCTGCCGCCTCGGCCTCTTCCTCCGCCTCTGGAGGAACGTTGGCACCTGCCGCCCAGCAAACAGGGGATGTACCACCAACACCACCTTCGTCACCAAGCATCTCAACCATGTCACACAGCAGCGTTCAGCTCTCCATCTCACAAACATTTGAGAGAAAGCGTAAATTCCCACCTAGCCACCCTCGATCCCTGGCCCTGAATGCCAGCATTTCTAAACTACTGGCCTATGAAATGCTGTCATTTAGGCTGGTGGACACAGACAGCTTCAAACAGCTCATGTCGCTTGCTGTCCCACAGTATGTTGTTCCCAGCCGGCACTACTTCTCCAAGAGAGCCGTGCCTTCCCTGCACAACCAAGTATCCGATAAAATCAAGTGTGCACTGCGCAACGCCATCTGTGGCAAGGTCCACCTAACCACAGATACGTGGACCAGTAAACACGGCCAGGGACGCTATATCTCCCTAACTGCACACTGGGTAAATGTAGTGGCAGCTGGGCCCCAGGCGGAGAGCTGTTTGGCGCACGTCCTTCCGCCGCCAAGGATCACAGGGCAACATTCTTTGCCTCCTGTTGCCACCTCCTCCTACACGGCTTCCTCCTCTTCTTCCACCTGCTCATCCAGTCAGCCACACACCTTCACCACCAACTTCAGCACAGCCCGGGGTAAACGTCAGCAGGCCATTCTGAAACTCATATGTTTGGGGGACAGGCCCCACACCGCACAGGAGTTGTGGCAGGGTATAGAACAACAGACCGACGAGTGGTTGCTGCCGGTGAGCCTCCAGCCCGGCCTGGTGGTGTGTGATAATGGGCAAAATCTCGTTGCAGCTCTGGGACTAGCCGGTTTGACGCACATCCCTTGCTTGGCGCATGTGCTGAATTTGGTGGTGCAGAAGTTCATTCACAACTACCCCGACATGTCAGAGCTGCTGCATAAAGTGCGGGCCGTCTGTTCGCGCTTCCGGCGTTCACATCCTGCTGCTGCTCGCCTGTCTGCGCTACAGCGTAACTTCGGCCTTCCCGCTCACCGCCTCATAAGCGACGTGCCCACCAGGTGGAACTCCACCTTGCACATGCTGGACAGACTGTGCGAGCAGCAGCAGGCCATAGTGGAGTTTCAGCTGCAGCACGCACGGGTCAGTCGCACTACAGAACAGCACCACTTCACCACCAATGACTGGGCCTCCATGCGAGACCTGTGTGCCCTGTTGCGCTGTTTCGAGTACTCCACCAACATGGCCAGTGGCGATGACGCCGTTATCAGCGTTACAATACCACTTCTATGTCTCCTTGAGAAAACACTTAGGGCGATGATGGAAGAGGAGGTGGCCCAGGAGGAGGAGGAGGAGGAGGAAGAGGGGTCATTTTTAGCACTTTCAGGCCAGTCTCTTCGAAGTGACTCAGAGGGAGGTTTTTGTCAACAGCAGAGGCCAGGTACAAATGTGGCCAGCCAGGGTCCACTACTGGAGGACGAGGAGGACGAGGATGAGGAGGAGGTGGAGGAGGATGAGGATGAAGCATGGTCACAGCGGGGTGGCACCCAACGCAGCTCGGGCCCATCACTGGTGCGTGGCTGCGGTGAAAGGCAGGACGATGACGATACGCCTCCCACAGAGGACAGCTTGTCCTTACCCCATGGCAGCCTGGCACACATGAGCGACTACATGCTGCAGTGCCTGCGCAACGGCAGCATAGTTGCCCACATTTTAACGTGTGCGGACTACTGGGTTGCCACCCTGCTGGATACACGGTACAAAGACAATGTGCCCACCTTACTTCCTGCACTGGAGCGTGATAGGACGATGCGCGAGTACAAGCGCACGTTGGTAGACGCGCTACTGAGAGCATTCCCAAATGTCACAGGGGAACAAGTGGAAGCCCAAGGCCAAGGCAGAGGAGGAGCAAGAGGTCGCCAAGGCAGCTGTGTCACGGCCAGCTCCTCTGAGGGCAGGGTTAGCATGGCAGAGATGTGGAAAACTTTTGTCAACACGCCACAGCTAACTGCACCACCACCTGATACGCAACGTGTTAGCAGGAGGCAACATTTCACTAACATGGTGGAACAGTACGTGTGCACACCCCTCCACGTACTGACTGATGGTTCGGCCCCATTCAACTTCGGGGTCTCTAAATTGTCCACGTGGCCAGAGCTAGCCTTTTATGCCTTGGAGGTGCTGGCCTGCCCGGCAGCCAGCGTTTTGTCTGAACGTGTATTCAGCACGGCAGGGGGCGTCATTACAGACAAACGCAGCCGCCTGTCTACAGCCAATGTGGACAAGCTGACGTTCATAAAAATGAACCAGGCATGGATCCCACAGGACCTGTCCATCCCTTGTGCAGATTAGACATTAACTACCTCCCCTTAACCATATATTATTGGACTCCAGGGCACTTCCTCATTCAATCCTATTTTTATTTTCATTTTACCATTATATTGCGAGGCTACCCAAAGTTGAATGAACCTCTCCTCTGTCTGGGTGCCGGGGCCTAAATATATGCCAATGGACTGTTCCAATGTTGGGTGACGTGAAGCCTGATTCTCTGCTATGACATGCAGACTGATTCTCTGCTGACATGAAGCCAGATCCTCTGTTACGGGACCTCTTTCCTCTGCCTGGGTGCTGGGCCTAAATATATGCCAATGGACTGTTGCAGTGGTGGCTGACGTGAAGCCTGATTCTCTGCTAGGACATGCAGACTGATTCTCTGCCGACATGAAGCCAGATTGTCTGTTACGGGACCTCTCTCCTCTGCCTGGGTGCCGGGGCCTAAATATCTGAGAATGGACTGTTCCAGTGGTGGGTGATGTGACTTCTGCAGCCATTTAATGAGATCACCAAACTTGTCAGTAGCAGCCAGGGCACATGTTTCTTATGCCTTCTTTCTGGAGTGTGCAATGCGTTGTGTCATTGATCAAGCCGTTGAGGAGCAGGAGCTGGAAGATGAGGAAGTTGCAATGCTGAATGAATTCCAAGGGGTGGCTACTCCATCTGAGACAAGTCAGCAGGAGTCTGAAGAGGAGTTACAGGAGGATTGTGGCTGTGGGGAGAAGGAGGAGCAAGAAGAGCAGGTTTTTCGGGGGACTTTAAACTTTTCGGGGATCCATGGTGTTGTCCGTGGCTGGGGGGAAGAGGCCAAGGATGACATTCTCCTGGGCGATGAGCAGGAGCCAGGGTGCTCCACCGCTTCCAATTTAGTGCAAATGGGGGCCTTAATGCTCCAGTGTTTGAAGAGGGACCCCCGTATTAAAAGCATAAAGGGCAAGGACCAGTACTGGGTGGCAACATACTTAGACGCCCGGTACAAACACAAAATGGCAGACATGTTACCAGCATCACAGAGAGCTGTCAGAATTCAGCATTTCAAGGCCTTGCTGCGAGAGATGCTGCATTCTGCTGTTGTGGGCGCTGGCAGAAGAATTTCTACCCACAGTGAAACAGGTGCGGGTACCAATCCTACCGCACCTGCAAGAATAGGGCGGTTTGAAGATGTGCTGGTCATTTCGGATATGAGCTCATTCTTGAAGCCAACCCATTGAGATCCGGATCCAGCCTCAGGGAACGCCTAGAACCGACAGGTGTCCGACTACATCGGGTTAACGGCTGATGTGGACGCTCTGAGAAGCGGGGAACCCCTGGACTACTGGGTGTGCATGCTTGACCTGTGGCCAGAGCTGGCACAGTTTTCAATGGAATCCTTGGCTTGCCCTTCGCCGTGTGTCCTGTCCGAAAGGACTTTCAGCACAGCAGGGGGATTGTGACCGATAAGCGCACTCGTCTTGGAAGAATTTAACACCTGTGACGACCACATGTAATTGAATTTCCTCATGCCAGCCCACACATATCCACCACCATCCAGGACAAAGAATGGTCCTTGTCGTATGTGTATACAGCGTCATAAAATGGCTTTTCTGTCAGGTAAATGCCTCATTTTTGGGGCCTCTACTCCTGTAGCCTACGATAAAATTTGTATCCAGTGACCGCCTAATGTACCTCCAGACACATACTGTAATCACTAGTTCTTTTCTGTCAGGTGAATACCTAATTTTTGGGGCCTGTAGTGGTCTACAGTAACATTTTTAGCCGGTGACCGCCTATTGCATCTCCAACCACATCATCACAAGTTCTTTTCTATCAGATAAATGCCTAATTTTTGGGGCCTATACTGGCCTACAGTAAAATAGTTATCCACTGACCGTCTAATATACTTCCAGCCACATAATCCCTTTTTTTTTTCCTGTCAGATGAGTGCATAATTTCTGGGGTGTGTACTCCACTGGCCTACAGTAAAACTGTTATTTAGTGAACGCCTAATGTACCTCCAGCCACATAATCACTTGTTCTTTTCTGTCCGGTGAATGCCTAGTGTTTAGGGCCTGTACTTCACTGGCCTGCAGTAAAATTGTTATCCACTGACCACATAATATACCTCCAGCCACATAATCACTTGTTCTTTTCTGTCAGATTAATTCATCATTTTTGGGGCCTGTACTCCACTGGTCTGCAGTAAAATTATTATCCACTGACCGCCTAATATACCTCCAGTAACATAATCACTTGTTCTATTCTGTCCGGTGAATGCCTAATGTTTGGGGCCTGTACTCCACTGGCCTGCAGTAAAATTGTTATCCACTGACCACCTAATATACCTCCTGTAACATAATCACTTGTTCTATTCTGTCAGGGGAATGCATAATTTTTGGGGCCTGTACTCCACTGGCCTACAATAAAATTGTTATCCACTGATCGCCTAATATACCTCCAGCCACATAATCACTTGTTCTTTTCTGTCCGGGGAATGAATAATTTTTGGGGCCTATACTTCCCTGGCCTACAGTAAAATTGTTATCCACTGACCGTCTAATATACCTCCAGCCACATAATCACTTGTTCTTTTCTGTCCGGTAAATGCCTAATGTTTGGAGCCTGTACTCCACTGGCCTGCAGTAAAATTGTTATCCAATGACTGCCTAATATACTTCTAGCCACATAATCACTTGTTCTTTTCTGTCAGGTAAAATTGTTATCGGCTAACTGCCTAATATACCTCTAACCACAGAATCACTTGTTCTTTTATGTCCAGTGAATGCATAATATTTGGGGCCTGTACTCCACTGGCCTACAGTAAAATTGTTATCCACTGACTGCCTAATATACTGTACCTCCAGCCACATAATCACTTGTTCTTTTCTATCAGATAAATGCATAATTTTTGGGGCCTATACTGGCCTACAGTAAAATTGTTATCCACTGACCGTCTAATATACCTCCAGCCACATAATCACTTGTTCTTTTCTGTCCAGTGAATGCATATTTTTTGGGGCCAGTACTCCTTTGGCCTACAGTAAAATTGCTATCTAGTGACCGCCTTATATACCTCCAGCCACATAATCACTTGTTCTTTTCTGTCCGGTGAATGCCTAATGTTTGGGGCCTGTACTCCACTGGCGTGCAGTAAAATTGTTATCCATAGATCGCCTAATATACCTCTAACCACATACGGTAATCACTTATTCTTTTCTGTCATGTGAATGCATCATTTTTGGGGCCTGTACTCCACTGGCCTGCAGTAAAATTGCTATCCACTGACCGTCTAATATACCTCCAGCCACATAATCACTTGTTCTTTTCTGTCCGGTGAATGCTTAAAGTTTGGGGCCTGTACTCCACTGGCCTACAGTAAAATTGTTATCGACTGACTGCCTAATATACCTCTAACCACAGAATCACTTGTTCTTTTATGTCCAGTGAATGCATAATATTTGGGGCCTGTACTCCACTGGCCTATAGTAAAATTGTTATCCACTGACTGCCTAATATACCTCCAACCAGGGCCGGACTGGGGATAAAAACCAGCCCTGGAAAAAGTTGCACACCAGCCCCACAACGTTGCGTCATTATTTACTTGTTTATAACAGGGGAAAGCATTCATTTTAAAACACGTGTGTAAACACGAATATGAACTTTGCCCCACAATAGCTCTTTTGTAGAACCCCATTGTTCATATTACCGTTTTACTGGCTAGGGCAGCGCTAAATCCCAGCCATCAGTGCCGTTGACGTCACCGGGGTTCCTGGCAGCCCCATGGAGAGCCCCGGCACGTCACCAGATCTTCAAAAAATGCCTTTGCCCTGCGCGATTTAGCGCAGGGCAAAGGAGAGCATCGGAGCATGAACTGCTCCAATGCTCAAGTCAGAAGGCCTGCCTGGGTGAAAATGGAGGGATGTCCGGGTTCAGCTCTGAACCCGAACAACCCCTTTAATTTATACTCAGATATAGTCCTCCTGTAAGTACCTGGCCTTCCCCCTCTGTCCTCCTCTTCCTCACCCCCTTCCCCTTCTGTCCCCCTTGAATGTATGTCAGCAGCAGCACCAGGAGAAGGACTGGAGCTGCAGGCTGCACAGGGACAAGTGAGTGACTGGCAACCCCTTCCTGCTGTCACAGAGTTGCTGGGTTCTCCTGGAAAAGTTGTTGAAGTGCAGCTGCCTGGAGGTGGTGGGCTCCAAGCTTCTCACAGCCACTCTGACCATCATGCATGGAGTTTCAGCTGCCTGGAAGTGACCTCCAGGCTTCTATGTAGGAAGGCACAGTAGACTGCTGGGAGCTGCCTGTGTGGAGGCTGAGTGCAGCATACGGGTAGGCTACCCGACACTGCTAGATTTGAATGTGTAGTTCCCTTTAAGCCAGTCAGGCCGGTTACTGGCAATCCTTATCACAGCCAGCAGAGGGAGCCCCCAGTTCAGTATAAATAGGCTAGGGCCTAGTTCAGGAAGTGTAGAAGTTTCCAGACTCAGTGCAGGGAGGGTTTCCTCCTGAGTCCATATGCATAGAAGACAGAAGGGCATAGCTAAACAGCCTGAAGACACAGAATACCACAGAGGCCGATCAGATAAAGCAAGAGGTACTCAAGATAACAGAGGAGGTACTAGATAAGGACAGCTTCAAGGGTAAGCCAGATAAAGGGCCTTAGACCTTGGAGAGAAAGTGACATGTAGCAGGACCAGTCAGGAATAGTGTGAAAAGCCGCCTGTACTGCATCCCCTGTAATCAACACTCTGTATAATGCCTTGCTAAGACCGGCCATACTGTACTCCCAAGAACCAGCTGTATTCACTGATATTCAGTAAAAGTTCCAGTTTTTGTTGGCTATCCTATGCTTGCTTCATTCTTTTACAATACCATACACGGCGTGTCACCGTTTAATTGACACTGGCGTCACGAACTGTTAAATACCTGCCTGTTCCAGTATTTGCCCCAATTGAAGACGACAGTGGATCCCAGGTTAGTGGTCAATCTGCACTACAAAGCCCAGCATACACTACTGACCCCCTGGGACACTGCATCGCTCTTTTTGGCGTCACGAACAGGATCCGCATACTTCTACAGTGCAGAGAAGTGTGAACTGTGTGCTTTAACTATTTCACCACCGTATGGCAAAGACTGTAACCCTTTATTTCCAAGCCGGTGGATTAAAATTGTGCCTAGGAGGAATCAGAGGCGCTGTACTGTGTTGCGCTACCCCCAGAGGGAAAATCGTATTTGTGGACTGTGATTTATTGGACTTTGCAACACCCTGCTTGCTGTCAGGGAATCGTGATCAAGATGGCCACCGGCCGCCTGGAGTAAAGTTTCCCGCGCTGCTGAGGACCTCCGTGGGCGGATCCCTTCAAAGACACAGAGAATCCCGCCCCTCTTCATCATCGCACCGCCGCGGCCCTGCTTTTCCTGCGTCAGCAACGTCACCGCGTACACAGGACGTCCGGAGTCTCACGAGATTTGGCCTGCGCGAACCCGGCGATTCCGGTAAGAACTTGTATCCGGAGGGAAGGGGATTGTTCCGGCCCCTTTAGTCACCAGCGGCCACCTCGTAATAAGTTAACATGTCAGATCCGGGAGTTGCCGAGCGGCCGGACCCGGGAGAGCTTGCGGCTCCTAATCATCCTATAGCCCCCAGCATGATGCCCTTTACCATGCCTTACTATTTTGGGGCCCCATGGTTTCCCCGCTATAACGGAGAGGCCCATACCCTAAGAGACTTTAAAGAAAAGTTGCTGGCCTTATTCAAACTGTACCCCATAAATGCCGATCAGCAAATGGAAATCTTGCTAGCGCAACTTGAGGGGGCTGCCCGCAGAGAGGTATTATCCTGGCCTGCTGCTGAAAGGAGTACTCTAGAGCAGATATTCACCCGCCTCAGGGCCACTTTTGAAACGAGGACTGCCTCAGAGATAAAGATGCACTTCTTTGGCAAGAAACAGAAGTCCGGTGAGTCCCTCCGTGACTATGCCCTATCACTTCAGGAGGCTTTGGGGGCTGTAATCCAGATAGATCCCAAGGAAGCTGATAACCAGGATCAGACCCTGAGGGAACAATTTATTACTGGAGTGGCTAGTGAGCAAATAAGGACCCAATTAAAGATGCTGTCCGCCCAACACCCCAACAGTACCTTTCTGGACTTTAAAGAACTGGCTATAAAAATTCTGGGGTCAGCAGTATCTACAGAGTTGAGCACCCCACCTGAGTTATCAGCCTGCAGGTCAAAACCGTTTATCATTAACCGAGCTGAGGCCGGTCAAGCTGTTCAAGCTACAGCTACCGATACTATTGCCATGCTGACAGAGCAAGTAAATCACCTCACTAAAAGCCTAGAGAGAGTGTGCAGAAAAATGGAGGAATGGGAAAAACCTATGATGTCAGAAGAGGAGTTCCTGTCACCCTCTAAGCCGTTCTCACCTCCATACCAAGAGACTCACCCCAGGGATCCTGGGAGGCGCAATAGGGGTCGCCAGCGGCCCGTGTGTACATACTGCAAAAAGATGGGACACACAGAATCCACTTGCTGGCAGTTAAACGGGCAACCCCTGAGGCTGAGGACCACCCCTCGGGAGGTAGAACACTAGGTCCAAAAGATCCAAATTGGATGCCACGGTATGTAGGATCCCATCCTAAAATCAATGTGGAGATTAACGGGGTCCCCTTTGAAGCCCTATTAGATACTGGGTCTCAGGTCACTACTATTCAGCTGCCCGCCTTTGAAAGATTCTGGGACACCAATCAATTGACCCAGCCGCCTGAATCCTGGGTAGAGATTATCGCCAGCAATGGCAAACCGGTAAAGATCCATGGATACTGGGAACCCACCCTGCAGGTGGGAGAAGTCACCTTGCCTCAACAGGGGGTGATAGTAGTACAGGCCGGCGACAGAGGAGGACATCCTGTCATTCTAGGCACCAATGTCTTCAAAAACTGTTATGCTGAAATACTTGCCGTATTACATCAGACTCTGCCCACCGCTTCCTCTGCGTCCAAGAGGGTGATTCAAAAGACTATCACTGTGTTAAGTGCCCAGCAGAGGTTTGCTAACGGGAAAGGAGAAATTTGTACTGCCAAGATTCGTGATAATAGGCCTGTGACTTTGCCTCCTAATTCCCAAACTCTCTTATGGTGTCGTGCTGTCCTGGGAGTCCAAGGCCAAGATTATCCAGCCCTGGTGGAGCCAATCCAGATGGAGAACTACCCTTATGTGAGAGCTGCCAAGTGCCTGGTGAACGTCTCCCAAGGTAAAGTACCTGTCCGTCTGATTAACCTGAGTGATCATCCTGTGGCGCTTACTAAGCATTACCCTGTTGCCCAGCTTTCTCAGGTGTTCTTCCAAGACATCATCCGTCTTCCAGTGACAGAAAAGCCGCCAGCTGCAGTCAGCGGATGTCCGCCGGTGCCCCAGTCACAAGTACCCTGGTGGGAAGAGCTACATGTCGGGGACGAGACTACCCCCCAACATCAACAAGAAGGGATACTACGGCTTGTCAAAGAGCACCACCAGGCCTTCAGTAAACATGCTGCTGATTATGGAGAGGTTAGTGCCATACAACACACCATACCTACTGGCTCTCATCCTCCTATCAAGGAGAGATACCGACCCTTACCGCCTACTTCTTATCAGACTGTAAAAGAAATGATCCAAGAGATGAAAGACTCTAATGTAATCCGGGACAGTCGTAGCCCGTGGGCGGCACCCCTGGTCCTTGTAAAGAAGAAGGATGGTGGTATCCGTTTCTGCGTGGACTATAGAAAAATGAACCAAATAACCCACAAAGACGCATACCCACTGCCCCGCATTGAAGAGTCACTAACTGCTCTGGGCTCCGCTGCCTATTTCTCCACATTGGACTTGACCAGTGGCTACTGGCAAGTACCCATGGCCCCGGCAGATAGGGAAAAGACTGCTTTCACCACTCCCATGGGCCTGTTCGAATTCAATTGTATGCCGTTCGGGTTATGTAATGCCCCAGGAACTTTCCAGAGACTAATGGAGCGGTGTTTGGGTCACAAAAACTTCGAAACAGTGCTGCTGTATCTAGATGACGTCATTGTGTACTCAAAAACATATGAAGACCACCTGAAACACTTAGCAGAGGTCTTTGAAATCCTTGTCAAATATGGCCTGAAGGTAAAGCCATCTAAATGCCACTTGCTCAAACCTGCGGTAAAATACCTGGGGCATGTGGTAAGCGGAGAGGGCGTACAACCTGACCCTGATAAGTTAGCGGCTGTCCGTAACTGGCCGGTACCCACTACCGTCAAAGAGGTGAGGGGTTTCCTTGGTTTTGCCGGCTACTATAGACGTTTCATCCCCCATTTTGCTCAAATAGCCGATCCTCTCCAGGAACTCTTGAGGGGGCAGCCCAAGAAAAGTCCTAGAACTCCAGTGCTCATTGAGTGGAATGAAGAGAGAGAGATAGCGTTCCAGTTGTTAAAAAAGAAACTGACCGAGCCTCCCGTGTTAGGTTATCCCGACTACAGCAAGCCCTTCCATCTGTATACTGATGCTAGCAAGCGAGGCCTGGGGGCTGTGTTAGCCCAGATTCAAGAGGGAAAAGAAAGAGTGATAGCTTATGCAAGCCGCTCCCTGAAAGGAGCTGAGAAAAATGACCAGAATTATAGTTCCTTCAAACTAGAATTCCTGGCATTAGTGTGGGCAGTGACGGAAAAATTCAAAGATTATCTAGCCGCTACCCCATTCATTGCATTCACTGATAATAACCCTCTGGCACATCTAAATACAGCTAAATTGGGGGCTCTGGAGCAAAGATGGGCCTCTCGTCTCGCCAACTATGATTTCTCTGTAAAATATCGCGCTGGACGTACTAACGACAATGCTGATGCTTTATCCAGACTTCCCACAGAGACAGCTCCTGATGATGTGCGAGATGCTTGGGAAGATGTAGAAATGCCGGCCTTCTACCATAAATTTGCTCAACAGGATCAGGCTCGGGCTACCAGTAACAGAGCTGCAGTTCCTTCACCCTCCAGTAGGCCGGAACTCAAAGAAGAAAGGTGGGTGAAACTACAGTCTGAAAGTAGAGTGATGGGTGAATTGTTGGACTTCATTACCAGTGGCAGAACCCCTGAGAGGATTCGGCGTAAGAGTACAGATCCTGAGCTCATCAAACTGTGGAGACAGCGCCATCAACTCTTCATACAAAAGGGCCTGTTGCTACGGAGAAGCCTAGACCCAGTGTCCAACGAAAGAGTGCATCAAATTCTCATACCCCGACGAGATGCAGGTATGGTGTTGGAGATGTACCACAATCAATCCGGTCACTTCGGGGTCCAAAAGACTGAGGCAAATATCCGCCAGCGGTTTTACTGGGTGGGCATGAGAGAAGACATGGAGAAGTGGTGTCGGGAGTGCGTAGCCTGTGCCTTGAAACGAGGTGAACACCATGATCAGAGGGCACCACTGAGACCCATTGTAAGTACTCGTCCTCTTGAACTTGTCGCCATCGACCATGTGAAACTGGAGCCTAGTCGCTCAGGGTATGTGTACGCTATGACTATTATTGACCATTTCACTAAGTTTGTTGTAGCGGTGCCTGTGAGAGACCAGACGGCCAAGACTACAGCCGAACTGTTCTGGAAACACTTCCTCCTGCCCTACGGTTGTCCAGAAAAGATCCTCACCGATCAAGGTCCTGCTTTTGAGTCCCATCTGTTCCATGAACTGTGCCGCCTGCACAACTGTAAGAAGATCCGGACGACGGCCTACCATCCGCAAGGTAATGGATTATGTGAAAAAATTAATCAGACCTTGATAGAGATGCTGAGGACCGTGCCTCCTGAAACCAGGGGAGATTGGCCTAATCTGTTGCCACAGCTCATGTTCACATACAATCATACCATACACTGTTCCACCGGGTATACCCCCTTTTATTTGATGTTTGGGCGCCAAGGATTATTGCCTGCTGACCACTCCTTGGATGTACTCGTACCTGATTGCATCAACCCATTCCCTAATACCGACTGGGTTGCTGAACACCAAAGGCGATTGAATACAGCCCAAGCTATTGTTCAGGAACGTATGGACTATGCTAGAGACCGGCAGCAGAGAGACTATGACCAAGCAGCCCATGCAGAACCCCTGAAGATAGGGGCTGTGGTATGGTTAAAAAATAACCGCCGTACCAGTAAACTGGACAGTAAATGGGAGCAAAGTCCTTATGTTGTCACTGCAATCCCAAATGTTGGAACTCACACTTATGAGATCACCCGGGAGGGCAGGGGATCCCAAATTGTACACCGAAACCGGTTAAAGCTCTGCCTGACACCAGAACCCAGTGCCGAGAGTTCTATATCTGAACCCCCTGTGTCAGAGTCATCAACACAGCCCGAGGATCCTATGCAGGCTGTCCGTAATCTAAGGTATGACGCTGATCCCATGCATTGGCTTCTGACACCATGGTTGAACTTGTTGGTGCCCGCTCCGGCACCTACAGTACCTTTACTTCCAGAAGAGCCGGTTCAAGATGCCCCGGATCCAGTTCCCCCTCTAGTGGATCCTGTTGTTCCTGTTGTTCCTGTTGTTCCCGTTGTTCCTGACCAAGGTCTCACGGATGGAGATCCTCCTGTTGCTCCTCTCTCTTCTACCCCGGTGCTAAGAGGAGAGGAAACCCCTGTGTTGAGAAGGTCCACCCGGATGACCAGGGGACGTCCGCCAGTCCATTTAAGAGACTTTGACTATGCTGGTGGTGTCTCCTCCCGAACAGTTACTATCGGAAATAGCCTGCTTGATGTTTGTGCGCAAGAATGGACTCCTCCACGTGAGCCCTTGCCTGTTCTACACCCACGGGGAAACCCTGTGTAGTTCCTTATTATACTTCAGTCAAGAAAAATAGACTAACCTGGTTCACCTTAAGTCCGCTGTGCCAGGTCAGCGGCCGCGCCCAAGAAGAAAGAAGACGCCCCTTTTCCTTGCGTCATTTATTGCAAATGTTATATTTTTGTGTGAAATTGTTGTTTATTATATTTATAATGTAATGTTTAAATTATGCATCAGCTTATGTTGGTTCAGGCATGTGTGTGAGTACGAGGCCTTACTCACGTCAAAGTCTGGGGGTGTGCAGCATACGGGTAGGCTACCCGACACTGCTAGATTTGAATGTGTAGTTCCCTTTAAGCCAGTCAGGCCGGTTACTGGCAATCCTTATCACAGCCAGCAGAGGGAGCCCCCAGTTCAGTATAAATAGGCTAGGGCCTAGTTCAGGAAGTGTAGAAGTTTCCAGACTCAGTGCAGGGAGGGTTTCCTCCTGAGTCCATATGCATAGAAGACAGAAGGGCATAGCTAAACAGCCTGAAGACACAGAATACCACAGAGGCCGATCAGATAAAGCAAGAGGTACTCAAGATAACAGAGGAGGTACTAGATAAGGACAGCTTCAAGGGTATGCCAGATAAAGGGCCTTAGACCTTGGAGAGAAAGTGACATGTAGCAGGACCAGTCAGGAATAGTGTGAAAAGCCGCCTGTACTGCATCCCCTGTAATCAACACTCTGTATAATGCCTTGCTAAGACCGGCCATACTGTACTCCCAAGAACCAGCTGTATTCACTGATATTCAGTAAAAGTTCCAGTTTTTGTTGGCTATCCTATGCTTGCTTCATTCTTTTACAATACCATACACGGCGTGTCACCGTTTAATTGACACTGGCGTCACGAACTGTTAAATACCTGCCTGTTCCAGTATTTGCCCCAATTGAAGACGACAGTGGATCCCAGGTTAGTGGTCAATCTGCACTACAAAGCCCAGCATACACTACTGACCCCCTGGGACACTGCATGAGCAGCATGCTGGATGCAGAGAGTGTGATCACTGTCCCCTCCTGTACAGAGAGCAGCAAGGGACTCTCCAGGAGTGGCATCGGCTGGGCAGGTCCGCTTCTAGGATGTGGGCTCCATGGGCACTCTGTAACCCTCACATGCTTCTTTATACATCACAGCAAGGAGATTGGGGCAGTTGACAGCAGGGCTCTGGCTGGAGGTAGCACTTTGTGAAAGGTTGTCACACAGGTTGTCAGGGGCTGGGAGTGGAGAACATCTTGGTGTGTAACCTGGTGTCACTGTGCTGTACAAAGGATCTGCTGGGCATGGTGCCTCCACAGAGGGCAGATAATCAGATTGACTGAGGAGGGCTTGTACTTTGGAGAAGAATATGTGGCTTCATGTGACAGAGCAGAGGAATCGCACAGAAGAGTGTGTGGATGAGGATACGTCGTGTCTTCAGGAGATCTGCCCCTGACATCTCCAAGTGACAGACACTGCTGGACCCCCCTGGCACCCTGCACACAGAGCCTTCCTGTATGTATGGCTGGTGCCAACTTGTGATCAGATCTGACAGTCTGAAGCCAGGAAGCGCTGCCACCCTGTCCCCAGGTCTGCTCTGTGCATGCACCCAGAGCCCTCTGTGCCCACGCCGGTGATGCCATGTCCCGCAACCATAGTGGAGGTGATGTGGGAGGCTCTGGGCTCTGGATAAAAAGCAGCTCTGGAGGTAAAGGCAGGGGCAGGGACCGTTACTACGGCACGAAAGATGTGGAGTCGGGGCAACAGGGTGCTGTTGAACTCCAGTAGAGGGGATGGGCTGCTTCTCCTGGGCACCGGCAGGGGCAGCGGTGTGGGACCGGGAGGGGGCTTGCAGGAGAGCCGCCGGGGGAAGCAGGGAGCTCGCATGAGCTTATTGGGGAAGCCGCTGTCGTACAACAGCAGCCAGAGCTGCCGGAGGAACGTGAAGTACCGGAGGCTGCATAACTACCTGTGCAACGTGCTGGAGAGACCCCAGGGCTGGTCATTTGTCTACCACATCTTTGTGAGTACCGGACACCGTGCTGCTGTGTATAATGCACCGCCACTCGCCACATGTGGGCATGGCCCTGACATCAAATACATATCAGGGAAAGCTATACTGTGCATTTATAATGTGTGCAGGGTGCCAGGGGGGTCCAGCAGTGTCTGTCACTTAGAGATGTCAGGGGCAGAGCTCCTGGAGACACGACGTATCCTCATCCACACACTCTTCTGTGCGATTCCCCTGCTCTGTCACATGAAGCCACATATTCTTCTCCAAAGTACAAGCCCTCCTCAGTCAATCTGATTCCCTGCCCTCTGTGGAGGCACCATGCCCAGCAGGTCCTTTGTACAGCACAGTGACACCAGGTTACACACCAAGATGTTCTCCACTCCCAGCCCCTGACAACCTGTGTGACAACCTTTCACAAAGTGCTACCTCCAGCCAGAGCCCTGCTGTCAACTGCCCCAATCTCCTTGCTGTGATGCATAAAGAAGCATGTGAGGGTACAGAGTGCCCATGGAGCCCAGATCCTAGAAGCTGATTTGCCCAGCCGATGCCACTCCTGGAGATTACTGTAAACTGGAGACTGTATGTAAACTAATAGTATACACTACATAACCCTGGCAGCCTGCACAGTCACATGTGGGCACAGCCCTGGCATCCAATACATATCACAGAGAGCTATACTGTGCATTATAAGCTATACTGCACAGTATAGCTCTCTGTGATATACCCGTATTTTTCGCCGTATAAGACGCACCGGCCTATAAGACGCACCTAGGTTTTTGAGGAGGAAAATAAGAAAAAAAATATTTTGAACCAAAAGGTGTGCTTTTGGTGGGTTTTGAACTAATTGTGGTCTGTGGATGGCACTATTACTGGGGATCTGTGGCTGACGGACACTGTTATGGGGGGATCTGTGGGTGACGCACTGTTATGGGGGATCTGTGGGTGACGCACTGTTATGGGGGATCTGTGGGTGACGCACTGTTATGGGGGATCTGTGGGTGACGCACTGTTATGGGGGATCTGTGGGTGACGCACTGTTATGGGGGATCTGTGGGTGACACTTATGGGGGATCTGTGGGTGACACTTATGGGGGATCTGTGGGTGACACTTATGGGGGATCTGTGGGTGGCTCTTATTGGGGTCTCTGTGTATGACAGTTATGGGGGGGGGATCTGTGGATGACACATATATAGCATCTTATGCTATGTGTCATCCACAGATCCCCTCCATAAGTGTCCCTGCAGTGAATGACCCTCAATACAGGGCTGGGGGCCGGCATCTGGCTTTATAATGACAGCGGGGCCCGTGCAGTGACTATTCTACTACACGGGCCACGCTCACTGTATAATCGTATGTCTAATAGTAAATAGTTATGTGCATAATCGCATAATGAGCGGAGTACTTACAACCACAAGCGCTCGCCGAGAGGAGGGAGGAGGCAGGAGGCAGGCGGGGAAGACAGGCGCTGGCAGCGTGAGTCATACGTCATGCGCCCACGCCGCCTGCTTCATTCATAAAGTGGGCGGCGCAGGCGCGTGACGTATGACTCACACACTGCCAGCGCCCGTCCTCCCAGCCTGCCTCCTCCCTCCTCTCGGCGAGCGTTTGTAGTTGTAAGTACTCCGCAAAAAATTTGCGCAAAAAATTGCGCAAAAAATCACGCAAAAAATTGCGCAATAATTTGCGCAGAAATTCACACGCAAATTCGCAAATCGCAAAATAAGCTGCATTCGCCGTATAAGACGCACTGCTATTTTCCCCCCACTTTTGGGGGGATAAAAGTACGTCTTATACGGCGAAAAATACGGTATATTGGATGCCAGGGATGTGCCCACATGTGACTGTGCAGGCTGTCAGGGTTATGTAGTGTATATTAGTGTACATACAGTCTTAAAATTTATAGGACTGTATGTAAATAATATACACTACATAACCCTGACAGCCTGCACAGTCACATGTGGGCACAGCCTGGCCCCTTCTTACCCCCAGTATTTGCGGCTCCTCAAGTCCTCTCAGGGCTGTTTGCATCGGTCATGACGGCGGGCGGCAGACACAGGGGTCGGGCTCTGCTTCCGGTCTGCGGCCTGGGCCCGGCATATTGAATCTGGAGGTGAGGCCACTTGCAGGAAGTCAGAGAGGGGCAGCCACACACAGGACAGCCAGCCTGGAGGATCACGGGCTGCTGCTCACAGTGACACCAGGTGGTCGGAGGGAGCAGTGCCGCTCCCACTACAGAGCTTTCAGATTCGGCCTGCCGGCCGCAGAAAAGGTGCAGACACATCTTAAAGCAGCCCCAGGGCCGGCGGCCTACCGGGAAATTTCCCGGTATCCCGGTGGGCCAGTCCGGCCCTGCCTCCAACCACAGAATCACTTGTTCTTTTATGTCGAGTGAATGCATAATACCTGTATTTGGGGCCTGTACTCCACTGGCCTACAGTAAAATTGTTATCCACTGACTGCCTAATATACTGTACCTCCAGCCACATAATCACTTGTTCTTTTCAATCAGATAAATGCATAATTTTTGGGGCCTATACTGGCCTACAGTAAAATAGTTATCCACTGACCGTCTAATATACTTCCAGCCACATAATCCCTTTTTTTTTCTGTCAGATGAGTGCATAATTTCTGGGGTCTGTACTCCACTGGCCTACAGTAAAACTGTTATTTAGTGAACGCCTAATGTACCTCCAGCCACATAATCACTTGTTCTTTTCTGTCCGGTGAATGCCTAATGTTTTGGGCCTGTACTCCACTGGCCTGCAGTAAAATTGTTATCCACTGACCACCTAATATACCTCCAGCCACATAATCACTTGTTCTTTTCTGTCAGATGAATTCATAATTTTTGGGGCCTGTACTCCACTAGTCTGCAGTAAAATTATTATCCACTGACCGCCTAATATACCTCCAGTAACATAATCACTTGTTCTATTCTGTCAGGGGAATGCATAATTTTTGGGGCCTGTACTCCACTGGTCTGCAGTAAAATTATTATCCACTGACCGCCTAATATACCTCCAGCCACATAATCACTTGTTCTTTTCTGTCCGGGGAATGAATAATTTTTGGGGCCTATACTTCCCTGGCCTACAGTAAAATTGTTATCCACTGACTGCCTGATATACTTCTAGCCACATAATCACTTGTTCTTTTCTGTCAGGTAAATGCATAATTTTTGGGGCCTATACTCCACTGGCCTGCAGTAAAATTGTTATGCACTGATCGTCTAATATACCTCCAGCCACATAAACACTTGTTCTTTTCTGTCCAGTGAATGCATAATTTTTGGGGCCTGTACTCCACTGGCCTACAGTAAAATTGCTATCCAGTGACCGCAAAATATACCTCCAGCCACATAATCACTTGTTCTTTTCTGTCTGGTGAATGCCTAATGTTTGGGGCCTGTACTCAACTGGCGTGCAGTAAAATTTTCATCCATAGACCGCCTAATATACCTCTAACCACATACGGTAATCACTTGTTCTTTTCTGTCATGTGAATGCATAATTTTTGGGGCCTGTACTCCATTGGCCTACAGTAAAATTGCTATCCACTGACCGTCTAATATACCTCCAGCCACATAATCACTTGTTCTTTTCTGTCCGGTGAATGCCTAAAGTTTGGGGCCTGTACTACACTGGCCTGCAGTAAATTTGTTATCGACTGACTGTCTAATATACCTCCAACCACAGAATTACTTGTTCTTTTATGTCGAGTGAATGCATAATACCTGTATTTGGGGCCTGTACTCCACTGGCCTACAGTAAAATTGTTATCCACTGACTGCCTAATATACTGTACCTCCAGCCACATAATCACTTGTTCTTTTCTGTCTGGTGAATGCCTAATATTTGGGGCCTGTACTCCACTGGCCTGCAGTAAAATTGCTATCCTCTGACCGCCTAATGTTCCTCCAGCAACATAATCACTTGTTCTTTTCTGTCCGGTAAATGCCAAATGTTTGGGGCCTGTACTCCACTGGCCTACAGTAAAATTGCTATCTAGTGACCGCCTTATATACCTCCATCCACATAATCACTTGTTCTTTTCTGTCCGGTGAATGCCTAATGTTTGGGGCCTGTACTCCACTGGCCTGCAGTAAAATTGTTATCCACTGACCACCTAATACACCTGCAGCCACATAATAACTTGTTCTTTTCTGTCAGGGAAATAAATAATTTTTGGGGCCTATACTTCCCTGGCCTACAGTAAAATTGTTATCCACTGACCGTCTAATATACCTCCAGCCACATAATCACTTGTTCTTTTCTGTCCAGTGAATGCATATTTTTGGGGGCCTGTACTCCACTGGCCTACAGTAAAATTGCTATCTATTGACCGCCTTATATACCTCCAGCCACATAATCACTTGTTCTTTTCTGTCCGGTGAATGCCTAATGTTTGGGGCCTGTACTCCACTAGCGTGCAGTAAAATTGTTATCCATAGACCGCCTAATATACCTCTAACCACATACGGTAATCACTTGTTCTTTTCTGTCATGTGAATGCATCATTTTTGGGGCCTGTACTCCACTGGCCTGCAGTAAAATTGCTATCCACTGACCGTCTAATATACCTCCAGCCACATAATGACTTGTTCTTTTCTGTCCGGTGAATGCCAAATGTTTGGAGCCTGTACTCCACTGGCCTGCAGTAAAATTGTTATCGACTGACTGCCTTATAAACCTCTAACCACAGAATCACTTGTTCTTTTATGTCAAGTGAATGCATAATATTTGGGGCCTGTACTCCACTGGCCTACAGTAAAATTGTTATCCACTGACTGACTAATATACTGTACCTCCAGCCACATAATCACTTGTTCTTTTCTATCAGATAAATGCCTATTTTTTGGGGCCTATACTGGCCTACAGTAAAATAGTTATCCACTGACCGTCTAATTTACTTCCAGCCACATAATCCCTTTTTTTTTCTGTCAGATGAGTGCATAATTTCTGGGGTCTGTACTCCACTGGCCTACAGTAAAACTGTTATTTAGTGAACGCCTAATGTACCTCCAGCCACATAATCACTTGTTCTTTTCTGTCCGGTGAATGCCTAAAGTTTGGGGCCTGTACTCCACTGGCCTGCAGTAAAATTGTTATCGACTGACTGCCTAATATACCTCCAACCACAGAATCACTTGTTCTTTTATGTCGAGTGAATGCATAATACCTGTATTTGGGGCCTGTACTCCACTGGCCTACAGTAAAATTGTTATCCACTGACTGCCTAATATACTGTACCTCCAGCCACATAATCACTTGTTCTTTTCTGTCCGGTAAATGCCAAATGTTTGGGCTTGTACTCCACTGGCCTACAGTAAAATTGCTATCTAGTGACCGCCTTATATACCTCCAGCCACATAATCACTTGTTCTTTTCTGTCCGGTGAATGCCTAATGTTTGGGGCCTGTACTCCACTGGCCTGCAGTAAAATTGTTATCCACTGACCACCTAATATACCTCCAGCCACATAATCACTTGTTCTTTTCTGTCAGGGGAATAAATAATTTTTGGGGCCTATACTTCCCTGGCCTACAGTAAAATTGTTATCCACTGACCGTTTAATATACCTCCAGCCACATAATCACTTGTTCTTTTCTGTCCAGTGAATGCATATTTTTTGGGGCCTGTACTCCACTGGCCTACAGTAAAATTGCTATCTAGTGACCGCCTTATATACCTCCAGCCACATAATCACTTGTTCTTTTCTGTCCGGTGAATGCCTAATGTTTGGGGCCTGTACTCCACTGGCGTGCAGGAAAATTGTTATCAATAGACCGCCTAATATACCTCTAACCACATACGGTAATCACTTGTTCTTTTCTGTCATGTGAATGCATCATTTTTGGGGCCAGTACTCCACTGGCCTGCAGTAAAATTGCTATCCACTGACCGTCTAATATACCTCCAGCCACATAATCACTTGTTCTTTTCTGCCCGGTGAATGCTTAAAGTTTGGGGCCTGTACTCCACTGGCCTGCAGTAAAATTGTTATCGACTGACTGCCTAATAAACCTCTAACCACAGAATCACTTGTTCTTTTATGTCAAGTGAATGCATAATATTTGGGGCCTGTACTCCACTGGCCTACAGTAAAATTGTTATCCACTGACTGCCTAATATACTGTACCTCCAGCCACATAATCACTTGTTCTTTTCTATCAGATAAATGCCTAATTTTTGGGGCCTATACTGGCCTACAGTAAAATAGTTATCCACTGACCGTGTAATATACTTCCATACCTCCAGCCAAATAATCACTTGTTCTTTTCTGTCCGGTGAATGCCTAATGTTTGGGGCCTGTACTCCACTGGCCTGCAGTAAAATTGTTATCCACTGACCACCTAATATACCTCCAGCCACATAATCACTTGTTCTTTTCTGTCAGATGAATTCATAATTTTTGGGGCCTGTACTCCACTGGTCTGCAGTAAAATTATTATCCACTGATCGCCTAATATACCTCCAGTAACATAATCACTTGTTCTATTCTGTCCGGTGAATGCCTAATGTTTGGGGCCTGTACTCCACTGGCCTGCTGTAAAATTGTTATCCACTGACAACCTAATATACCTCCAGTAACATAATCACTTGTTCTATTCTGTCAAGGGAATGCATAAATTTTGGGGCCTGTACTCCACTGGCCTACAATAAAATTGTTATCCACTGATCGCCTAATATACCTCCAGCCACATAATCACTTGTTCTTTTCTGTCCGGGGAATGAATAATTTTTGGGGCCTATACTTCCCTGGCCTACAGTAAAATTGTTATTCACTGACCGTCTAATATACCTCCAGCCACATAATCACTTGTTCTTTTCTGTCCGGTGAATGCCTAATGTTTGGAGCCTGTACTCCACTGGCCTGCAGTAAAATTGTTATCCACCGACTGCCTAATATACTTCTAGCCACATAATCACTTGTTCTTTTCTGTCAGGTAAATGCATAATTTTTGGGACCTATACTCCACTGGCCTGCAGTAAAATTGTTATGCACTGATCGTCTAATATACCTCCAGCCACATAATCACTTGTTCTTTTCTGTCCAGTGAATGCATAATTTTTGGGGCCTGTACTCCACTGGCCTACAGTAAAATTACTAATTAGTGACCGCCTAATATACCTCCAGCCACATAATCACTTGTTCTTTTCTGTCTGGTGAATGCCTAATGTTTGGGGCCTGTACTCAACTGGCGTGCAGTAAAATTTTCATCCATAGACCGCCTAATATACCTCTAACCACATACGGTAATCACTTGTTCTTTTCTGTCATGTGAATGCATAATTTTTGGGGCCTGTACTCCACTGGCCTGCAGTAAAATTGCTATCCACTGATCGTCTAATATACCTCCAGCCACATAATCACTTGTTCTTTTCTGTCCGGTGAATGCCTAAAGTTTGGGGCCTGTACTCCACTGGCCTTCAGTAAAATTGTTATCCACTGACTGCTTAATATACGTACCTCCAGCCACATAATCACTTGTTCTTTTCTGTCCGGTGAATGCCTAAAGTTTGGGGCCTGTACTCCACTGGCCTGCAGTAAAATTGTTATCGACTGACTGCCTAATATACCTCCAACCACAGAATCACTTGTTCTTTAATGTCAAGTGAATGCATAATGCCTGTATTTGGTGCCTGTACTCCACTGGCCTACAGTAAAATTGTTATCCACTGACTGCCTAATTTACTGTACCTCCAGCCACATAATCACTTGTTCTTTTCTGTCTGGTGAATGCCTAATATTCGGGGCCTGTACTCCACTGGCCTGCAGTAAAATTGCTATCTAGTGACCGCCTTATATTCCTCCAGCCACATAATCACTTGTTTTTTTCTGTCCGGTAAATGCCTAATGTTTGGGGCCTGTACTCCACTGGCCTGCAGTAAAATTGTTATCCACTGACCACCTAATATACCTCCAGCCACATAATCACTTGTTCTTTTCTGTCAGGGGAATAAATAATTTTTGGGGCCTATACTTCCCTGGCCTGCAGTAAAATTGTTATCGACTGACTGCCTAATATACCTCCAACCACAGAATCACTTGTTCTTTTATGTCGAGTGAATGCATAATACCTGTATTTGGGGCCTGTACTCCACTGGCCTACAGTAAAATTGTTATCCACTGACTGCCTAATATACTGTACCTCCAGCCACATAATCACTTGTTCTTTTCTGTCTAGTGAATGTCTAATATTTGGAGCCTGTACTCCACTGGCCTGCAGTAAAATTGCTATCTAGTGACCGCCTTATATTCCTCCAGCCACATAATCACTTGTTCTTTTCTGTCCGGTAAATGCCTAATGTTTGGGGCCTGTACTCCACTGGCCTGCAGTAAAATTGTTATCCACTGACCACCTAATATACCTCCAGCCACATAATCACTTGTTCTTTTCTGTCAGGGGAATAAATAATTTTTGGGGCCTATGCTTCCCTGGCCTACAGTAAAATTGTTATCCACTGACCGTCTAATATACCTCCAGCCACATAATCACTTGTTCTTTTCTGTCCAGTGAATGCATATTTTTTGGGGCCTGTACTCCACTGGCCTACAGTAAAATTGCTATCTAGTGACCACCTTATATACCTCTAACCACATACGGTAATCACTTGTTCTTTTCTGTCATGTGAATGCATAAATTTTGGGGCCTGTACTCCACTGGCCTGCAGTAAAATTGCTATCCACTGACCGCCTTATATACCTCCAGCCACATAATCACTTGCTCTTTTCTGTCCGGTGAATGCCTATTGTTTGGGGCCTGTACTTCACTGGCGTGCAGTAAAATTGTTATCCATAGACCGCCTAATATACCTCTAACCACATACGGTAATCACTTGTTCTTTTCTGTCATGTGAATGCATAATTTTTGGGGCCTGTACTCCACTGGCCTGCAGTAAAATTGCTATTCACTGACCGCCTTATATACCTCCAGCCACATAATCACTTGTTCTTTTCTGTCAGGTAAATGCCTATTTTTTGGGGCCTGTACTCCATTGGCCTAAAATAAAAAAAATTCTAAGCTCCAGCAGGGCACATTTTTTAGTTTCCCTTTAAGACGCATAAAAATGCTGCCTGATTAAAATCTTTGTGGGAATTTTTGCCATTGAACCCCCTCTGGTATGTCACTGTCCATGTTGTGGGACTATTTGTGCACTTCTAGTATGTATTTGGTGGCTGCAAATATGACCTTAAGGTTTTTTTAGTTTCGCCTGCCATTAAAGTGAATAGGGCCCGCCGCGAACGCGTGGTTCGCGAACATTTGATTGTGAACGCGCGTTCGCTTTCGCGAAACGTCCCGGCCGATGTTTGTCCATCACTACTTGTTACAATAACGAAGTGAACGCCTAATGTACCTCCAGCCACATAATCACTTGTTCTTTTCTGTCCGGTGAATGCCTAAAGTTTGGGGCCTGTACTCCACTGGCCTGCAGTAAAATTGTTATCGACTGACTGCCTAATATACCTCCAACCACAGAATCACTTGTTCTTTTATGTCGAGTGAATGCATAATACCTGTATTTGGGGCCTGTACTCCACTGGCCTACAGTAAAATTGTTATCCACTGACTGCCTAATATACTGTACCTCCAGCCACATAATCACTTGTTCTTTTCTGTCCGGTAAATGCCAAATGTTTGGGCTTGTACTCCACTGGCCTACAGTAAAATTGCTATCTAGTGACCGCCTTATATACCTCCAGCCACATAATCACTTGTTCTTTTCTGTCCGGTGAATGCCTAATGTTTGGGGCCTGTACTCCACTGGCCTGCAGTAAAATTGTTATCCACTGACCACCTAATATACCTCCAGCCACATAATCACTTGTTCTTTTCTGTCAGGGGAATAAATAATTTTTGGGGCCTATACTTCCCTGGCCTACAGTAAAATTGTTATCCACTGACCGTTTAATATACCTCCAGCCACATAATCACTTGTTCTTTTCTGTCCAGTGAATGCATATTTTTTGGGGCCTGTACTCCACTGGCCTACAGTAAAATTGCTATCTAGTGACCGCCTTATATACCTCCAGCCACATAATCACTTGTTCTTTTCTGTCCGGTGAATGCCTAATGTTTGGGGCCTGTACTCCACTGGCGTGCAGGAAAATTGTTATCAATAGACCGCCTAATATACCTCTAACCACATACGGTAATCACTTGTTCTTTTCTGTCATGTGAATGCATCATTTTTGGGGCCAGTACTCCACTGGCCTGCAGTAAAATTGCTATCCACTGACCGTCTAATATACCTCCAGCCACATAATCACTTGTTCTTTTCTGCCCGGTGAATGCTTAAAGTTTGGGGCCTGTACTCCACTGGCCTGCAGTAAAATTGTTATCGACTGACTGCCTAATAAACCTCTAACCACAGAATCACTTGTTCTTTTATGTCAAGTGAATGCATAATATTTGGGGCCTGTACTCCACTGGCCTACAGTAAAATTGTTATCCACTGACTGCCTAATATACTGTACCTCCAGCCACATAATCACTTGTTCTTTTCTATCAGATAAATGCCTAATTTTTGGGGCCTATACTGGCCTACAGTAAAATAGTTATCCACTGACCGTGTAATATACTTCCATACCTCCAGCCAAATAATCACTTGTTCTTTTCTGTCCGGTGAATGCCTAATGTTTGGGGCCTGTACTCCACTGGCCTGCAGTAAAATTGTTATCCACTGACCACCTAATATACCTCCAGCCACATAATCACTTGTTCTTTTCTGTCAGATGAATTCATAATTTTTGGGGCCTGTACTCCACTGGTCTGCAGTAAAATTATTATCCACTGATCGCCTAATATACCTCCAGTAACATAATCACTTGTTCTATTCTGTCCGGTGAATGCCTAATGTTTGGGGCCTGTACTCCACTGGCCTGCTGTAAAATTGTTATCCACTGACAACCTAATATACCTCCAGTAACATAATCACTTGTTCTATTCTGTCAAGGGAATGCATAAATTTTGGGGCCTGTACTCCACTGGCCTACAATAAAATTGTTATCCACTGATCGCCTAATATACCTCCAGCCACATAATCACTTGTTCTTTTCTGTCCGGGGAATGAATAATTTTTGGGGCCTATACTTCCCTGGCCTACAGTAAAATTGTTATTCACTGACCGTCTAATATACCTCCAGCCACATAATCACTTGTTCTTTTCTGTCCGGTGAATGCCTAATGTTTGGAGCCTGTACTCCACTGGCCTGCAGTAAAATTGTTATCCACCGACTGCCTAATATACTTCTAGCCACATAATCACTTGTTCTTTTCTGTCAGGTAAATGCATAATTTTTGGGACCTATACTCCACTGGCCTGCAGTAAAATTGTTATGCACTGATCGTCTAATATACCTCCAGCCACATAATCACTTGTTCTTTTCTGTCCAGTGAATGCATAATTTTTGGGGCCTGTACTCCACTGGCCTACAGTAAAATTACTAATTAGTGACCGCCTAATATACCTCCAGCCACATAATCACTTGTTCTTTTCTGTCTGGTGAATGCCTAATGTTTGGGGCCTGTACTCAACTGGCGTGCAGTAAAATTTTCATCCATAGACCGCCTAATATACCTCTAACCACATACGGTAATCACTTGTTCTTTTCTGTCATGTGAATGCATAATTTTTGGGGCCTGTACTCCACTGGCCTGCAGTAAAATTGCTATCCACTGATCGTCTAATATACCTCCAGCCACATAATCACTTGTTCTTTTCTGTCCGGTGAATGCCTAAAGTTTGGGGCCTGTACTCCACTGGCCTTCAGTAAAATTGTTATCCACTGACTGCTTAATATACGTACCTCCAGCCACATAATCACTTGTTCTTTTCTGTCCGGTGAATGCCTAAAGTTTGGGGCCTGTACTCCACTGGCCTGCAGTAAAATTGTTATCGACTGACTGCCTAATATACCTCCAACCACAGAATCACTTGTTCTTTAATGTCAAGTGAATGCATAATGCCTGTATTTGGTGCCTGTACTCCACTGGCCTACAGTAAAATTGTTATCCACTGACTGCCTAATTTACTGTACCTCCAGCCACATAATCACTTGTTCTTTTCTGTCTGGTGAATGCCTAATATTCGGGGCCTGTACTCCACTGGCCTGCAGTAAAATTGCTATCTAGTGACCGCCTTATATTCCTCCAGCCACATAATCACTTGTTTTTTTCTGTCCGGTAAATGCCTAATGTTTGGGGCCTGTACTCCACTGGCCTGCAGTAAAATTGTTATCCACTGACCACCTAATATACCTCCAGCCACATAATCACTTGTTCTTTTCTGTCAGGGGAATAAATAATTTTTGGGGCCTATACTTCCCTGGCCTGCAGTAAAATTGTTATCGACTGACTGCCTAATATACCTCCAACCACAGAATCACTTGTTCTTTTATGTCGAGTGAATGCATAATACCTGTATTTGGGGCCTGTACTCCACTGGCCTACAGTAAAATTGTTATCCACTGACTGCCTAATATACTGTACCTCCAGCCACATAATCACTTGTTCTTTTCTGTCTAGTGAATGTCTAATATTTGGAGCCTGTACTCCACTGGCCTGCAGTAAAATTGCTATCTAGTGACCGCCTTATATTCCTCCAGCCACATAATCACTTGTTCTTTTCTGTCCGGTAAATGCCTAATGTTTGGGGCCTGTACTCCACTGGCCTGCAGTAAAATTGTTATCCACTGACCACCTAATATACCTCCAGCCACATAATCACTTGTTCTTTTCTGTCAGGGGAATAAATAATTTTTGGGGCCTATGCTTCCCTGGCCTACAGTAAAATTGTTATCCACTGACCGTCTAATATACCTCCAGCCACATAATCACTTGTTCTTTTCTGTCCAGTGAATGCATATTTTTTGGGGCCTGTACTCCACTGGCCTACAGTAAAATTGCTATCTAGTGACCACCTTATATACCTCTAACCACATACGGTAATCACTTGTTCTTTTCTGTCATGTGAATGCATAAATTTTGGGGCCTGTACTCCACTGGCCTGCAGTAAAATTGCTATCCACTGACCGCCTTATATACCTCCAGCCACATAATCACTTGCTCTTTTCTGTCCGGTGAATGCCTATTGTTTGGGGCCTGTACTTCACTGGCGTGCAGTAAAATTGTTATCCATAGACCGCCTAATATACCTCTAACCACATACGGTAATCACTTGTTCTTTTCTGTCATGTGAATGCATAATTTTTGGGGCCTGTACTCCACTGGCCTGCAGTAAAATTGCTATTCACTGACCGCCTTATATACCTCCAGCCACATAATCACTTGTTCTTTTCTGTCAGGTAAATGCCTATTTTTTGGGGCCTGTACTCCATTGGCCTAAAATAAAAAAAATTCTAAGCTCCAGCAGGGCACATTTTTTAGTTTCCCTTTAAGACGCATAAAAATGCTGCCTGATTAAAATCTTTGTGGGAATTTTTGCCATTGAACCCCCTCTGGTATGTCACTGTCCATGTTGTGGGACTATTTGTGCACTTCTAGTATGTATTTGGTGGCTGCAAATATGACCTTAAGGTTTTTTTAGTTTCGCCTGCCATTAAAGTGAATAGGGCCCGCCGCGAACGCGTGGTTCGCGAACATTTGATTGTGAACGCGCGTTCGCTTTCGCGAAACGTCCCGGCCGATGTTTGTCCATCACTACTTGTTACAATAACGAAGTGAACGCCTAATGTACCTCCAGCCACATAATCACTTGTTCTTTTCTGTCCGGTGAATGCCTAAAGTTTGGGGCCTGTACTCCACTGGCCTGCAGTAAAATTGTTATCGACTGACTGCCTAATATACCTCCAACCACAGAATCACTTGTTCTTTTATGTCGAGTGAATGCATAATACCTGTATTTGGGGCCTGTACTCCACTGGCCTACAGTAAAATTGTTATCCACTGACTGCCTAATATACTGTACCTCCAGCCACATAATCACTTGTTCTTTTCTGTCCGGTAAATGCCAAATGTTTGGGCTTGTACTCCACTGGCCTACAGTAAAATTGCTATCTAGTGACCGCCTTATATACCTCCAGCCACATAATCACTTGTTCTTTTCTGTCCGGTGAATGCCTAATGTTTGGGGCCTGTACTCCACTGGCCTGCAGTAAAATTGTTATCCACTGACCACCTAATATACCTCCAGCCACATAATCACTTGTTCTTTTCTGTCAGGGGAATAAATAATTTTTGGGGCCTATACTTCCCTGGCCTACAGTAAAATTGTTATCCACTGACCGTTTAATATACCTCCAGCCACATAATCACTTGTTCTTTTCTGTCCAGTGAATGCATATTTTTTGGGGCCTGTACTCCACTGGCCTACAGTAAAATTGCTATCTAGTGACCGCCTTATATACCTCCAGCCACATAATCACTTGTTCTTTTCTGTCCGGTGAATGCCTAATGTTTGGGGCCTGTACTCCACTGGCGTGCAGGAAAATTGTTATCAATAGACCGCCTAATATACCTCTAACCACATACGGTAATCACTTGTTCTTTTCTGTCATGTGAATGCATCATTTTTGGGGCCAGTACTCCACTGGCCTGCAGTAAAATTGCTATCCACTGACCGTCTAATATACCTCCAGCCACATAATCACTTGTTCTTTTCTGCCCGGTGAATGCTTAAAGTTTGGGGCCTGTACTCCACTGGCCTGCAGTAAAATTGTTATCGACTGACTGCCTAATAAACCTCTAACCACAGAATCACTTGTTCTTTTATGTCAAGTGAATGCATAATATTTGGGGCCTGTACTCCACTGGCCTACAGTAAAATTGTTATCCACTGACTGCCTAATATACTGTACCTCCAGCCACATAATCACTTGTTCTTTTCTATCAGATAAATGCCTAATTTTTGGGGCCTATACTGGCCTACAGTAAAATAGTTATCCACTGACCGTGTAATATACTTCCATACCTCCAGCCAAATAATCACTTGTTCTTTTCTGTCCGGTGAATGCCTAATGTTTGGGGCCTGTACTCCACTGGCCTGCAGTAAAATTGTTATCCACTGACCACCTAATATACCTCCAGCCACATAATCACTTGTTCTTTTCTGTCAGATGAATTCATAATTTTTGGGGCCTGTACTCCACTGGTCTGCAGTAAAATTATTATCCACTGATCGCCTAATATACCTCCAGTAACATAATCACTTGTTCTATTCTGTCCGGTGAATGCCTAATGTTTGGGGCCTGTACTCCACTGGCCTGCTGTAAAATTGTTATCCACTGACAACCTAATATACCTCCAGTAACATAATCACTTGTTCTATTCTGTCAAGGGAATGCATAAATTTTGGGGCCTGTACTCCACTGGCCTACAATAAAATTGTTATCCACTGATCGCCTAATATACCTCCAGCCACATAATCACTTGTTCTTTTCTGTCCGGGGAATGAATAATTTTTGGGGCCTATACTTCCCTGGCCTACAGTAAAATTGTTATTCACTGACCGTCTAATATACCTCCAGCCACATAATCACTTGTTCTTTTCTGTCCGGTGAATGCCTAATGTTTGGAGCCTGTACTCCACTGGCCTGCAGTAAAATTGTTATCCACCGACTGCCTAATATACTTCTAGCCACATAATCACTTGTTCTTTTCTGTCAGGTAAATGCATAATTTTTGGGACCTATACTCCACTGGCCTGCAGTAAAATTGTTATGCACTGATCGTCTAATATACCTCCAGCCACATAATCACTTGTTCTTTTCTGTCCAGTGAATGCATAATTTTTGGGGCCTGTACTCCACTGGCCTACAGTAAAATTACTAATTAGTGACCGCCTAATATACCTCCAGCCACATAATCACTTGTTCTTTTCTGTCTGGTGAATGCCTAATGTTTGGGGCCTGTACTCAACTGGCGTGCAGTAAAATTTTCATCCATAGACCGCCTAATATACCTCTAACCACATACGGTAATCACTTGTTCTTTTCTGTCATGTGAATGCATAATTTTTGGGGCCTGTACTCCACTGGCCTGCAGTAAAATTGCTATCCACTGATCGTCTAATATACCTCCAGCCACATAATCACTTGTTCTTTTCTGTCCGGTGAATGCCTAAAGTTTGGGGCCTGTACTCCACTGGCCTTCAGTAAAATTGTTATCCACTGACTGCTTAATATACGTACCTCCAGCCACATAATCACTTGTTCTTTTCTGTCCGGTGAATGCCTAAAGTTTGGGGCCTGTACTCCACTGGCCTGCAGTAAAATTGTTATCGACTGACTGCCTAATATACCTCCAACCACAGAATCACTTGTTCTTTAATGTCAAGTGAATGCATAATGCCTGTATTTGGTGCCTGTACTCCACTGGCCTACAGTAAAATTGTTATCCACTGACTGCCTAATTTACTGTACCTCCAGCCACATAATCACTTGTTCTTTTCTGTCTGGTGAATGCCTAATATTCGGGGCCTGTACTCCACTGGCCTGCAGTAAAATTGCTATCTAGTGACCGCCTTATATTCCTCCAGCCACATAATCACTTGTTTTTTTCTGTCCGGTAAATGCCTAATGTTTGGGGCCTGTACTCCACTGGCCTGCAGTAAAATTGTTATCCACTGACCACCTAATATACCTCCAGCCACATAATCACTTGTTCTTTTCTGTCAGGGGAATAAATAATTTTTGGGGCCTATACTTCCCTGGCCTGCAGTAAAATTGTTATCGACTGACTGCCTAATATACCTCCAACCACAGAATCACTTGTTCTTTTATGTCGAGTGAATGCATAATACCTGTATTTGGGGCCTGTACTCCACTGGCCTACAGTAAAATTGTTATCCACTGACTGCCTAATATACTGTACCTCCAGCCACATAATCACTTGTTCTTTTCTGTCTAGTGAATGTCTAATATTTGGAGCCTGTACTCCACTGGCCTGCAGTAAAATTGCTATCTAGTGACCGCCTTATATTCCTCCAGCCACATAATCACTTGTTCTTTTCTGTCCGGTAAATGCCTAATGTTTGGGGCCTGTACTCCACTGGCCTGCAGTAAAATTGTTATCCACTGACCACCTAATATACCTCCAGCCACATAATCACTTGTTCTTTTCTGTCAGGGGAATAAATAATTTTTGGGGCCTATGCTTCCCTGGCCTACAGTAAAATTGTTATCCACTGACCGTCTAATATACCTCCAGCCACATAATCACTTGTTCTTTTCTGTCCAGTGAATGCATATTTTTTGGGGCCTGTACTCCACTGGCCTACAGTAAAATTGCTATCTAGTGACCACCTTATATACCTCTAACCACATACGGTAATCACTTGTTCTTTTCTGTCATGTGAATGCATAAATTTTGGGGCCTGTACTCCACTGGCCTGCAGTAAAATTGCTATCCACTGACCGCCTTATATACCTCCAGCCACATAATCACTTGCTCTTTTCTGTCCGGTGAATGCCTATTGTTTGGGGCCTGTACTTCACTGGCGTGCAGTAAAATTGTTATCCATAGACCGCCTAATATACCTCTAACCACATACGGTAATCACTTGTTCTTTTCTGTCATGTGAATGCATAATTTTTGGGGCCTGTACTCCACTGGCCTGCAGTAAAATTGCTATTCACTGACCGCCTTATATACCTCCAGCCACATAATCACTTGTTCTTTTCTGTCAGGTAAATGCCTATTTTTTGGGGCCTGTACTCCATTGGCCTAAAATAAAAAAAATTCTAAGCTCCAGCAGGGCACATTTTTTAGTTTCCCTTTAAGACGCATAAAAATGCTGCCTGATTAAAATCTTTGTGGGAATTTTTGCCATTGAACCCCCTCTGGTATGTCACTGTCCATGTTGTGGGACTATTTGTGCACTTCTAGTATGTATTTGGTGGCTGCAAATATGACCTTAAGGTTTTTTTAGTTTCGCCTGCCATTAAAGTGAATAGGGCCCGCCGCGAACGCGTGGTTCGCGAACATTTGATTGTGAACGCGCGTTCGCTTTCGCGAAACGTCCCGGCCGATGTTTGTCCATCACTACTTGTTACAATAACGAAGACTTTGGTTCTTCTTTCCTTATCATTAATAAATAAGCATAATTGATCTCCAACAGGGCTAAATATACCGCAAATCAAAAAAGAGTCAGACCTTCCAGCTGCCCATGGCACAAAATGCAACAGTGCTCCTGCAGCAGCCAAGTGGGGAGGTGGAGAGGATGGGAGTGGTGGCTGCAGCAATGATAGTGGTTGGAGTACACATGGAGGGTCTAGTCCTCCCTGTGGCCAGTGAACAGTAATGGAGGGGCACACCCTGGTGATGATCTCCTGCTTGGTGGTGGTTCCCTTGGTGTTGGTGAGTACCTCTCGCTGCCAGTCTTGTCTACCTGCCTTGCAACCCACTAAAGTGGTACTGTAGCAACGCAGGTGTTAGTACATGCAATGATGAAGTCCACTGTACATTGCTGAAGGTGGAGGCAAAATGCAAATACACATACTCACAATAGTTGTCACAGTTCAGAGGATGCATGGACCTGCAGATCTTACTCAGGATGCAATTTCCACTGTTCTTTATAGTTTTATAGGCTGCACAGATAGGGCTAACAGGCCTAGATATTTTCTCACTCTTCCAGTATCTGCACTTCTCTCTGTGATTCAGCCACATGGATGCAAAATCTCTTGCAGCTTTCTGCACCACACTTGTTTGTACAACCTCGAGACGGCCCCAATCTCTGACAGGCTAAGTTTTGTTTCTTTTTCAGGTTGTTGTACTCACAGTAAACAGTGCTACAGGTTTCCTCTGAGAGACACAGTGTATTCATACAGATGGTCAGTCTGTCTCACAAGTATGGCAGGGTCCCAGTTCTCCCAGGCAAGGTGCTATGGAGTTTAGCAGCTATCTACAAATTTATCTCCACAGTCTTTAGTCACGCACCACTCCTCTCACACTCCAAAATGACTTAAAGAGGTATTCCCATATCAGACAATAGTGGCATAGTGACATCTATGATAATATATGCCACTATTTTCTGAAAGGTGCTGGTCCCACACTTATTTAGTAACCTGAGCCGACAAAGTGAAGGAGGGTTCACAGCAAAATCCGGGGGGTCATGGGTCCTACAAAAATGTATTTGTTGAGTATTGCATATATGTAAGTACCACACTTGAATGCTCTGATAATGCTACATCATTCCTGTATTTGTACAGCAGAAGAGCTGATCCCTCTCGCTTGGACAATATAAGACCTAATAATGGAATAGATGACTCTCAAACTGCTTCCTTCTAGTCAGGGTTGGATTGACCATAGACCCTACCAGGAAGATACCCAGTGGCCAATGCTCAGGGGCCACTCGAGACCTGTCCCCCGTAAACTTTTTTTTAATTGCCCACTTGGGCAACGTACTATAGGTAGGCATTACTGAAAGCACTTACTGGGGGCATTTTTAATACTGGGGTACTATGGCGGCATTCATAGGGGCGTGTTAGAAGGCATTACTGAAGACACTTGTTGGGGGCATTTTTAATACTGAAACACTATAGGGGCATTCCTGGGTGCACTATTGGGACATTATTATTACTAGGAGCACTATAGGGGGCATTATTACTACTGGCAAATATAGTATTAGGGGGTAGCAATGAGATAACACAGCTGGACACCAGAACTCTCAAGATATAAGACATGGCTGAAAGAGGTTGTCATTGTGGTCTAGGCTGAATGTAGAAGATGAAGAAAAAGAATGTCTCAAATCTGAGAGACTAGATGTAATAGGTATGTAGTGCTGTATTCTTGTGTATAACTAGACAGCATCCTGAAGGGAGGGTGATGTTAGCTGGGTAATGTGGCCTTCATCTTACTTCCTCAGTCCTCCCTTTATGGCTGGGCCCATTTTCTTTTTTGCATTTTCCTTTTTTCCTCCCCACATTTCAAGAACCATAACTTTTGAAATTTTCCATCCATATAGCCAAACGAGGGCTTATTTTTTGTAGGAAAAGTTGAAAAACCTTGAAAAAATATCTAAATTTTCTTTGCCTCGCCATTTTCAGACAGTCATTATGTTTTTCATATGTCTGTCTATAGAGCTGTATGAGGGATTGTTTTTTTATTAGGCAAACTATAGTTTTTATTGGTACCATATCTTGAGTAGTGAATATTCTAATCGCAAATTTTTATTGCGAATATCGACACTTAGAGAATTCGCGAAGATGTAGAATATAGTGATATATATTCGTAATCACGAATATTCTAGATTTTTTTTTCATCAGTAACCTCCCTTCTTGCTTGTGGGCCAATGAGAAGGCTGCAATATCTTTGTCACAGCTTAGCAACATCCCTAGCAACCAATAGGAAAGTTGCCTACCCCTTACTATATAAGAAACTCCCCAGCAGCCATTTTCAGCATTTTTTTTTTTTTTTTTTTGCAGTTCTGAGAGAGAGAGCAGTGTTATTGCTGTGCTCTGTGCTTTCACCTGGATCCTATTCCTTATTCAATTACATTAGATAGTTAGCTCATATATATAATACAAATAGTTAGTGGGAGATAGTCAGTGTAGGTTAGATAGTGATATAGTGTAGCTGATAGGAGCCAGTGCAGGGTGTTAGGTAGTGTGATAGAAATTACTGTTTCTCTGCTGTTCATACATACATGCTACAGACATAGTGCTGTGATGTCACAAGAATACTTAGTGCACCAATCAGTAATATCTACTCAGACCTGAGAAAATGTGAAGTTGCATGTATTGCACAAAAAATATGCGCATCATTGGTGCCGATTTGCGCAATCGCGAAAATAATGATGAGATCACAAATTCTAGAATTCGCAAATTTCTTGCAAATATTATGCAAACAATTTGCGAAATATAGCGAAAACGAATTTTGCCTATGCCGCTCATCACTAATCTTGAGTACATACGGCATTGTAATCACATTTATTTAATTTTTCAGGGGTGGGGGAGGGGGGGTAGGGTGAATCATGGATTTAAAAAAAAATTGTCACTACATTCATAGCACCAAATTTGTTTTTTATATTTTAATAGTTCGTGCATTTTGGGATGTGGCAATACCTGTTATGTTTATAATTAAAAAAAAATTGGGAAAGGGGGTAGTTAGATTTTTTTTTTTTTTTTTTTTACTTTCTCCACAGTAACTTTTAGCCACCTAGGGGACTAGAACCTGCGGTGTTCTGTTTGTTTGTCACATACACTAATAATAGAATATTATTACAGTCTATGGGAATCTGAGACACTGCCTGCTGACCCGTGCCTCCTGCACGGATTTACAGGCAGTTAACTATGACAGGACTTTGAACTTTTAGAAGGCTGTCATAGTAATCGATCAGAGCACTACAATTTTGCTGTGGGGCTACAATTGGAAGACAGAAGAAGACGCCTCCCTCTGCCTAAGGCTACTTTCACACTTGCGTTAGGAGCGGATCCGTCTGGTGTCTGCACAGACGGATCCGCTCCTATAATGCAAACGCTTGCATCCGTTCAGAACGGATCCGTTTGCATTACTGTTTATTTCAGATCTGATTTTTCACTTCGGAAAACTCAGATCCGACAGTATATTCTAAACACAGAAGCGTTCCCATGGTGATGGGGACGCTTCATGTTAGAATATACTGAGAACTGTGTACACGACTGCCCCCTGCTGCCTGGCAGATGCTGCCAGGCAGCAGGGGGCAGACCCCCCCCCCTCCTGTATTTAACTTATTGGTGGCCAGTATTGTGAGCAGTGCGGCCTCCCCTCTCCCCCCCTAATTAAAATCACCCCCCCCCCATCATTGGTGGCAGCGGAGAGTACCGATCGGAGTCCCAGTTTAAATCGCTGGGGCTCCGATCGGTTACCATGGCAACCAAGACGCTATTGCAGTCTTGGCTGCCATGGTTACTTGGCAATAAATACAAGCATTATACTTACCTGAAGAGCTGCGATGTCTGACCGGCCGGGAGCTCCTCCTACTGGTAAGTGAAAGGTCTGTGCGGCGCATTGCCTATAGCACAGACCTGTCACTTACCAGTAGGAGGAGCGCCCGGCCGGTCAGACATCGCAGCTCTTCAGGTAAGTATAATGCTTGTATTTATTGCCAAGTAACCATGGCAGCCAAGACTGCAATAGCGTCTTGGTTGCCATGGTAACCGATCGGAGCCCCAGCGATTTAAACTGGGACTCCGATCGGTACTCTCCGCTGCCACCAATGATGGGGGGGGGGGTGATTTTAATTAGGGGGGGAGAGGGGAGGCCGCACTGCTCACAATACTTGGAATCCGCACTGGCCCGGCCACCAATAAATATAGAGGGAGGGGGCCGCACTGGTAATATTTAATACTGGGGAGGGAGGGAGGGGGAGGCCGCACTGGTCATATTTAATACTGGGGAGGGAGGGAGGGGGAGGCCGCCGCACTGGTAATATTTAATACTGGGGAGGGAGGGGGGCCCGCACTGGCCACCAATAAGTTAATTACAGGAGGAGGGGGGGGTCTGTACACAGTTCTCAGTATATTCTAACATGAAGCGTCCCCATCACCATGGGAACGCCTCTGTGTTAGAATATACTGTCGGATCTGAGGTTTACGATGTAACTCAAATCCGATGGTATATTCTAACATAGAGGCGTTCCCATGGTGATGGGGACGCTTCAAGTTAAAATATACCATCGGATCGGAGAAAACTCCGATCTGATGGGGACTCCTGACTTTGCATTGAAAGTCAATGGGGGACGGATCCGTTTGAAATTGCACCATATTGTGTCAACGTCAAACGGATCCGTCCCCATTGACTTGCATTGTAAGTCTGGACGGATCCGTTTGGCTCCGCACGGCCAGGCGGACACGAAAACGCTGCAAGCAGCGTTCAGGTGTCCGCCTGCTGAGCGGAGCGGAGGCCAAACGGTGCCAAACTGATGCATTCTGAGCGGATCCGCATCCACTCAAAATGCATTGGGGCTGTACGGATCCGTTCGGGGCCGCTTGTGAGAGCCTTCAAACGGAACTCACAAGCGGAGCCCCGAACGCTAGTGTGAAAGTAGCCTAACCCGACAGATCCCACAATCATTATTGACAGTGGCATCTAAGGACCTAAATGACCAGGTTTGGTATCATCAGTTTGGCACTCAGCCCCTTCCAAACAACCCCTTAAGCATAATGACGTACTTGTACATGATAATGCGTAAAGGGGTTAATTAGAGAGAGCTGGAGGAAAAGGAAAACCTGAGGGCAGTACTTTGCACTGCACTGGGGTATTTGGTTCTGCTGGGCAGTATTTTGTGTTGCACTATGGTATTGCTGACCCCATGTATAGCTAACAAATACACAATTTCAGGTTCAGATACTCTTTAAAGAGAGACAATACACCACTTTAAGAATAATGTTTTATATAAGTACATTCAATAAGGTAATAGTGGGGGTCTGACACCTGTAGTCTTCTCTCAGCTCACAAGGCACATGGCCGTACATAGTATAGTGGCTGTGCTTGGTATCATGGGGCTGAGCTGCACCACTGGCCTAGGAAAAACTAAGAGAAGGCCACAACGCTTCTGTGAGTGCCGCTGTCTTCTCAAACAGCTGATCAGCAGGGATCCAGGGTGTCACACCCCACTGATCAGATACTATCCAGAGCTCATCAGTTATAAAATCTTGGAAAACCCTTTTAAACATTCTAGAGCTGCACAACGAGGGCATCAAGATCAGATACTTGTGACCTATCTTGAGGGTAGGTCATCAGTTATAAAGTTTCAGAAAACCCCTTTAATATCTGAAACCTGCTGCTGGTGCTCAAAATGACTGGAATAGAAGCTCTCAGTCATTGAGGACATGAAAATTTCCACCAGTTTAGAACATACTAATGGCTGAAACGCTACATTATTCCTTTTCTCTGATGACACACTTTCCCTGGAGGCTTCCACTCAATGACCCCTTGACACCCTTGGACATATTGCTGCTCAACTGGAGGTTGTCAATTTAACGCACAGAGATTCCATTGAGGACTATCATCCTGACCTCTATGGATTATCCTAATAGTTTTCTACAAATCGTATCAAGTGAGATTGTATAGAGTGAATGTAGAGATCCCGAGAATCCCATTTGGAGGGATCTGTATGGGATTATAATTATCCCATAGGTTGCTTCGGACATTTTTGGCGGGAGTTTTCCCACCAAAATCAGGGTAAAAAAGGCTAATTTAGTATAGTTGCTAGGTTGGGGGGCATATTACAGGGATTGGCTAGTTGGGTTGTCCTATAGTGGGATTGTTGCTGAGGCTGGGAAGTTTAGGGTGCCCAACAACAGTTAGGGCATTGGTGGATGGGTTTGGGGTGGTGTGGAAAAGGTGTACATCTTTGTTCAGCTGCTGCCCTCCTGCCGCCTGTGAAGTTTGCCCGCCTGCCGACCGTGAATACTGCTTCCCTGCCTGTGTCCGATCTCCTACTCAAGTGACCCGCTGAAGAAGGAGGAACGTCTCCCTGGCTGGAGTCTTGCCTTGCAGAGCTTGCGGATGCGGTGCCGGATGTTTAGGAGCCATGTGGTGCGGTCCCGGCTGGAGGATCTTCAGTGATGCCTACCATGGATGCAGGAGTCCCTGTTGCCTTACCTGCGCTGCGCTCCTCTCAGCGTGAGAGAAGGCAGCACGCAGTTTTCTCTCCCCCCCCCTGCAGGTCCTCATTGGAGCAGCGTGGAGCGGAGAAGCGGCCGGCGTCGGATGCTAGGACCGGAAATGGCATCGGTCTGAGGATGTCACTTCCGGCGGTGCATGAAGATTTGGTGCCCCCCGGACCAGGAGATTAGTTCCTGCCTGCCTTCCAAGAAGAGGAGTTCCTTGCCTCCACTGCCTAGGGGTGAGCAGTCCACAGAAGCCTCAGCGGCACCTCGCCTGGCGAAGAACCGACAGCGCAGAAGTAGGGCTTCGTATTTGCAGTTCAGTAAGGCAGCTCCGCTCTGGTGTTGAGCAGCTAGTGAATGTGTAGTGTCCCACTAGGTAAAGGTGGGCACTACACAAAAGGGGTTAATGTGTCTTATTGCATTGAATGTCATGTGTATGCATTTCCCTGTGTTAACTGGGTGTCAGGCCTTTCAGGGTGCAGTTTAGCCTCCCAGGCATTAGAGGGAGCTAGAGAGCCCTAGTTATATATAGGACGGCCCAGACAGGGGAGAGGCAGTGTATTCCAGGGGACTAGAGGAGTCACCTAGTCAGCCTGCAGCTCCTGAGGCTAAGGATAGCTAAGTTGAGATACCCCAGTAGTAGGAGAGCACCTCCTGGGAGAAACCTGCAGCCACCTTTCCCATCCAGCAGTGAAGACAGCTAGGAAAAGAAGGTATTGTAACCTAGTCAAGTGCCAATACTGGAGGAAGGATTTTATACCAAGGATTTAAGCCAGCAATTAGGCATCCGGGCCTTGGAATCCAGCCAGCTAGAATAGCTGTGGGGATAGAGCAGCATTGCACTGCAAAGCATTAACTATATACCCTCCAAGTATCTTGCAAGATAGGAACCTGCTGTGATATAAACCTGCTGTGCATTTGGAACTGTAAAGGACTGTATTACCATCTTCTGTAACTGCATGTACAAAGTTGGACTGTTTCCACCAAGTAAAGCAACGTTTGGTTCACCAACTGTGTACTCATTTAATCCTCCTACAAACCGGTGTGCCACTGTTACAGGCACTGGCGTCACGATCCTTAAAGGGACTTTACCTAAGGCACTCAAAACACCTATAACATCCAGGGCACCTCACATACCATCAGGCCTGGTCCCCATCTCCAGAGTGTGCCCCAGAGGAACTAGTGTCTGCCTCTCTTTCACTGTCGCATGCCTGCCCAGGGTTCTCCTCAGAAAAGTGAGTAACCCTCGATTGCCCATACCGTGACCTCACTGTCGCTATACCTTGCAGGTTTGGCGTGCTGCATAAATTGGCGTCACAAACAGGATACGATCATTCCTGCGCCATTGCGGATATAAAAACTGTGTGCTGTTATTTGCCTTAAAGTGACAAGCCCTAATTGCTTTATTGAGAATTGCTGGGTTAAAGAGAACTGTGATAATTTGTGGTGTGAAGATTATATTGTCTGGAATGTTTGCTGCTTATTTAAGCCACCGCTTGCTGTCAGTGAATCGACAGCGATTTTACCCACTTAACCTGAGTTGGATTACAAGTGCGCCTTGTGGAACCGTTTGGCGGGAAAAAGAGGACTTTGGCGCGAAAAGAACCAGGCGGAGTCATCGCCCAGCCAACAAGGAGGAAGAACGCCGCCCTGTCTGGAAGAAAAGGTGCCGCCTACCTGAGTCCCGAAGCTACGAGAGGCCGCGCCCACCTGCTGACGCTGTACGCAGGACGCTCAACGCCCGTAGCCACGCATCTCGCGAGATCTGGAGCGAGCATCACCGGAGTAAGTACAGACTTTAAACTTTTGCCGGCTCTTCCGATTACCTTACCGGAACATTCCCGACCCCTGCCAGGGCACCGGAGGGACCCCCTTTAGTGACCAAAGACTTTACTGTGAAAAAAAAAAAAGTTATTACCATTGCCGCTCCTGTCCGCTCCGCTACATTTAAGGGGCCATACCCACCTAGCAACGCCATGTCCGCACCTGAGGAAATCGGACAGGCGGCCCCAGTCGTGCCTTCTGAAGTACCCACAGACGACTCTAGGGCCCCTGCCGCCGCGGCACCGCCAAGCCTGATGCCGTTAACCATGCCGAATTACTTTGGGGCCCCCTGGTTCCCACGTTATTCAGGGGAAGCCCACAAGTTAAAGGACTTTAGGGAGCAGATACTGGCCTTGTTCCTGCTTTATCCCATAACTGCCGAACAACAAATGGAGATCCTCCTAGCTCAGTTAGAAGGGGCCGCCCGCAGGGAAGTCATGTCCTGGCCCTGTTCTGAGAAGAGTAGCCTGGAACAGATTTTTGATCGCTTGGGCACCACATTTGAGGCCAGAACGGTGTCAGAAGTTAAAATGCGTTTCTTCAGCAGAAAGCAGCAGCCTGGAGAGTCGCTCCGCGATTTTGCCCTGTCCTTACAAGAGACGCTGAGAGCTGTAGTCCAAGTGGATCCCAAAGAAGCCGACTCTTAGAGAGCAGTTCATTGCGGGCATAAGTACGGAGCATTTAAAGGGCCAGCTACGGATGTTGTCAGCCCACTGTACATTTTTGGATTTTAAGGAATTGCCCATCAGTATACTAGGCCAGAACCCTGCTCCAGGGCCAGCAGCCTTCTCTGAACCTCAGGCTTGTCAGCCAAAGACTGTTAATGTGGGGTCTGCAGGAGTTGGTCAGGCCACCCAAGCTCCAGTCACGAATGTAGTGGCAGCATTAATGGAGCAAGTGAACCATCTTACTCTAAGCTTGGAGAAGGTGTGTAAGAAAATAGAAGAGTCGGAGAGACCACTGTTACTGGAAGATGAAGGCCCTTTTCCTCCAAGACTCCCACCTGCCTATAGGGATGTACATCCAAAAGAACCTGATGGGTGACCGAGTTACCGGCCCAGAAGTAGAAAACAGCCTGTCTGCCACCAGTGTAAAAAATATGGACATACTGAATCAATGTCCTGGCAGTTACAACGGGCAACCCCTGAGGCAGAGGACCGCCCCTCGGGAGGTAGAACAGTAGGTCCAAAGGATCCAAGCTGGATGCCTAAGTATGTAGGATCCCGTCCAAAAATTAATATATGTATCAACGGGATACCGTTTGAAGCCCTGTTGGACACTGGGTCACAGGTCACCACCATTCAACGACCTGCCTTTGACAAGTTCTGGGATCCAAGTCTCCTCACCCAGCCACCAGAGTCCTGGCTAGATATCATCGCCAGCAACGGTAAGCCAGTGAAAGTCCATGGGTATTGGGAACCTACCCTTCAGGTGGGAGAAGCCACCCTGCCACAGCAAGGCGTGATTGTGGTACGAGCAGGAGATAAAGGAGGACACCCTGTGATCTTAGGGACTAATGTTCTTAAAAATTGTTACTCCGAAGTGCTTGACGTCCTGAATCAAACTATATCTTCAGCCTCGCCTGCTTCCAGAAGAGTTATTCAAAAGACTATCAGCGTGCTGTGTGCTCAACAAAGGTTCGCCAACAAAAGAGGAGAAATTTGTACTGTCCGGATCCGGGATAACCGGCCGGTAATACTGCCTCCAAATTCCAAGATCATCCTGTGGTGCCGTGCTGTGTTAGGGATCCAGGGCCAGGACTATCAAGCCCTAGTGGAACATATTCCCATTGAGAATCATCCCTTCGTACGAACAGCCAAGAGCCTTGTGACCGTGTCTCAAGGTAAAGTGCCTGTTCGTTTAATTAACTTTGGTGATCACCCCGTTACTCTCCTTAAGCATTGCCCCGTTGCTCAGCTTTCCCAAGTGTCTTTCCAGGATGTGATCCGTCTGCCTGCCACGGAGGCATTCCAGACCACACAGAGCAGCAGCACCCCTACAACATCCTGGTGGGAAGAACTACATGTGGGGAATGAATCCACCCCAAAGGAGCAAATAGAGGGAGTCCTGAATCTGGTGAGGGAGCACCACCAGGCTTTTAGTAAGCACTCCATGGACTACGGAGAGGTTAGTGTAATCAAGCACACCATACCCACTGGCTCTCATCCTCCTATTAAGGAGAGACACAGACCCATACCACCCACTACCTATCAGTCTGTGAAAGAGATGATACAAGAGATGAAAGACTCTAATATAATCCGGGACAGTCATAGTCCCTGGGCTGCGCCCCTAGTTCTTGTCCGAAAAAAAGATGGCAGCATAAGGTTCTGCGTGGATTACAGAAAAATTAATCAAATCACCCACAAAGATGCATATCCATTGCCACGCATTGAAGAGTCCTTGACTGCCCTGGGGTCATCAGCCTATTTCTCCACCTTGGACTTAACCAGTGGGTACTGGCAAGTACCCATGGCCCCAGAAGATCGAGAAAAGACTGCTTTCACTATACCTATGGGCCTGTTTGAATTCAATTATATACCGTTTGGACTGTGTAACGGTCCAGGAACGTTCCAGAGGCTGATGGAACGTTGTTTAGGCCATAGGAATTTTGAGACTGTACTATTATGCCTGGATGACGTCATTATATACTCCAAGACGTATGAGGACCATTTAAAGCACCTGGGTGAGGTGTTTCAAGTTCTTACTAAATATGGCCTCAAAATCAAGCCATCCAAGTGCCACCTGCTGAAACCAGCGGTCAAATACCTCGGGCACGTTGTCAGTGCCGAAGGAGTACAGCCTGATCCTGATAAACTTGCTGCTATCCGCAACTGGCCTACTCCTACGACTGTGAAAGAGGTGAGAAGCTTTCTCAGTTTTGCAGGGTATTACAGGCGTTTCATCCCGCATTTCGCACAAATTGCGAATCCCATCCAGGAACTCCTGAGGGGGAATCCAAAGAAGATCCCAAAAACTCCTATTCCTGTAGAATGGAATGAAGAACGGGAAATTGCCTTTCAACTCCTAAAGAAGAAGTTGACTGAACCCCCTGTTCTGGGTTACCCAGATTATCAGAAGCCATTCCACCTCTACACAGATGCCAGTAAAAGAGGCCTGGGGGCCGTGTTGGCTCAAGTGCAAGATAACAAAGAAAGGGTAATTGCCTACACCAGCAGATCCCTGACGGGAGCTGAAAAGAACGACCAGAATTACAGTTCTTTCAAGCTGGAGTTTCTTGCCTTAGTGTGGGCTGTGACCGAAAAGTTTAAAGACTATCTCGCTGCCACACCATTTGTTGCCTTCACGGACAATAATCCCCTGGCGCATCTGAATACAGCCAAATTAGGGGCACTGGAGCAAAGATGGGCCTCCCGCCTTGCCAACTATGACTTTACTGTGAAATACCGGGCAGGCCGCTCCAATGATAACGCTGATGCTCTGTCGCGGCTTCCCACTACAGAGGCCCCAGATGAACTAAAAGATGCCTGGGAAGAAGTGGAAATGCCAGCGTTCTACAATAAATTTGCCCAGCAGGATAATATCCGTACTGAAGATCTTCCTGATGCTGATCCTCCCTCATCAGATGGTCCTGAGTCCAGAGGCGATCAAGAAAGATGGATTAAGCTCCAGTCCGAGAGTAGAGTCCTCGGTGAACTGCTTGACTTCCTTACCAGTGGGAAAATCCCTGAGAGGATCCGCAGGAAGAGTGCAGACCCAGAAAGGATCCTCACCGACCAAGGGTCTGCGTTTGAGTCGCAGTTGTTTCATGAGATGTGCCTGTTGCATAACTGCCAGAAAGTCCGGACCACCGCCTATCATCCGCAAGGTAACGGACTCTGTGAAAAAATGAATAAGACTCTCATTGAAATGTTGAGAGCAGTACCCCCTGAGACAAGGGGTGATTGGCCTACTCTGTTGCCACAGCTCATGTACACTTACAACAACACCATCCATTGTTCCACCGGTTACACCCCGTTCTATTTGATGTTTGGCCGACAAGGGAAATTGCCTGCGAACCACTCTCTGGGTGTACAAGTACCGGATGTGATCAACCCACTGCCCAGGACGGATTGGGTAGTGGAACACCAAAGGCGTCTCCTCAATGCTAAGGGGATCGTCCAGGAACGTATGGAGATTGTTGGAGAAAGGCAGCAAAAAGACTATGACCAGGCTGCCCATGCGGAACCCCTGGCTCTTGGAGACAAGGTGTGGTTGAAAAACAACAACCGGACCAGCAAGTTGGACAGCAAATGGGAAAGGATACCCTATATTATTACTGCAATACCCAATGCTGCAGCACACATTTACCAAGTCTCCAGGGAAGGAAAAGGTTCCCAAATCGTTCACAGCAACCGTCTCAAGCCCTGTATAGAAGGAGAACCAGCGGCAGAGGAGATGGAGCCTGAGCCTTCCGAAGAAGAGTCGCCGGCTCCACCTATGGACCCTATGCAGGTTGTGGAGAACTTGATCCATGACAAAGAGCCGCTCCACTGGGCCCTCACGCCCTGGTTGAATTTACAGGCACTGGCGTCACGATCCTTAAAGGGACCTTACCTAAGGCACTCAAAACACCTATAACATCCAGGGCACCTCACATACTATCAGGCTTGGTCCCCATCTACAGAGTGTGCCCCAGAGGAACTAGTGTCTGCCTCTCTTTCACTGTCGCATGCCTGCCCAGGGTTCTCCTCAGAAAAGTGAGTAACCCTCGATTGCCCATACCGTGACCTCACTGTCGCTATACCCTGCAGGTCTGGCGTGCTGCAGATGCGTGCCAAGAAGATTCCCCCCTGCCTCCTAAGGACCCATCTCCTTCTATGGATCAGCCTGGGGCTGCATCTGGTGGTGAGCGTACTGTTGGCTTAGCCCCTGTGCTAGCATCCCTGTCCAGGGTGCTGTCCTCCTTACAGAGTTTGGTCCCCCAATTGCCTTCTTCTGTTAGTACGGCCGCTTTGGCGGATGATGTGACTGAAGCTTGGCGGCCGGGCGGTCAGGGGGAGGGATGGGACCCTGATAGTGAGGACTCCACCACTTTTCAAATTTTTCCCAAGGGTAGAGGGGTTGCTGAGACGTGTTATAAAGAACGTCTGCCCTGTGATATTTCCCCTCTAGGTTTTCATTTGTCCATGTCCGTAAAAGAAAAGATAGGGAGAAATGAATTTGCCGACATCTCATCCTTGCTGCCTGCATCGAAGGAGTTTGTAGCTAAATTAGAGAAGCGGGAGGATAAGTCAGAGGAGGATAGGAGACGTCCAATTCTGCTGACTTTTAATAATTGGTTGCAGGCGTACTGTATATATTGTAGCGTGATAGGTGAGAAGTTCCCCCAAAGATGGTCGGATTTGTTTCAGCATTTAGACAACGATCTAGAAGCTTATAAAAAATTTGGGGGGATTGGTTGGTTTACTTATGATGAGAGAGTTATGCAAAGGCTAGCAGTTTACCCTAGTATGTGTTGGAGCACCAAGGATGTGGGTTTGTGGCTTAATTTATTGGTGCCGTAGCATCCGTCTTTTTCTGCCCCTAAGCAGTAGCCACCTTTGGCAGTACAGCAATCTTCTGGGCTGAGGAGGGGCACTTCCTCTGCGTTTAATGAAGCGCAGTGTCGATAGCCTTCCTCCTGTAAATATAGGCACGAATGTACATTTTGTGGGGGCAGCCACCCCATGGTGCGCTGTTTTAAGAGAGCATATTTACCCAGCCAGCCTTCTACAAGGGAATTTATTGCAAAGAGCTTGGACGCCAGTAATGCTGGAAATCATGCGTCCTTGGCTAGAGCAGTACCCAAATCGCAGGATGGCGGGTCTTCTCCTTGAGGGTTTTGGAGAAGGTTTCCGTTTACCGTCCTTTTCAGGGAAAGGTTGTATGTGGGTGAATAATTTATCCTCGTGGCGCAGTTCCCGCTGGTGGTCCAATCAAAATTAGGAAAGGAGTTGGCAGAGGATCGGATTGCTAGTCCTTTCCCATTCCCTCATTTTGCTAATTTGTTGTTGTTGTACCTAAAAAGGAACCGGGTGCTTATGATTTAATTAATCATTTGTCATTCCCCTATGGGGCATCGCTGAATGATGAAATTGATAAGGCATTGTGCTCTGTTAAGTACGCTACATTTGATTCAACTGTGAATCTAGTGCGTAGCTACGGCAACGGGGCTTTAATGGCTAAAGCTGACATACAGTCTGCTTTTCGCCTATTGCCTGTACATCCTGCTGTTTTTAGTTCCCTTGGTTTTTATTTTCAGGGTTCTTTTTATTTTGACAAGTGTTTACCGATGGGGTGTTTGTTATCTTGTTCTTATTTTGAAGTCTTTTCTTCTTTCCTGAGTGGTTTGTAGCAGTTAGGAGCAGGCGAGAAGTGGTAAGGCATTATTTAGATGATTTTTTGTTCATTGGTTCAGCTAACTCTTCAGTTTGTTCAGATTTATTAAAATTATTTGTTAGTATTTGTTCTGAGTTTGGTGTTCCTTAAAACTATTTTTCCAGTTAATTGTTTAGAGTATTTGGGCATTATCATTGACTCTGTGAAAGGGGAGTTTCGTCTACCAGTGCAGAAGGTAAATAGAATATGCGCTGCTATCTCTCGTTTGATGGGTAGACAGAAAGCAACAGTGAAGGAAATTCAGTCATTATTAGGTCTTTTAGCATTTGCCTCAAGGGTTATCCCAAAGGGTCATGTCTTTTGTCAGCAGCTGGCAGCGATGGTCACTGGTGTGCGTAATCCGGCTTTTCAAGTGTGTTTATGCAAGGAAGTTAAAGAGGACCTTTCACTAGAATAAAACTTCTAAACTAACTATACAGACATGAAGAGCGGCGCCCAGGGATCCCCCTGCACTTACTGTTATACCTGGGCGCCGCTCCGTTCTCCCGGTATAGCCTCCGGTATCTGCATAGTTAGGCTCCACCCAGGGGAACCTGCCGGCGTCTCATTCTTCCATGCTGCAGCGCTGGCCAATCGCAGTGCGCAGCGCCCCTCACGGAATACCTTGGGGTGTCTTTTTTCCGAAATGGGGTCTTATGTGGGGTATTCATGTTTTGGGGTGTCATTTTACATATACCCATGCTGGGTGAGATAAATATCTCGGTCAAATGCCAACTTTGTATAAAAAAATGGAAAAAGTTGTCTTTTGCCGAGATATTTCTCTCACCCAGCATGGGTATATGTAAAAAGACACCCCAAAACACATTGCCCAACTTCTCCTGAGTACGGCAATACCACATGTGTTACACTTTTTTGCAGCCTAGGTGGGCAAAGGGGCCCACATTCCAAAGAGCACCTTTAGGATTTCACAGGGCATTTTTTACATATTTTGATTTCAAACTACTTCTCACACATTAGGGCCCCTAAAATGCCAGGGCAGTATAACTACCCCACATGTGACCCCATTTTGGAAAGAAAACACCCCAAGGTATTTCATGATGGGCATAGTGAGTTCATGGAAGTTTTTATTTTTTGTCACAAGTTAGTGGAATATGAGACTTTGTAAGAAAAAAAAAGAAAAAAAAATCATTTTTCGCTAACTTGTGACAAAAAAAATTCTAGGAACTCGCCATGCACCTCACGGAATACCTTGGGGTGTCTTCTTTCCAAAATGGGGTCACTTGTGGGGTAGTTATACTGCCCTGGCATTTTAGGGGCCCTAAAGCGTGAGAAGTAGTTTGAAATCAAAATGTGCAAAAAATGCCCTGTGAAATCCTAAAGGTGCTCTTTAGAATGTGAGCCCCTTTGCCCACCTAGGCTGCAAAAAAGTGTCACACATGTGGTATCGCCGTATTCAGGAGAAGTTGGGCAATGTGTTTTGGGGTGTCATTTTACATATGAAATATCTCAGCAAAAGACAACTTTTCCCATTTTTTTATACAAAGTTGGCATTTGACCAAGATATTTATCTCACCCAGCATGGGTATATGTAAAATGACACCCCAAAACACATTGCCCAACTTCTCCTGAGTACGGTGATACCACATGTGTGACACTTTTTTGCAGCCTAGATGCGAAAAGGGGCCCAAATTCCTTTTAGGAGGGCATTTTTAGACATTTGGATCCCGGACTACTTCTCACGCTTTTGGACCCCTAAAATGCCAGGGCAGTATAAATACCCCACATGTGACCCCATTTTGGAAAGAAGACACCCCAAGGTATTCAATGAGGGGAATGGCGAGTTCATAGAATTATAATTTTTTTTGGCACAAGTTAGCGGAAATTGATTTTTTTTTGTTTTTTCTCACAAAGTCTCCCTTTCCGCTAACTTGGGACAAAAATTTCTATCTTTCATGGACTCAATATGCCCCTCACGGAATACCTTGGGGTGTCTTTTTTCCGATATGGGGTCACATGTGGGGTATTTATACTGCCCTGGCATTTTAGGGGCCCTAAAGCGTGAGAAGAAGTCTGGAATATAAATGTCTAAAAAATGTTACGCATTTGGATTCCGTGAGGGGTATGGTGAGTTCATGTAAGATTTTATTTTTTGACACAAGTTAGTGGAATATGAGACTTTGTAAGAAAAAAAAATATCTATTTCCGCTAACTTGTGCCAAAAAAATGTCTGAATGGAGCCTTACAGGGGGTGATCAATGACAGGGGGGTGATCAGGGAGTCTATATGGGATGATCACCCCCCTGTAAGGCTCCATTCAGACGTCCGTATGTGTTTTGCGGATCCGCAGTGTCCGTGTTTAGCGGATTCACGGATCCGCAAAACACATACGGACATCTGAATAGAGTCTTACAGGGGGGTGATCAATGACAGGGGGGTGATCAGGGAGTCTATATGGGATGATCACCCCCCTGTAAGGCTCCATTCAGACATCCGTATGTGTTTTACGGATCCACGGATCCATGGATCGGATCCGCAAAACACATACGGACGTCTGAATGGAGCCTTACAGGGGGGTGATCAATGACAGGGGGTGATCAGGGAGTCTATATGAGGTGATCACCCCCCTGTCATTGATCACCCCCCTGTAAGGCTCCATTCAGACGTCCGTATGTGTTTTGCGGATCCGATCCATGTATCCGTGGATCTGTAAAAATCATACGGACATCTGAATGGAGCCTTACAGGGGGGGTGATCAATGACAGGGGGTGATCAGGGAGTCTATATGGAGTGATCAGGGGTTAATAAGGGGTTAATAAGTGACAGGGGGGGTGTAGTGTAGTGTGGTGCTTGGTGCTACTTATTACAGAGCTGCCTGTGTCCTCTGGTGGTCGGTCCAAGCAAAAGGGACCACCAGAGGACCAGGTATATTACACTCTGTTATCAAAACAGCGTCTAATATACCTGTTCGGGGTTAAAAAAAATCGCATCTACAGCCTGCAGGCTGTAGATCCACTCGCTTACCTGCCGATCCTGTGAACGCGCGCCTGTGTGCGCACGTTCACAGGAAATCTCGCGTCTCGCGAGATGACGCGCCGATGTGTGACTCTGCCTGAGACAGCCGCCTCCGGAACAAGATCCTGCGTTAGGCGGTCCGGAGGCGGTTAAGCAAGATTTGTCAATTTGGTTAGAATTCTTTCAGCAGTATAATGGTCGTTCGTATTGGCAGGAGGATTTTGTCTCGGCTCCTTCTTTGGATTTGTTTACAGATGCAGGGGGGTCTTGCGGATTTGGAGCTTATTGGAAGGGTCATTGGTGTGCGGCTAAATGGCATCCGTCATGGGTTACAAATGGAGTGACAAAGAACATTGTTTTACTGGAGTTGTTTCCTGTGGTGGTGGCTTTGGTCTTATGGGGAAAGTTTTTCTCGAATAAGCGTATTTTTCTGCACACAGATAATAAAGGGGTTTTGTTCGCGGTTAACTGTTTTTCATCCAAGTGTCCATTAGTTGTTAAATTGTTGCATCATTCAGTTCTGCTTTGTTTGAGATTGAATATTTAGGTTAAAGATAGGCATATTCCGGGTATAGATAATTATATTCCTGACTCACTTTCTCGTTTTCAATTTCAGGTTTTTCGCAAGTTGGCGCGGGGGGCCGACTTAGAAGGGGAGTTGTGTCCTATGTATCTTTGGAATCTGATTTGGTCTTATCTATAGTCATCATTGGCCCCAACTACTTGGGCAGATTATGTGTGGTCCTGGGGTAAGTGGTGCCGTTTTTATGGGTTGGTCCCACTTTGTGAGTTAGGGCCCTTTCACACTTGCGTTGGCCGGATCCGGCATAGAGTTCCGTCATCGGGGCTCTATGCCGGAACAATCCTGATCAGGATTATCCTAATGCATTCTGAATGGAGAGAAATCCGTTCAGGATGCATCAGGATGTCTTCCGTTCCGGAACGGAACGTTTTTTGGCCGGAGAAAATACAGCAGCATGCAGCACTTTTTGCTCCGGCCAAAAATCCTGAACACTTGCCGCAAAGCCGGATCCGGAATGAATGCCCATTGAAAGGCATTGATCCGGATCCGGCCTTAAGCTAAACGTCGTTTCGGCGCATTGCCGGATACGACGTTTAGCTTTTTCTCAATGGTTACCATGGCTGCCGGGACGCTAAAGTCCTGGCAGCCATGGTAAAGTGTAGCGGGGAGCGGGGGAGCAGCATACTTACCGTCCGTGCGGCTCCCGGGGCGCTCCAGAGTGACGTCAGAGCGCCCCAGGCGCATGGATGACGTGATCGCATGGCACGTCATCCATGCGCCTGGGGAGCTCTGACGTCACTCTGGAGCGCCCCGGGAGCCGCACGGACTGTAAGTATACCGCTCCCCCGCTCCCCGCTCCTACTATGGCAACCAGGACTTTAATAGCGTCCTGGCTGCCATAGTAACACTGAAAGCATTTTGAAGACGGATCCGTCTTCAAATGCTTTCAGTTCACTTGCGTTTTTCCGGATCCGGCGTGTACCTCCGGCAAGTGGAGTACACGCTGGATCCGGACAACGCAAGTGTGAAAGGGCCCTAAGGAGTTTGCAGCCTTATCCATTTGTTTGTCTCTTTTTAAAAAGCATTTGGCGCATGCGACGGTTGTGCGGTGTTTCCTTTTATTTGAGCGTTTTGGGTGTTCCTGCATTTGTAGATTATTTCATGGTTAAACAAGTTTTGAAAGGTTATAGGATAGGTAATTGTTCTCCTGATAATAGGTGTCCTATTTCCCCCAGTTTTTTGTCAGGTAACATGCACTAGTGCATATTAGGCTTTGCTTTTTTCATCTGTTTTTACATGCATGTTTTTTTGGTGCTTTCAGGATAAGTGAAATCTTACCTAAAAGTAGAGAGACTGGATTGGGTTTGACCTGGGAGGATGTTCGGGTACATCGTAATTATATTTAGTATTTTCTTCCTCATTCTAAGACGCATCGGACAGGTAGGGGCTTGTGGATCTGGGTGGGCAGAATCGTCCCACATATGTCCTGTAAGTATGCTATCATGCTACTGGCACTGTAGGCCAGCTGGCGGCATTTGGTTTTTTACTCATGCTGATTAGTCCGCTGTAACGCAATATCAATTTCGATCAGTTTTGTCTAAATGCTTGAAGGAGTTGGGTTTAGAAGGTTTTCACTTTACATCACACTCACTCAGGATTGGGGCTGCAACTACAGCTGCTCGACTTGGTGTGAGTACATCCCTGATCAAAAGGATGGGAAGGTGATCTTCTAACCGATTTAAGCTGTATATTCGCCCATCTCTTCATGTTATTTAATGTTTTATGTCTTCCGATAGCTTTTACAGCAATCACCTCATCGTTGGACATTCCTTTGTGCACTTGGTGCATGAAAGAGCGTTAGGAAGATCATACAGTGATAACCTTTCATGGTCCACGGTTGATGTTTGAATTTTTTGGAACGGAATTAGAAGACTTCATTGGGAAGGTGTGCTGGACGTGAGTCTTGAGATGTGCTCTTTGTATCCGGATCCGGATCCGGATGTTATTATTTTTGATGCAGGTGGCAATGATGTGGGTAAGGTAGGCACTATTGAGCTGGCATTTGGTATGAAATGGACCTTAGTTAGAATCAGGCGGTTGTTTCCTGACGCCCGTCAGTTTTTTTTCCCTAAATGGTTCCAAGGTTATTATGGCTGTCCTATGCGAATTTTAAGTATTTAGACAAAATTTGAATTCACATAAACAGGATTATGGCTCGCTTTATGCCGCTAATCTGGGGATTTTCTTTTAGACACATGGAGTTGGAAGGTGGTTTGCCCCGCCATTATTTTTCAGACAAATTCATCTTTCAGACATTGGTTTAAACATTTTTAATTTGAATTTGCAGGCCATGATTGTATTAGCTGTAGGTGGGGTCTGGCCCATGCCGCCTGCTTAGGTGGCATGGTCCATTGAGTAAAGTCGCTCTTCAATAAGTGGCAAGCGGACGAGTTGATTCAGGTATTTAGGCTGAGTTTATGGCTGGTCTAATTCAGTGGTTGCTATTAATCTTAAATTTATATGGTTATTTATTGCTTGAGCTGTTCTTTAATAAAGTTGGCAGTGGCCTAATTTTATCCATTTATAATTGTGTCCATGTGTCTTAGGCCTCAAGCACACGACCGTTGTGTGCATCCGTGGCCGTTGTGCCGTTTTCCGTTTCTTTTCGCGGACCCATTGACTTTCAATGGGTCCGTGGAAAAATCAGAAAATGCACCGTTTTGCAGCCGAGAACGTGATCTGTGTATCCTGTCCGTCAAAAAAATAAGACCTGTCCTATTTTTTTGACGGACAACGGTTCACGGACCCATTCAAGTCAATGGGTCCATGAAAGAACACGGATGCACACAAGATTGGCATCCGTGTTCGTGATCCGCGGCCGTAGGTTACTTTCATACAGACGGATCCGAAGATCCATCTGCATAAAAGCTTTTTCAGATCTAAGTTTTCACTTTGTGAAAACTCATATCCGACAGTATATTCTAACACAGAGGCGTTCCCATGGTGATGGGGACGCTTCTAGTTAGAATACACTACAAACTGTGTACAAGACTGCCCCCTGCTGCCTGGCAGCACCCGATCTCTTACGGGGGCCGTGATCAGCACAATTAACCCCTTCAGGTGCGGCACCTGAAGGGGTTAATTGTACTATCATATCCCCCTGTAAGAGATCAGGGCTGCCAGGCAGCAGGGGGCAGACCCCCCCCTCCCCAGTTTGAATATCATTGAAGGCCAGTGCGGCCCCCCCTCCCTCCCTCTATTGTAATAATTCGTTGGTGGCACAGTGTCATGGTCTTACCTCCTTGCTGTTCCCTTCGTTTGACATGTGCTGGCGGCCATCTTGGTTTCTGGGTTTTCTTGTAGCCTCCCACCCTGCGGCTCCTCCTTCCCACTGGGAGGAGCTGGATGCCCAGCTCATATATATAGGAGGTCTGTGGCTTCAGTTCCTTGCTTGGTCCTCCTGTGTTCACATGCTTCCAAGACTGCTGCTGCTTCTGGTTCCTGATCCTGGCCTCGTCTGACTACCCCGTTGGTTCCTGATTCCGGCTTCGTCTGACTACCCCGTTGGTTCCTGATTCCGGCTTCGTCTGACTACCCCGTTGGTTCCTGATTCCGGCTTCGTCTGACTACCCCGTTGGTTCCTGTTCCTGGCTTCGTCTGACTACCCTTCTGGTTCCTGACCTCTGTCTCCGCAAGACCCTGCTTCGGTTTAGCCATCCGTTCGGACTTTGCTACGGCTTGCTCTTCAATAAAACCTTCTTATTTTCCACTTATCTCTTGTTGTACGTCTGGTTCATGGTTCCATGACATTAGGACCAAGCCATGAATTCTGACGGTACAGGGCCACCCTCGCTACCTACGCTGGTTGCCAGACTTGATCAGCAGGATCACCTGTTGGGTCGGTTCGCTGTGGCGTTGCAAACCCTGCTTGAACGCACGGCTCATTTAGCTTCCATTGCCGATGGGTCGGTTGTCGCTCCTGGGCCCGCTCCTACTGCCGCTCCGGTTGTTGCGCCAGAGTCTACCCTGACACCTGTTGCTGCGCCTGTGGGGTTTCAGGGTATGACCGGTTCTGCCCCCCTTCCACAGCGCTTTGGGGGAGAGCCAACTCAGTGCCGAGGTTTCCTTAACCAGGTGGGCATTTACTTCGAGTTGCTGCCACATGCCTTTCCTACTGAGAGATCAAGGGTGGGCTTCTTGATCTCGCTGCTCTCGGACAAGGCCTTGGCCTGGGCCAGCCCTTTATGGGAGAACAACAATCCGGTGGTTGCCGAGTTTTCCGGTTTTGTTGCTTCTCTTCGGAAGGTATTCGATGTGCCGGCTCGTGCTGCCTCTTCTGCGAAGCTCCTTATGTCCATCAGACAGGGTTCACGATCCGTAGCTGAATACGCCATTGAGTTTCGTACCCTGGCAGCAGAGGTGGGCTGGAATAATGAGGCTCTGGTCGCTGCTTTCTCTCATGGTCTCTCGGATGCCTTGAAGGATGAGGTTGCAGCTAAGGACCTACCAGTGGAGCTCGAGTCTCTTATTTCTTTCCTGATTTTGATTGACACCAGACTCAGGGAGAGACCTTCCTTTAAGGAGAGCCTGCGGAGGTCTCCTAACAGATTGGCGCCTACGTTTGCTGTCCCACCCGTGCCTCCCTCTCCTCCCACGCCTCCTGGGGATGACTTGTCTGGGGGTGAACCCATGCAGCGGGGGTTTGCTCGCCTGTCTGAGGGGGAGAGGGTACTCCGGAGACGCGAGGGCCGATGCATGTACTGTGGTCTCGGTGGGCATTTTCGGTTGGCATGTCCGAACCGTCCGGGAGAACGCTCGCACCTGAGGTCCTGTCGGGGGCAGATCTTGGGTGGAGTCTCCTCGTCCCCAGTTTCCCGTGTTGACAAACCACTGATCACGGTTGTCCTCTCCTGGGTCGGGGGCTCGGTGACGACCCAGGCGTTGGTGGACTCTGGTGCTGGTGGTTTGTTCATTGATAGAGTGTTCGTTGCCGCCAATTCCATTCCTCTGCAGCCTCGAGGTTCCCCACTGGCTCTGGAGGCGATAGACGGCAGACCCCTTCTGCCGCCACACGTGACTCATGAGACCCTTCCAGTGGGGATGGCCATTGGTGCCGTTCACAGAGAGTCGGTCTGTCTCCAGGTTATTTCGTCTCCACACTACTCGGTGGTCTTGGGGTACCCCTGGCTCCAGAAGCATAATCCGACTTTCGATTGGAGATCGGTCGAGATCCTCTCGTGGTCACCGCAGTGTGGGGCTAGTTGCATCCATGGGCCTGTCAAGTTGCTGTGTACTTCCTCGGACTCTCTGTTGCCTCCTGAATACGAAGAGTACCGGGATGTATTCGATAAGGTGCGCGCGGTTGCCCTACCTCCGCACCGCCCATACGATTGTGCCATAGAGTTACAATCCGGTGCCGTTCCTCCTCGTGGCAAAGTCTATCCACTGTCGGTAGCGGAGAATGAGGCCATGGAGGAGTACGTGAGGGAGGCGCTTTCACGCGGACACATTCGCAAATCCTCGTCCCCGGCAGGGGCTGGATTTTTCTTTGTGAAAAAGAAGGGCGGCGAGTTGAGGCCTTGCATCGATTACAGGGGTCTCAATCGCATCACGATCAAGAACGCTTACCCGATACCCTTGATTTCCGAGCTGTTCGATCGCCTCAAAGGGGCCACGGTCTTTACCAAACTCGACCTGAGGGCGGCATATAACCTGGTAAGGATCAAGGCGGGCGATGAGTGGAAGACCGCGTTTAACACCAGGACCGGTCATTATGAATCCTTGGTTATGCCCTTTGGGTTGTGCAATGCGCCCGCAGTCTTCCAGGAATTCATCAACGATGTTTTCCGTGACCTGTTGCAGCAGTGTGTGGTGGTCTATTTGGATGACATCTTGATATATTCTGCATCCATGGAGGCCCACATTCTGGATGTCAGACGAGTGTTGCAACGCTTACGAGAGAACAAGCTGTTCGGTAAGCTTGAGAAATGCGAATTTCACCGATCCCAGGTAACCTTCTTAGGTTACATCATTTCCGCTGAGGGGTTCTCCATGGATCCTGAGAAGGTTTCGGCTGTCTTACAGTGGCCCCAGCCCAGCGGGCTTCGTGCCCTGCAGCGCTTTTTGGGCTTCGCCAATTATTATCGGAAGTTCATCAGGGACTTTTCCATGCTAGCCAAGCCTCTCACGGATCTGACCAGGAAGGGCAGTAATCCGCAGGTCTGGCCGCTCGAGGCCATCCGAGCTTTTGAGGCTCTAAAGTCCGCCTTTGTGTCGGCTCCGATTCTGTCGCATCCCAACCCTGGGTTGCCTTTTGTCCTCGAGGTGGACGCGTCTGAGACGGGAGTAGGCGCCCTCCTGTCTCAGCGTAGAACACCAGAGGGTCCTCTGCTTCCTTGTGGGTTTTACTCCCGGAAACTGTCTTCCGCGGAGTGCAACTATCAGATTGGTGACAGGGAGTTATTGGCCATCGTGCAGGCCCTTAAAGAATGGAGGCACTTGCTCGAGGGCTCGGTGGTTCCGGTTCTCATCCTGACGGACCACAAGAATCTGACCTACCTTTCTGAGGCCAAGAGATTGACACCACGTCAGGCCAGATGGGCTCTGTTCTTGTCACGTTTTAATTACGTGGTCTCCTACCTACCCGGCTCCAAGAACATCAGAGCGGATGCCTTATCACGGCAGTACTCCGAGCTGTCCGGGGAGGAGTCGATTCCGACTACGGTCATACCCCCGAATCAGATCCTGGCCGCTATTCGCACCAGCCTGACTTCTCCTCTGGGTGAGCAGATTTTGGCGGCTCAATCTGGTGCTCCCTCTGGGAGACCCAACGGCAGATGTTTTGTGCCTGAGGAGTTGCGCACTCGGTTGTTGCGAACCTACCATAACTCCAAGGCCGCGGGGCACCCTGGAAAGAATCAGCTGTCCTGGGCGGTTTCACGTCTGTTCTGGTGGCCTTCTCTACGTTCCGACATCGCCGCATATGTAGCGGCATGCTCCGTTTGTGCCCAGAGTAAGTCCCCTCGGCACCTTCCGTTGGGCCTTTTGCAACCCATAGCCACCGGGGAGCGTCCATGGTCACACCTGGGGATGGATTTCATTGTGGACCTCCCTGCATCCCGAGGCCATACGGTCATTCTCATGATTGTGGATCGGTTTTCCAAAATGTGCCACTGTGTTCCTCTCAAGAAGTTACCCTCTGCACAAGAGTTGGCCTCGATTTTTGCCAGGGAGGTCTTCCGGTTGCACGGTTTGCCCAAGGAGATTGTGTCGGATCGGGGGAGTCAGTTTGTGTCCAGGTTCTGGCGCGCCTTTTGCTCCCAGTTGGGGATTCATCTCTCTTTCTCCTCGGCCTACCACCCTCAGTCCAATGGGGCCGCAGAACGATCCAATCAGGCCTTGGAGCAATTCCTTCGTTGCTATGTCTCCGATCACCAAGACAATTGGGTTGACCTCCTGCCTTGGGCTGAGTTTGCCAGGAACACGGCGGTGAACTCTTCCTCTGGGACGTCTCCCTTCATGGCCAATTATGGGTTCCAACCTGCCGTGTTACCGGAGGTATTCTCTCCCCAGGATATTCCGGCTGTGGAGGATCACCTTTCCGTCCTACGTGCTTCTTGGGTACAGATCCAGAGGTCCCTTGAGGTCTCTGCGCAGCGCCAGAAACTCCAGGCTGATCGCAGACGAGCGCCCGCTCCTTCCTACCAGGTCGGAGACCGCGTATGGTTGTCCACCCGCAACCTCAACCTTCGAGTGCCCACTCCCAAGCTGGCGCCTCGCTTTGTTGGTCCCTTCCGAGTGCTTCGCAGGGTAAACCCGGTAGCCTATGCCCTTGCGCTTCCTCCTGGCATGCGGATCTCCAACGTGTTTCATGTCTCCCTGTTGAAGCCACTGGTGTGTAATCGTTTCACTTCCTCGATTCCTCGGCCTCGTCCGGTCCAAGTGGGCAATCGTGAGGAGTATGAGGTGAGCAATATCCTGGACTCACGCCTGGTCCGCGGCCGGGTGCAGTTTTTGGTCCATTGGCGTGGTTATGGTCCAGAGGAGCGTTCCTGGGTTCCCTCCGCAGATGTCCATGCTCCTGTCTTGCTCCGAGCCTTCCACGCACGCTTCCCTCAGAAACCGTTCCTTACTCCGCGGAGGAGGGGCCCTTGAGGGGGAGGTACTGTCATGGTCTTACCTCCTTGCTGTTCCCTTCGTTTGACATGTGCTGGCGGCCATCTTGGTTTCTGGGTTTTCTTGTAGCCTCCCACCCTGCGGCTCCTCCTTCCCACTGGGAGGAGCTGGATGCCCAGCTCATATATATAGGAGGTCTGTGGCTTCAGTTCCTTGCTTGGTCCTCCTGTGTTCACATGCTTCCAAGACTGCTGCTGCTTCTGGTTCCTGATCCTGGCCTCGTCTGACTACCCCGTTGGTTCCTGATTCCGGCTTCGTCTGACTACCCCGTTGGTTCCTGATTCCGGCTTCGTCTGACTACCCCGTTGGTTCCTGATTCCGGCTTCGTCTGACTACCCCGTTGGTTCCTGTTCCTGGCTTCGTCTGACTACCCTTCTGGTTCCTGACCTCTGTCTCCGCAAGACCCTGCTTCGGTTTAGCCATCCGTTCGGACTTTGCTACGGCTTGCTCTTCAATAAAACCTTCTTATTTTCCACTTATCTCTTGTTGTACGTCTGGTTCATGGTTCCATGACACACAGTTTGCGCCGCCCCCCCCTTCCTCCCTGTATTGTAATAATTGTGCGCCCCCCATTGCCCCCCCCCCCCATCATTGGTGGCAGCGGAGTTCCGATCGGAGTCCCAGTTTAATCGCTGGGGCTCCGATCGGTAACCATGGCAACCAGGACGCTACTGCAGCCCTGCTTGCCATGGTTACTTAACAATAGTACAATAGTAAAAGATTCATACTTACCTGGGAGCTGCGATGTCTGTGTCCGGCCGGGAGCTCCTCCTACTGGTAAGTGACAGCAATGCGCCGCACAGACCTGTCACTTACCAGTAGGAGGAGCTCCCGGCCGGACACAGACATGGCAGCTCCCAGGTAAGTATGAATCTTTTACTATTGTACTATTGCTAAGTAACCATGGCAACCAGGGCTGCAGTAGCGTCCTGGTTGCCATGGTTACCGATCGGAGCCCCAGCGATTAAACTGGGACTCCGATCGGAACTCTGCTGCCACCAATGATGGGGGGGGGGGGGAGATGGGAGGCCGCACACTGGCCACCACCAATGTTGTTAATGCTATAGAGGGAGGGGGGGCTGATGCGCACACTGTGCCACCAACGAATAATTATTACAATACAGGGAGGAAGGGGGGGGCGATGGGGGGCGCACACTGTGCCACCAACGAATAATTATTACAATACAGGGAGGAAGGGGGGGCCGGGGGGGGCGCACACTGTGCCACCAACGAATTATTACAATAGAGGGAGGGAGGGGGGGGCCGCACTGGCCACCAATGATATTCAAACTGGGGGGGGGGGTCTGCCCCCTGCTGCCTGGCAGCCCTGATCTCTTACAGGGGGATATGATAGTACAATTAACCCCTTCAGGTGCAGCACCTGAGGGGTTAATTGTGCTGATCACGGACCCCTGTAAGAGATCGGGTGCTGCCAGGCAGCAGGGGGCAGTCATGTACACAGTTTGTAGTATATTCTAACTAGAAGCGTCCCCATCACCATGGAAACGCCTCTGTGTTAGAATATACTGTCGGAAATTAGTTTTCACGATCTAACTCATATCCGACAGTATATTCTAACATAGAGGCGTTCCCATGGTGATGGGGACGCTTCAAGTTAAAATATACCATCGGATTGGAGAAAACTCAGATCAGATGGTATAAAAGGGACTCCAGACTTTACATTGAAAGTCAATGGGGACGGATCCGTTTGAAATGGCACCATATTGTGTCAACGTCAAACGGATCCGTCCCCATTGACTTGCATTGTAATTCAGGACGGATCCGTTTGGCTCCGCACGGGCAGGTGGACACCAAAACGGACACCAATGTCCGTGGATCCTCCAAAAATCAAGGAAGACCCACGGACGAAAAAACGTTCACGGATCACGGACCTACGGACCCCGTTTTTGCGGACCGTGAAAAAATACTGCCGTGTGCATGAGGCCTTATATGTAGCATTATTGGTTTAATTTAAGAATATGGGTTTAATTTAATCTATAATCCCATGTAGAGAGCCCGAGAATCCTATTTGGAGGGATCTGCATGGGATTATAATTATCCCATAGGTTGATTAGGGCATTTTTGGCGGGAGTTTTCCTGCCAAAATCAGTGTAAAGAAGGCTTATTTTAGTATGGTTGCTAGGTTAGGGGGTGTGGCAGGCGCAGCACTATAAAGTGCCTTTTGCGCTGTGACATTAGAAGAATTTTTGTATCTCTGACTTTTAGTCTAACCAGACTGTCTATTACACTGTAATTCCTATAGCGCCGTTCTATAGAAACAGTAGGTTTAAAGAGCACACCAAATGCTTGAAATAACTTCTTTATTAACTTTAACTTTTCTTCATATATAACACTGTCGCCTCCACAGCAGATAGTCCATGTACATAACACGTGTTGAAAAGATATCACAAAATGGCGGTATGATTAAGATGGTGGTTCAACTGTTCAATCTTGTCATTCAACATAAAATGGTGGATATATTTCTCTCTTGAGTATCTGTACTCTCACTTTAAGTTATTTTAGCACTTGATGATCTCTCTAGACACTGACTCCTGTCAGAACTAACTGACTCCTCCCAATGAGAAGAGTTATACAGGCCCACCTAGCAACTGGTTGATATGGTCTATAAACTCTTTTACATCATGAATCTATGCATATACAGTAAACCACATTTTAAAACCCTGTAGCAGTGATCACTGCCTTAGCAATGGGACATTGTAAATCCTCTTGAGTAACACCACATGCTCCACACTCCCAACATAAATCTCAATTTGCTATAAGGTCTGGTGACCATGGATGCCACAACCCTTTGCTCACTTATGTTCTTCTGTGAATGCCACATGAACACGGAACAAGGTACATGTGACATATGGCAAGTCTTGCTGAAAGAAACTATTTGCACGCTAGTTAATTCTGCATAGAATTGCTTGAAGATGTCCATGTGAATGGCTTTGTCCATATTTTTATTAAAGAATACTGGACCCGCGATTCACATACCCATAGCCGTGCACTAAACACCAATTTTTGGATCATAAAGTGTCTGTTCGTGTGAACTTTCTGTGGCCACAGATAATTTGTTACACCATTTCATAATTAGAGCCTTCTACTACCTGGTAGACCTGGCTGCTGGAGTAGCGCTGCTCCATCCACCACCATGTTTATCGAGGCCTGCCTTCTGTTGTGCTTGTAGGGCGCATTCACACGCCCCCTACAGCTTTTAAATGGCCAGCATTTGTGTACCCTAATCTTCCCCAGCCAATGACCGACTGCTGACTGATTTTTGGATTTGACCCTTTGCTTCCTGACCTGACCTCTGCATGATCTCTATACTGATCCTTCTGCTTCCCACTCTGATCTTGGACTGTTTATTGGATTTCATAAACTCTTTCTGCTCTGACCTTGGCCTGTCCCCGACTACAATTTTGCCTTATCCCTCGGTGCCCTGCACTGGTGTTTCTATACCCCTGTGGGTTAGCAGTCACTTGAAAAGAGACTTCCCCAAGAGGTAGCAACCTGGTGGTTCCCCTGCAGCAGAGTTCAGATTCCTGTACATGCTTTCAAGGTTAAAGACCATGAGGGCTACTTATATAATGCCTTTATGAGTAGCCTCAAGCTAAATTTGTTAAAGGCACTCAGCGGATCCACATACGCTTTGTAACAAGTATAAACATCCCTGCATTACTACCTGGCAGACAGAACTTCATTGACTATTTCTGAGATTTAGGTGTTAATATAGTTATTTCTTACATATTTTTGGGCGGGTGAGGGAAAAATTACTTTTTGCAAAACATTTTTTTCTTTTTCTTTAAGGACAATCATTTTCTTAAGCCATAGATTTTTTTGAGCTTCTCACTCATTTGGGACTTAGTATTTATTTTCATGACAGCTTTCTAAATCCGTTATAAATTGAACCGACATTCTGTATTGCATGATTCAGCTTTCCAGTGCAATATGTTGGAGAATCATGGGAATAAGTGAAATTGCTTGTATAAAAACAAGTCATTTAACACATGGCTTTCAGATTGAGATATAAGAATCATAATGACCATAACCTTCAGCTAGGACTTCAACCTAAGCCATCTGCTCCTTCCTAGAACATGTGTCTGATTCTATCTTATTATTATTCCTTCTGCTCAGAGACAGAATGACTACTACCACTCACGTCCCTGCTTCTGCTGACATCTGTGTTTGATGACATTCTGTATAGCTCGTCTAGCCTCTGTATAGGTGCCTTGTAAACATCTCTAAAAAATATATAGGTTTTGGATAGTACTGGATGCTTTGGCCCCATATGGTGCTATATTATATTAACATTTTTACACTATGTACTTTATTTTTGTTTTCTGGCGAATACAGTTATGCCATTTATGTCACACACCTGTTGTAGACACAGTACTTATTCTTCTCTTGTTCCTTAAAGGGGTTGCCTCCCTTCAGCAAATGGCATTTATTATGAAGAGGAAGTTAATACTAGGCACCTACTAATGTATTGTGATTTGTCCATATTGCTTCCTTTGCTGGCTGGATTTGCAACGTGCTACCCCCCAGGGCCAATTGGGTTCCAGTGTTAGGAATGCCGAGTGGTATGTTGTGGCCCTAATAGTTGGTGTCACGGTGCTCCTACCTGGATACCGTGGCTTCCCAGGGTTAGGCCCCGTAGCAATAAAGGAGTTGTATTTGGTGGAGTAAGAGCCTGGACTTGGTGAAGTTTAACGGTTTTTACTTGGATAAATTTGCAATAAACTTGTGTCATCCAATCAATTCTTGATCTTTCTCTTGGCTCCAGCAGGCTAAGGGTAAACTGGTAGGTAAACCTAAGTACTTTGCGTTATCTCTCTCTGGACTAATTTTTAAAGGGAACCTGTCGTCATCTTTATGCTGATTGTACTGAGGGCAGTATAAAGTAGGGACAGAAATGCTGATTTCAGCGGTGTGTCCCTCATGAGCTAAAAGTAAATGGTTGCCGAGAACCAGCATCATAATCATTGCAGCCCATGCCTTGAAAAGAGTCAAATCTACCTGAGAAGAGTCCTGGTTATTCCTAATCTCCTGTCTCCTGTCCATCTGCTGATAATTGGCAGTTCTCTCCTAGAGAGAAAGGGAGAAATCGAGGTAGAAGCCTGTCAGTCATCAGGAGGTGGGCAGGAGAGCAGGAAGTCATGAATAACCAGGACTCTTCTCAGGTGGCCATGACTCTTTTCCAGGCCCAGTCTGCAATGTTTGTGATGTTGGTTCTCAGCAACCACTTACTTTAAACTTATAAATGACGGAGCGCTGAAATCAACTTATCTGTCTCTACTTTAGTTTGCCGCTAGTATGGGCAGCATAAAGGTGATGACAGGTTCCCTTTAACAGTACTTTTACACTTATCTATCCCCTGCAGCTTTACAATTTTTTGCTTGTTTTAATTTACATTTTCCCCATTGACTTTAGTGTGGAAAACCCAGCAAAATGCAGCACCACTTTAAAAGAGCAATATCCGATGCAAATGTTCCTGTAGCATCTCCTATAAGGGATTACATAAGAGTTCTGTAAGAACAGTAAAAAAGTAAAGCAGGAAGTTCACAGATATGCATCAGAAAGACAGTGCTCGAACCCCTACAAAAGATATGGTATGAAATTTATCGGCCCTGAATTTTCAACCTATTCAGATTAAAGGGGTTGTCTCACCTCAGACGTTCATTCCTATTGGAGCACTGAAAATAGCCAAGCAACACGCTTGGCTATTTTCGACAGTCCTATTGAAATTAATAGTAAATGCACCGTGCAAGACCGCCCACCACTCCATTCACTTCTATAGGGCTGATTGAAATAGTCAAGCCCATGGGAGCTCCCATAGGAATGAATGGAGGGCGGCCGCACATGTGCAGTGTACCTTTCTTCACTTTCCGGGCTCCTAGCGATATGCCCCCAAAGGTGAGACAACCCCTTTAAGAAAATATTTATTTTAATCATTGTATAAGGTTCTGTTGGTAGCTCACATATTGTGCGCAATCTTTCAAATATTCATCAGTTTTAAGATATTTGCTTAAAGGGTTTCTGTCACCAGAATCAACCCTATTAAACTGGCTGACATTAGCGATGTGCTAATGTCAGCAGACCCTAACTCTCCTAATCGTATACTTATGGATGCCCCCGTTACTGCACAATTTTAACTTTTAAAAAGCTAATTAGCCTCTAGGAGCAGAGGGGGCGTTGCTCCTGCTCCTAGAGGCTTCGTTCGCCCATCTTAAGTCACGCCCTGCCGTCCTTGATTGACAAGGCCAGGCAGCGTTCATCTCCTCCTGATGGCCCTCTGCGCTGGGACTGCAGTGGGGTGACTTGAGGTGGGCAAACTGAGCCTCTAGGAGCATGACCAACGCCCGACCTGCTCCTAGAGGCTAATTAGTATATCATCAAAGTTAAAATTGTGCAGCAACAGGGCATCCACAAGCATAAGATTAAGAGAGTTAGGGTCTGCTGACATTAGCACATCGCTAATGTCAGCCAGTTTAATAGGGTTAATTCTGGTGACAGAAACCCTTTAAAGGTTTTTTTCGGGAGTTTTATACTGATCAGTGGCGGTTCGACACCCGGGACCCACGCCAGTCAGCAGTTTGAGAAGTGCTGCGGCCTTCTCACAGCTTTTCCTAGGGCATTTCAAATCAAGTTAAATGGTGATGGGGCCATCAGATACTGATGACTTGAGGGTAGGTCATCAGTATTAAAATCTTGAAAAACCCTTTCAATGTCAATGAACTGAAACATTCTTCAGAGGCTGCCAAACTGTTCTCATTGTCCATTAGACAGCTGTAAAAGACAGTGCTGTGATACACTGTTAGAAACCTTGCAGTTTAGGGGACATTCACACAACCGAATCCGTTTTGCAGTCCACCCGTGCATGCCAGCCATGTGCGTATCAGCACGTCCCACCCCTTGTCTGAAATGCCTAATTTTGTCTGGTCAAAATGGCCAAGAATAGGACATGTTCTATCTCTAGTACCCCAGAGCAGGGGTGTGGTGATAGAGGTATCTAGATATCGAAATTATTGTTAGGAGTAGGCCTACACTCCCTTTACATTCCAGATTTGGGTCATAACTTCATCCATGTTCCCTTCCCAAAGCCAGGTCAGGAGATTGTAGCCATAAAATCATTAAGATGGAACCACTTCACAGAGACCAGAGACCCCTATCATAAAATGTGAAGATTTCATATACCAGCTTTATACAGACCAGAACCCTTAGAGGGGTCAGGAAAAGGCTAGCGTCCTTTCCAGCCATGAAACCCCTATCTTGCGATATACATTAAAGAAAAACATGGCCTAATCTATATTTCGGCCACGTCCTTCCTACTGAGAACTCAGGCCAGGTACTGTACTGTATATGCTTCCATGGTGTCAAAATCAAATAGACCCCAGCTCAGTAACTGGGAGCAATAAGATAACTCCAGCCATCCTGCCATTAGCTCCGCCATATTTGGTACACATGTGTGTGGGACATTAGGACGGAGTGGATGGAGGAAATATGAAATTGCTAGGATGCAGGCCCAAAAAGATATTTCAATACAAAGATTTTGAGGCAAGCCTGGTTTACAGCAAGTGGTCATAAAAAACGGTAATAAAAGGCTTGATGGACTGAATGATATTTCTGCTTCCCCAGCAACCTGACTTAACCGTCGCGTAACATATTAAGTTCTGTTTTTATTCCTTTTATTTTCCAAACTGTTATTTTGCACTATATGTATATGTCTGGGTATTTTATGTTGCATTTTCTATAAAAAACCCCATTATTTGTACACACTGTCCGTTTTTATATTAAAACTTCACTTTAATAAGAGCCTTCTTGTGTTCTAACAATTCCATGACCTTAGAAGAAGCATTACCTAGATTGATTTATTAACCCTGTAAATGCTAGCAGCTGTAGAGAGTACATAGGTGTTATTTAATGCAAAGGTGTCTCGTCAGCCTGATATGACGAGTGGGGGCAGGATATAACAGTAGGGGGTATTATAAATACTGGGGGCACTGTGGGGATACTTTAAATCCAGGGGACATTAAGCGTTCTTATTACTACTGGGGGCTCTATAGAAGGGACTTATAGATCCACATTATTTCTATTAAGAGCATTATGGGGGGGCCTTATTACTAATGAGGGGTCTGTAGAGAGCTTTATTATTACTGGGATAACAATAGGGAGGCCTTATTTCTACCAGGGGCTCTGTAAGGACATTATTAATACTGGAGGGCTCTTCTACTAATGGAGGCACTCTTGGGGAGCACCATCACTGTAGGGGGCAGTATTACTAACGAGAGCATTCTAGAAGGGAACTGCTATTGGTGGGACTATGAGGAGAACTATTACTATGGGGGGAACTCATTTTTTTCAGGATAGTATTTGGGGGTAGAGAAAAGTGAGGAAGCTAAGATGTCTACGTTTCACACTCTGCAGAGACGAGGCGGCTGAGAGAAGTTGTCCGGACCGAATGGAGAAGATGATGACAGAGAAGATCTACATCAGAGGAGACGTCACCTGGGAGGCCCTGGATGTAAAAAGGACGTGCTGCTGTATAGCAAGTACAGTAAAATGTCTTCAGTGCTAGTGTTTGCAGGGGGATGGGTTGGGGGGCGATTGGTTGACTTCGAGAATTGGGCAATATTCATTGGGGCTTGAGCCCTGGATCTTTTGAGACCCTAGCAATGCCCCTGCAGCAGAGTGACCTGCTATATTCAGCTTTTACAGGCACTGCTGTGAAGTGAAGGAAAACAGGTCAAAGACACCCTCATCACCAAACTACCACTAGGCCAGTATCATCTAAGTGCTGAATCACCATCAACCAACCTGCCAATATCCTTGCTGGTGCCAGAAGAGAATTGCTGCTACTGTTTGTATTCTCAAGTTCTACGTTGCACTTAATAAAAAGGACTTTGTTCCATTGAGTTCTGGCTTTGTTCTTCAGTGCTACAACTTTCACTGCAATGGACCCCAGAGAGCAACGGCCTGAGGTAGGACACCATGATATAACAGCTACACTATACCAGGGCCACTACCACTCCCATCCTACACACCGGACTCGCTACATAATTTTTTTGCGGGGCTGTGGAAACTGTAGGTGGAGAAATGTAGATTGGACGTGGACAGAAAATGCAGTCATATCAATGCCCCCTTAGGATTAGCTTTTGAGCCTTTGGATGTCAAGAATATATTCATTCACTTGACAGCAAAAAAATGGTGAAGAATTGAAAGCATAATTGTGGACTAAAATGATTTAAAAAAAAACTTTCAGTTAATATTGTAAATGGTGCTTTGGGAATAACGGGTGCAGTCCCTGGTTGAGGACAGTGGCAGAGGACATGGCCTGGTGGGTGATTTCTGGCTGTGGTTGTGCGGAGGGAGTTAACAGCTCGTCGGTCTCTCTGCTGTGTCGGATGACTGCCACTTCATACTCCATAACAAGAGGTTAAGCTCCTGAAGAGAGGTAATTGCCGCCAGCACTAGAGCAGCGTGAAGCGGTCACTGAAGTGCGCATTAGCCGCTCCCTCATTAGCATACGCTCGGTGAACTCATCATGCTGCCAAAACAAAAGCTACCGGAGGGGAACGGGCAGCTCGCATTAACCCTTTCAGGTGTTTTTTTCTTTTTTCATCTTGTTTTAAAGCAATTACCGTTTGGATTATCAGAAGGAACATTTTTCATTGCATATTCCACATCACTTTACAGACATTATCTTCACTCGCTGTGCCCCGTGGAGATCACAATCTAAATTACCCATCTTTGGAGCGTAGGAGGAAACCAACGTAAACATGAGAACATACAAACTCCATGCAGATGTTGTCCTTGGTTGGATTTGTACCTACTGTAGGACCCCAGTGCTGACCACCCTGCTAACCACTATTATGGGATACAGCCTCTTTTAGCTGCAATATTAGGGTGAGTCATGCAGGGGTTACACGGATATCAGGTCATGTCCTTGCCCTTCTTCTGCATTTGGGTGGATGAACAGGAATTTTGTGACATCAAAAATGACACTACATGGACTTGGCAGAGTGAGGTTGACAACTTGCACAGAAGAGATGATCTATGTCTTTATGCATCAATTTTAGACAAGTACATCTTAAGATATCTACGTCTTCTATCTATGTCGGTCTATCCAGTGACTGGTAAGGGCTTGTTCTCATCACCGCAGATATTTCCGTTGTTTCATTAGAGGAACACAACAATGAAAGTAGCAGAATGTCGAATCTGGCACACAACTGAACCAAACAGTGCCGAACTGACCCCATTGACTATAATAGGTTCCTGTCGGTATCTGTCCAAGAGTCTTCTCTTTTAGTGGAAAGAAAACTCCTGCATATAGGACTTTTTATCCACTTTTATCAAGGAATCTGCGACCGAGGCCACCAACGAAGCCTCCAATGCAGAAGTGAACAAGACCTAACAGTGATGTAGGGGCCGTTACCAATAAAGAAAGAAGAGAATGCAAAGATGATGGTCCCCATTTACTAGTGTTTGCACCTAGATTTTGGCATAACGTACCAAAATGTGGTGCAATTTGGCACATCTGGAGGTAGAGAAATGATCTTCACCTAGCCTGACAAGGGCCGTGGCTTACCGGGAAAGGAGTATGACTTCATGTGAAAGGGGTGCTGCCTAATATGCTGCATTGTGTGCCAAAGATGTACCAGAACTGTGCCGTAAAATTCAGAATTCTCAAACTTAGCCGAGACTAGCCGTGCACCAAATTCATCATCTAGCCCGAGCCACTAATAAATCTGGTGCAGGTGTAGACTGCTTGTAAAAATGTTCTACATCTATACAATTAGTAATTCTCCCCTACTGTATTCCCTGCTCACACATGGTCCTACAGTAAATTTATAAGAAATTTATAACAAAAGAAATAAATATAATAAAGTACATGAATCTAGGCTGTGCAATTTCTTTATCATTTCTGCTATAAGTTACAGTCATTTATAAAGAAGGTCGATTTGGGTGTTACCAGTGGGGTGTGTGTCCCTTTACGGTTTGACACTATCCAATCAATGCTGCCAGTGTCGGACTGTGCAGGTGTAAAATGCAGGACACGTGCAGGAAACTGGAAGCGCTTTTTCCTTAAGATAGGATTTTATTGTAAAACTGGCAGTAAATAACAGATAAAACTTAGAACAGAGGAAAGTAATCTTCGACAAATAAATCTGGCTTAACCCAGTCTTCATCCGCACGCCTGTGTGAGGGGAATCTCTCTCCCTTATACCTAGTCTCTCAGGGTTTTCAATAACTAGACATTTACCCAGTCTTCAGCCGCACGCCTGTGTAAGGGGAGTCTCCCTCTTCATTACATGTACTCTCTCAGGGTTTTCAATAATCAGACATTTACCCTGTCTTGAGCCGCACGCCTGTGTAAGGGGAGTCTCCCTCTTCATTACATGTACTCTCTCAGGGTTTTCAATAATCAGACATTTACCCTGTCTTGAGCCGCACGCCTGTGTAAGGGGAGTCTCCCTCTTCATTACATGTACTCTCTCAGGGTTTTCAATCATTAGACATTTACCCTGTCTTGAGCCGCACGCCTGTGTAAGGGGAGTCTCCCTCTTCATTACATGTACTCTCTCAGGGTTTTCAATAATCAGACATTTACCCTGTCTTGAGCCGCACGCCTGTGTAAGGGGAGTCTCCTTCTCCATTACATGTACTCTCTCAGGGTTTTCAATAATCAGACATTTACCCTGTCTTGAGCCGCACGCCTGTGTAAGGGGAGTCTCCTTCTCCATTACATGTACTCTCTCAGGGTTTTCAATAATCAGACATTTACTCTGTCTTGAGCCGCACGCCAGTGTAAGGGGAGTCTCCTTCTCCATTACATGTACTCTCTCAGGGTTTTCAATAATCAGACATTTACCCTGTCTTGAGCCGCACGCCTGTGTAAGGGGAGTCTCCCTCTCCCTCACACGTCGTCTCTCAGAATTTACAATGAACAATGTCTCTTAAACAGCAACTTAAACAAACATGAACAACACATACCATATTTTTCGCCTGATAAGACACACCTAGGTTTTATGGGAGGACAATACATTTTTTTAAATATTTTTCATTAGACCTCAGATCAGACCACCAATAAGACCCCCAAAGTTAATAAGACCCCAATATGGCAACTTTCACATTAGTGTTTTTTGCAGATCTGTCATGGATTGTCAAAAGCGCCTCTATTACCGTAATACAACTGCATGCATCCGTTATGAACGGATCAGGTTGTATTATGTCTTATATAGCCATGACGGATCTGTCATGTGTAATACCCCAGAGTGGCATTACTACTTTTTGCACCCCCCCACTATCTCCTAAGGATGATCCTGTATCATCTTGCATATTTATTGCCATATCCTGCATAATGTGTATGTACAGTATATTTCCTTGCCAATGACTGTTAAAGTGTAATGCGCTTGGTTCACCAGCAGATGGCGGCAGTATTAGCAGAGCTAGTTTACCTGGAGTGGAACCTTCTGTCCATACCAGCCCTCTCTAGTTAGAAGTCAGTCTAGCTCAGTGTTTCCCAACCAGTGTGCCTCCAGCTTTTGCAAAACTACAACTCCCAGCATGCCCGCACAGCCAAAGGCTGTCCAGGCATGCTGGGAGTTGTAGTTTTGCAACAGCTGGAGGCACACTGGTTGGGAAACACTGGTCTAGCTTACCCCTGTAAGAGGAGGCTGTGTGTCGGCCAGCAGAGCAACGTCTGTTCTGCTGGGCCTAAGGGCCCATGCTACAAGTTTCAGAGCCAGGAGGAAAGATTCCCTGGATAAGACAAAGATAAAGATAAAACATACAGCTCAAGAGAAAGACAGAGTCAGGCTACAGCAAGCTAAGTTCAGCAGAGAGAAAACGTTCCTATTTAATCCTGTCAGCATAGCAGAGCTGAAGATTTCAGACTTATTAGAGCTGATTGTGTTTGCCAGCCAAAAGTTAAGCCAAAATCTGCTGATAACCAAGATAAAGTTTGGAAGATTGTTTCTTGATGAAATTTTATGCCAAGTAAAGCTGTTTCAATGTTAATAAAGGTCTGGACTTCAGTCATTTCTACCAATCACTCAACCATTAACTCTTTTATCACTGCTGCGGAAAACCACTGGTTCCGGATATCCAGGTAGGAGCACCTTAAGGGACACTATAGGCAACCATTATACCACTCTGGCATTCCTACACCTGGGTTGCTCCATCACCTTCTACATAGAGGGATCCAGTCCCTCGTTGCCGAAATGCAACTGGCGTCACAAAAAAAACTCTAATAACACCTGTAGAAGAGGCCCCTGGCGCGGGAACGGCCTGCTGCACATGAACACCATTGAAAGTCAATGGGGGATGGCAGGGGCGTTGCTAGGGTCTCAAAAGATCCGGGGCCAAAGCACTAATGCATATGGTCCAATTCTCTAAGTTGAACAACCGCATCCCCCCTCCCCCTGCAAACACTAGCACTGAAGAAATTTTATGGAACTTGCTATAAGCTATACCTCCCACATCCAGTGCCTCCAAGTGACGTCTCCCCTGATGTAGATCTTCTCTATCATCATCTTCTCCATTCGGTCCGGACACTTCTCTCAGCTGCCTCGTCTCTGCAGAGTGTGACGCACAGATTTCTTAGCTTCCTTACTTTTCTGTACCCCCAAATACTATCCTGAAGAAAAATGAGTGCCCCCCATAGTAACAGTACTCCTCATAGTCCCACCAATAGTAATTCCCTTCTAGAATGCTCTCATTAGTAATACTGCCCTCTACTGGACCCAACAGTGATAATGCTTCACAAGAATGCCTCCTTTAGGCCTCATGCACACGACCGTTGTGTGCATCCGTGTCCGTTGTTCCGTTTTCCGTGATTTTCTGCAGACCCATTGACTTTCAATGGGTCCGTTGAAAACTCAGAAAATGCACCATTGTTCATCCGCGTCCGTGATCCGTGTTTCCTGTCCGTCAAAAAAATATGACCTGTCTTATTTTTTTGACGGACAACGGTTCACGGACCCATTCAAGTCAATGGGTCAGAGAAAAAACACGGATGCACACAAGATTGTCATCCGCGTCAGTGATCCGTGTCCGTAGGCTACTTCGATACAGACGGATCCGAAGATCCGTCTGCATAAAAGATTTTTCAGAACTGAGTTTTCACTTCGTGAAAACTCAGATCCGACAGTATATTCTAACACAGAGGCGTTCCCTTAGTGATGGGGACGCTTCAAGTTAGAATATGCTACGAACTGTGTACATGACTGCCCCCTGCTGCCTGGCTGCACCTGAGGGGTTAATTGAGCGTATCATAGCCCCCTGTAAGAGATCAGGGGCTGCCAGGCAGCAGGGAGCAGACCCCCCTCCCTCCCCAGTTTTAAATTCATTGGTGGCCAGTGCGGCCCCCCTCCCTCCCTCTACTGTATTAATTTCATTGGTGGCCAGTGCGGCCCCCCCTCCCTCCCTCTACTGTATTAATTTCATTGGTGGCCAGTGCGCCCCCCCTCCCCCCCATCATTGGTGGCCAGTGCGGCCTTAGCAATATTAGAAGCATTATACTTACCTGCTGCGCTGTCTGTGACCGGCCGGGCACTCCTCCTACTGTTAAGTGAAAGATCATTAAGCAATGCGCCGCACAGACCTGTCACTTACCAGTATGAGGAGCTTCCGGCCGGTCACAGACAGCGCAGCAGGTAAGTATAATGCTTCTAATATTGCTAAGTAACCATGGCAGCCAGAACTGCAGTAGCGTCCTGGTTGCCATGGTTACCGATCGGAGCCCCAGCGATTAGACTGGGTCTCCGATCGGAACTCTCCGCTGCCACCAATGATGGGGGGGGGAGGGGGGCCACACTGGCCACCAATAAAATTAATACAGTAGAGGGAGGGGGGGGGCCGGGGGGGCCGCACTGGCCACCAATAAAATTAATACAGTAGAGAGAGGGAGGGGGGGCAATTAATACAGTAGAGGGAGGGAGGGGGGATGGGGGTGCGGGGGCCGCACTGGCCACTAATGAAGTTAAAACTGGGGAGGGAGGGGGGTCTGCCCCCTGTTGCCTGGCAGCCCCTGATCTCTTATAGGGGGCTATGATACGCACAATTAACCCCTCAGGTGCGGCACCTGAGGGGTTAATTGTGCGGATTACAGCCCCCTGTAAGAGATCGGGTGCTGCCAGGCAGCAGGGGGCAGTCATGTACACAGTTCTTAGCATATTCTAACTTGAACGTCCCCATCACCATGGGAACGCCTCTGTGTTAGAATATACTGTCGGATCTGAGTTTTAACGATGTAACTCAAATCCGATGGTATATTTAACATAGAGGCGTTCCCATGGTGATGGGGACGCTTCAAGTAAAAATATACCATCGGATTGGAGAAAACTCAGACAGGGACTCCTGACTTTACATTGAAAGTCAATTGGGGAAGGATCCGCTTGCAATTGCACCATATTGTGTCAACATCAAACGGATCCGTCCCTATTGACTTGCATTGTAAGTCAGGACGGATCCGATTGGCTCCGCACGGCCAGGCGGACACCAAAACGACTTTTTTTTTTAACTTTCCTTCATGTCTGGTGATCCTCCAAAAATCACGGAAGACACACGGAAGAAAAAACGGACACGGATCACGGAACAACGGAACCCCGTTTTGCGGACCGTGAAAAAATACTGTTGTGTGCATGAGGCCTTAGTAGAAGAGCCCTTGAGTATTAATAATACCCTCACAGAGCCCCCAGTAGAAATAAGGCCCCCCTATTGTGGTAATAAAGCTCTCTACAGGCCCCTCAGTAGTAATAAGGCCCCCATAGTGCTCTTAGAAATAATGCAGATCCCTCCTATAGAGCCCCCAGTAGTAATAAATATGCCTAATGTCCCCAGGATTTAAAATGCCCCCACAGTGCCCCCAGTATTTATACTGCCCCCTACTGTTATAATGCTCGCCCTGAAGCGCCTCAAGTATTTATAATGCTGCCTGCCGTTTCCCCTGTAAATATATTGCCCACTACTGTTATAATGCTCGCCCTAAAGCGCCCCCAATATTTATAATGCTGCCTGCAGTGCCCCCTGTAGTTATATTCCTCCGTTTAGTGTCCTCAGAAATTATAATTCCTCAGCACATCCGCCATACAGTCCCATGTAAATAACACTATTCCCCCCTCTGTCATAGAGTCTTATGTAAATACCATCACACCATCTCTCCTGCCCCTTCCAACATACAGTCCCATGTAAATAACATGACCCCCTCCCCAGCCGCCTTTAACATACAGTTCCATATAAATAACATCACCTCCTCAATATCCAGTCCCATATCAATAACATCACTCCCTCCCCCAGACACCTTCAACATACAGTCCCATGTAAATAAAATCATCCCCTCCCCAGCCACCTCCAACATGCTGTCCCATGTAAATAACATTACCCCGTAACATTCAATCCCATGTAAATAATATCACTTCCTCCCATGGCTGCCTTCAACATGCAGTCCCATATAAATAACATTACCCCTCAACATACAGTCCCATGTAAATAACATCACTCCACCTCACTGTCCCATGTAAAAGACTTTCCTCCCTTCAGCCCTAACATACAGTCCCAGTTAAATAACTACAACTCCCAACATTGCTCTGCCTCGCACACTAAGTAATCTTCACTTACCGTATTTTTCGCTTTATAAGACGCACCTGATTATAAGACGCACCTAGGTTTTTGAGGAGGAAAATAAGAAAAAAAATATTTTGAACCAAAAGGTGTGATTTTGAACTAATGGTCTGGGGATGACACACTGTTATGGAGGATCTGTGGATGACACACTGTTATGGGGGGGAATCTGTGGATGATGCACTGCTATGGGGGGAATCTGTGGATGATGCACTGTTATGGGGGATGTGTGCTGTGACACATAGGGCCATGAGGGGGGCCAGCATAAGATGCTATATGTGTGGGTGACACACATATAGCATCTTATGCTGCTCCCCCTCATGGCCCTATGTTTCACATCATTACAGTACTTTATTCTTTGTATGTAAAATAGAATCAATCGCTCTCCTTTTGATAAACTAGCTGACACTGATATATCGCCGGCCGCTATGCTGCAGTGTGGCCGGCGATACATCAGTTACAGTGCGGGGAGGGAGGAGGGGCTGGAGGCAACTCACAGCGGGGCCCGGTGCAGTCACTGTATTACACCGGGCCCCGCGCACAGAAGTCTCTTTGTATGTAAAATCTTTCATTATTCCTGAATCCATCGCTCTCCTATTGATAAACTAGCCTAATCGCCTGCATCAGTACTCACTATGAATGTAGCGTGCGGTCCCTCCGGCGCATGACTTCATCCTGCTCCTGCTTCATTAATGAAGTGGGAGGAGCGTGACGTCAGTCACACACGCCGGCCGGACCGCACGCTGTATTCATAGTGAGTACTGATGCAGGCGATTAGGCTAGTAAAGTTTATCAAAAGGAGGGCGATTTACGGTATAAAGGATTAATGAAAGATTTTACATACATAGAGACTTCTATGCGCGGGGCCCGGTGTAATACAGTGACTGCACCGGGCCCTGCTGTGAGTTGCCTCCAGCTGCTCCTCCCTCCCCGCACTGTGACTGATGTATCGCTGGCCACACTGTGCAGCATAGCGGCCGGCGATATATCAATGTCAGCCCTGTAAAAAAAGTCTACCATCATTTTATAAGACGCACTGTCATTTTCCCCCCTCTTTTGGGTGAAGAAAAGTGCGTCTTATAAAGCGAAAAATACGGTACCTCTCCTCATGTATCAGATCTCACCTCAGCCTCTTCCCAGGGCTTCTCTTCACTGCTGAGCCTCCTCTCCTGCACTCTCCATTCATTGTCAATGTGGACAAAACTAGACTGACTGTGTGTATTACTCATACAGCTGAGATCCAGGGGGCTGGGGTCACGGGACCCCCCCTCGCATTTAGCCAAGGTGCCTGCTCAATGACTTGAGCAGGCACCGGGCTCCGATCACCGCCCGCCGCGCGGCGGTGAAGGCATGGGGCCTGATCTAAGGCACGGGGGCTTATCTGAGGCATGGGGGTTTGATCTGAGGCATGAGGTCTGATCTAAGGCACGGGGGCTGATCTGAGGCATGGGGGTTTGATCTGAGGCATGGGAGTTTGATCTGAGGCATGGGGGTTTGATCTGAGGTATGGGCATCTCATTGTCTATCCTGGCACACAATGTAAGTCAATGGGGACCAGGGCCGGCTCCAGGATCATGTGGGCCCTTGGGCGATAAAGTCTCAGTGGGCCCCCTTACACAGTGATAACTGTCTGAGTACAGATAATACAGTAGATATCACCTGCAGTCCTATGTAACAGCATAGATAACACAGTCATGGCTATCTGAGTACAGAAAATGTAGTAGTGTTACCTGCAGTCCTATGTAAAACCACAGATAACACTAGTGTAGATCATGTGGTAGTGTTACCTGCGTCCTTAGTGTGCCTCCCTGTGCCTCTACCACGGACTCCATGCTGGCGGCGCTGCCTCCTCTTCCATCTTCATCTTGCCCCGCGCAGAATGTCCTGATGCAGCTGCATCAAGACAAAGGGAACACTGTGGGCATGATGATGGTGACACACACACACGGGGACAGACATACACACACACGGGGACAGACACACACACACACAGGAACAGACACACACACGGGGACACACACACACGGGGACAGACACACACACGCGGGGACAGAAACACACACACACACGGGGACAGACACACACACGGGGACAGAAACACACACACACGGGGACAGACACACACACACGGGGACAGACACACACACACACAGGGACAGAAACACACACACACGGGGACAGACACACACACACGGGGACAGACACACACACACACAGGGACAGAAACAGACACACACACACACACAGGGACAGAAACACACACACACGGGGACAGACACACACACACGGGGACAGACACACACACACACGGGGACAGAAACAGACACACACACACGCACACACAGGGACAGAAACACACACACACGGGGACAGATACACACACATGGGGACAGACACACACACACAGGGACAGACACACACACACACAGGTACAGACACACACACACAGGTACAGACACACACACACAGGGACAGACACACACACACAGGGACAGACACACACAGGGACAGACACACACACACACGGGGACAGACACACACACGGGGACAGACACACACACACACGGGGACAGACACACACACACGGGGACAGACACAGACACACACACAAACACACGGGGACAGACACACACACGGGGACAGACAGACACACACACGGGACACACACACGGGGACAGACACCTGTGCGATCATCAACCAACTTCTATCTAATGTGTGGCCACCTTTAGGGGACATTAAAAGGGAATTCCACCTTTAGTTATGCTCCAACCTTTTGTTACCTTCTAATATTACTCCCACTGATTCCCAGTACTGAGGGGACATGGACTGAGGTTTAAAAGGGATTTATCAACATGTACCAGAAGGTGGTCTAAACCGTAACCCATTAGGCACTGGCTAGACTGTGGGATGGAGTCTAAGCAATGCCTCAGGCCTCATGCACACTGCCGTTATGCGTCCGTTCCGTGCATTGGGGACCACAATTTGTTGTCCCTAATGCACTGGAACGTCCGTGCGGCGGCCGGGACAGATTGAGACCCATTCAACCTAAAGATACAGTCTTGTTTGGCTGTTAACCCTTGCTTTGTTAGTGGAAAAAATGGGTTAAAATTGGAAATTAGGCAAAAAAATGAAATTCTCAAATTTCATCCCCATTTGCCAATAACTTTTGTGCAACACCTAAAGGGTTAACAAAGTTTGTAAAATCAGTTTTGAATACCTTGAGGGGTGTAGTTTATAGAATGGGGTCATTTTTGGTGGTTTCTATTATGTAAGCCTCGCAAAGTGACTTCAGAGCTGTAGTGGTCCCTAAAAATTGTTTTTTTTTTTGCAAACTTCTAAAAAATTTCAATATTTGCTTCTAAAGTTCTAAACCTTGTAACATCCCCCAAAAATTAAATATCATTCCAAAAATAATTCAAACATGAAGTAGACATATGGGGAATGTAAAGTCATCACATTTTTTTGGGGTATTACTATGTATTACAGAAGTAGAGAATCAAACTTTGCAATTTGCAAATTTTTCAAAATTTTGCGTAAATTAGGTATTTTTTTATGCAAAAAATAATAATTTTTTTTTACTTTATTTTACCAGTGTCATGAAGTACAATATGTGATGAAAAAACAATCTCAGAATGGCCTGGATAAGTCAAAGCGTTTTAAAGTTATCACCACTTAAAGTGACACTGGTCAGTATTGCAAAAAATGTCCAAGTCCTTAAGGTGAAATAGGGCTGAGTCCTTAAGGGGTTAAACAAACATGAACAACACATAAAATATTTTCCGCCTGATAAGACGCACCTAGGTTTTATGGGAGCGCAACCAAACGGAACGGAATGCATTTTGGAGCAATCCATTTCTTTCAGTCCAGTTTTGTCCCCATTGACAATGAATGGGGACAAAACTGAAGCATTTTCTTCATCAATTGAGATCCTATGATGGATCTCAATAGCGGAATTGAAAGTAGCCTAAGACCTTAGATCAGACCAACAATCAGACCTCAGCTCTGACCCCAATGTAAATGACCCTCAATCAGACCTCAGATAAGAGCCCCAATATAAATTCAGACCCCAGATGAGATGCCCATACCTCAGACAAGACCCACATGCCTCAGATCAGACCCCCATGCCTCAGATCAGCCCCAGTGCCTTAGATCAGACCCCCATGCCTCAGATCAGCTCCCCGTGCCTTAGATCAAACCCTATGCCTCAGATCAGCCCCCATGCCTCAGATCAGCCCCCATGCCTCAGATCAGCCCCCATGCCTCAGATCAGGCCCCCGTGCCTTAGATCAAACCCTATGCCTCAGATCAGCCCCCATGCCTCAGATCAGTATTAGCCCAATAAGACTTAGTGACATTTCCCCCCACTTTGGGAGGAAGGGGGGAGGAGTGTCTCTTATGGGGTGAAAAATACGGTATTCCCTGTCCTGGGGAATGCTACGCTCACCGCTGCTGCCTGCACAGGGACATGCCCCCAGCTGGTAACACCCAGCTGGACCTTCATTGCAGACTGCTAGAAATTAATTCATAACTTCAAGCAGGAATAATAAAGGGATGGCACAACCTAGAGTCATAAGAATAGATGCTCCAGAATTGTTATTACATGGGGAAGAGAGAGAGGTGATGGGTCCTCTTTAAATACTGAAATATAGGGAGAGCAAAAGTAGAGAAGGAGGAGGGGCGCTAGATACACCATTTAGTGTCATTAAAGTTAGTAGAAATGTAGGAGATTACACCTATACAAGAGCAAATACAATATAATACAGTATATTAAACAGAGAACAAGCTGTTCTATGTGCTTCTCTTTTCCAGCTCTGCTACATTATCAGTGGATCTATGCTCATCATGATGATGGTGGTGTATACTGCAGCGAAGTCTTAGGAAAGTTATTTTACCAGCTCCAGTGAATACTATTTGCTGGTCTCCTCTTCTCTGTGACTTTTTATTACTGTGTGATATAAGCGGCGGAGAGAAGCAATCGGCTCAGAGTGTAACCCCAGCAGGGATCAGCATGAATAAGGGATGCACCATGGAAAAGATGGTTGTTATAGAAACTCAGAGAAGTTTATCCAGCTACCAGTGACTGATATAGCGGCTGCTGCTGGAGTGGGACTGAGATTTCGGATGGCTTTACATGCTATGATATTGAGTACAATTCTGCGATGTGCTTGCTCCCTCCACATCTAATCACTATAGAAGAGTTGTATTTAGATCTACTGATTATTAGTTTGTGAGCTCAAAACTACATTGCAGTCACATGATATGTCATGTAGATATGAGGGGATCTGTGTATAGGTTGCTTTAATGTATTATAATCTGTATAAAAAAATTAAAATCATACATCATATAGTACATGACAACCTCTAGAACCAGCCCTGTACCTCACATGGATCCAGAGATCTCCACATTCATTGCTCTGCTAGATTTATATCCAGCTGAAGGCTCAAGGGGAGTGTCTTTTCTTCTGCCGCTCAGGAGGCGTGTCCACGCTCTCCCTATCACAGCTCAGGGGGTGGGTCCACGCTCTCCCTATCACAGCTCAGGAGGCAGTTGAAGGATGAAACTGACATGTGCGGCCTTCTCAATGGGCAGGTCAAAGAAAGAAGAAAAAACAAACAGCAGGTGGCGCTATACAGATACATTTTATTGAATAACTCAGTGGCTATAAAAAAAAATTAATTACATACAATTACAAAAGTATCCAGGTGCTGGTTTTAAAACTGTACAATATTTTTTGTGGGACAACCCCTTTAACCTGTTACGGACACAGGGCGTACAATTTTTCGTCATCTTAGATCACAAAAAGTGTAATAGCAAGCAATCAAAAAGTCATATGCACTCCAAAATAGTGCCAATCAAACCGTCATCTCATCCAGCAAAAAATGAGACCCTACCTAAGATAATCGCCCAAAAACTGAAAAAACTATGGCTCTCAGACTATGGAGACACTAAAACATGATATTTTTTTTGTTTAAAAAATGATATTATTGTGTAAAACTTACATAAAAAAGTATACATATTAGGTATGTCCGCGTCCGTAATAAGCTGCTTTATAAAAATATCACATGAGCTAACCCCGAAAAAGAATTAAAATAAAAAGGGTGTAAAAAAACATTTTTTGTCACCTTACATCACAAAAAGTGTAATAGCAAGCGATCAAAACGTCATTTGCACACCAAAATAGTGCCAATCAAACCGTCATCTCATCCCGCAGAAAAATGAGACCCTACCTAAGATAATCGCCCAAAAACTAAAAAAACTATGACTCTCAGACTATAGAGACACTAAAACATGATTTTTTTTGTTTAAAAAATGAAATCATTGTGTAAAACTTACATCAATGGAAAATAAGTATACATTTTAGGTATCGCCGCGTCTGTAATAACCTGTTATATAAAAATATCACATGACCTAACCCCTCAGATGAACACCGAAAAAAAATTAAAATAAAAACGGTGAAAAAAAAGGCATTTTTTTCACTTTACATCACAAAAAGTGTAATAGCAAGCGATCAAAAAGTCATATGCACCCCTAAATAGTGCCAATCAAACCGTCATCTCATCCCTCAAAAAATGAGAGTCTAACTAAGATAATCGCCCAAAAACTGAAAAAACTAGGCTCTCAGACTATGAACTGAAAAAACTAGGCTCTCAGACTATAATTGTGTAAAACTTACATAAATAAAATTGTATACATATTAGGTATCGCCGCGTCTGTGACAACCTGCTCTATAAAAATACCACATGATCTAACCTGTCAGATGAATGTTGTAAATAACAAAAAATAAAAACGGTGCCAAAACAGCTATTTCTTGTTATCTTGCCTCACAAAAAGTGTAATATAGAGCAACCAAAAATCATATCATATCAGTTTTGAATACGTTGAGGGGTGTAATTTCTTAGATTGGGTCACTTTTATGGAGTTTCTACTCTAGGGGTGCATCGGGGGGGCTTCAAATGGGACATGGTGTCAAAAAAAAATTTTTTTTTCCTGTAACAAAGCAAGGGTAAACAGCCAAACAAAATGCTATATTTATGGCCCAGATTCTGTAGTTTACAGAAACACCCCATATGTGGTCATAAACTGCTGTACAGACACACGGCAGGGCGCAGGAGGAAAGGAATGTCATACGGTTTTTGGAAGGCAGGTTTTGCTGGACTGGTATTTTTGACACCATGTCCCATTTGAAGTCCCCCTGATGCACCCCTAGAGTAGAAACTCCATAAAAGTGACCCCATCTAAGAAACTACACCCCTCAAGGTATTCAAAACTGATTTTACAAACTTTGTTAACCCTTTAGGTGTTGCACAAGATTTAATAGAAAATAGAGATACAATTTCAAAATTTCACTTTTTTGACAGATTTTCCGTTTTAATATTTTTTCCAGTTACAAAGCAAGGGTTAACAGCCAAACAAAACTAAATATTTATGGCCCTGATTCTGTAGTTTACAGAAACACCCCATATGTGGTCGTAAACTGCTGTACGGGCAAACGGCAGGGCGCAGAAGGAATGCCATACAGTTTTTGGAAGGCAGATTTTGCTGGACTGTTTTTTTTTTTTACACCATGCCCCATTTGAAGCCCCCCTGATGCACCCCTAGAGTAGAAACTCCAAAAAAGTGACCCCATTTTAGAAACTACGGGATAGGGTGGAAGTTTTGTTGGTACTAGTTTAGGGTACATATTATTTTTGGTTGCTCTATATTACACTTTTTGTGAGGCACGGTAACAAGAAATAGTTTTTTTGGCACATTTTTTTTTGTTATTTACAACATTCATCTGACAGGTTAGATCATGTGGTATTTTTATAGAGCAGGTTGTCATGGACGCGGCAATACCTAATATGTATACAAGTTTTTTATTCATGTAGGTTTTACACAATGATTTCATTTTTGAAACAAAAAATCATGTTTTAGTGTCTCCATAGTCTGAGAGCCATAGTTTTTGGGTGATTATCTTGGATAGGGTATGATTATTGCGGGATGAGATGACGGTTTGATTAGTACTATTTTAGCGACTTTTTTTTTATCACTTTTATTACCTTTTTTGGGAAGTAAGGTGGGCAAAATGTCAATTTCCTCATAGTTTTTTATTTTTTATTTTTATGGCTTTCACGGTACGGGGAAAGGAACATGACCATTTTATATATCAGGTTGTTACGGACGCGGCGATACCTAATATGTGTAGTGTATTTTATTTTTTTTATTTTAATTTAGTGTATTGTACTGTATTTTACTTACACTTTGTCTGAACAGATCTATGCCTTTAGCACAGATCTGTTCAGCACCATGGACAGCAGGATGCCTGAGAAGGCGTTCTGTTGCCATGGGAACCTTCCCCGTCTGCCACAACTGAGCAGACGGGGAAGGGTAAGGAGGGGGGCTCCCTCCCTCTGTGACCCCATCCTGTCTGTGGGCTGCAAAGGCACAGCAGCCCCCCGAAGGGAGAGGGAGGGAGCTCCCTGACTGTTATTAACCTTTTCCATTCAGTGGTCTGTACGGACTGCGGTATGGAAAGGGTTAAACGGCTGACATCACAGCACAGATGTCAGCCGTTTATACCAGAATGTCAGCAATGTGCTGACACTCTGGTATAACCACTGGACACCAATGAATATTCAAGAGGAGGCGGGCGGGTGGCCTCCCGCACCGCCTGCAACACCCCCCCTGCACCACCCGCTGGCATAAAATCATTCAGGGGTGCAGGGGAGGTGAAAATCTATAATTTCGGCATATTAAAGTTTCTGATCCCCGCGGTCCAGAAACTGCAGAAAGCCCAGCAAACCGCACCTTGTTCCGATCACCGGCCGCCGGGCGGCGGTGATCGGAACAACACATGATGTACTGGTACGTCATGTGTCCTTAAGGGGTTAAGGTGAAATAGGGCTGAGTCCTTAAGGGGTTAAAGTAACACCAACACTTTGCAGTTTAGCTGATTCACTGGAAAATCATATCCCCATGTCTGTGACACATGTACAAGCTAGGCAAAATAATGGAACATGTGCCCCTGCTATTTGTGTTGTTTATACAGTACAGACCAAAAGTTTGGACACACCTTCTCATTCAAAGAGTTTTCTTTTTTTTTCATGACTATGAAAATTGTAGATTCACACTGAAGGCATCAAAACTATGAATTAACACATGTGGAATTATATACATAACAAAAAAGTGCGAAACAACTGAAAATATGTCATATTCTAGGTTCTTCAAAGTAGCCACCTTTTGCTTTGATTACTGCTTTGCACACTCTTGGCATTCTCTTGATGAGCTTCAAAAGGTAGTCACCTGAAATGGTTTTCACTTCACAGGTGTGCCCTGTCAGGTTTAATAAGTGGGATTTTTTGCCTTATAAATAAGGTTGGGACCATCAGTTGCGTTGTGGAGAAGTCAGGTGGATACACAGCTGATAGTCCTACTGAATATACTGTTAGAATTTGTATCTTGAATTTGAGATCTTTGGTTCCAACCACCGTGTCTTTGTGCGACGCAGATAAGGTGAACGGATGGTGTGGGGGTGCTTTGCTGGTGACACTGTTGGGGATTTATTCAAAATTAAAGGCATACTGAACCAGCATGGCTACCACAGCATCTTGCAGCGGCATGCTATTCCATCCGGTTTGCGTTTAGTTGGACCATCATTTATTTTTCAACAGGACAATGACCCCAAACACACCTCCAGGCTGTGTAAGGGCTATTTGACCATGAAGGAGAGTGATGGGGTGCTGCGCCAGATGACCTGGCCTCCACAGTCACCGGACCTGAACCCAATCGAGATGGTTTGGGGTGAGCTGGACCGCAGAGTGAAGGCAAAAGGGCCAACAAGTGCTAAGCATCTCTGGGAACACCTTTAAGACTGTTGGAAGACCATTTCAGGTGACTACCTCTTGAAGCTCATCAAGAGAATGCCAAGAGTGTGCAAAGCAGTAATCAAAGCAAAAGGTGGCTACTTTGAAGAACCTAGAATATGACATATTTTCAGTTGTTTCACACTTTTTTGTTATGTATATAATTCCACGTGTTAATTCATAGTTTTGATGCCTTCAGTGTGAATCTACAATTTCCATAGTCATGAAAATAAAGAAAACTCTTTGAATGAGAAGGTGTGTCCAAACTTTTGGTCTGTACTGTATATCGGCAGCCATATGTATCAGGTCACATATCCAATTAGTGTCCTCCTATATATTATTTGCGGCTTCCCATCACATGCATTATATAACGAGATGTAATCACACTTTCTCTCCTCAATTTGCAAACAGCACTCCGTGATCCACCTGTTGCAGCCAAGTTAGCATAGACATGGACACATACACACACTGATCGTAGTGTATGTTACCAGTCTGGTGGGTGTTGCAGCTTCACGACTTGAGTCTCGCTGTAGAAATGAGGAATTGCGTTGAGTCCTTTCGACGATTAATCGTATGTCCTTGCTATAATAAATCCCTTATTCTCTTGCTGTATACTAAACACACTTGTGTGTGAGGCTGGCTGTGATTGAATCTTAAGTCATCTTAAAGAATCTTAAAGGCATATTATCTTTTCTGCTTCTGTGAACATAATATATATAACAGCTGTATAGCGCCACCTGCTGTTTTTACTTTTCCTTATTTTTTGACCATGTCACTGAGCTGGTCGAAAGTGCTCAGTTTAAAGGGACACTGACAGGCCCGATAAACATATTTAGTTATTCCTATGCAGTCATAGGTCTATTAAAGTGTATTCCAATCACATAAGAGTACCCCTGTCCGCATTTTAAACCATGTAAAAACAACTTTATAATCATCTGTCAATCACCTTCCTTTATGCCCAAGGGGCGTTTTTTCACATTTCTTTATGCCCAAGGGGAGTTTTTACTCCTACCTTTGTGCCCAGCCGCGCCCCAACTGTCGCTTCCTAGCGCCGCCCAGCTCATTATTATTCACTGCACTGGGCGGCTTTTACAGTCCCCGATCCTCCCGAGCCGGCGCAGGCGCAGCAGGAGACGATGGCATTGAATAAGGGATGCAGGCGCACTGCGAGTGAGGGTGCCAGGCAAGTTATCCGGCTCACGTGCAGAAGGTACAAGTGAGTTCAATGCAGCAGGAGACCCTGCGCCTGAGTCCCTTATTCAATGCCAGCGTCTCCTGCTGCGCCTGCGCGGGAGGATTTGGGGCGGTAAAAGCCGCCCAGCACAGTGAATAATAATGAGCTGGGCGGCGCTAGGAAGCGACAGTTGGGGCGCGGCTGGGCACAAAGGTAGGAGTAAAAACTCCCCTTGGGCATAAAGAAATGTGAAAAAACGCCCCTTGGGCATAAAGGAAGGTGATTGACAGATGATTATAAAGTTGTTTTTACATGGTTTAAAATGCGGACAGGGGGTACTCTTATGTGATTGGAATACACTTTAATAGACCCATCACTGCATAGGAATAACTAAATATGTTTACCGGGCCTGTCATTGTCCCTTTAAATCTTCAACTGCCACCAGCCATATGTTCTGTTAGAAGCTGTGGCAGTTACAAGGAGAGAGCTGCAGCAGAAAGGACATGCCCCCTGAGTTGAGTGAAGATAATCTAGCAGAGCAATTGGAGCAGTGAATGTGGAGATCTCTGGATCCATGTGAGGTACAGGGCTGGTTCTAGCTTTGTTAAATGGAGATTGTCATGTACTATATGATGTCTGATTTTCTTTTTTTACATCAGTCATGGCATAACCCCATTAATAGGACCACTCTGATGTCTGGAGGTGTAAAGTAAGGCTACTTTCACACTCGCGTTTGGTGTGGATCCGTCATGGATCTGCACAGACGGATCTGTTCAAATAGTACAAACGTCTGCATCCGTTCAGAACGGATCAGTTTGTATTATCTTTAACATAGCCAAGACGGATCTGTCTTGAACACCATTGATCCGTTTTCTATTCTGCCAGATTGTGTCATAGAAAACGGATCCGTCCCCATTCACTTACATTGTGTGTCTGAACGGATCCGTTTGGCTCAGTTTCGTCAGACAGCGTTTTGGTGTCCGCCTCCAAAGCGGAATGGAGACGTAACGGAGGCAAACTGATGCATTCTGAGCAGAAACTTTTCCATTCAGAATGCATTAGGGCAAAACTGATCCGTTTTGGACCGCGTGTGAGAGCCCTGAACGGATCTCACAAACGGAAAGCCAAAATGCCAGTGTGAAAGTAGCCTAAAGCTGCCACCCGCCATGTGCCATATAATACTGGTGTTCAATTATATGGCAGAGGGACCTTTAAGCCATACATATGGCACCAGAACCAAAGTGGGACTGCTACCTCTGCACCTCCAGTAGCCATGGGGCTGTCTGTCCATTCTGCGTTTCTGTCATGGGACGGATTGCGATCAGTGATGGTGACCACAACGCCCACTCACACTGAGAAGACTCTGAGGCAGTGAAACCATCTTCTTCCAACTTCTGCTTCTCCTACTGAAAACTAAAGAAGTCCGTATATTACATGTATGCTGAGCAAGAGAGCAACTATGAAGGGCAGGCTAAGGCTAGGTTCATATCACCGTTTCATTTTCCGTTCTTCTAATCTTGTCAGAAGAACAGAAAACAAAAAAATAAAACAAATTCTGTATTTAATCATCCGTTACGCTCAGCTATGCTCATTTTGCATCCTTTTTAGCCATTTCTGCCTGAGATTCATTATTTAAAGGGGTTATCCCAGGACTAATTTAAAAAATGAAAATCAGAGATAATATACTACACAGCAATTTCTTACTAACACCCCTAGAACCAGCCCTGTACCTCATATGGTTCCAGAAAACTCCACATTTATTAATCTGCTGGATTTATATCAAACTGACAGCTCAAGGGCAGTGTCTTTTCTGCTGCAGCTCAGGGTGCAGTTGAAAGATAAAACTGAGCATGGCCCCAATAAATTGCCCCCAAAGCTGCACATAGCCTTTAAGGTCATTTATACATAGAGGGTGGCCCTCAGAATAATTTCCTCTGGTGGGCCCAAGGGACTTCAGTCTGACGCTGTATAGGGCTTCCAGTAATGGGGCCCCCAGAAAACAAATAATGTTTTGCATCTAGACTGATCAAATAAAACTGAAATATTAACCAATAAATGTAAAACTCCATGACTTTATATCCCGACCCTTTTTAGTTCTGCCTGGGGGTAAGCTGTAGTTAAACTAATTTTGCCGCCATTACAGCTCCAGCAGGAGTTTTTAGCTTCTCCGTCAGCTTTAAGCCATAAAGGAGCGACGTATTTTGGGTAAATTACGATTGAGAAAACGCAGCCTGTAAATCACAGACAGGACGCAGCACTTTGTATATACGGAGCGCTGATACTTCACGACCAGAACGCTCACTGAGTGGATGTTCAGCTCTTGCTGAGGTTGTTTCTCACAGAAATCAATTTCTTCTGCATTATTTACCTGCGGAGGCAGCAATATCTCTCCAACTGAGTCCTGACAAGTGCTGAAACAGACACTGGCAGGAGTACAGAGGGTTAAAGTCACCTGAGGGTGAGCAAATATAAAGCTCAATATATTTTACTGCCTGAGAGGATAGGAAAACAATAAAACCCGTCATCAGACTGCGTTCTCCAGGCCCGACTGCAGCAGGCCATCTGTATTATAGAGTGAAAACATCTGCAATAGAGACAGCGCGAGACCTGCGAGCTGCCATATACACAGGGGGGAGATTTATCAAGCTGGCTCAGTTACCCATAGCAACCAATCAGATACCACTTTTCATTTTCCAAAGGAGCTTTGAAAAATGAAAGGCGGAATCTGATTGGTTGCTATGGGCAACTAATACAGTTTTCCTTTACACCAGTTTTGATAAATCTCCCCCAGTGTTACTGATGGAGAGGCCTGTGATGTTGATATCTGTGATACCAAACTACAGGTGCCTCCTTTAGGCCTCATGCACACGGCCGTTGTTTTGGTCCGCATCCTAGCCGCAGTTTTGACGGCTCGGATGCGGACCCGTTCACTTCAACGAGGCCGCAAAAGATGCGGACAGTACTCCGTGTGTTGTCCGGATCCGTTGCTCCGTTCCGTGGTCCGCAAAAAAGATATAACCTGTCCTATTCTTGTCCGCGTTTTGCGGACAAGAATAGGCAGTTATATCAATGACTGTCTGTGACATTCTGCAAATTGCAGAACGCACACGGACGCCATCCGTGTTTTGCAGCCCGCAAAACACACAACGGTCATGTGCATGAGGCCTTATTTCATAAGGCTGGATTCAGATGATGGTCTTTACCTTGTGTGTTATCCAGACTTCATCTGAATACATAATTGGCAACTATCCTAAATTTGCAGGGACTGTCCCTGGTTTTCAGAGACAGTCCTGGCAAACTTAAGTTGTCCAAGGCTAAAAATGAGTGGGGCTGACAATAATGGGTGTTTCTGGGCAGAGTTGGGTTTTCCCAGGGGCAGGGTTTTCAATGTCCCGATGGTGTGCAGGACAATGGCACACTGACACTTGGGTACAGGACAATGACAGGTTCTTGGGGGTGACAGGCTCTTGGTTTATACGTCCTGTATGATGGACGGTCACACTGGAGATGACCCGTCTCTGTTCTGCACTTAAAATGGTCTCGGGGTAAATATCGTTCTGCACCCAGTCTGGAGATAGCAGAGAGTAGAGCGCAGCCGGTAATCACGGGCCTCCCACAGGGAAGGTGCAGTGAGATTGGGGGCGCAGTGATTTACCTCAGAGCTTTGTGATTTCAGACAAACAGCCGCCGATCCCAGATAATGATCCACCGTGACTTTGCTGACACTCATCTCACAGTGAGGTAAATGCACATCCCCCCTGTCGAGAAAAGAAAAATCACAGCCGAAAATGTTTAAACCCAAGAATTGTGGACAAGAATCATCATACAGTCTCCATTCCTAAAGGAATTGTTTAGTTTATGCACCTAAATCTCAATCATTGTATAATAAAAAAAACTAGTTCTGTAACTTTATGCTATAACTTTATGTTTCCATGTCTCACTGTTTTCAAGAGCTCTGCTTCTTGTGCAGCCCATCTGTTCTACTGAAAGGAGTGTCTGTATTTGATGCAATAGTATCAAACTCCCAGCTGTGAGATGTATGAGGTCTATTAGGAATTCATTTATGTCAGACATGTAATGCATAAATAAATATAATAAAAAAATAAAAAGGTTTCTTTGTGTCGCTAAAAATGGTTGCACTGATTTTGTGCATTTAAAGGGACTAATGCCTAAAATACATTGACTGGAAATAGTAGCACATTAGTCTTCTGGTTTCCTAAATGTCCTTGTAGAGGCAGGTAATAAGACAGTAAGCTGATTCCTCCCAGTACAGGACACCTTGGGTACATCAGCTGCTTATATATGGCTGTGGACACTGTCGGGTAAGTTTTCAGATGTAATCTAGGTTGGAGGATGTCTGAAGGGCGACTTTCCTCTGCCCCACTCCTTCCCAGCTACCTCCTTCTTTCTCATCCTCTGATGCATGACAGCCATAGGGAATCAACATGTGAAGCGGCCTCCCGGCATCAGACCTGGAAGGTCAGGCTGCATTATTTAGTATCTGCGTCTGAGAAGAACCCAAGGATCACCGGAGACAGGCCAAGGAGCCTTGACTCAAACCTCCTCTTACTATATGCATGAAGTCCTATAAGGAGTAGATTGGTGGCCACATGGCTTATTGTACTGTTTGGACCACTCTAATAAATTATTTTAGAAAAACCAGAAGACAGATCAACAATACAGATCTAAGGTCTGGGGTATCTTCATGGACTCTTCTGCTCCAAGCCCTGCTGCTGGTCCTACTTCCTGGTCCCAGAAGAGAGTTTTTTCGAAAAAAAAGCACAAGGGCGCCATTTGCCAGGAGTAGGACCCTGCGACAGAACTGCACCAACTCCCACTTCTGATGCGTCCACCTCAACAATAAATGGCTGAGACACATCAGGCTGCACCAAAATAGGAGCAGAAGAAAGAATAATGTTATAGTGGAAAAAGCATGTAACGCCTTTTCCGACCACACAGAGAAATCTACCCCTCTCTTAGGGTCCATTCACACGTCCGTTTTGGTGTTCCGCATCCGTTCCGATTAAAAACGGAACGTTATGCGGATCCATTCATTTTCAATGGAATCAGCAAATAATCGGACAGCACTCATGGTGCTCTCCGATTCCGTGATTCCGTTCCGTTCCGTGGGTTCCGTTATTCGGATCCTGGAGAAAAAAAAATATACCATGTCCTACTATTTGTCCGATTTTGCGTTCCGTCATCCCATTCTAGTCAATGGATCAGTCGAAAATCTGGAAGACATGCTAAAAGCATCCTCATGTCATCCAGATTTTCGGATCCGCAAAAAACAGGAACGTTTATCTGGAAAGGTAAAAATACTGATGTGTGAATGGACCCTAAGTCATGTCAGTCAGAGGTTGGACAACAGTGGAATAATTCAAGACACATTTTCTGTAGTAATTGGTAAACCCCAAAAACCTCATAAGCGCTTTCTGATTCTCGGGCAGATCATATTCCAAGACCACACAGACTTTTTCGGGATCCATGCGAAAGCCCGAAGCGGAAAGCAGGTAGCCCAGAAAATAAATCTCTTGAACAGCAAACACACATTTTTCTAGCTTGGCATATAACTTATTTTCCCGGAGGATCAGCAAGACTTGTCTCAAATGATCCTGATGACTCTCCATGTCGAGCGAGTAAATCAATATGTCATCCAGGTATACGACAACAAACCTTCCCACCAAATGATGAAAAATTTCATTAATGAAATGTTGAAATACTGCCGGGGCATTGGTCAAATTAAAAGGCATGACCAAGTCCTCAAAATGACCCACAGGAGTATTAAAAGCTGTCTTCCATTCATCCCCCTCTCTGATTCTTACCAGATTATATGCCCCTCTTAGGTCTAATTTAGAAAACACCTTAGCTCCAACAATCTGGTTAAACAAATCTGTGATCAGGGGAAGGGGATAAGGATCACGGATAGTGATGCGATTCAACTCTCGGAAATCTAGACACGGTCTCAATGTCCCATCTTTTTTTTTTACAAAAAAGAAGCCCACAACCATATGTGACTTAGATGGTCTGGTGTGTCCCTTTGCCAAACTCTCAGTAATATACTTTCGCATAGCAACTCTTTCGGGTTCAGAAAGCTTATACAACCGAGATTTTGGCAACTTAGCTCTGGGAATCAGATTGACAGGGCAATCATATTTTCTATGAGGAGGCAACTCCTAATCCAAACTCTCAGTGACCACATCAGAAAAATCTGAGAGAAATGGGGGCAACATCTTAGTGGATATCCCAGCAAGAGATGTGACGAGACAGGTGTCCATACAGAAATCACTCCAGCCCTTGACCTGTCTCGCTTGCCAATCAATGATAGGATTATGTTTGGTCAACCATGGCAACCCTAGCACCAGAGGAGACGGCAGACCCTTCATTATAAAACAAGAAATACCCTCAACATGAGAATCCCCCACCCTTAAATGGATATCCTGCACCATGTGAGTCAAAGATTTTTGAGAAAGGGGAGCAGAATCATTAGCGAACACTGAGATCTCTTTGTCCAGTGCGTTAGATTTAAAACCATGCATCAGGACAAACTGGTAATCCACAAGGTTAACCCCTGCCCTGGTGTCCAAAAATACTTCCACATCAATATTTTTGGAATCTAGCGCCACCCTGGCAGGCAGGAGAAAACAGGTACTACCAGTAAAAGACAAAAGCATGTTCTCAGATTCCCCAACTACTCTGCCAAGAGTTAGAGAACAAAACTTATTGGTAACTCCTTTTTTTTAAATTCTCGCCTTGATATTTTACATAGGGACAAACATTAACAAAATGACCCCCTTTACCACAAAAAAAAACAAAGTTTTATTTCAAGCCTTAAGTTCTTATCACTAGGGTCTGGAGAGACCCGTCCTAATTGCATAGTTTCATCTCCAAACATGGGCTTAGGTGTCTCATTACTCCGAGTGTCAGAGGGGACCGACCTCCCTTCAGGTAATACGTCCCAAGAAAGTGGAGTCATGCACCTCTCCCTCAGACGTCTATCAATTCGTACCGCAAGAGACATGGCAGCTTCTAATGAAACAGGATTTTCATGGAGTTCTAAGGCATCTTTTAGTCTCTCAGATACCCCCTGACAGAACTGACTCTGGAGAGCAGGGTCATTCTACTCAGAACAAGTTGCCCACCTCCTGAATTCAGAGCAATAGGACTCAGCAGACCGATTTCCCTGTTGCAAGCTGCGCAACAAAGATTCAGCCAGAGCAACTCGGTCTGGGTCATCATAAATAAGTCTCAGGGCTCAACCGACTGGAGGGATTGGGATCCGGTCGGCAAAAAAAAGGCCCAGGATTAAGCGTCACCTTTCGATAAAGAAATAACTATCCCCACCTTTTGACTCTCGCCACCAGAGGAGTGAGGGCGTAAGCGAAAATAAAGTTTACAAGCCTCCCTAAACCGAACTAAGTTGTCACTTTCTCCGGCAAATCGGTCCGGGAAGGCGATCTTAGGTCCAGAGCAGGTCTGGACACCTTGCAACAGATTCACGGAGGTCTGCTACCTCCAGCGACAACCGCTGCATGCGATCCATCAGTCCAGAGAGAGGATCCATGACAACACAGACCAGGGGAAGCAGTAATGGTATTCGTTGGCTGATAATGTCATGGGAAGCACGGGGAAGGAAAGACAACTAAAGGGAACCACAACTAAACAACAACAGACTAGGCACCAAATCTAGGGAACGAAGAGGTCACCTCCTAGCAATCCCTGATACTTTCCCTAAGCTGCTAACAACATTTGCAAATCTCAAAGGTAGAAATGCGCATGCATAGGAACCTGAGACTGCTGCATCACTGCACAAAACTCTCAGCTTAGGGAACAGGGAAAGAGGCAACCGGCTCCTTCCAAACTGAACGAGCTAGTGTCTCCCTGAGGCCTAGTCAGAACAGACAAACCAAGAAAAGGGAAAAGGACTTAGCTTGAGATGTAACTGGTACAGGAGAACCACCACACAAGCAGTGCATTCCACAGAAGAACTATCAGCCACAGGGAAACAAGTGTGAGGCAGAACATATAAAGGGACACCTGACTGATAATGAGCAGCATCTGTGAAAGGGTGGCAACAATGAAAGCAAGAGAGATCTGTCAGATAGACTCCTGAGTTTTCTGTCTATCTGAACTTCTAAGATCTCTCCCAGGGCCTGCGGTGACAGGTATATACAAACAATTAAAAAAATGGCGTAGTGTTAAACAGGCAGGAAGTGCTCAAACCCATATGCAATTGTACATGTACAGTCAGGTCCATAAATATTGGGACTTTGACACAATTCTAACACTTTTGGCTCTATACACCACCACAATGGATTTAAAATGAAACAAACAAGATGTAATTTAACTGCAGACTGTCAGCTTTAATTTGAGGGTATTTACATCCAAATCAGGTGAACAGTGTAGGAATTACAACAGTTTGCATATGTGCCTCCCACTTGTTAAGGGACCAAAAGTAATGGGACAATTGGCTTCTTAGCTGTTCCATGGCCAGGTGTGTGTTATTCCCTCATTATCCCAATTACAATGAGCAGATAAAAGGTCCAGAGTTAATTTCAAGTGTGCTATTTGCATTTGGAATCTGTTGCTTTCAACTCTCAAGATGAGATCCAAAGAGCTGTCACTATCAGTGAAGCAAACCATCACTAGGCTGAAAAAACAAAACAAACCCATCATAGAGATAGCAAAAACATTAGGCGTGGCCAAAACAACTGTTTGGAACATTCTTAAAAAGAAGGAACGCACCGGTGAGCTCAGCAACACCAAAGACCCAGAAGACCACGGAAAACAACTGTGGTGGATGACCGAAGAATTCTTTCCCTGGTGAAGAAAACACCCTTCACAGTTGGCCAGATCAAAAACACTCTCAAGGAGGTAGGTGTATGTGTGTCAAAGTCAATCAAGAGACAACTTCACCAGAGTGAATACAGTGGGTTCACCACAAGATGTAAACCATTAGTTAGCCTCAAAAACAGGAAGGCCAGATTAGAGTTTGCCAAACGACATCTAAAAAAGCCTTCACAGTTCTGGAACAACATCCTATGGACAGATGAAACCAGGGTCAACTTGTACCAGAGTGATGGGAAGAGAAGAGTATGGAGAAGGAAAGAAACTGCTCATGATCCTAAGCATACCACCTCATCAGTGAAGCATGGTGGTGGTAGTGTCCTGGTGTGGGCATGTATGGCAGCTAATGGAACTGGTTCTCTTGTATTTATTGATGATGTGACCGCTGACAAAAGCAGCAGGAGGAATTCTAAAGTGTTTTGGGCAATATTATCTGCTCATATTCAGCCAAATGCTTCAGAATGACCCAAAGGATACTTCAAAAGCAACCAAAGAGTTTTTTAAGGGAAAGAAGTGGAATGTTATGCAATGGCCAAGTCAGTCACCTGATCTGAATCCGATTGAGCATGCATTTCACTTGCTGAAGAAAAAACTGAAGGGAAAATGCCCCAAGAACAAGCAGGAACTGAAGACAGTTGCAGTAGAGGCCTGGCAGAGCATCACCAGGGATGAAACCCAGCGTCTGGTGATGTCTATGTGTTCCAGACTTCAGGCTGTAATTGACTGCAAAGGATTTGCAACCAAGTATTAAAAAGTGAAAGTTTGATTTATGATTATTATTCCGTCCCATTACTTTCAGTCCCTTAACAAGTGGGAGGCACATATGCAAACTGTTGTAATTCCTGCACCGTTCACCTGATTTGGATGTAAATACCCTCAAATTAAAGCTGACAGTCTGCAGTTAAAGCACATCTTGTTCGTTTTTTTTTCCAAATCCATTGTGGTGGTGTATAGAGCCAAAAATGTTAGAATTGTGTTGATATTTATGGACCTGACTGTATATACAGGGGAGCAAATATTGCACTTGTGGCCCATTGCTAATGGCGATCCCCAGCAAAAATGCATACAATGGAGGATGCCCGCATCGGACCACAAGTACCACAATAAACATCCTACACAAGATAGCAATTATGTGGATGTGATAATCAATCTAGGAATATAATAATATTTGCAAAGACTGGTGCACTCTGCGGTCTTGCTAAACCCTCATACTGATGTTAAAATTGAGAGATTAGCCAACATATACTACTAGGAGGACATGTCTGAACCCGAGCACCGTGCCAAGGTTTCTCAAGTAGCTCGGGTCCTAACACTCACCTACCTGTGCCGTATGGGCAATACCAGGGGCCAGTGGGGGAATTACAGGAGTGTGAGGTCCGACTCATAGACAACTCACCAGTTACCTCCAGCATGTAACCATGCTTGCAATGGGAGGAGGGAGGAGTCTGCGAGTCCCACTCAAGACTGGCTGATATGGCCCAGGCCTCGCAGGTGCACCTAAATGTAGCCTGTGGATGGAAAACAGGCTCATTTAAATTGCAGTTTATACAACTCCAGGCCTTTCTATATACAAACAAATAAAAAAATGGCGTGATTTTTTCCTAAGCTCACAGATGTGATACAAGTACCTTCAGGATGAGATCAACAAGTCAAGATCAGTGCCCTGGAGGAGTACATGACCAATGATATGGCAAGAGACATAATAGAACTAGCTCCACTACCAGCTATGTACATCGACGTATGTAACCATGTGCCTTACGCTGTGCCTTACGCATTAGATAAATCAAGAACAAAAAATGAAAAATAAGTGCTAGGAACGGAAATAACGTCAATACGGAAAGTTAATGAAGTAACATAGGAGGCCAGAGAGATGTGAATACAGTATAGCAAATAAATATGGCATTAAAATTGAGTTAAAAAAGATTAAAAGTAAAGCAGGGAAGGTGACTTACTTCACCAGGAGGAGGGGTGCAGGATAAACTCAATACACTTGTACCCTCTCCTCCCTTGCCGAGGTCGCCCTGAATGTATGGTGGAACTTTAGTATCCCATAGATGTTACCAGGGACTTCAGATGAAATTTCTGATGTTTTATTCTAAAGAAGCTCGACGTGTTTCTGTCACGGATGGTGTTACAGAAAACTAGAAGACACAAATGAAGATCCGACTGACTTGATCCAAAACTAAGGAACAGGAGGGTAAGCCCTGTAACAGCCCTAGAACTCTCCCTTACTGCTCAGCCTATGCAAAAATCTCAATGGTAGAAAATTGCATATCCTCGTTCCTCGACTGTATGCACCTGAACACCCTATAATAGTGAGAAGACACGACCACCGGCTCTCTACACTTAATACAGAGGGAGTCAGGGTCACCTAGGATCAAGCCCACAGGCAAACAGAAATAAAGAAAACAGACTTATCTTGTGGATGCAGTAGTAACAGCTTCTAGCATCAGCACACTCCAGGAAGTTGTATAAACCGCAAAGTGATGCAGTATGGGAAGGGATTTAAAGGGATGCAATCAGTGCAACTACATGACAGCTGAGAGAGGCTAACGAGATGAGAAAATGAAAGCAAAACAAAAGGAACCTCAAGCAGGAGGTTCTGAAGAACATCTGTCAGAGCTTCTCAGATGTCTGGTGGTGACAGTTTCGAGGATAACAGCAAGTCCTCTTCTTCAGGAGCATATAAAACAGTTTGTGACTAAATACAACCATACTATAACCAATTATCACCAACTATGACTGAAAAATATGTACCACCATACCATGCCTAAATAATGTCAACATACTGTGAGTGAATAATACTTCTATATAATGGCTAACTATTACTACCATACAGGAACTGATAATACTCCTATACCATTTATTACTAGCTATGACTGAATAATTCCACTGTGTCATGCCTACAGTAAATAATACTATCATGCTGTGACAAAATAATAGTGCCATAATGTGAATGAATAAAACTGCCATACCATGACTATTACCACCATACCCTAACCGATAAAATCACCATACTGTGACTGAATAATACTACCATACTATAATCATTTTTAACACCATACAATGACATTTATTCCAAACATTGACTGAATACCACCATGCTACACCTACATAACACATAAATGACTTACTATTGCCACCATACAGTAACTGATAATATCACCATACTGTGACTGAATAATACAACCATACAGTGATCAGTTATTACCACCATGCAATGACCTAATATGGCCACATTGTGACTAGTTATTAGTAATACACATCAAACAAGTAAATACAGTATTAATCAGGCTGTCGGAGACAGAATATACAGCAATTAATAGGGAATTCCGAGATTTTAATACTGATGACCTCAGGATAGGTCATCAGTATCTTATCGGTCGGGGTCTGACATCCAGGACCCCCGCTGATCAGCCGTTTGATAAGGCACCGGCGCTCCTGTGAGCACCATGCCTTCTTCGTGCTTACCAAGCACAGCTCCATACATCGTATAGTGGCTTTGCTTTGTATTGCACTTAGCCCCCTTCACTTCACAGGAGCGCCGGAGCCTTCTAAAAAAGCTGGGTCCTAGGTGGACCTCCACTGATCAGATCAGATATTCTGAGGATAGGTCATCAGTATTAAAATCTCTGAAAACCCATTTAACTTGTCTCCAAATACTTACTGTTGACATTTTTCCTCATGTTCTCCTGCTGGCCCTGTCCATCATGATGACTTCTATCTATATATCTTGTTACTTTTGTTGCAACCCTGCAATTACGGCTACATATGCCCCCCCTTTCAGCTATGTGTGTCCTCTATGACATCCCTGATATGCTGTACATTGTAACAAATGCTTCTCTGCAATCTAATAGTTAGTTGTGTTTAATTCCTGAGGGCGTGGATATAATAGGAAACAACAATTGCCAGCCGCATGTACCTGGTGCCATGTGAAGAGTGGATCGCACATCCTGATGATGTCAGTAATGACAGGTGTCTGCTGCAGCTACTTACGTGGGCTGATCAACTCCTCCATATTTATGAATCTTCTAAGAACATCTCGTCGTGATAATACCAGCTCCTGTATATTGTGTTTCTACCTTATTTCAAGTTATTTGCTCACAATCCCAGGAAATTTCCTGGGTTTGTGCTGGTAAAGTTTAATCCTACAATGAAAATATGTTTAAAATTCTTAACATTTTTAAAATCACTGTTTGCTGTCAGTGACTAGAAGCATTATTGTTTCCATCCCGAAGCTGAGACTCTATACCGATCTTCACACAGTTGAGGGTTTTGTTGCAATTGTAATCAATCTAGACAAACCTTTGAGAGCTAAACAAAGCAGTAATTTCCCCTGCTCTGATACTTTGTAAGGCTACTTTCACACTGGCATTTCTGGGTCCGCTTGTGAGATCTGTTTCATGGCTCTCACAAGCGGCCCAAAACAGATCAGTTCAGCCCCAATGCATTCTGAATGGATAAGGATCAGTTCAGAATGCATCAATCTGGCTGCGTTTGGTCTCCGTTGCGTTTTTTAGACGGTCACTGTGTAGTGTCCCACTAGGTAAATGCGGGCACTACACAAGGGTCAATTGGGCCACGTTGTTCTCCTCCTCCTGTGGAACAGTGGCACTGTATTTTACAGTCCATTTTAATGTGTATTGCTATGCTTTTATGTGTATTTTTCCCTGTTATGTGTGTATCAGGCCTATCAGGGTGTAGTTCCTCCTCCTAGACAGTAGAGGGAGCTAGGGAACCCCTAATACATATAGTTAGGCCCAGACAGGGAAGGGGGAGTCTGTGTGCAGAGTCAGAAGCAAGAGGGCACTTTAGCCAGAGAGGAGCTGAGGTGTAGACTCTGACATACAGCTAGACAGCCCAGGCTTCTAGCTGATCACCAGGAGAAGAGTGTACCTTCTGAGAAACCTGCAGTTCCCACAAAAGCAAAGTGCAGAGCAGAGCAGAAGAGTAACCAGCCAACCTGAGGGCTGAGGGGCAGAAGGATTTTACCTAAAGCAAGGATATATACCTGAGGAAGTTTTCTACCAAGGATAAAGCCAGCATTAGGGCGTACGGGCCTTGGGTTTAAGACAGACAGGAGTTCTGATGAAAAGTGCAGCCTGTTCTGTAAGTGTTTTAACCCTCTGAGTATCTTGCAAAGAACATTGTACCTGCCATTGATGTAAAAGCCTGCTTATAACTGCTGCTGCCATGTGGAACTGAACCTAGACTGTACAAAGTTAACTGTTTCCAGTAAAGGAAGTTTTGGTTCACCTCAATTATTCCCATTATCAAATCGGTGTGCCACCGTTACAGGCACTGGCGTCACGAACCTTAAAGGGACCTTGCCCCCGGCACATTAAACACCTGCAACATCCAGGGCACCTCATCTACCATCAGGCCTGGTCCCTATACACTGAGAGTGCCCCAGAGGTCCCCTGTGCCAGCCTCTCCATCACTGCTGTACGCCTGCCCAGGGTCTTTCAAGAAACTGTGAGTAACCCAGAGCAACCCTCGTTTGCCTAAGTAACCGTGACCTCACCATCGCAATACCCTGCAGGGCTGCGTACTGCATATTTTGGCGTCCCCTAACAGGATGCGATCATTCCTGCGCCGTTGTGGAATATAAACTGTGTGCCGTTATTGAAGTGATACAAGCCCTAACTGTTTATTTGAAAAATTGCTGGGGCAAAGAACTGTAATAATCGCGGTGCGAACATTCTATTGCTGTGGACTGTTTGCCGCTTATTTTAGTCACCGCTTGCTGTCAGTGAATAGACAGCATTATACTTAAAAAGATGGCCGCCTAAAACTGACTGGATTTGTTTGCTGCGCCATCGCTGTGCTGAAATTGGCAGGAAAAATTGGCGCCTTCTGCTAAAAAGTGCGGGAAAGACTGTATGTCCTCGCCACCGCCCTGTCTACAAATTTGCATGTCTGCGATATGGACTCCGCCTCCCCTATGCCGGAGTACCTGGGGGGCAGCCTCCCAGAGCAGTGGGAGGTCTTGACTGAACTAATGTGTGCGGCCCTGTCGCTCTCCGGAGAACGATCGAGCGTGTTGCAGGGTGAGGATCGCTCTGACCAGTAAGCTGCGTCAGTTGTCCCGATTATGGATGCTGCCAGGGTTAAAGGAGAAGAAGCGCCACCGGCCTACACGCCGGAACCCGAGAAACCCACCAGCCTAGTAGCCTCCCTACTTGCTGGTAGACCGGTAATTTACATATTATAAAAGTCAGTTTTTTTAATTAACTACTGAACCAAAATTAGTAATAGCACTATATATTAATATATCGCAGTATAAGGATTATAAGAAGCCAAAAAAAAACTTTAGTGGGGTGACAGAAGCCCTTTAAACATAAACCTTATACAGGCAGAGCTTATTCACAATCTCACATGTGCAGGGCTGGTACTGCCTTTTTGGCAAAGAAATGACAGCTTGGGGCTCTCCACCTCAGCACAAGCCATCAAGTCTCTGAAAGGTGCAGAGTACTCCACTTGGAAAGGGAGGGACTGCAGCACCAGCAACTTGGCCATGAGAACGTTCAGCTTCTGAGCCGTTGGATGAGTGCACGTATACTGTTGTCTCTTGGCAATCGCTTTGGTGATCGATTAGTGACGGAATGACTGACGAGCAGTAGGAGGGTGAGGAGCAGGAGCATCAGGACCAGTAAATGATGGGAAGGACAGGCAGCTTCTTTCGGCTGAGATGGTGGAGCCTTGACTGCCTGAAATTGGGTGCGTGCCACTGGGTGATGCTGCTGGACCACCACATTGGAGCGACGGTTCTCCCAGGCCACTTTATGGTGATGCTGCATATGTTGACGCAGGGCGGTGGTGCCAACATTGGCACCCTGGCAACGCTTCACCTTCTGCCCACAGATTCGGCAAATGGCCATGTTCACCTCCTCCGACGGCTTAACAAAAAACTGCCACACCACCGAGTAGGTGATTTTACCCCCAACGCTCCGCACTGACTGACTGCTACCGCCGCAGCCTCCTTGAACCCCTGCACCACTACTTTCCAGGCAGGAAGGCTCCTGCGAAGCGGGTGGTCTACCCCGGGCATGTTTGGCTCCCGACCTCCCACTGCTGCCACCCTGCTGACTCCTGGCCATGCTACCAACTTGCTGGTTCCGCTGCTGCCTCACGCAGAAGCTGACACCCTCTTCTCCTGATGATGAAGCCCCTTCGTCACCCAGCTCCCAATTGCGATGGGCTACATCATCCACGAGTATTGCCTGCACGTCACTGATGTCCTCCTCAACGGTCTCTGAGCCAGGAGCCTGACCTCTCACAACACCAGCTCCCACGCCACTCTCCTCATCACTATTTGCACGCCTACCGGAGGAAGCGGCAGATGTCTCCTCCAGATCTTGGCTGGGCAGTAGCTGCAGACTGTCCTCATGGTATAGTGGAGCTGAGCCCATAGCATACAATACTTCTCTAGCTGAGGGAACAGAAAAGGACAGAGGCAGGTTGAGGACAGATGAGGGCACAGGGCCTGCTCCTGGGCCATGCTATCTAAGGGTTGCGTCTGATGAACCCACCGACTTTTGGCTGGGGGTGTCTGATGTCACTTGGGACGAAGTGGATGACCGAGTCAACCATTCAAGAACCACTGGGTTGCTGGTTAAGACACGACCGCTAGATGACCTCTGGAGCTCAGACCTCTGGAAGGACTCCTGCTGCCATGCCCCCTTACTCTGCTGCGACCTGTGCCATCGCCAGAAACATTCATTTAGGCCTCTGCCCTTCCCCTGTGCAGGGCCTGTCACTTCTCTGTCTGACATAGATCAAATAAATAAGTAAAAAGGAAATTAATACACCCCAAAAAGGCTGTCATTTTTTCACTTCATCACACAACGGCAAATAATACTTTTTTGTCACTAATACACGCCAAGAAAGGCTTCAGAACATATACTGTAACTGCACCGCACAAGGGCTAATAAGACGTAGAAATATTTCCTAGTTATACACCCTGTTAATGGCTGTGTCACACAGCATTTGGACCCCAATAACATGAAAGGTTTGCTGGAATTACAGAAAGCAGCAGTATAATGGCAATTTGGATCCCCAGTCAGTGCAGCAAGGTGTAATAGGATTGTTCCTATTACCCAGGCTGTACAATCCCCTATTGGACCCTGTTCTCCTTTTATAGTGTGGAATAATTCCTCCCTATCCTTTCTCTAAGCTTCTAATGCTCTTTCCCTGAACTTCTATTCAGCAAAATAAAAGTTTTCAAGTCTTTTCTAGCACTGTCCCTAGTGCCTGCTGAAATCTCTCCCTGCACTAAGTACACTGGAAAAGGGCAGAATCCAAGATGGCTGAGGATATTTATAGGGCTTTGACATCACAGGGCTGGCTGGCTGCTGATTGGCTGTATGCATGGCATTGTGAGTGATCACTCATTCCCAGAGTTCTTTGTTCCATGTCCTTACATGTGCAGCAGGCGTTTTAGCGTGAGGAAATTCGGATTCGGTACGAATCAAATTTTTCCTGAAATTCGTATCCAATTCCACTTCATCAACTTCGATTCGCTCATCTCTAGTCCCCACTACTAGGACTTCCCCATAATTACACTTCTTTTTAAAGTCTATGGGGACTACAGAAAACTTTACAGCACTGTACTCACCAGTTTCCATCTGCCCAGTAGGCACTGAAAGGAGGAGCAGTGTACATGCATACTCAACACTTCCTTCAATTACTCCTCAGGAAACGGGGCCCGGGGCCCTGTTCTAGTTATCGGTAGCGATCAGACATTTATCATTTATCCTTCAGTTTAACCTGGACATAACTTAGCATGCCCAAAGCTCTCTTAGTAATTATAGGTATGTCCAAATAGCCTCTCGATCTGAATAACATTGTTTCATTTCACTGACAGCAAACACAGAGTTTGAAAATGATCTTTTTTGGTCCAGTACATCGATAAAGCTATTACTCTGAGACTTCTCTTAGCTTTGGTTAGTTCTTCTGATTAGAAAACTGACGACTGAAGTAACAAGATCTGGAGAATGCAAAGAAGCCGTGATGTCAAGCTAATGGAGTCCACTGAAGCAGGTCAGAAGCCGGAGCCCCTGCAATGCATCAGTCTCCTTTTACATGGTCGTGTCGACATCTTCCTGCAGCCTGCTGGATACTTATACTATACACAAACGTTCTAACGGAGCCATTGTCAGGGGCGCAGTACTGATTGAACAGCCCTTTTAAGGGGATTTCTCACTATTAAAGGGAATGTATCATCCATATCCATGTATCATCTCATTTCCCTGCATAACAGCTGTAGTGGTCTGCTGATTGCGCAACGGGTGCCTCCCCCTAGGGCCCTTTATATATAAGATGCATCCCAGGTGTAAGAATGCCGAGTGGTGTGATGTGGCGTAAATGTCTCTTTATGTGTCACGGTGCTCCTACCTTGATACAGCTGGATCCCAGGCTTTGGCTCCGAAGCAATGAATAGGAGGAATAATTGAGGGATTTGAAAGTTCATAGGAAATTTGAAACGGTTCATAGACTTTGTCTTGGTCCCAGCAGGCTTTAGCATTAAAACTGGCAGGCAACCTTGACTCTGCTACATCTGTTTCTCTCTGGCTCTGCTGTACTGACAGGCAGACTTTATGAATTTGCTTCATCTTGTATGCTGCACTTCTCTTTGTATGTTCTGTCTCTAGATTTAGCCAGGGAACTTTCCTTCTGGCTCCTGAGGCTCTAAGCTTTGGCCTCTATGGCCAGCAGAGCTGAGGGTGCTCTGGCTGGCTTGGGCACTTCCAGCAGAGACGTGCCCTGCACACCTTCCCCAAGCAGGGGGTAAGCTAGACTAACGCTCACTAATCCCCAACCCTTGGAAAGTTCCATTCTATCTACAAGTAGCTCTGCCATATTTTCTGCCACCTGCTAGTGAACCAAGCACATTACATATAAACTGTTGCAAACATTAGGTGAACCTTGAACAGAATGCATAGATGACATTAATGTTAGCAGACACAGATAGAAGTCGGGTGCAGGAGTGGTAACACCACTTTGGGGTGTTACATTCCACTTTACTTAAAACCAAGCCACCCTCGGCTTGTGCTTAGGATGTGCTCCAAGGTACCCAAGAAAAGTTAAAGTGCTGCATGAGAATATACATAGACTGACATAAAGACGGCTACCACTAGGTTCCTGCCTACATGAGTAGGGTGTCTATTAACAGTTTGCCCTCTCGGTATAACCAGTGAACCAAAGAGTCTGCACAAAGTGCTCAAATACTCCAACAGAGAACTGGGCCAAAATCATGTACTGTAATCCCTCCACGATACTATGAGATGCCCGCAAATAGAAGGGTGGCTTCATACTGTAATCCCTTCCCAGCACCAAGGTCTATATAAAGCTTTTCGCACGGTCACCTTGATGACTAATTAGGTAGCTACAAAAATTTCCTTAAGGCAGTGCACAAAGCCTTAGGACATAGACAAATACACACTTATCAGCAGCAGGGTTACCCTTGACGGTGTTAAACATGCTTGTGACTTTACTACTTGGTCCTCCCTATGTAGCAACAGCACATGATCCCAAAGACACAGGACATACTGGCTCCTTCCCCTCCCAAGTCTGTAGAGAGAACAAGGTTAAGGGCATATGCAAATCATACAAAAGCCTAGGCTTTCTAAACTAACACAAGGTAAAATAGGACCATTAGTATTCAGTGTCCTCAGAGGCAGTCCGTATGAGCAAAGATGCAAGGGTCGCTTACTATCTGGCTAACAATATAAAGTCCAAAGTCCATTCAAAAAGTGCATAAGAGGTCACATTGTTGTACCCCTAACAGAGTCCATACAATGGGCTAAAGTGCTTGAACGTTGCAGAACCTTAGAACTTTAGTGCAAAAATATTGTGCAAAAAATGTCACAATAGAAATCACAAAGAGCTCAGGTACACGTTTGAGTCCTTTCTTTGGGTGCTGGCTTGTAACGTTGCAAAACTGGAACATATAATGCAAAAAGGAAAAAAAAAAATTTGTAATCCACATGCGGTATGGTGCCAATGTGCAGAAGCTGGAGAAAGTTTGTTGGCTAATGGATGAAGTCTTAACAATCTGTGTTCTTCTGGCCAAGAGGTAAAACAATTCTCTTACCCTTTAGAAGCAGTCCCAGATCTGGCACCAGTAGTCCAATGGATGGTTTTTCCTCACAGCATGAGGTCTTCTTAGATGAGGGGCTGGGAGTCTTCCTCCTAGGTACCATACTTTAAGGAGCAAAAGTTCTTTTTTAAGCTGCACGACAGCCTCATCACTGTGACTGCTAGCTCTGGTGCTCTCTGCAGCTATAACTCCAGCAGAAGCTTTATTTGTGATCTTCTGGTGGCCCTCTGTGGCAGTACTTTCTACTGCAGGATCACCCTCTTCTGGAGGATCCTCTGTAACTCTTGTTTTTGTTCCTGGTAGGTGACAGATTCTCCGGACAGCACGGAAGTATAGACCCTTGGTCTTTCATAGCCAGGAGCTCTGTATTTGGTGGTTGTTCCGAAGTGCGTGGAGCCACAACAAGAAAGGATAGACCCTTGGTCTTTCATAGCCAGGAGCTCTGTATTCGGTGGTGGTTCCGAAGTGCATGGAGCAGTATCAGTGGACTCCTCCTTTTTCTCACACACGTCAAGGCAGTGCTCCTGTTTGGTGGGTTCAGGCTGTACAGCAGCAGTAGTATTAGGCCCAGAGATTTCTGTAGTGGCAGTGATCATGGTCACAGACTAGCTCATCTCTGGCTCTGCTACTCCAGTAGTCAGTTGTTGCAGCGGTTGAAAGTCCCTAGTGGAAATGACAATGGCCACAGGGCAGTCTTTCTCTGACCCCCTTACGGTAGTAGTTATAGGCATGATGCACGTGACTGCAGCTGCTGATGGTGCAGGTGGAACACTGAGGTCTAAGCGGGTGCTATCTTCGCTGTCAGACATGGCTTTTGATACCCTGTACCAGACTAGAGGGATCAGCGTAAGCAACGGCGGCAGAATTGGTACGTGGCTCCTTTAAGAGTCACTGCAACTGCTCAATTTTGGGGAGTATAATGTTCTGGCAGGAACATTATAGCCCTAAACAGTCTTTAGCAAGGTTATTATCCCAAGCAGTACTCACTTAGACCTTTGGACATTGCTTCTTAACATCCAGGGAAGAAGGAACTGTATTTTCCCTTTTCCAAGATGGCCACTGCTTCTACTTCCTTTAGAGGGTACAGTTGGTTTCTCTGTCCTCCTGGGAACTTGTACTGAGCACTTTAGTTGCTTTTGCTGCAAGAATGGTTCCTCTGCAGATGCGGGATGTTTAGTTCTCTCCCCTCTGCTGGGTGGATGTCTTCCTCTCAACACAGGATGCCCAAATCCAAGATGGCCGAATAACCCCTGTTTTGCGACAGTGCTGCAACGGATGCAGATTCACACTCTCCAGCAGTAAGTAGATGCTATAAAGTCTCTTGTAGGGGGCTTTTCAGATAAAGGGGGCCTTCTAGGTGCAAAAATAGTTCCTGTTTCGTGACGCCAAAATTGCAAAGAGTGCCTCCCCCTAGAGCCCTTTATATATATGATGCATCCTAGGTGTAGGAATGCTGAGTGGTGTTATGCGGCCTAAATGTCTCTTTATGTGTCACGGTGCTCCTACCTGGATACAGCTGGATCCCAGGCTTTGGCTCCGAAGCAATAAATAGGGGGAATAATTGATGGATCTGAAAGAAAGATTGAGTCCAGACCTTGTATGTAGTTGAACAGCAGCTTTACTTTGCATAAACGTTCTCCAAAACGGTTCACAGACTTTGTCTTGGTCCCAGCAGGCTTTAGCATTAAAACTGGCAGGCAACCTCGACCCAGCTACATCTGTTTCTCTCTGGCTCTGCTGTACTGACAGGCTGACTGTATGACTTTGCTTCTTCTTGTATGCTGCACTTCTCTTTGTATGGTCTGTCTCTAGATTAAGCCAGGGAACTTTCCTTCTGTCTCCTGAGGCTCTAAGCTTTGGCCTCCATGGTCAGCAGAGCTGAGGGTGCTCTGGCTGGCTTGGGCACTTCCAGCAGAGACGTGCCCTGCAGATCTTTCCCAAACAGGGGTTAAGCTAGACTAACTCTCACTAATCCCCACCCTTCCTGCAGGAAGTGGTACTCGCCCACTCCCCACAGAAAGGGGGGGGGGGGTAGAATGGAATGGAAAGTTCCATTCTATCTACAAGTAGCTCTACCATATTTTCTGCCACCTGCTAGTGAACCAAGCACATTACATATAAACTGTTGCAAACATTAGAAATGCACAGTGTGGTGAACCTTGAACAGACTGCATAGATGACATTAATGTTAGCAGACACAGATAGAAGCCAGGTGCAGGAGTGGTAACACCACTCTGAGGTGTTACAATTGGACCGCGAGTCCTTGAGGATGGATGAGCAGTGGATGAAGATGAAAATAATAAGCAAGTGACCTCACATGTCATTGTCTAGGCAGTCATCACTACAAGTTATAAAATAAGATAAAAGATTTGCTCTAAGACGTGAGCACAGAGTATTTCAGAATGTCAAGTGTGCTTATTTTGTGGATGCTGTGACCAGACCAATCATGGGATTGCAGTACCCCAGACCTGAGGGTATTTTCATCTGTTACGTTATATACAGTTGCAAGAAAAAGTATGTGAATCTTTTGGAACGATATGGATTTCTGCACAAATTGGTCATAAAATGTGATCCGATCTTCATCTAAGTCACAACAATAGACAATCACAGTCTATTAACTAATAACTAATAACACACAAATAATTAAACCATGTTTTTATTGAACACACCATGTAAACATTCACAGTGCAGGTGGAAAAAGTATGTGAACCGCTAGACTAATGACATCTCCAAGAGCTAATTAGAGTGAGGTGTCAGACAACTGGAGTCCAATCAATGAGATGAGATTGGAGGTGTTAGTTACAGCTGCCCTATAAAAAACAAAAATCACACACCAGTTCTGGGTTTGTTTTTCACAAGAAGCATTGCCTGATGTGAATGATGCCTCACACAAAAGAGCTCTCAGAAGACCTACGATTAAGGCTACTTTCACACCTGCGTTCAGGTGTCCGCTCGTGAGCTCCGTTTGAAGGGGCTCACGAGCGGCCCTGAACACAGCCGTCTGGCCCTAATGCATTCTCAGTGGAGGCGGATCCACTGAGAATGCATCCGCCTGCCAGCGCTCAGCCTCCGATCCGCTCAGTGAGCGGACACCTGAACGCTATGATTGACTTGCATAAAGCTGGAAAGGGTTATAAAAGTATCTCCAAAAGCCTTGCTGTTCATTAGTCCACGGTAAGACAAATTGTCTATAAATGGAGAAAGTTCAGCACTGCTGCTAACTCTCCCTAGGAGTGGCCGTCCTGTAAAGATGACTACAAGAGCACAGCGCAGATTGCTCAATGAGGTGAAGAAGAATCCTAGAGTGTCAGCTGAAGACTTACAAAAGTACCTGGCATATGCTAACATCCCTGTTAGCGAATCTACGATACGTAAAACACTAAACAAGAATGGATTTCATGGGAAGATACCACAGAGGAAGCCACTGCTGTCCCAAAAAAATTTGCTGCACGTTTACAGTTTGCACAAGAGCACCTGGATGTTCCATAGCAGTACTGGCAAAATATTCTGTGGACAGATGAAACCAAAGTTGAGTTGTTTGGAAGAAACACACAACACTATGTGTGGAGAAAGAGGCACAGCACACCAACATCAAAACCTCATCCCAACTGTGAAGTATGGTGGTGGGGGCATCATGGTTTGGGGCTGCTTTGCTGCGTCAGGGCCTGGACGGATTGCTTTCATCGAAGGAAAAATGAATTCCCAAGTTTATCAAGACATTTTGCAGGAGAACTTAAGGCAATCTGTCCACCAGCTGAAGCTCAACAGAATATGGGTGTTGCAACAGGACAACGACCCAAAGCATAGAAGTAAATCAACACCAGAATGGCTTAAACAGAAGAAAATACCCCTTCTGGAGTGGCCCAGTCAGAGTCCTGACCTCAACCCGATTGAGATGCTGTGGCATGACCTCAAGAAAGCGATTCACACCAGACATCCCAAGAATATTGCTGAACTGAAACTGTTCTGTAAAGAGGAATGGTCAAGAATTACTCCTGACCTTTGTGCACGTCTGATCTGCAACTACAGGAAACGTTTGGTTGAAGTTATTGCTGTCAAAGGAGGTTCAACCAGTTATTAAATCCACTTGCACTGTGAATGTTTACATGGTGTGTTCAATACAAACATGGTAACATTTAATTCTTTGTGTGTTATTAGTTTAAGCAGACTGTGATTGTTGTTGTGACTTAGATGAAGATCAGATCTCATTTTATGACCAATTTGTGCAGAAATCCATATCATTCCAAAGGGTTCACATACTTTTTCTTGCAACTGTATGTAATGTTGTGTCATATTGTTTTAGCCGTTCATTCCAGCACAGGAAGGTATGGTTGGCAGGAACAGGGCTTACCACTCTGCTTCTCCTCTCTTGATAGGAGTAGGCTGGTCCTGCTTCCTGACAGGAGGGCGGGGATTTCAGCTCAGCCAGAAAAGAGAGAAGGAGTTCCCGTTCAGATAGTTAGAGCTCCTACTCCCAGAAACCAGAGCAAAATTCAAGGAAGCATCAGTATGATAAGACAGCAGAGTAATTGACGAAATACAGCTTCACAAACATTGCTGCAAGGTGAGGGATTACAGATCAGACACCACCACCTACCTAAACCATCAGTAGGCCAGACTAACATTAAGCCTGTACTACAGTGGACACCTACAGTATATCCACAAGTGCTTGCTAGTGCCAACCAACCAGCCACCATACCTCCTGATCTGGTGCCAGAAACCGTACTTTGCATTTAATACTGAGGATGTGCTTCAAGTTCTGTTTTGCACTAAGCAAAGAGAAACTGTTATACCTGGGACCTGATTCTTCAAACATGTGACACAAACTCTCATCAGGGCCACTACCACTCCTATCCTCTGCAACAGCTTTTCAGGGGCTCACTGCAGGATAGTCAACAGAGAGGATAGGTTCATGATGTACTAGGTAAGGAATGGAGACAAGTGGGAGGTCACAGAAGGAGTAGGGTCCCCCACCAGCACAGAGGATTTCAGGAGAGGAGTATGCTGATCTTGTGAAAAATGACATATGGAGAAGTAGGTGCCCATCAGCGCAGATGATTTCAGGAGCAGAGTATGCGGATCTTGTGGGAAATCACATACCTGTATGGAGAAGTAGGGTGCTCATCAGCACAGATGATTTAAAGACCCGGGTATACTGATCTTGTGGGAAATCACATATGGAGAAGTAGGGTGCCCATTAGCACAGAAGATTTCAGGAGAGGAGTATGCCGATCTTGTGGGAAATCATATACGGAGAGGTAGGGTCCCAATTAGCACAGAAAATTTCAGGGGAGGAGTATGCTGACCTTGTGGGAAAAAACATGGGAGGAGTAGGGTCCCCATCAGCACAGAGGATTTAAGGAGCAGATCTTGCTGATCTTGTGGGAAATCACATGCGGAGAGGTAGGGTCCCCATCAGTACAGAGGGCTCCAGGAGCAGAGTACGCTGATCTTCTGGGAAATCACATATGGAGGAGCACAGCCCCATCAGCACAATGGATTTCAGGAAAGATGTTCGCTGATCTATTAGGTAGGCAGCGACATGTCCACTCATGAAGATGGAAGTGAGAGAGATAATGGTGGTAGTAGTAGCCATGAATATTTTCAATGCAAGGATAAGTTGCAGTCAGCCCCAAAACTGAGCAGTGATGGGAACACTTGTCCCCTCGGTGCTGCCAGAGCTACATGTGATACGTCCTCACTTTTAGTTTGTTCTGGAATTTTAATAAATGCCCCTTAATGAGAAGATCTCTCTGTAAATGTTACCATGATAATTAGCGGAGTAAAACTTCCCGCTCGCTGTCTTTACTGGAGAAACGACTGTCTGCTAGGCTGAAAATAACCGGTATACAAATCCATATCCCCCCGGGGGCCTCCGCAATTTTAATAAGTCGCGGCTCTTATTTAATGTCCCAGTGGAGAAGAAGATAAGACAGACCGTCGACTCTGATGCCAGAAAGCAAAGAAAATGTATGCAGCAGAAGAATACGCAGAATACAGACTGCACAGCGGGGATCCTGATCTATCTCCAAGGTGAAGATAGCAGCCGCCATGGCATTAGCTGCAACTTATAGAATCCATCTACCTAAAACATTAGTTGTAATTGGAAACAGTCAGTAAGCTTATGGGCAGACATCCCACTCACAGTTAGTTAAGCACCTACACTGCTCAATGCAGAGGGACCGTTACGTTTCTCTTTATTAGATTACGGTATTGTAGTTGGTATTGCAGCGTACCATTCTGCAGGGGTGACACATGAGTTACCATGGGCTGATGGGGGTAGTAGTTCATTTTCTCACGGTTAGCAGAGCCTCCCTGGGCTGGCAGTGTAATGGAGGGAAGGACAGCACTAAATCCTCTGGGGCACTCTCTATTACAGGGAGCACCAGCCAGATGGAAGTTGAGGTGCCCTTGATGGTATAGGTGTTTAGGGTGCTTTGGTGGCTGGGCCCCTGTGTTCGCGACGCCAGCATTGTAAGGTGAAAATGTTGAGAGCAGTAGAAAGGATGAGGAGTCAGTTGTAGTAAAACACAGTTGAACTTTTACTGAATCAGGACAGGTGGTACAGTTCATTTACATATCAAAGGTAATAATCCAGATGTTACTTTAGCTGATATCCTTATGCCAGGTCTGGCAATTGTCAGTTGAGGAGTTCTCTTAATGCTGTTACTTTACAGGCAAAGAATGGGTAAATTTGCACTAAGTCCACTTTCTAGCACTCAGGTACTGAATATAATGATTTCCTATTTATCTTGAGCAATCCTATAAGGGTGTTCTCCCTAGTGGCAGGCAAACTCTCTGCTACATTATTTGATGCAGGATGCTCTCCTGAAGTATTCAGGTTCATTGTGTTCCCAGAAGGCATTTAGTGAAAAGGGTCAATTCTGCACACTAATTATTCAGTTGTGTCCAAGTACCTTTAAGTTGCTCCCGGTCACTTGTGCTGGTGAAGTCCCTTGGCTGAACTCAGCTCTAATCTTCACTAGACTTGCTCTATGTTCATATTTAGACTTACTGTCTTGTGCTGGGCTGCAGTAAACTCTTGGTTTGTCCTCTCCAGTCTTGATCAGGGCCCAGAGGAAAGAAAGGCAGCTACATTGTGGAACTTGCCTGTTCTCCTCCTCCATTAACTTCCGTCTCCTCTCTCTCTCACGTCAACTAACTACTTCCTCTACAACTACAACTAAATTTATTAGCATACCCTTGGCTATATATATGATCTGGCGCCAGCACCACCTAGGGGCGCATCGATGCAATGACAATGCCAGCCTGATATTGGGAAATACATTAAATACAAATAATTATACAGAAATTTAAGGGGACCACTTGTACACACATAAGTGGGACGCTGCAGTATGAATAGGACAGTCCTGAGAATGCATATCTCTAGACCAATGTCTGGACAAATTCTGGACAAGCAGTGGACTGGAGGATCAGTACAGGATAAGTAATGTATGTACACAGTGACTCCACCAGCAGAATAGTGAGTGCAGCTCTGGACCAGCTGTTCCTGAGCTACAATTACCTGTGGGTGTGGTCACCTGTGGCTGTGTGTGCTGGTGCTCCTGAATCGATTGGAGGAAAAAATCTATCCACCTGAGACCAGCTCTTTCCTCCCCAGGGAGAGAGTGGGTTCTCAGGCATGAGTGAGAGTAGCAAGCCCCAGGCTCCTGTTGCCAGCAGCAGGTCATCAGGACATAGGAGGAGCCCGCGTTTGGCCTGTATGGAGGACAGGGGTAAGAAGATCTGGCAGGAGTCACAGTAATGTGGCTTCTGTCTTCCGTGAGTCTGTGGGCAGTAGGAAGAGCCGCAAGGCTGGAGCCACTAAGGACGACCTGAATGCCAGCTCAGGTGAGAGTGGCCTTTCCGGGGCCCAGCGAAAGCAGAATATTTACGGAAGAGAAGCAGATCTTGAGGAGGAAGGCTGGGGCGTACTGAGAGCCTGGGAGTCAATTTCCACCTACAGCGCCTGGGTCATGAGCCACCTCCGTGAATATGAAGACCCAAGTAAAACACTGAGGAGGCTCAGGGAGGAGTTGCGCGGTTTAAGGGTTTGCGCCAAAGTGGCCCCCAAGAGGAAGAAGCAGGGGCTGCAGAACCAAATAAAGCAGCTCCAAGCTGAGATTGGCGAGTTGGAGGAAAGAAGAATTGGACTCAAGGAAAAACTCCTAAACGAAGCTCGTTTTCAGAAGATGGCAGAGGAGAAGAAGAGAAAGCAGATGGGGCTGCAGCCTGACAGCCAGGTGGAGGAAGACCAAGCAGTCGATCAGGATCATGACGGTGACCCATCTGGCAGCCTGCAGGAGAAGCAGCAGGTTCCGTACAGTGGGCCCCCTGCACGCCAAGCAGCAATGTCACCCAGCTGGCGGCTCAAGACCTTTAGCCCAGGAGGGGCCCTAATGAAGGAGATCCAGCTCCTGAAGTCTCCAGTGCGTTTCCAGGACTTGTGCTTTGGTGATGAACTGCCACATGAGTCTCCTGGGGAAGAAAAAAGCTAAGAAGACCAAGTTCTAGGAGCAGGTAATATTTGTATACACCCCTCTCCCCAGGACCCCCGGGTCAGCAGCAGGGCCCGCTCACTGTATTAGCCCCTCTTCTCAGCCCAGTCTGTGTCCTGCAGTGGACTCGGTGCAGGAGAGAGGGGAGAGTGAGGTATCCAACATGGTGGTGAGCTCCGCTCTTTTTGCAGTAATGGGGATGGAGCTGGTGCGGCTCTGGCTAAAAAGCCAGAAAGGAAGGTTGTGGTGGGTGATAAAAAGGCTCTGGCGCTGGAGATTGCTACCTGATGGGATGGTGGGGGGCAGCTCCACTCCAGAGTTGGCAGCGATATCTCCAGTGGCTCCAACCACTGATGACGCTGTTCCCTCGGGGCAGCAGAGGCATAAAGGAACTGCCAGGGCTATGATGGTTACGCCTTTCATTGAAGGACTAGAACTTGGACTAAAACCTTTGTTTTGTATTGGCGCTGCTGGTCCAGATGAGTGGTGCCATGAAAGAACAGATCGGCAGCGTCTGGGTTCGGATCAGCGGCGCCCAGTAATGGATCGGCGGTGCCAAAAAGTTGTGAACAATAGTACTGATGAAGCTGGGTTCTAAACAGGGTAAAGCATGCTGAATGGCCCCTTTAGAGGCAGCTCTGGCCCCAGTGATGCTGAGGTACCAAACCTTACACCAAAACACACCAGTTCAGCCAGTATGAGTGAGGGAATGAGTGTAAGGGAAAATGTGGGAGGGGGGATGGTTGTGTTAATAAAAATGTGTCTGGGGGTTTAGATGGTGGCGTGAGTAGTAGAAGGAGGGAAGGAAGAGTGGGCATCCATTATAAGTGAGGCTGGTTTCGTGATGGAGGATATGGAGGTGGGTGGTGGAGGGTCTTTGGTAAGTGAGGAGGGTGGGGGAACCTGGTCCGGTTGCCCCCTGGCTGTGGCAGCCCCTGTGCGCAGCTGTGCTAATGTTGCAGCCGGAGGAAATAGGGGGCCCACCTTGTCCTCTGGGGACAGCCTTTCGCAGCTGAGTCTTCTGGAGGCTCTAAAAAGAGGGGAGAGAACAATCAATGTAGAGGGTAGGGAGGTTTATCTATCCTTCTGTATAGAGAGGCATGGCCTCTCAGCCTTCCGAGAGGAAAAGAGCAGGGAGACCACGTGGTCTCTCCCGACAGCTGGGCAGGGTGGTCTCCATCTGAGGTGGCGGGGCAGTGATACATGTCTTTCAAGGTCAGACGTAGTTGAGCTCCTGCTAAAGATGGGCTTCAAGGCAAATGACATCTACGCCTTGATACATTCCTATGGGACCCCCGAGTTCGATGTCAGCTTTGTTTGGCTGGAGGGGCTTGAGCTCTTCTGGTCTAACTATGAGGTGGAAAAGAATGAGCCCAGCTGGCAAGACTTTGCCGTCCAGGCAGTGTCTCATCAGAACAAAGTCAAGAGGATGACCGTTTTAACCTGTAATATGTCACTCTTGTGTATTGACATCATGACGTGGCTTGGCTGATATGGGGAGGTGGTGGAGGTTCCCAAGAAGAACAGGGATGAATATGGCATCTGGTCTGGGCCGGGAAATTTATGGTAAAACTTAAGCTTTCAGGAAACACGGTTACCCACATACAGTGATGGCCAGTTTGCAGTGTTCGCCCACGAACACATGCGGGCTGCCATCTTGACTCACAAGTCCGGCGATGCACAGGTAAGTCCTTACCTGTGCCGCAAGCCGGTCTGAAATCAAATGCGGTCACCGGGAGCAGGCAGTTCCGAGAAAAGCCGCCGGGGGCCTTCATCGTTGCTTTTAATAGTATAGCTAGTGAGGCTCGCCTAGTGAATGTCCACATCCGGCACACCCCTGGCCACCCGGGGTTCATCTATCATAGGGGTAGGTCTAGAATAGATAGTTTTTATTTAAAGGAGGAAGCCGTCTCTTCAGCTGTGTCTGCTGTGGAGGTGGAGTTCTCTGACCACTGTTTGATTTTGTTTTCTCTGAATGTTACAGAGACCCCCCGGATGGTAAGAGGCTACTGGAGGCTCAATTCATCTGTCTTGGAAGAAGAAGATATGATAAGACAGTCCTTTGAGGATTTTGTTCAGAGCCAGGTACCATTGCTGTATCTCTGCAGAAGTAAGTCTGAGTGGTGGGAAATGTTCAAGGAAAGGGTAGGGAGATTCTTTCACCAGCTCTCAAGCCTTAGGAGTCTGAGTAGGTACCGTCTGTATCAGGGCCTGGAGAGGAAACTCGAACGTCTTGTCTCGACTAGTGGTAGCCGGGAGGAGATCTCCCGAGAGAAGTCTTTGCTTATGAGATGTCAGTACGATAGACATGCATCTTTGGTTTTTGAGAGAGATTACGGGAAATACCGCTCGCCCGACCCTTACAGAAACTGCAGGATGTCAGTGAGTAGTAAGATTGTGTCAGGACTGATTGATAGTACGGGTTCCCTGAGAAGGTCCAGACCAGGGATCTTTGAGGTCATCAGATCCTTTTACTCACATCTCATAGCCAAGAGGGATCTTGATCGTGATAAGATGTCAGCTTTCCTGGCTGAAACTGTTCCTGAACCAGGAGTATACCCCTCTCTTGATGTTTTGACTGAAATGATACAGAAAGAGGAAGTCAGTCTGGTGATTGAGGGGCTTGCTCCCAAAAATCGCCAGGTTTGGATGGCTTAACATCTGAGTTTTATAAGACCTTTAAGGACACCTTATTTCCCCGCTTGACTGAGGTATTCAATGAGTGTCTCTTCTCGGACGCACTGCTAAAGTCTATGATGAGGTCAGCCCTGATCATTCTGTCAAAGTGTAAAGATCCATTCCACATTGAGAATTGGCATTCCATAGCGCTTCTCGGTGTGGACAGAAAGATTCTGGCGAAGGTGCTATTTAATCGGTTTGTGAAATCTGCACCCCAGCTCCTTTCTGGGGCCCAGCACTGCTCTGTTCCAGGCTGCAATACCTTTAGTGCTGTGCTCAGTGTCTGGGAGGCCGTACAGCAGGGCAGGGCAGGTCACTGGAAGGGGTACATGCTGTCCTTGGATCAGGCTAAAGCATTTGATCTTGTTGACCACGACTACCTCTGGTCTGTCCTTCTGAGATATGGCCTGCCAGGGGGTTAGTTGACTGGCTTAAGACCTTGTACACAGGCGGATAGAGTTTCCCGCTTGTTAACGATTGGATTGGCCGCCCTTTCGTGGAGGGATTTGGGGTTCGCCAGGGATTTCCTTTGAGCCCGCAATTGTTTGCGATTGATCTCTTACCTAGAAGGGTTGATTGAGGGCCGTTGGCGGGTGTCAGGATGAACCAAGCAGCTCCGGAGACCACACTGAGTATGGTGGCGTATGCTGATGACGTAACTATCTTTGTGTCTTCGCGAGGGGAGGCAGAGTTGGTGCTGTCACAGTTGGAACGCTACTCAGAGTCATCTGGGTCCAAGATCAACCGGTATAAGTGTGAGAGTCTCTGGCTGGGAGGTGGAGATCCTGGTTTTGATCTCCCGAAAAGCCCCAGACGTCTACAAAAGTCCTCGGCATTGAATTTGGCCAGGGGGATTACCCCATCAAAATTGGGAGAGCGGGCTTAAGATGGAAGGGTTGACTCTCAGGAAAAGGGTGAACATTGTCAAAACCTACCTGATCCCTTTGCTGTTATATCTGGGCAGTGTGTGCATCTTGCCAGAACCTTTCTGGACTCAGGTCTACAGTCTGTTCTTCCAGATGTTATGGGGAAACAGACTGAACCTTGTCAAGAGGGAGGTTACTTACCGTACGAGGAGACTAGGAGGGTTGGGTATGGTCAACCCTGTGGTGTTCCTGGTGAACACCTTTATTAAGATTAATCTCGCAAGGCTCTGGAAAGAGAGGGTTCCTCCGTGTGTAGTCAGGGATGGTTTCAGCCTTTCTTCCAGGAATGACAGGGTATTACGTCGGTGCGGTCTGGGGATGTGAGAAATCAGGACTCAGTCAAGGAAACTCCTTGACTAGAGGGTTCTGTCGACCCATTTTGAATTCCATCAGGATCCCTTTGAAGTTTTTATACTTGACTTGGCGCTGCTTCCATGGGAAACTGTGTGTGAGGGGCAATCTGAAGTGTAGGAGCTCTGAGGACAGGAGCTGTCCCCAAGAGGAGTGCAGTGGTGTAGAGAGCATGGACCACTTCCTGCTTCATTGTCCCTTTAACATAGAGGTTTACACCAGGGTGGGGACCTCCATCTGCTGGCCTAGGCTGGTCACTCTTTCCTATGCGGAATGGGCCTATGGAGCATTCAGACACCTGGGTGGTAGGGACCTTTGCACTATTCCTAGTCAGCTCAGTGGTCAGGTACTACATGTGGCATGCATGATGTTTAGTCTCGAGGCAGCGCAAAAATCCTCCCCGTGGATGAGGTGCTTAGGAACATTTTTGGAAACCTGGTGCAGGTGCGCTCTCAGGAGTATGAGAGGTTGGGGGTGGGTAGAGCCTCTCTACTCTGGAGGGGTTTTGCCTTTTGGGTACCCTAGCCTGTTGTCTCCCTTCCTGGTGGTGGGCTGATCCTGATTCCTGACACTATTGATTTTTGTTTTGTTTTGGTGGCTGTATGAGGACATAGGGCTTGCAGGCGCCGAACTTGGACTTTAATGGTTGTGCGTAGCTGAAAAGCCTCACTGTGGGTGGTATGGGTGGTCTGCCATGTATTTTAGTTTATATGTCTATATATATATTTCTATATATTGGTATGTAGTATGTATATATGTTGTATATTTGTATAGTGATGTATATATTTTATAATTCGAGTTGTTGGGTGTAGTGTTAGGTTGGGTGGTGGGTAAATGGGGCGAGGGTTCTAGGGTTCCATGGGACATTGGGGACTTCGGGGACTTTTTGGGGTATATGAGAAAATCCTGGGGTGGTTCATGGATGTCTGTTATCATGTACTGAGGGCATGGGATGCGGTACCAGCTCAGAGCCCAAAAAAAAACAAGAACAAAAAAACAAAATATGTGTGTGTTTAATCAGGATGTTGGTGTGTGGGATTTTTGTAAGTTTCTTGTAAGTTTTAAGTATTTTGCTGTATGAAGTTAGGGTGCAACTGGATTAGAAATGTTAGTACATTGATATTGAAATTGTAAATACTGTATATAGTGGGTGTTCTATGGGGGAGTGAGTGTTGGGCTGGACCGGTGTTGTCTGTACTACGCTGAGGTGCATTATGTCCTGTATTTTTTGTTTGAGTTTTGTGTTATGTTTTGGTGTGATTTCTGTATTTATTTGCTATGATTTTTTATTTTTAATAAAACAAAATACAGAATGTAACTTAGGATTAGTACAGGATATGTAATGTATGTACACAGCGACACCACCAGCAGAATAGTGAGTGCAGCTCTGGAGTATAATACAGGATGCAACTCAGGATCCCAGCAGAATAGTCGAGTAAATAGAGGGCCACAGCAGCATGTCCATCCAAGTTTCTTTATTGTGCGAAATTCCAAGGCACAGTGTACAAAAAACACACAACGTTTCGGCTAGGCTAAGCCTTTATCAAGTGTATATTTCAGGTCTACAGACTCACATATATATAGAGCTAAGACACACCCACATCTTTAATTGCCCAATAGGTGACAAATTCAACATGCCGCAAGCCATAGTGAGTTCTCACAGCGATATCAAGTAAGCAAGGACATACACGGCAATCTCACCTGTATATAATGATCCATGGCGGCAAGGCATGTGTCCCACAGCGTCCGGCCATGATGACTGCGCATGTCCACATACGTCATACAGCCGCGACCGCGCATCTCAGTGCACGACATCAGGTATCGACTGTGAAGGGCCAAGCAATATGACGTAGGACAACATCATCAGCGCACAGCCAATAAGGGGCGCATGTAGCGACGGCATCAGGAGCCGGCATATAGGTCACGTGCCCAGGTGAAATCTGATCACATGACCACAATGTCATGTTGTAAGTTACGTTACATTGCTGGTATAGAGCATTGCCCCGTGGATTCAGATTATCAAACCTGCTTAAATGAAAAAAACAAAAGCGGGTACTCACTAACTGAATGTCGAAGGCCGTGAATAACAAAAGCATGAAAAGATTACCGCAACTAGAGTTTTAAGGGGTGTGCTTATGCAAGATTCTATCATAAAAACATATACAGTTGTGTTCAAAATTATTTAACCCCCACTGAAATTGAGTGTTTTGGCCAGTTTGACATTGATTTTGATCATTTCAGTCATTTTGTTTACAATTAAATCAAAGAGGCACTTGTAAGTCAGACAAGTATTAAGGCTGAGGTCAGCCTGTATTTGTGGGCAGGACGTCGGTACCCTATATATACCTGCCTCCCCCGTTCTCCGGTGGTGTGACTCACTTACTTCCGTAGGAGGAGCCACATCTAGCTGCCGTCATGAGCAAGCCACCTTTGGTCTTCACGTACGCCTCGCTTCGCAGAGCGCTACTATTCCGGAGAGATTCTTCAGGCCCCAAGTAAGACTCTTGGGATCTCTTCCCGCGACAGGGATCTCTTCCCGCAAGAAGTCTGCACGTCTCGCGTGCGGGCCACGGTGGAACGCACGTACGTCCGCCGGCGCTCCACAGGCACGTCCAGCAGAGCGCCGAGCGACACCTCCCACACACGTCCGCCGCCTACTCCTTCAGGGACGGGGCAAGCGACGGGGGACAGCACTCCGCAGCAGGGCACAGGTCCTGGGTCCCCCCCACCACCCACCCACCTCCGAAGCAGTCAGGGGCACCGCGCATGGCCCACACACCCGCCAGATCCTCTCCCCAAACACAGGAGCACGTGCAACACAGCAGAGGCGGCACAGACAGGCAGCAGGGGCACATCAGGCACCGGCGGCGAGCCGGCAAGTGGCAGCCCAGCTCCCAACCGGTATCAGGAGGCACATCACATACAGCGGACGTATACATATACACCCATATCACCTTGCCAAGTCGCGGGCCAGTCCAGGCCATTTGAAACATGCAGGCCGGGGCTGCTGCATAATACAGAGGCGGGGCCTCACAGCAGCAGTAGGCACCAGGGGCCCTGATTGCGCATAACAAGCGTCACCACTTTCAACGCATGTCCCAGCCGGGAGAAGGGGACAGCAATGAGCGAACAGTCGAACAGGCCCGTAGCTTATCCGGGCCGTCCATATGCAGCCCCGCGGATACCAGCCATGTCATTCGGTCTCTTACCTGGATCGTCCAGGCCAAGTTTGAAATGTCAGTTGTTTTTTTGTTACCTGGATCGTCCAGGCCAAGTGCAATGTTGCATGTCACCTGGATCGTCCAGGCCGAGTTTTGAATGTCGTATGTCACCTGGATCGTTCAGGCCAAGTGTAATGTTGCATGTCACCTGGATCGTCCAGGCCGTGTGTAATGCTGCATGTCACCTGGATCGTCCAGGCCGTGTGTAATGCTGCATGTCACCTGGATCGTCCAGGCCGAACCCAATGTTGCATGTCACCTGGATCGTCTAGGCCGAGTTTAAATGTTGCATGTCACCTGGATCGTCCAGGCCGAATTCAATGTTGCATGTCACCTGGATGGTCCAGGCCGAGTGTAATGCTGCATGTCACCTGGATCGTCCAGGCCGAACCCAATGTTGCATGTTACCTGGATCGTCCAGGCCGAGTTAAAATGTTGCATGTCACCTGGATCGTCCAGGCCGAGTTTAAATGTTGCATGTCACCTGGATCGTCCAGGCCGAGTTCGACGTTGCACGTCACCTGAAAACCCCGCAGGGCCAGCTGCTGCAGACCTCAACTATGTCAGTTGTTTGTTACCTGGATCGTCCAGGCCGAGTTTTGAATGTTGTATTTCACCCAGGTCTAGCCACCGCAGATACCTGTGATGTTATTGTTTGTTACCTGGATCGTCCAGGCCACGTTAAATGTTGTACGTCACCTGGATCGTCCAGGTTCAGCTACCGTTGATACCGCCATGTCATTTATTTTGTCTCCCGGGTTCCCTAGGACAAACGAACCGCTTGGCCGACAACTAGACTGTCAGGTTCAGCCGCCATGGCTACCACACTATGTCAGGCGGAGCCCTCCACACTCCCGCATGCTATCCTGACCCGCCTTTAATTAAGAGCCCCCCGGACAGCGAAGGGTCTCACGGTCCGCATCTTGCCTCTACGGCTACGTTATTCAGTCTACTTAATGTTCCCCCTCAGATTCCTAGAAGTGTCTACCGACCACCATCGTCTCCAATTCAGGCAAAGCCCCACAAGGTAAGAAATGCGCAATAAGGGTAAAAGCATCGGTAGGTCCTATCCATGCATACCCCAGTCTGTATATACTTTGTTAGTTCTTATTGTTGGTTTTTCTGATAGTGGCAAGCCAGGAGCGGGTCATTCCACAACCTAGGAGCAGTTCTTGGTCCAGTTAAAGACTGGTCCACGATGTCACAGGTGTCCGACATAGAGGACAATGGTTCCATGCTAGGCTCATCGATTTCGGGCCGGGCCAACAACGGGTCCCTCCGGAGCTGGACCATCCCAAGACTGATCATGGAGCTGAACAATAAAGGGATTTGGTATCCAGCTTCTGCCAGGAAAGCTGAACTTTATAGGCTACTGACAACAGAGGCCGGGCCCTCACAGGAACAAACCTCCCTTCCGTCTATTCAACTCTCATTGGCCCAACTCCAGTCCTCCATCAGTGGCTTAGTCAGCGCTATCTCAGACATCCAGTCCAGGGTGGGGGTCCTGGAATCTCAGCCGTCAGTGTCCGGTCAGACCCAGGCACCAGCACCATCCCTGCTTCCCCCACAGCTTCTTCCAGGTACACCCATGCCGCCCCCCCCACAGATTGCCCCATCTCATTTCTTACCAGATAGCCTCAAAAAGGATATCTTGGCAGGGAGAGATATAAACCTGGCATCGATCCTGATAGCGTCCCAAGATGTCCCAGAAAATCGAGTGATTAGTTGCGGGGACGTGTCAATAGTCCTGAAAGCAAAAGACGCACGCATGAATAGAAAGTTGACCATCCCCGAATTTGTGCTGGCCTTCAGCATATACAGGGATGTGGTATGTTTAGCCCAGCCAGACAGGAGGGAGGCTGGATAAATACCTATATCGGGTCACCGACCTGGGTCAGAAATATGGTGGATCGGCTTTTTACGATTTCCACCGGTCCTTTTCCGCCAAAGCAGCAGCAGCGCTCGCCCCAACTCCAGTTTGTCGCTAATTGGGCGGAGATGGACATGGAACTTTTCTGCCGGCACTTCGCGGGTCTCCGGGCTCCCACATGCGCAAGTTGCCAATCCACTTTCCACTCCACCGAATGGTGCCCGAACTCCAACCCTGCTACTCCACAAGGGGCGTGACCCGGCCCCTCCGGAACCCAGGAGAACTCCAGCACAATCGACAAACTAGGGAGACCCATAGTGTACCTCGGCAAGAGCCAACTATGCAACAACTTTAATCTGGGAAGTTGTGCCTTCAACGCATGTAGGGCCCTCCACATTTGTTTGCTATGTTTCAGAGCCCACCCTCGCTCCACGTGCCCTAGGAAGACGTCCAAACAGCTATGACTAACCGACATCAATGTTGAATTGCTGTCGGGGCTCCTTGAAAACCACCATGACCGACCCTTCGTAGATTTCCTGATATCTGGCTTCCACGAAGGGTTTCATACAGGGATAATCGCCCTTCCACAAACCAATTGGGAGGGTCGTAACCTACTATCCGCTAGTCAGGACCCGGAAACGGTCGAATCTCTGCTCCAAGAGAGGTCACTAAGGGTTTTTTGTTGGGCCCCTTCATTGATGTTCCCTTCCAGCACTGGCGCATTAACCCAGTTGGCATTGTGTCTTAACAGTCGTCAAATAAAAAACGTCTCATCTACGACTTGTCCGTTCCACATGCTTCTTCCACCCCAAGCCTGAATTCCCTGATACCTGCAGACGAGTATTCGATGCGTTATTCCTCCATCGACCAGGCAGTACAACTCATTTTTCTCTCAGGCAAGGGCTCTTGGCTCACGAAGGCAGACATAGCCGACGCTTTCAAGCTGCTGCCTGTTCGGCCGCAGCTTTGGGGCTACTACGGCATCAGATGGTCCAACAAATTTTACTTTGCAAACCGTCTCACTTTCGGATGCAAAAGCAGTCCCTGGATTTTTGACCAGCTGGCGAAAGTGCTCCACTGGATCTTGGTCGATCACGGTGACTTGCCAATGGTTATCCACTATTTAGATGACTTCCTGATAGTCGAAAAACAACATCCTCACCTGTCCGGCCTAGTCACGCTAACGGAAACCATCAGACAGTTACAGGTACCGATAGCTTCAAATAAGACAGAAGGGCCAGCCACCTAGGTCACCTTCCTAGGCATCATTCTGGACACTGTCCGGATGGAAGCCAGGCTCCCAGCAGAAAAACTGACCAAGATCCGAACAGCCATAACCAAAGCCTGACTCGCAAATTCTGTCACCAAAACGGAGCTCCAGTCTCTTCCGGGGATGCTTAACTTTGCGACCAGGGTCATGCCTCAAGGCAAATCATTCATGTCGAGGTTGCTTTAGCTTCTCCCCAAAGCTCAAGATCAAGGCAGCACCATTCCCCTAGATAGTCATGCCAGAGCAGACCTGACAATGTGGGAATCTTTTTTAGCAGACTGGAATGGCGTTGCTTTATTCAACCCCCCTCGAACCACGCTCTCACCCATTGTTTTTTCGGACGCAGCAGGGTCAGCCGGGTTTGCAGCCATTTTCGGCAGCCACTGGTTGGCAGGTGGGTGGCCCCTAGAACTGAGCTCAGACACAGAAGCCTTAAAGTCATCTCCTCTCCTGGAGCTATATCCAATAGTCGCCGCGGCTCGAGTCTGGGGCGAACAGTGGGCCAACTCCTCTGTCTTGTTTGTCACAGATAGTCAGGCGTTGGTCGACATCCTGGACAAACAAAGAGCCAAGTCACCCAGGATCATGTCTTTGCTGCGCAGGCTAGTATGGCTATCCCTTTCTCTCAATTTCCGTTTTTCAGGGGAAACATTCAGGGCCAAAAATTTTTAGCAACAGACGCACTGTCCAGATTTAATTTTACGGTTTTCTTTCAGGAGATGCCCGACGCGGATCCCATGGGAGCCTCAGTCCCAGCATACAACACCCTAGTCATGGGTTAGAAGCTTTGGTTTCAATGCCGAAACACCTTATGGGACAGTCTTTAGCCCCAAATACGTCCAGGAACTCCAGAGCAGGGTTGAAAGCGTTCGATCAATTTAAGCTTCTCTATCCTCAGGACGGCCGGGATGAAATAGCCTACCTACTGGCGTTCATAGCCTTCTGTCACTCCCAGCAAAAACTTTCACACAGTACCATCAAATTATACCTAACAGGTCTCCAACATCACTTCATCCTCAGTAACCCAGGTCACTTTTCCATTTTTTCAAATCAGGCCATCAAGGCGGCTCTCAGGGGAATCCAAAAAAGTGCCAAACAGGCTCCCACCGGCAGGCAGCCAGTGTCCAGTGAGTTGTTCAGGGACTTGTCTTCCGCCCTGGACGGCAACCGTTTTGGGCCCCTCACCAGCACGGTAATACAAGCGGCCATGTTCTTAAGTTTCTATGGCTTCCTCCGGTCAGGAGAGTTTACTGGCAGCTCGCTGGGCCATGGCTGTCTCCGCAAAGAACAGCTGTCTTGGCACAATAATCATTACATACTCAGCATCCCGCTGACCAAAACAAGCCAGACGGGGCCACCCACGGAAATAAAATATTTCCCCGCCCAGAATAACTGGTGCCCAGTCCAGATCCTCAACAAATTATTGTCCCTGTTACAAATAGCACCTCCTGACAGTCCTCTCCTGCCGTTCAAAAACAAGCCACTCTCTTCAATCCAATTCATATCCCATATCCGCTCCCTGGCGGCCGGTCTCGGGTACGACCCCAAAGTCATTTCGGGCCATTCATTCCGTATCGGGGCAGCATCTGCGGCATCAAGGCATCAAGGCACAGGGTCCCCGCTCACGTCATCCGGTCCATGGGGCGCTGGAGATCGTCTTGCTTTAGCAGGTACATCCCTGATCCACACAGGGAAATCTCCCAGGCTTTTCAGTTATTGGCATTATAGGTTATGCATGTTGGAAGTAATACGAATAAACTGATCTAGTGAACACAGTGTCCTTGACTTTTTGCCCTCTCCAGGCCTACCCACGCCCGTGGCTCCAGGCACAACCCAGCCATATAGTTCAGGTTTGGCATGCCTTACCCACGACCAAGATGCGTTCAGCCCTGCCCATAAATATAACATAACAATTATAATGAAATAACCACAAATGTCTTTTCTGTGCATCATTATCAGTTTTATTCAACCCCCAAGTGACATTCAATCTTAGTACTTAGTACAACATCCTTTTCCAGTTATAACAGCTTTTAAACGTGAAGCATAGCTTGACACAAGTGTCTTGCAGCGATCTACGGGTATCTTCACCCATTCTTCATGGGCTAAAGACTCCAGTTCAGTCACATTCTTAGGCTTGCGCGCTGAAACTGCTTTCTTTAAGTCCCACCAGAGGTTCTCAATCGGATTTAAGTCTGGTGACTGCGATGGCCACTTCAAAATGTTCCAGCCTTTAATCTGCAACCATGCTCTAGTGGACTTGGAGGTATGCTTGGGATCATTGTCCTGTTGAAAGGTCCAATGTCTCCCAAGCCTCAGGTTTGTGACGGACTGCATCACATTTTCATCCAATATCTTCTGGTACTGAAGAGAATTCATGGTACCTTGCACACGCTGAAGCTTCCCTGTACCTGTAGAAGCAAAACAGCCCCAAAGTATGATTGACTCCCCGCCATGCTTCACAGTAGGCAAGGTGTTCTTTTCTTCATAGGCCTTGTTCTTCCTCCTCCAAACATAGCGTTGATCCATGGGCCCAAACAGTTCTAATTTTGTTTCATCAGTCCACAGAACACTATCCCAAAACTTTTGTGGTTTGTCCACATGACTTTTGGCATACTGCAGTCGACTCTTCATATTCTTTGGAGACAGCAAGGGGGTGCGCCTGGGAGTTCTGGCATGGAGGCCTTCATTACGCAGTGTGCGCCTTATTGTCTGAGCTGAAACTTCAGTACCAACATCTGACAAATCTTTTTTCAGTTCCTCAGCAGTCACACGGGGACTTTTCTCCACTTTGCGCATTTAGGTAGCGCACAGCAGTCGAAGTCAGCATCTTCTTTCTGCCACGACCAGGTAGCGTTTCAACAGTGCCCTTTGCCTTGAATTTGCGAATGATGCTTCCTATGGTGTCTCTTGGTATGTTTAACATCTTTGCAATCTTCTTATAGCCATTGCCCTCCCTGTGAAGAGAAATCTCCTCTTCTCTTGTCTTCCTGGACCATTCTCTTGACTTCACCATGTTTGTAAACACACCAGTAAATGTCTAGAAGGAGCTGAGTATCACAGTCCTTTTAAATCTGCCTAATTGGTGCTTATTATGCTCGATTGCTGCTCCTTGACCTCCACAGGTGTTTTCAATACCTGATCGAAAACACTTGAATGAACCTCTGTTCTTAAGAGTGGTAGTCTTTAAGGGGTTGAATAATTGTGTCAATGAAGAAATCACAAAAAAAAACATTGAATACTGTATTACAAAAACAATTGATGTCATTTTAGTTGCATTTGGTTCTTTAAAAAGTCCTTGTAAGATTTCATTCTGAACACAATTACAAATGTACACTAAATTCCCTAAAACCCTTTACAGCATTGGGGGTTGAATTATTTTGAACACAACTGTACATACAAATACATAAAACGGATGAGGATCTATCTGAGCCCTGCCACATTGAATTCCAAATTGAGTCCAAAGGGCTGTAAGGATCTCATTGTATAAATCCATTTGAGTTCTTTTTCTCAGTATGGCATCCTTATCTCCACCCCTGCGAAGGGTCCCCACACTGTCAATAACCCTGAACCTCAATTGGTTGACCGAGTGTCCGGCCTCCACAAAGTGCTTGGCCACGGGCTTATCCATGCTTGCCTTGTGGATCGTGCTCTTGTGCTTATTGATCCGTTCGCGGATTTCCATTGTAGTCTCACCTACATAGATGAGTCTACAAGGGCATTGAATGATGTATACCACATCCCATGATCTACAGGTATAATACCCGATGATCTTATACTTTTTTCCGCTGTATGGGTGAGAGAAGTGGTCCCCTTTTAGAATGTTTCCGCAGTTACAACAAGACAAGCATGGAAAGGCACGGCCACCAATATCTGATTTGACCAACTTATCACGCAGGCTAGGGTTCCTCCTGTAGGCCATCATCGGCGGGGACTTGAATTAATCAATTTCAGGCAATCCTCTTTGTAGAATGTGCCATTCCTTCCTAAGGATGTGAGCAATGTCACCACTGTCCCGGCCGAAGATAGATACAAAAGGAACCCTAGCCCCAGACCTAGTTTTAGTAGGTTTCTGGAGTACTGACTCTCGGCCAACCAAAAAAATCCTTTGTTTTGTTCTGTTTAGCAGTGTCTTGGGGTAGCCACGTTCACCGAATCGTTCACACATAGCAACCCTCAGTGCGAACTTGGAGTCCTCAGAAACAATTCTCCTGACCCTTAGTAGCTGACTCCAAGGTATAGAGTCCAGCATTCGTCGTGGATGGTAACTATCGTGAGTCAGGAGAGTGTTTCTGTCTGTGGGTTTTTGATAGAGGTCCGTACCAATTAGACCCTCTACCACATAAACTCGTACGTCCAAGAACTGCAGTTCACTATTGGACCACGTAACCGTGAACTGCAATCCTGGTACCCCAGTGTTCAAGTGTAGATGAAAATCCTCCAATTCATTAACCGTCCCCGTCCAGATCATAAAGATGTCGTCGATGTAGCGCCACCAACACAGGACCCTCCCAAAAAAGGGGGATTGATATACCAGCTTGTCCTCCACCTCGGCCATAAAGATATTAGCGTAGGCGGGGGCCACATTTTACCCTATGGCCTCACCCCGCTTCTGCTGGTAGAAGGTGTCCCCAAAGAGAAAATAATTTCTCCTCAGGACCACCTCCAAAAGGAGGTTAGTGAGTACCCGCTTTTGTTTTTTTCATTTAAGCAGGTTTGATCATCTGAATCCACGGGGCAATGCTCTATACCAGCAATGTAACGTAACTTACAACATGACATTGTGGTCATGTGATCAGATTTCTCCTGGGCACGTGACCTATATGCCGGCTCCTGATGCAGTCGCTACATGCGCCCCTTATTGGCTGTGCGCTGATGATGTTGTCTTACGTCACATTGCTGGGCCCTTCACAGTCGATACCTGATGACGTGCACTGAGATGCGCGGTCGCGGCTGTATGACGTATGTGGACATGCGCAGTCGTCATGGCCGGACGCTGTGGGACACATGCCTTGCCGCCATGGATCATTAGATACAGGTGAGATTGCCGTGTATGTCCTTGCTTATTTGATATCGCTGTGAGAACTCACTATGGCTTGCGGCATGTTGAATTTTGTCACCTTTTGGGCAATTAATGATGTGGGTGTGTCTTAGCTCTATATATATGTGAGTCTGTAGATCTGTAATATACACTTGATAAAGGCTTAGTCTAGCCGAAACGTTGTGTGGTTTTTGTACACTGTGCCTTGGAATTTCGCACAATAAAGAAACTTGGATGGACATGCTGCTGTGGCCCTCTATTTACTCGACTTTTCTGTGGACCGCCTTGGATCTGGGGTCTCTTGCCCAGCTGCTGCATTACACCACCAGAACTCTGCATAAGCCGATTGCAGTGCTGCTCCTAACTCCTTTTTCCTCCACCAGCAGAATAGTGAGTGCAGCTCTGGAGTATAATACAGGAGGTAACTCAGGATCAGTACAGGATAAGTAATGTAAAGTATGTACACAGTGACTCCACCAGCAGATTAGCGAGTGCAGCTCTGGAGTATAATACAGGATGTACAGTAACTCAGGATCAGTACAGGATACGTAATGTAATGTATGTTGTGACACAGTGAGAGGTTTGGTCTGGGAAAACAGGTATTTTCCTCCCAGCATGTGCTGCTGGGCTGATTTACAGCCAGGTGAGGTCAAATTCCGGACCAGATTTTAAGTGCCGGTTTGGGTTTTTGCAGCACCTGGCTGTCCTTAAATAGGCAGCTGGGCTCAGAAGCCAGGTTTCTGTGTGGGGATCTGGGATCCTTGTGTCTGGATGAAGGCTTGCTACCTGTTTGGCGTGAAAACAGGTTGGTGCTGCTATGGTCAAAGACTCTTTGAGGCAGAATTGCCGCATTGTGTGAATTACCACCAACACAGCAAGGTGACTTTTTGTTTGATTATTTATGACTGCTTGTTTTGTCACTTGCCTAAAGTGTGAATAAAACACTAAACTGTTTGATCCAAAAAACTTGTTGTTGCCTCTATACTGCGTCCGCTAATCCTGTCTACCAGAGCGAAACCCCACAATGTACACAGTGACTCCACCAGCAGAATAGTGAGTGCAGCTCTGGAGTAGAATACAGGATGTAACTCAGGATCAGTACAGAATATGTAATGTAACTGTTAATGCAGATTTGTTCTATACATAAACCTTACAATGGTGAACATTTGCTCCAGAGCAGTGCTTCTCAATGTAGCTAAATATATAGCCATACACAGCAGTGATTCCATGGTTGGATCTCCTATCATTCTATGCACTTACACCTGTTTCTGATTACGCCAAATACTGTAACATTGCTCTGATCTTGATCACGTTTATGAACGTAATGCCAGAATTGCAGTAAAGACAGACACACAAGAAGAAATATACATAGGCTCTGCGTAAAGAGGGTGACACAACCCATAGGCCATTGATCATCTGTCACCTGTATAGAAGACCGAGAAAACGTAGAAGTTATGATGGAATCTTACGTACATGGGCCCTAATGCAAAATGTGTAAAAGGACCCCGGGGCCCAGACCTACCATAATACAGGTTTCTTCTGATATGGCAAAGAGGCGTTTGACCCCCCTCGGGTACCAGAGTCTGGGTTTGCGTGCCCCCCATATAGCTGCACCCCTGGTATATAGAGATGCTGACACTAGACACAGAGATGTTCCCATCACACAACCTAACAAAGAAATCATGAATGCAGAAAACGGGGCGGATTTCATCACCGAGGAGCCGTCAGTCCATTATTGAGGTGTGATCAGGACTTAAATTTTCATTTCATTTGCCGGGACTGAACCTGCAGATCGAAGGCCGTTTAACCCCTTCATATCAGGAAGACGTACGTCTGCAGATCCTGGAGTCATTTCCTTCAGTATAAGCCCCTGACCATACAGATTACAACCTCCTACAACAATGGTGGGAGGAGGGGGGGGGGGGGGTTATATCTTCATTGTAGATACATGTTAGTGTACATGCTGTGAGATTACCAACATGATGAACAGGGACTTGGAATTTAAGGATGGATAAATGGGCTTCAGCTTGGAGGGGGCCGCGAATGTAGAGGAATGTAATGTCAGGACGCCACTACTCTGTATTGATTTCAGGGGCACAGACAGTATCAACCCTACCCCGCAGTATGACGGATTTAATGTCTCCCCAAGAGGTCTTTTATGTGAGCCATATTATGTACCTCAAATAAAACTAAAAAAGAAACAAAAAGTTAAAAATAAATTGTTTGAGTGTTTTAAACTAATGGTCTATCCTAAGGATTGGTCATCAATATGTGATCAGTGCGGATCTGCCTCCCGAGACCCCCAGATCAGTTGTCTAATGAGGCTGTGATTGTCCAGTGAGCGCAGCCATCTCTCCTTAGGCCATGTGATGTCACGTTCATCGGTCACATGACGTAGGTGGAGATCAGTCCCATTCAAGTGAATGGACCTGGGCTGTAAGGACATTTCGTCCACCCATATGCAAAAGGTGCAACCATGGAGTCACCTAGCGAAGCCTGGACAACATCACTTAGGGGCAGACAGAGAACCCTTGACCATTTCTTACAAGTGCCCCTATAAACAATGGCTGTCAGAACCTGCTTGTTTATTGTAAAAGAGCTGGTGGGCTTGAGGCCAGAATAGACTTGTCTCTTATGATAGAGCTGGTGGGCTTGAGGCCAGAATAGACTTGTCTCTTGTGATAGAGCTGGTGGGCTTTAGGCCAAAAGAGGCCTGTCTATTGTGAGAGAGGAGGTGGGCTTGAGGCCAGAATAGGTTTGTCTATTGTGAGAGAGGAGGTGGGCTTGAGGCCAGAATAGGTTTGTCTGTTATGAGAGAGGAGATGGGCTTGAGACAGGAATGAGTGACGAGAATCCTGTGTCAAGATTATGTCGTTGGATACGTAGCATGCGTTTTGTGCACCCATAAGCACAAGAGGTGCAATCGTGGTGTCATCTGGCCTGGAGAATACCACTTAGGGGCAGATGGACAACCCTCGACCACTTATTACAAATGCCCCTATAAACAATGACCATCAGAAAGTGACCTCATAAACGTCAGCTAACGATAATGCTATAGAGACGTCCCAAAACACCGGCCAGTCAGGTTGTGCCTTCAGAAATACCAAGCAACAGTGTCCCCAAAGCCATACCAAGAGGGAGTCCATGAAGTTTGAACTGAGCCATGTCACTCCAAGATATAGTGTCTTCCATCTCTATCCTCAGAGATCATGGAGGAAGAAGCGAGCAGTGGCTGCCTCCTGCAGCTGGACACACTTCTTACGTTGCCGGAAGCTTCCAAGGGTCTGGGTGATCTGCCTTCATTTTGGTGGATTGACAAGTCTGCATCATAACTCTTATTTTTGCCGTTTCTGACAATACTGAGGCTGTTTTAGTACAGAATTGTATTCCACAAAATATAACAATTGTGGAGCGCCTTTTTTGTATAATTGCATGGTGTGCTGTTCTTCTGTTATTCCTCAGAAATGTATGAATACATTGACAATTGGGTGTTAGGCTACTTTCACACTAGTGCTAATATGTTCTGGTATTTAGATCCGTCATAGGGTCTCAATAGCGGGAAAAAATGCTTCCGTTTTGTCCCCATTCATTGTCAATGGGGACAAAACGTAACTGAACAGAATGGAGCGCTCCAAAATGCATTGTGTTCCATTCTCATACCGGAGGGCAAACCTCAACATGGTGCGGTTTGCTTTCCATCCTGGGATGCGGAGAAAAACGGATCCGTCACAAAGTACAGTAGATAGCGGCCAGATGCTGCAGAATTGTTATATTATGAGAAATATCATTAGACACATCATTAGTGATGACAGGTCCTCTTTAACACCTACTACATGTTCCTTACCCAATTATCACCCTGTGTAAGGCCTCATACACACGAACGTTGTTTTGGTCCGCATCCGAGCCGCAGTTTTTGAGGATTGGATGCGGACCCATTCACTTCAATGGGGCCGCAAAAGATGCGGACAGCATGTCCTATTCTTGTCTGTTTTGCGGACAAGAATAGGCAGTTATATTAATGGCTGTCCGTGCCGTTCCGCAAATTGCAGAACGCACACGGACGACATCCATGTTTTGCGGATCCGCAATTTGCGAACCGCAAAACACACAGACTCAGACTCAGCTCTGCTACATCTGCAGGTTTCTGTATGCAGTTTTGGAATCCAAAACCAGGAGTGACTTCAAAAAAGAGAATTCATATCTCTCCTGTATATTTTCTCTCCTTTTATGATCCACTCCTGGTTTTGGCTTTAGAGACCTGACCGTGTGGCCGTACCCTTACAGAATGGCATTTGTTTTCACTGGACCATACAGCTAAGGACTCCATTAGGCTATAATCACACATGCAGTTTTAATGCAGTATTTTTACGTCAAGCACGAGTGGCCCTTAAAGAGGTTATCCCACAAACCATGTCATTAAAAATTTTGCATAGCCATTGAGTTATTCAATAGAATGTATCTGTATAGCACCACCTTCTGTTTGTTCTGAGAAGGCCGCACATGCTCAGTGTCATCCTTCAACTGCCTCCTGAGCTGCCATAGGGAGAGCATGGACACGCCTCCTGAGCTGTGATAGGGAGAACATGGGCATACCTCCTGAGCTGTGATAGGGAGAGCATGGACACGCCTCCTGAGCTGTGATAGGGAGAACATGGGCACGCCTCCTGAGCTGTGATAGGGAGAGCATGGGCACGCCTCCTGAGCTGTGATAGGGAGAGCATGGGCACGCCCCTTGAGCTGCAGCAGAAAGGACACGCCCCTTGAGCTTTTGGCTTGATATAAATCTAGCAGAGCAATGAATGGGGAGATCTCTGGATCCATGTGAGGTACAGGGCTGGTTCTGACTTTGTTAGAAAGAGGTTGTCATGTACTATATGATGTCTGATTTTACATTTATCATGGGATGACCCCTTTAAAAGAAGTAAAGTATGAGGCATCTTTCACACGAGCGATACGGATTGTGTCAGGATCTGTTCAGGAAAAAACTGATGATTTTAACCACTTCAGCCCTGCTAGCTGAAACCCCCTTCATGACCAGAGCACTTTTTACACTTCGGCACTACACTACTTTCACCGTTTATCGCTCGGTCATGCAACTTACCACCCAAATGAATTTTACCTCCTTTTCTTCTCACTAATAGAGCTTTCATTTGGTGGTATTTTATTGCTGCTGACATTTTTACTTTTTTTGTTATTAATCGAAATGTAACGATTTTTTTGCAAAAAAATGACATTTTTCACTTTCAGCTGTAAAATTTTGCAAAAAAAACGACATCCATATATAAATTTTTCGCTAAATTTATAGTTCTACATGTCTTTGATAAAAAAAAAATGTTTGGGCAAAAAAAAATGGTTTGGGTAAAAGTTATAGCGTTTACAAACTATGGTACAAAAATGTGAATTTCCGCTTTTTGAAGCAGCTCTGACTTTCTGAGCACCTGTCATGTTTCCTGAGGTTCTACAATGCCCAAACAGTAGAAAAACCCCACAAATGACCCCATTTCGGAAAGTAGACACCCTAAGGTATTCGCTGATGGGCATAGTGAGTTCATAGAACTTTTTATTTTTTGTCACAAGTTAGCGGAAAATGATGATGATTTTTTATTTTAATTTTTTTCTTACAAAGTCTCATATTCCACTAACTTGCGACAAAAAATAAAAAATTCTAGGAACTCGCCATGCCCCTCACGGAATACCTTGGGGTGTCTTCTTTCCGAAATGGGGTCACATGTGGGGTATTTATACTGCCCTGGCTTTTTAGGGGCCCTAAAGCGTGAGAAGAAGTCTGGAATATAAATGTCTAAAAATGTTTACGCATTTGGATTCTGTGAGGGGTATGGTGAGTTCATGTGAGATTTTATTTTCTGACACAAGTTAGTGGAATATGAGACTTTGTAAGAAAAAACAAAAACAAAAACAAACAAAAAATTTCCGCTAACTTGGGCCAAAAAAATGTCTCCCTTACAGGGGGGGTGATCAATGACAGGGGGGTGATCAATGACAGGGGGGTGATCAATGACAGGGGGGTAATCACCCATATAGACTCCCGGATCACCCCCCTGTCATTGATCACCCCCCTGGTAAGGCTCCATTCAGACGTCCGTATGATTTTTACGGATCCATGGATCGGATCCGCAAAACACATGCGGACGTCTGAATGGAGCCTTACAGGGGGGTGATCAATGACAGGGGGGTGATCACCCATATAGACTCCCTGATCACCCCCCTGTCATTGATCACCCCCCTGCAAGGCTCCATTCAGACGTCCGTATGATTTTTACGGATCCATGGATCGGATCCGCAAAACACATGCGGACGTCTGAATGGAGCCTTACAGGGGGGTTATCAATGACAGGGGGTGATCAGGGTGATCACCCCCCTGTCACTGATCACCCCCCCTGTAAGGCTCCATTCAGACGTCCGTATGATTTTTACGGATCCATGGATACATGGATCGGATCCGCAAAACACATGCGGACATCTGAATGGAGTCTTACAGGGGAGTTATCAATGACAGGGGGTGATCAGGGTGATCACCCCCCTGTCACTGATCACCCCCCCTGTAAGGCTCCATTCAGACGTCCGTATGATTTTTACGGATCCATGGATACATGGATCGGATCCGCAAAACACATGTGGACGTCTGAATGGAGCCTTACAGGGGGGTGATCAATGACAGGCGGGTGATCAATGACAGGGGATGATCAGGGAGTGTATATGGGTGATCACCCGCCTGTCATTGATCACCCCCCTGTAAGGCTCCATTCAGACGTCCGCATGTGTTTTGCGGATCCGATCCATGTATCCATGGATCCATAAAAATCATGCGGACGTCTGAATGGAGCCTTACAGGGGGGTGATCAATGACAGGGGGTGATCAGGGAGTGTATATGGGTGATCACCCGCCTGTCATTGATCACCCCCCTGTAAGGCTCCATTCAGACGTCCGCATGTGTTTTGCGGATCCGATCCATGTATCCATGGATCCGTAAAAATCATACGGACGTCTGAATGGAGCCTTACAGGGGGGTGATCAATGACAGGGGGTGATCAGGGAGTGTATATGGGTGATCACCCGCCTGTCATTGATCACCCCCCCTGTAAGGCTCCATTCAGACGTCCGCATGTGTTTTGCGGATCCGATCCATGTATCCGTGGATCCGTAAAAATCATACGGACGTCTGAACGGAGCCTGACAGGGGGGTGATCAATGACAGGGGGGTGATCAATGACAGGGGGGTGATCAGGGAGTTTATATGGGGTGATCATGGGTGATCAGGGGTTTATAAGGGGTTAATAAGTGACGGGGGGGGGGTGTAGTGTAGTGTGGTGTTTGGTGCGACTGTACTGAGCTACCTGAGTCCTCTGGTGGTCGATCCTAACAAAAGGGATCTGCGTTAGGCGGTCCGGAGGCGGTTAATACATCTACACTCAGACGCCTTACGCATTGCACACAAGCCCCGTTCACTTCTATGAGGCCAGGGCTGAGTGAAAAACGCACAATATGGAACATGCTGCGATTTTTTTTTCCCCCTAAACGCAAAGATGATATGTGAAAAAGGATTCAGTCTGGATGCTATGCGTTCACTACACGAATCACATTCGGACAGAAAACACGCTCACGGCTACTCTTCACCTCTGGGCCACACTCTGGGGACGGATCTGACATTTGCGCCATATCGCAGCGACATGCCATGTTTCAATGGAACATCCCCTTTAATTTCTGACAGGGCAGCTTTGCAGTGAGGTCTGATCCAGGAGCAGAAGATCAGCGGTGGCGATGATTCACTCGCGGGAGAGAAGCGGCAGCCGCACGGAGAAGGATATATCCCTAATTGGAAGCGATTATCTGTCATAATCTGAGCCGTTTTCCCTTCTGCCCTGGGAGACGCGGATAATTCTCCATGTATATTCTATGGTAATCACCAGACTCACAAATTCTTCTCTTAATAATGAAGCACCACGTCCCCCGCAAGAGACATCAACCCAGAAAATGGGAAGAAACATCAGAATCCATTACAAAGCAATTTATGGAATGCTAACCAGGCAGCGCCGGGGGGGAATTAACCCCCTCCTTCCTGAATCACACCTAGAATGTACATGGATTTCTGCACTCTAACTTCTTAAAGGGACCATTTACTTTATTTAAATTATTGGGGTATTTGGGAATAACAGAAGCCCCTGGATAAAGGGAGGAGCAAGCCTCGGAGAGCCTAGTACAACGATCCTTCACATGGCAGGTTAATTGGGTTCAATAGGCTAAAGCTTCCCTCCGTAATACCCTGCTCCTCTGCCACCATTAATGTAAAAAAATGGAAATCAGACATCCTATAGGACATGACGACCGCTAGGACCAGCCCTGTACCTCACATGGATCCAGAGATCTCAACATTCATTGCTCTAATTGTTGTGCTAGATTTATTTCAAGCTGGCAACTCAGAGGGTGTGTCCTTTCTCAGAGGGTGTGTCCTTTCTCAGAGGGCGTGTCCTTTCTCAGAGGGCGTGTCCTTTCTCAGAGGGCGTGTCCTTTCTCAGAGGGCGTGTCCTTTCTGCTGCAGCTGGTGGCAGTTTTAAGATGACACTGAGCATGTGCTTCCATCTCAGTGAGCAGGACAAAAAATAAAATAAAAATATAGCAGACAGCAGGTGGCGCTATGCAGATAGACTTCAGTGAATAAGTCACTGGCTATAACTCACCCATAGTGTTCAGATCCAGGGGCTGGTTTGAAAAATGTTGAATATATTCAGTGGGACAACCCCTTTAACTTATGGGTAATGGCCACCGGGTACGGTCCACTCGAAGTGATAAAACAAGTGTTGTTCCCATACTCTCTGCACTTAAAGGGATTGTCCAGTCTTTTTATACTCATAGCCTATCCTCAAAATAGGCCATCAATATCTGATCGGCAGGGGTCCGACATCCCACACCCCTGCTGATTAGCTCTGGCATCGGAAGTCAAAGCCTGAACCACACAGCGCCATCCTTTTCGGAGTGCAGAACAGCTGATTGGCGGGGGTCCCAGGTGTCAACCCCCCCACTGATTAGATAACGATGTCTTATTCTAAGGATAGGCCATCAAGTAATCCAGCCAGCAAAGGAAGCAATATGTACAATCACATTAGTAAGTGTCTTGTATTAACTTTCTCTACATGATTAATGCCATTTGCTGAAGTGAGACGACCCCTTTAAGCCTGGACATGATATGGAGGTCACCTAGGCTCTGACTGAGGCTGCCCCTAGATTTGTTCTGCTGGATCCCGACAGTGGAGATCATGGTGGACAGGTCTGGAGGATGTTCTCATGTATACCCGATGTATTTATATTGTTTATTCTCAACAGAGATAAGAGGCGTCAAGATTGTTTAGCAGCCACTTATCCCCCCACCTGCAGAAACTGGACAACCTATGTGATCCACCGATAGATTGTTACTTACCTAACAGCTCACATGCACCCGGCTGCAGCAGTGACATCACGTCAACATGTGACCGCTGCAACCAATCACTGGCCTCAGCAGCGCACTGAAAAGGCCAATGATTGGCTGCAGTGGTCACATGCTGTCATCATGACTTCACTGTTGCAGCCAGGTGAACAAACATCAGATACTGCAGGCGGATTGCATGTGCTGAAACAGGACAACCCCTTTAAGAAGCACATTATATTACTCCAATGCAATGTGCAAAGGGTACACAGAACATATAAGAGCTGACCTTTTTTAATCACCCTTGTACCCCAAGTTAGAGGGGCTTAGAGCTTGATAGGGTGGGGGGGGGGAGGGGGTCCTGGGTTTCTCCTGTGCTACAGCCTGGCTCCAGTGTAATTTGCCTGATGTATATGAGGATTCTGGATGCACTTGGGGGGGGACTTAGACATTTATTTTTTTCCTGCTTTTCTAGCAGAATGATGCAAATAATGGGATACTATAAAAAAGGATTAGTTAAGACATAAAGATACTGGAAGCTGATATGATGGAAGTTAATGGAGCTCAGGGGCGAGACGGCCGGGGCTGGACACTAATGCATTTCAGGACCACGTCATAAATCTGGAAGAAACGTATCAAGTCAGAGGCTGAGACTCTGCAGCACATTATCTGTATAATAGTGTTCACTCGGGGGGGGGGGTCACCGGTCACAGTCCCCACCGACACCTCTCCACCGACGGGGGTTTATACTCGATTTCCCTGCAGGAAAACTGGAGCTGAGGAGGGAGCCATAGGGACCAATGGCCTTCATTACAGACAGAGGATCCCCACATGTAACACTGAGAGCAGATAATGGCAGCCTGGGGCCAGATGTCACCTTATCTGTGGACGCCTTGACCTTGGAGCATCCTGGAAATGTTCTCCTCCAACTTGTGGGTTTGTCTTCAGCCACATACATTTAGGATACCGAAAGGGAGAGAATGAGGAGAGATAGATAATAGATAGATAGATAGATAGATAGATATAGATATAGATAGATAGATAGATAGATAGATAATAGATAGATAGATAGATAATAGATAGATAGATAATAGATAGATAGATAGATAGATAGATAGATAGATAATAGATAGATAGATAATAGATAGATAGATAGATAGATAGATAGATAGATAGATAGATAGATAATAGATAGATAGATAGATAGAGAGAGAGAGATAATAGATAGAGAGAGAGTGAGATAGAGAGATGATTATAGATAGATAGATAGATAGATAGATAGAGAGATAGAGAGATAGATAATAGATAGATAGATATGGATAGATAGATAGATAGATAGATAGATATGGATAGATAGATAGATAGATAGATATGGATAGATAGATAGATATGGATAGATAGATATGGATAGATAGATAGATAGATAGATATGGATATATAGATAGATAGATAGATAGATAGATATGGATATATAGATAGATAGATAGATAGATAGATAGATAGATAGATAGATAGATAGAGATATATAGGGAAGATCTATGCCTGCAATCAAAGCGCAGGGCTCAGAGCGAGGGAGAAAAAAAACTCCCTCGCTCTGAGCCCTGCGCTGTGATTGGTCAGCGCTGCTGTCAGGGAGAAGGAGAGACACTGGCGTCTCCTCCTCCTTGCTCTGAATGTTGAAAATACCGGGGGCCACAGCGGGCGAACGGAGCGGCGCCCAGGACTAATAGTAAGTGCACTTAGATCCCTGGGCGCCGCTCTATGCAGCCTACTACTACGTTCATATTCTTTGGACCCACGAAAGGTCCTCTTTAATTACATTAATTGCTGATGCAGTGCGCCCCTCCCAAAGCCTCATCACCCCCCATTATCACTGGCCACAAGTCCCGTGCCCCCCCCCCCCCCATTGTATTATGGTGGCCACAGGGTCCCATCCCCTCCATTGGTGGCAGTGGCAGATTACACTGCTGGGGCTCAGATCGTTACCATGGCAGCCAGGACACTACTGAATCCCTGGCTGCCATGGTAACCTCCTTGCTGCTGTGTGCACAAAGCACAGGGAGATGTGTGAGATCCTATTCACCCTGATAGATCTCTATCGGGGTGAATAGCACAAGGGATGAAAAGATCCAGGTTCTAGTCCCTAAGGGTAGAAATGATTATTAAATACAAAGTTAAAAAAATACCAAAATACTAAAAGTTTAAATGGCCCCCTTCCCAGTTTTATATATAAAATTTACAAACAATAAAGAATAAACATATTACATATCGCCACGTCCCAAAAAGTGTGAGCTATTAAAATATAAAAAAAATATTTCCGCTCGGTGAAGGCCGTAACAGAAAAAAAACAAAAAAAACTTGCAATTCGCCATTTTTAGTCACCTTGTCCCCTAGAAGATGTCCCTGGATGTGAGAGCTATGTGGTTTTCTCCTATATGTAGAGCTGGTTCACTACTATGACCTGCGTCTCATCTTCTCAAAGTCCTTTTTAAAAAAATGATATGCATTTTAAATTTGGCGACTAAAAAATGTAATTTGGCTCCTAAATTTTTTAGTTTAGGAGCCAATGGCTCCTGGTAATTTTTTTTTGTCTGGAGCACTGATACCCAGACTGGGCAAAGTGGGACTCTGGGCCAACAGAACTATTCCACCTAGAACTCTGCAAACACTTTCTCCAGGTCCACAGGGGCACCTCAAACAGCGCCTGTCGAGCAGAACTGGGCAGATTCCCACTCTACTTTGCTGTACAGAAGAGGGCGCTATCATTCAGATCCCATCTTCATAGCAGCAGTCCCAGCTCCTACCATCACAAAGCCTTGCTACACCAAGAAGCCCCAGAAAAACAAAGCACCCTGTGCAACACGCCAGACCTGCAGGGGATGACGAAGTGAGGTCACAGTTATGGGCAATCGAGGGTACTCACTATATTTGAAGAACCCTGGGCAGGCGCGTGGCAGTGAAGGAGAGGTAGACACAGTTCCTCTGGGGCACGCTCTGTAGATAGGAACCAGGCCTGATGGTAGTTGAGGTGCCCTGGATGTTATAGGTATTTTGTGTGCCTGGGGCAAGGTCCCTGTGGTATTCGTGATGCCAGTGCCTTTGGACGGTGGCACGCCGGTTGGTGGTTGGAAAGATGAAGGTACACAAGTATGCAGTGAACCAAACATAAACTTTACTGAACAATCCAACTTTGTACAGCAGGGAGTAGTACAGTCTCTGTATTATTACAGTTCCACAAGAAGGGGCTTATTCACAAATATGGCAGGCAATAATCATGCAAGTTACACTGAGGGTAAATTCCACAAGCACTCAGCAGCAGGTTGTACTTTGACACTGTCCTTTCTAGAACTCCTACTCTGGCTTGATATCTCCCAAGGCCCGGATGCCTAAAAGGGTGGCTTATATCCTTGGTTATCTCCTTCCTCAGGTATTATACTGCTTGCAATGGTTTCTAAGTTCCTCTGCCTATCAGGGTCACTTCGCTTACCCTGGGACGCCTCCTCCTATCAGGTGGATAACTGTCGGTTTCTCCCAGGAGGTTGAATCCTGCAACTGGGGTATCTCTTCAGAGCTAACTTAGGCTCTCTTGTTCTCAGGCAGGCTGGAGCTTCTCAACAGCCTCCTGGATCTCACTAGCAGCCTGGGCTATCCAGCTGCATGTCAGGAGCAGGCTTCTTAACCTGTGTCTTCTCAGACTCCTGACTCTGCACTCTCTCTCCCTGTCTGGGCCTGGACATTTATACTAGGGGCTCCCTATCTCCCTCTAGTGTCTGGGATGTCTAACTACACCCAACTAGGCCTGCTGCTACATTAGACAGGGGTACATTGCATATAACAACACATTAAAACATACATTAAATGCAGAATTAAATATGACATTTCTGTTCCTTGTGAGTAGGAGTAACCCGCACACCAATTGACCCTTGTGTAGTGCCCACCCATACCTAGTGGGACACTACACCTGCAACAAGTCACCCAAACCCAGTCTGCCCAAGCCACCAACCAATATAGCCTGACAAAGGGCGGAATCCAGAGGACGATACACAAGTACAAAGAGGAGTATATTAGCGTCTGGAAAAACGACATAAGAACATCCCAGAAGCTGACAGTATACCAGAGCCTGCAGAGGGAGTACAAACTGGCCCCATATCTGGAGAAACTCCCCAATCCAAAAGACCGACAGATCCTGAGCCGGTACAGACTGAGCGCCCACAGCCTGCTCATTGAATCCGGGCGTCATCGACAGAGGTACATGCCCAGGGAGAGCAGACTGTGCCAGCAGTGCGACCAGGAGACCGTGGAGGATGAGGCTCATTTCCTGCTGCGGTGCCCCAAATACTCAGCAGTGAGAGAGACTCACTTCAGGAGACTGTCTGATCTCTGCCCAGACTTCACCTCCATGGAGGAGGAAGAGAGACTCCATACTGCTGGGGGAAGAGGAGAACACAGCGGCCACAGCAGCACAATATATTACTGCCTGCCATAGACTGAGAGGAGCCTGATATACCATGGACTCCTATACCCCCACCCTTGGCGTGTCCCCACCCCCAACCCTACCCAATTATTTCCCACTTGTTTTGGCAATGCTAAAATGTATTTAGTCCTGCCAATAAAGCTGATTTGATTTGATTTGATATAGATAGATAGATAGTTAGATAGATAGATAGATAGATAGATAGATAGATAGATAGATAGATATGGATAGATAGATAGATAGATAGATAGATAGATAGATAGATAGATAGATATAGATATAGATAGAGAGATAGATAGATAGATAGATAGATAGATAGATAGATAGATAATAGATAGATATGAGATAGATAGATAGATAGATAGATAGATAGATAGATAGATATGGATAGATAGATAGATAGATAGAGATAGATATAGATAGAGAGATAGATAGATAGATAGATAGATAGATAGATAGATAGATAGATAGATAGATAGATATGATAGATAGATAGATAGATAGATAGATAGATAGATATGGATAGATAGATATGGATAGATAGATAGGAGATAGATAGATATAGATAGATAGATAGATAGATAGATATGGATAGATAATAGATAGATTGATATGAGATAGATAATAGATAGATGATAGATGATGTTAGACAGTGAGGTTTACATGTAGCAGAGCTGAGTATGTTATGCCTGGGCTTATCAGTCCTGTATAAGGATATGCATTGTTCTGTGCAGAGAATACTCACACACACAAGCTTTTCCAATGGACTACAGAAAGAAAACCAAGGTCTATGGGGTCATTTCTGTTTGCCAGCAATTTAACCCTTAGATCTCATTTGGTTGCAGAACCTAATAATCTATAGACGAGGAACAGAATTAACTGTTTTACAATTTTGTGCATAGAGCTGAGGACATGGGCTGCTAGATGGCCGCTAGCACATCCACAATACCCAGTCCCCATAGCTCTGTGTGCTTTTATTGTGTAAAAAAAACAACTTGATACATATGCAAATTAACCTGATTTGAGTCCTGTCCCTGACTCATCTCAGGGTAATTTGCATATGAATCAAATCGTTTTTTTTCTACACAATAAAAGCACACAGAGCTATGGGGACTGGGTATTGCGGATGTGCTAGCGGCTCTATACACAAAATCCCAGTGACAGGTTCCCTTATAATTCTTCCTTTAAGCACCAGACAGTCAATGTGCAAAAATCTGCCCTGTGTGAATGAGGTGCTGAAGCTGTGCCCCTGCCTGGCAGAACAATTCCTGGAGCTCCTACCACCCTATGTGATAATAGTAATATTACTACTGTACTGGCGGCTGCGCTGTCCATGGTGCTGACAGCTCCACAGGCAGCAGATCATACAGTGCCAGCCCCAGATCCAGGTATGACCTGACTGTAATGTGTGTTATATGGTCACTGTGTATACATGCAGCCAGCACCTATCAATATGATACAAGCTGTAGGGTAAAGCATGGTGGTTACTGTGCATACATGCAGCTAGCACCTATCAATATGATACAAGCTGTAGGGTAAAGCATGGTGGTTACTGTGCATACATGCAGCCAGCACCTATCAATATGATACAAGTTACATGGTAAAGCATGGTGGATACTGTGTATACATGCAGGCAACACCTATCATTATGATACAAGCTTCATGGTAAAGCATGGTGGTTGCTGTGTATGCATGCAGCCAGCACCCATCAATATGATACGAGCTGCATGGTAAAGCATGGTGGTTACTGTGTACACATGCAGCCAGCACCCATCAATATGATACAAGCTGCATGGTAAAGCATGGTGGTTACTGTGTACACATGCAGCCAGCAGCCATCAATATGATACAAGCTGCATGGTAAAGCATGGTAGTCACTGTGTATACATTCAGCCAGCACCTATCATTATGATACAAGTTACATGGTAAAGCATGGTGGTTACTCTATATACATGCATGCAACACCTATCATATGATACAAGCTGCATGGTAAAGCATGGCGGTTGCTCTATGTACATGCATGCAACACCTATCATATGATACAAGTTACATGGTAAAGCATGGTGGTTACTCTATATACATGCAGGCAACACCTATCATATGATACAAGCTGCATTGTAAAGCATGGCGGTTGCTCTATGTACATGCAGGCAGCACCCATCAATATGATACAAGCTGCATGGTAAAGCATGGCGGTTGCTCTATGTACATACAAGCACAGAAGGCATGTGTGGGGTGCCACTGCTCTCAGCAGAACATCTCTCATAGAGAGGAGAGACAAGGAATAGGAGGAGCCCTGACAATGACTGGAAGAGGTGGGGTGAGACTGGGGGGGATCTTATTGGTACTTTCCATCCGACGACAACCTGCTTAACCCTTCCTATCATCAACCAGCTTCATGCATTTGTCTGCAAGTGTTCTGTAAGCCTCCTGGTCCTGAACAGGTTAAGTGAGCCCAGGGTTTTCCCAGTGCATTATAGAAGCAGCAGCTGGTACCAGAGCTGGCGCACAGCAGAGCAGCCCCAGAGGGCACAGCACACTGGCAGATCAGCTCCTGGGCTGCATTATCAGAGCTGGTCAGCATCTCAGCAGCATCCCCCTCCCATCCCTGTGCCCACTGCCGTAACCAGATCCTGCAGGGAGGATGGAGTAGAGAGAAGAGGGGCACTGCTGGCACGCAAGGGGTTGCTGTTTTGGAAGGATAAACAAATGGCACTGAGAAAGACAACCTGGATCAAGTAGAAGCTGCAGGGTCCCTCCGTGAAGTCCACCAGGGTGAGTGCTATGTCCCCCACCCTCCGTCTTCTACTGCATTTCTCAGAACTTGTCATACAACATAGCATCCAGCCGCAGAGTGACCCACATGTGATGTAGGCACCTCAAGGGCTTCCTTCTTAGCCAAGTCCTTAGGCAGGTCATACCGACGTATTTAAGATGCCTTCTGCATCCACTCCTCATATCTTAGGTATTCTATAGGTGGCGGGACCGTAGTCGTCACCAGCTTTTGGTGTAGACCACCTGAGGTTTGCTATCTAGGTAGAATATCAGGTAGAGTATTGGCACGGACTGGTGCAGACATTTTGAGGTAAGGTAGGGGACCCTACACTAAAGAGATATTTGTGGAGATACAATCAGTGTTTGTCCCAGACGGAAGGATCAAGGAGGATGATGACAAAGAAAAGCCTCAGCAGATGCCACCTCAACGTATATCTTGTGTCTTGTGATATAGAACGTCTCGGGATAAGGTGCAGCTTAAGATAGACATTAGAGATGAGTGAATTTCTTAAAAGTTCGATTCGGCTGATTCGCCGAATTTCACCAAAAAATACACTTTCTGACAAATTACTTAGTCACGAGGCACATATTTTTGTAAGTGCAATGACAGGGAACTGCGATCGCGCCGCCCCCGTCATTGTACCCCTCAGATGTCATACATGATCGCGGCATCTCAGGTGTAAAATTAACAATAAAAAAAAAATTACATCAAACTTACCGCCTCCATTTGCTTCCGACGGGCCTGCCGCCGCCATCTTGCTTGAAGATCTCGGCGCGAGATTACGTCATCACGCCGGCTGGCGTGGGGACGTATGACATCATCACGTCGGCCGACGTGATGATGTCATCTCGCGGCGCACGGGATTTCGGACGAGATTTACAAGCAAGATGGCGGCGGCAGGCCCGTCGGGAGCAAATGGAGGCGGTAAGTTTGAATATTTTTTTTATTTTTATACTATTTCAGGTTACATTGATTCGCTGACGCGAAGCATGAAGAAATGCGTCTTCTAGGAGAATCAAATTTATCCTGAAATTCAGATCGAATTCCACTTCGTGGGATTCTATTCGCTCATCTCTAATAGACATGACAAGATATTGTTGTCCATGAGTTTGCAATCTACTTGAGTAACGTCCTGGTGGCGATCAGTCGTTGTTGGCAGTATTTTTAGCATATGTTAGATATAGGACAATTCACAAAAGGTCTGAGTTTTGCCTGCTTTGCTATATGATGTAGCAGGGCTGAGTTTGTTATTGAACGTTTAGCTCTACGTACTTTCATAGGGCTGCACAGTGAACACCTGGATGACAAATTCAGCTCTGCCACATCTGCATTTCGAGATGCTGGTAATGTAAGACCTCTGTCGATGGTGGAGGCCGCTATGTGAATTGTAAATCTCAGTGGGATGAATGTTGCCGGTGACTGAGAAGCAGCAGATAGTCCATGAATTATTGATGGCGTAGCCTTTATCTGTAGGGACATTGCTCCTATAATGTATGTCATGTGTGCAGGGCGCCGATGTCAGGAGCCGAACAATTCAGGCAGGAGGGCTCTATAAAGGGGGTCTACAGTTAGAAAGACCCAGAGGTCATCTAAACGAGGTTGTTTCATCTCAGACATTGATAGTATATCGCCTCCTCTGGGACCCACTCATATGTCCATAATGGGAGCCCCCAAATTGAAGGAGAGCACACCAACCTCAGCTATTTTCAGAACTCCCATGGTGATGAATGGAGGGTGGACGCGCTTGTGCGGTGCGCTCTCCTTCACTTTGGGGGAGAAGGATCTGGAGATATGCGATATGCCATCAATGTACAGTGTAAGACTAGAAAACCCCGACAATTGATGGGGGAGTACTCTGGCGAGAATCCTCATCTCTTGGCCGGAAAGGTGAACAATTACCAAGAGTGTCTTTCACTCTGGAGGACCTGTTTTGTCCAGCGTTACACAGACAACCCATAGATATAAATGAACACCGTGCAACTCTCAGTTTCTCCTGTGGGGGAGCTGCAGAGTAATTGAACACAGGCTTCCCCCAGATTCCAGCTGATCATTGGGTGCCCCGGAGACACTTTGTAATCAGCTCATTATCAAGGCACCCATCTAACAAGCAGGGATTGTCCAAAGGGGACAACCTCTTTAAGTTGAATTATAGAAGAAATTATCTCTTCATAGTTGCAATATTAAGAAGTTATGGATCCAATTAAGGTTCCATCACAGGATGTAGCAGGGCAGTTTCTCATTTAGCACCTTGTTATGTTTGTCAGATAATGCAGTAGATGTTACATATAGTCCTATGCAACATCACCTCTGGAACATGGTGATAACTCTCAGTGTATATATATGAAGTAGGTGTCCACACATAGCACAACTTATAGCAAATCTTTGTCATGAGTTCTGCCCAACAAACTCAGCTCTACTTTATCGGTAATGTCTAATCTATCTCACCTTCCAGAGCAGAATACATTAACTCCCGGATATTTTGTCCAATATGAGGTGAATTCCAAAGTTCATTGTGCAGTTAGGAGACCACAGACATCATGGAAAGGTCTTAATGAGATTTCTCTGCCCAACATTGAGGTTGGTAATTGCAACAGTGACCTCAATGGGTGCATTAAAACCACTCCTCGGCACTTCTGCAACCTCTTGTAGGTAAAAGCCTGACTTCTTAGGGTGCAATAAATTTAGATTTTTGCCTAGACCTTTATTTAGAGGCACCAGAGAGTGAGATTGAGATATGTAAATTTTTGAGGGATAGATTTCACCATGAACAGCGCTACCCTGGGAAGGAAGGACCTACAGGAAATGAACACTCATTTCCTATGTGGGCTGAGACCTCCCTTACTGCACTAACTTACCTCCCTTTTTTATACCTTAATGGGCAGTTGATAATGTAAGGGCCAGGGCCACCATTCATGGTCTAAACATGGTGTCCTGCTCGTCCCATGACATTTCACTTGGGGCTGTATTGACAGTTAAAGCTGTAATGAATACCTGCCAAAATGTGTCCTCTGCTAATCCAGACAATCATAATCTCCACTGTCCCATAGTACATGAATTAAATGCAAATGTTATCGGACCCTTGAAGGCAAAGGTCACACCCTGGAAGGCAACAAAGGACATGTTGCCTTCAAGGGTCTGATACTTCATTTCATTTTACAATGAGAGCAAGGAACGCTCAAAGAATAACAAAAAGATTTTCCATCCTTTGCCACCACCTGACATGCATCAGACCCCTGGGACATGCTAGAGTCCTTGATTCAGGGTTAAATATGGTATCATCTGTAGCCAGCTTCATGATAAAACTGTAAAAATTAGGTAACATTAGATTTTTTTCTATGAGAAAATCCCAGAAGCATTACGAGATCTTTAGACCTCGTCTATAGTTTATGACATCTGAAAATCAAATATATAAGTCGGTGTATATATCAAGATGATTTGATAATGTCCCCAAGGGAGAGTAGCTAAGCTCCGTTAATGGTTGCCCAGCTGCAGAGCATCTACGCATGGATAGGGGATGGGATACTCAAATGAGGACCATCAATGTGTTAAGAACTTATGACATTAGTAAGGCATACTGCTGTACCACAAATAGTTAACCAGGAGACAAGGACATAGAGTAGAAGAAAATCAGTGCTGACAATGTAAAATACTCTCTAGGTAATTTCTCATCTGTTCTGTTATGTGTTCTTTAGAAGTACAACAATCAGAATCCGGCTCTTTTGGTGGTCATACCAAACCAAATCCATCCTTCATCACAGGACAAGCACTCCTATGCCTTTCTGTGGAAGAGAAGCATGGTGTGATCTCATGGCTGGTTACTCTTTGAATTGCCAATGAAACTTTGTAGTAGACCACAGTGTACTCACAAGTTGAAACGTACAGTAGGACTATTGTCAAGGAATCTGATATGTCTTTCCCGTTGCTTTAATTCTCTACGTATAGAAGAAGTGATATGTTTTAGACCCTGCTGTCTAGTATAACAAGATATATCTCAGACATCTTAGTGGATAGTTTGAAGGAATAGAGCCCTACAACCTCATTCTCAGTGCATTCATGTAATATGTCAAGAACCCTTTGTTGCAATGACATAGAGCTTGAGATCTCTTGACTTCCACTTGAAACAACATTGTGGTGCCATCATCACATCACCTGTTTCTTAAACGTGTCTTATCGTATGGTCATGGTTAGAATTGTAAGACTCTTGATTTGCTCTTACTTTGTTTGAGTCTGACATAAAAAATGATGTGTGTATTTTATTAGAAACAAAACTCTACAGATGCCAGAGACCATAGTGTATCTACAGAGTCAAACCTCTAAGAATAGAGGCAACTTGGATGTTCTTAGGGCTGAGGTCAGACTAGATAAGTTTTTGGCTTTTTTTCTTTCTTTTTTTTCCTATATAATTGCGTTGATTGTGCCACCTGGCTTCCACCATTTTTTTATTGTGGTCTTTACGTATTTTTTGGTGGCTGGACAAAGAAGTAGGAGCTCCTGACACCAATGTTAACTAAACTCAGCTCTGCTACAACTGGTGCATCTACACTACTCCAGACCACCTGGGGGTATCTGCAGTTGTTTGTTATGTAATGTTTTGTCATGTAATATTATATTGTGCCCAGCTCGCCAGCATGAGGAGGTATGGCTGGCAGGGAGAGGGTTAATCACCCTGTTCCTCCTCCCTATAAGTGGACTGGTCCTGCTTCCTGCCAGAAGGAGGAGTTCTAGTCTACACAGTACTCCAAGGGTCTAAGGGACCAATTCTCCTGTAATACTAATACTCCAGAGAGTATCAGCAGAGTGACCAGCAAGCCACAGCCTTACTAAACCTGATGCAGGTGAGGGAATATGGTTCAGACACTCATCGCCTAGATAACATCCAGGCCAGATCAACTCCAAGCCTGCATTACACAGTAGACACCTAAATTCACAAGTGCCTGCTCATAGCTGCTAGTTAGAAGAGCAAGAGAGAGTCATCAGCAAGATAACATATCTGAGGTGAATTAATTATCCTTATCCAGGTACTATACCTCTTCCTCTTGAAACAGAGATTACACATTGTACCAACTACTACTGGATGTACAAGTTATATTTTGCACTATGTAAAGATAGACTTTTGTTCTTTTACTTCTGGCCTTATACTTCAAACTACGTTTCCACTGCACCAATCCCCAAGGATCAATGGCCAGAGGGAGTACACGTGACATAACATCTCATCAGGGCCACTACCACTCCCATCCTCTGCACCAGAATCTCAGTGACTTGCTGTACATCCACTCCTGCCCTGTGCCTGGGTGGAGCTGCAGTACCAAGCACAGCCGCACTTGTATGTATATCACTGTGCTAGGGCAAACAGTCTTCTGATCATTGGGGGCCCCGAGGGTCAGATCACCATGTATCATACCTCGATGGCTAATTCTAAAGATAAAATATCAATTGAAAATCCCAGTAAAGCCCTTTCATATCTAAATAATAATATGTATTCCTTATCCCACTGAGGCTGCTGTACGCTGAGTGATCACACATCCGAAATACCTGAATTCTGACCAATCCCCAAATCCACCTCACAGGTAGCACCCTATTTATTGCTATCTCTGGGGCCTGATGAAGTGTTGATCCAGAGATAATTAGCAAGTGACAGAACTGTCAGTAATAGGCTCGCTAATGTATTAAATTACCATCTCTACAGAGTGCGATGTGCTTGAATGTGTTCAGTCTGCTCAGCAAAATGTCCCCCAAAGCTGTGTCGAAGTTTTGACAGCTCGAGAATACAGTTTCTTCCCTAGAAACGCATCTTACATAGAGACTGTGAAATCTCACAGATATGAATGTAGACATGATCACTGGTTGAGCTGCTGTCTACCGGTGCGTCTACCGCTGACCCACATCCTACAGCGCTGACAGTAGCCGAGACCCCTGGTATGAACATCACTTCTAGTTTCCTGTAAATGGTTCATGTGGATTGCCCTTGTGTCTTGCATGGAGAAGGCAGCTGAGCCCCAGGCATGTATCGTCCGGCAGGGAGCAGCCGCTCTGGATACACGACTTGACTTGGTCAATGATTCTGCATCGTAATTCCGGTGACTGCTGTAATCTGCGGTTGTGGAGGTGAAAAAGCTGACTATTCTGAGTAATGAACTTGTTACCGGCCCTGGCTTTATACTCTATGCCAACGGGCAGCATAGTGGCTCAGTGGTTAGCACCGGTACCTGGTGGCACTGGGGTCCTGGGTTTGAATCTGACCAAGGACAACATCTGCATGGAGTTTGTATGCTCTCCCTGTGTTTGTGTGGGTTTTGCCCGGATACTCCATTTTCCTCCTAAGACATACTGATGGGGAACTTAGATTGTGAGCCCCATTGGGGACAGTTGGATGCTAATGTCTGTAAAGCGCTGCGGAATATAGTAGCGCTATATAAGTGCATGAAATAAATAAAATAATAAATAAACACTGGCCAGAAGACAAACATGGCCTATAACATCCAGATGCCCTGCTCACATACAGATGTAGTAGAACTGAATGCGATCCTTGAAGGGGTTGTCCCATCTTGGACATTGGAGGTGTATCACTAGGATGTGCCCCCAGTGTCTAATAGGTCTGGATCAAACCTCTGGCAATCTTTTTTGGACACTTGGTCCCTCAACAAGACACTGTTTTTAACCCATATGACTGTTTTTGTTTAAACACCATCTGGGACGATTTTTGGAAGCCTTGAAATATTAAAAAGCAGAACGCATGCGATGGTGTGCGGTATTTTTAAACACACTGTTTGCTCACTCACTGAACCATGCGTTAACACATAGCTATGTATTTTAGTGTCATCTTTGCTATTGCTTACATTGCTTTCAAGAGCTTAGGGAGGGCGAGAAGAAAGAGAAAAAGCAAACATGCATAAACGAAAAGAGTTAACATATTTTCCAAAAAGTCATAGGAGACTAAAGTGTGCTATATACCAATTTTCAGGGCAATTAGAGTACAGTAAGTTTGGTTTGGGTAGATTTGATTCTGTTCCTAACGGAACCTTTTAAAAAATTCTGAAAACTTTTAACAAACCAAATCTCAAAAGGTTCACCTTTGGTGTTAATTTTTCTCATTTTGTGACTTTCACTGTGAAGCGTCCTGCTGATCCCTGAGCGGTCAGTCACATGAAATCACAACTCAGTTTGTCTTCTGGGAGCTTCAGATGGAAGGCTTTATGGCAAAACCACTGAAAGCCTGTGAAAAAATAACAGCATTTCTTTGCAGTCTTTTCTCACTTGAGGTATTTGTGTGATTTATGAACCATTTGTGCTTTGGTGTTGGAATGTGTAACAGGGATGAAATCCATTGTGCTGAAGTAAGATATTGAAATACATTGGGGGTTTATATAGAAGGAGGAGGGATGTGAATTGCTTTTCTACTCAAATAGGCACTTTCTGTGCCGGTACATTGTATATAATTAGATATGGCCTTGTGGTTCGCCCGGCGGTCGTTTCGCTGTGAACTTTGCTCGTTCACAGTTCGCCGAACAGTCGAGCATGTGGCGATGTCTGCCTGCGCCATATTCTTTTGCATTGTGCCGAACTTTGACCCATGACACATTCATCAGGTGGTACAGGACAGCCAATTGAGACGTTTCAGCACATGGACACACCCCCTACTCTATAAATAAACCCGATCTGGCCGCCATTTTACATTCAGTGTTTTGCCAGTGTAGGGAGAGGTTGCTGTGTGGAGCAGGGACAGGCTGTTAGAGACATAAACGCTAGCTAATAGGGCTACAAAAGTCCTTTTAAGGACTGGTATAGGTGTGCTATCGATAGGTGTGACTTACTGAGGGGTGTAATATACCTATAATATACTTTCTAACATAGAAAGTATATTATAGTGCATTTGTATTGTGCAGCAGTTGTGTGCGGTTCTGCTGCGATACTGCAGCTATACAGAGGGACAAACGCTATTGGAACAACTAATTGCAATTGGTGTGCTATACCAGTTGCCCCCCCAAAAAACTGATTGAGGCAGGGGTGTAATATACCTACAAAATACTTTCTATATAGTGCATTTGTATTGTGCAGCAGTTGTGTGCGGTTTCACTAACATACCGTAGCTATACAGAGGGACAAATGCTATTGGAACAACTAACTGCAACTGGTGTAATATACCAGTTGCCCCCCAAAAAAACTGATTGAGGCAGGGGTGTGATATACCGTACCTATAATATAATTTCTATATAGTGCATTTTTATTGTGCAGCATTTGTGTGCGGTTCTGCTGAGATACCGCAGCTATACAGAGGGACAAATGCTTTTGGAACAACTAATTGCAACTGGTATGATATACCAGTTGCCCCCCAAAGAACTGATTGAGGCAGGGGTGTGATATACCTATAATATCATTTCTGTGTAGTGGATTTGTATTGTGCAGCATTTATGTGCGGTTCTGCTGAGATACCGCAGCTATACAGAGGGGCAAACACTACTGGAACAACTAATTGCAACTGGTGTGATATACCAGTTGCCCCCCCAAAAAAAACTGATTGAGGCAGGGGTGTGATATACCTATAATATCATTTCTATATAGTGCATTTGTATTGTGCAGCATTTGTATGTGGTTCTGCTGAAATACTGCAGCTATACAGAGGGACAAACGCTATTGGAACAATTAATTGCAATTGTTGTGATATACCTGTTGCCCCCCCCCCCCCCAAAAAAAAATGATTGAGGCAGGGGTGTGATATACCTATAATATAATTCATATATAGTGCATTTGTATTGTGCAGCATTTGTGTGTGGTTCTGCTGAGATACCGCAGCTATACAGAGGGACAAATGCTATTGGAACAACTAATTGCAACTGTTGTGATATACCTGTCCCCCCAAAAAAACTGAGGCAGGGGTGTGATATACTTATAATATAATTTATATATAGTGCATTTGTATTGTGCAGCATTTGTGTGTGGTTCTGCTGAGATACCGCAGCTATATAGAGGGACAAACGCTATTGGAACAACTAATTGCAACTGGTGTGATATACCAGTTGCCCCCCCAAAAAACTGATTGAGGCAGGGGTGTGATATACCTATAATATACTTTCTATATAGTGCATTTGTACTGTGCAGCATTTGTATGTGGTTCTGCTGAGATACCGCAGCTATACAGAGGGACAAACGCTATTGGAACAACTAATTGCAACTGGTGTGATATGCCAGTTGCGCCCCAAAAAAACTGATTGAGGCAGGGGTGTGATATACCTATAATATAATTTATATATAATGCATGTAGAGCATTTGTGCGCTGTTCTGCTGAGATACCACGGTGCTGGGGGAACTTAGAAAATTTGGCTATATTCATTGGGGCTTGGGCCTCGGATCTTTTTCGACCCTAACAACGCCCCTGACCTCCACCCATTCTACTACGCCCCGCCCCCAGACGCTGTGACTGGCATCTGAACAGCAGCAGCAGAAAGTGACGTCATGTTCTAGGTGGTTGATAGACCGGCAGGCTTAGCGGCCACTTCCTGCCAAGCTAAACCTGTCTGCAAAGATCGACCATGATGAGAAGGTCAAAATAGCATATCTGTGTGATGTCATCATGTGCTGGGAAGGCTGTTACTGTAAATGCAGTGGTAGATTGTGAAAGACTGTGTATGATACTGCCGGCTGAACCACTGTATCGTAGCTTATCATGTGTAATACTGATACAAGATAAATGCAACTTACTGAAGTGAGACAACCCCTTTAAGGAGGGGGGAGGGAGGGGTGCTTTTTTAATGTTCGCCCTGTTGGTAAAATTCCCTAGATACGGCCCTGGGACAAATGCTGTTGGAACAACTAATTTCAACTGGTGTGATATACCAGTTGCCCCCCCCCCCCCCCCCAAAAAAAAAAAAAACTGATTGAGGCAAGGGTGTGATATACCTATAATATTATTTATATATATATATATGTATTGTGCAGCATTTGTGTGTGGTTCTGCTGAGATACTAAAGCTACAGGCAAGTCCATAAATACTGGGACATCAACACAATTGTAAAATTTTTGGCTCTATACACCACCACAATAGATTTGAAATGAAACAAACAAGATGTGCTTTACCTGCCGACTGTCAGCTTAAATTTGAGGGTATTTACATCCAAATCAGGTGAACGGTGTAGGAATTCCAACTGTTTGCATATGTGCCTCCCACTTGTTATGGAACCAAAAGTAATGGGACAATTGGCTTCTCAGCTGTTCCATGGCCAGGTGTGTGTTATTCCCTCATTATCCCGATTACAATGAGCAGATAAAAGGTCCATAGTTCATTTCAAGTGTGCTATTTGCATTTGGAATCTGTTTCTGTCAACTCTCAAGATGAGATCCAAAGAGCTGTCACTATCAGTGAAGCAAGCCATCATTAGTCTGAAAAAACAAAACAAACCCTTCAGAGAGATAGCAAAAACATTAGGCGTGGCCAAAACAACTGTTTGGAACATTCTTAAAAAGAAGGAACGCACCGGTGAGCTCAGCAACACCAAAAGACCCGGAAGACCACGGAAAACAACTTTGGTGGATGACCGAAGAATTCTTTCCCTGGTGAAGAAAACACCCTTCACAACAGTTGGCCAGATCAAGAACACTCTCCAGGAGGTAGGTGTATGTGTGTCAAAGTCAACAATCAAGAGAAGACTTCACCAGAGTGTATACAGAGGGTTCACCACAAGATGTAAACCATTGGTGAGCCTCAAAAACAGGAAGGCCAGATTAGAGTTTGCCAAATGACATCTAAAAAAGCCTTCACAGTTCTAGAACAACATCCTATGGACAGATGAGACCAAGATCAACTTGTACCAGAGTGATGGAAAGAGTATGGAGAAGGAAAGGAACTCCTCATGATCCTAAGCATACCACCTCATCAGTGAAGCATGGTGGTGGTAGTGTCATGGCATGGGCATGTATGGCTGCCAATGGAACTGGTTCTCTTGTATTTATTGATAATGTGACTGCTGACAAAAGCAGCAGGATGAATTCTGAAGTCTTTCGGGCAATATTATCTGCTCATATTCAGCCAAATGCTTCAGAACTCATTGGATGGCGCTTCACAGGGCAGATGGACAATGACCCAAAGCATACTGCAAAAGCAACCAAAGTTTTTTTTTTGGGAAAGAATTGGAATGTTATGCGATGGCCAAGTCAATCACCTGACCTGAATCCGATTGAGTATGCATTTCACTTGCTGAAGACAAAACTGAAGGGAAAATGCCCCAAGAACAAGCAGGAACTGAAGACAGTTGCAGTAGAGGCCTGGCAGAGCATCACCAGGGATGAAACCCAGCGTCTGGTGATGTCTATGCGTTCCAGACTTCAGGTTGTAATTGACTGCAAAGGATTTGCAACCAAGTATAAAAAAATGAAAGTTTGATTTATGATTATTATACGGTCCCATTACTTTTGGTCCCTTAACAAGTGGGAGGCACATATGCAAACTGTTGTAATTCCTACACCGTTCACCTGATTTTGATGTAAATACCTCAAATTAAAGCTGACAGTCTGCAGTTAAAGCACATCTTGTTTGTTTCATTTCAAACTCATTGTGGTGGTGTATAGAGCCAAAAATGTTAGAACTGTGTTAAAGTCCCAATATTTATGGACCTGACTGTATACAGAGGGACAAACTCTATTGGAACAACTAATTGCAACTGGTGTGATATACCAGTTGCCCCCAAAGAAAATTGATTAAGGCAGGGGTGTGATATACCTATAATATAATTTCTATATAGTGCATTTGTGTGCGGTTCTGCTGAGATACCCCAGCTATACAGAGGGACAAACGCTATTGGAACAACTAATTGCAACTGGTATAATATACCTGTTGTTTCCCCAAAATAAACTGATGAAGGGGTTTGATATACCTGCTTCCTGCAAATACTCATTAAGGGATTCTATATACCCGCTCCCACAAATACTGCTCTTCTATAGGGACTTTGTCACAGGGTCATTTTGTCAGGCAGAGGAAGAGGCAGGCCATTCCGCAGGGGTGGTAGGGGTCAGTTGGAGATGGTGCGTGCGATTACGTCAAAAGACGCACCAGAGTTGGTTGAGTGTCTCACTCAGCCTTCCGCTTCTGCACCCTCCTCATCCTCTGTATCAGCATCCTCCTCCCTCTCTGCTGTGTGCACCCCAAAGACACCACCACAGTCCCTCCACTCGAGTCAGAGGAATTATTTTCCCATCAATTTCCAGACCTTACCAATGCGCAGCCATTCTTGACATGAGATGAGGAAGAGGAGGTAGCAACGGCTACCACCCTGCGGTCTGAGGACAGTACCTAGATCAGCCCAAGATGGGTGGTCCCCGCTGTTGCTGCCTACTCCGAGATTTCTAATGTCAGTGTTGGTGAAGGTGACGATGATGACGTGTCGATGGACGTCACATGGGTGCCTACAAGGGAGGACGAGGAGGGGAGTTATAAGATCAACACCTATTTTGCATTCGTAACTCACATATCCATTCATGGTATCGGTGGCTGTTCATATACAGCTGATTCCAAGCCGGTATCAATGTTTCAGGATTTTTCAGGAGTTATGTTTTTACGTTGTCCTACATATATGGTTTTATGCTTCATGTATTATCTGGTATCTTCAATGCTATAATGGACAGCCTCGGTTTGTACTTTTTTTTATATATTAGCAGTATATGTTTTGTTATGTCAGGGGTGTTAGATTTGATACGTGACAACCCAGGGGTTAATTGGCTTTGTATCCAGCGGTTTTCCTTTTCCTTCCCCCATCCCTCCCTTCCACTCCTCCACCTGCTGAACAAACCTATTTAACCACAGGTGTTAGTCCACGTCACTAGGTTATGACTAAGAACTTACGATTTTGAAACACGTTAACCTGTGGTGGAGGGTGGTGAAGATTGAAGTACGTACTTTTATACCGATCTACAATAAAGACGACCAACACTGATGGATGCTGGAGAACTTTCTATTCTTTTCTGACTAGTACTGGGTGGCAACGTACTTAGACCCCCGGTACAAACACAAAATGGCGGACATGTTACCAGCATCACAGAGGGCTGTCAGAATGCAGCATTTCCAGGACTTGCTTCGACAGATGCTGCATTCTGCTGTTGTGGGTGCTGGCAGAGGAATTTCTACCCACAGAGAAAGACTTGCGAGTACCAATCCTACAGCACATGCAAGAAGAGGGCGGTTTGAAGATGTGTTGGTTACTTCGGATATGAGATCATTCTTGCAGCCAACCCATCGAGAGCCGCCCTCCGGATCCAGACCCTGGAAACGCCTAGACCAACAGGTGTCCGACTACATCGGGTTAACGGCATATGTGGACGCTCTGAGAAGCGAGGAACCCCTTGACTACTGGGAGTGCAGGCTTGACCTGTGGCCAGAGCTGGCACAATATGCCATGGAACTCTTGGATTGCCCCTCGTCGAGTGTCCTGTCCGAAAGGACGTTCAGTGCAGCAGTGGGGATCGTGACCAATAAGCGCACCCGCCTAGCTCACGACAGTTTGGACCACCTCACATTTCTAAAAATGAATAAGGCATGGATCTCGGAGGAATTCAACACCTGTAATGACCACGTTTAATTGAATTTCCTCATGCCAGCCCACACATAACTGCCACCACACAGAACAAATAATGGTCCCTGTCTTATGTAAATACGGCGGCATAAAAGGCCTTTTCTGTCCGGTAAATGCATAATGTTTGGGACCTCGAAGGAATTCAACACCTGTGATGACCACGTGTTATCGAATTTGAACTATTTTCATTTGTTTTTTTTCAAAAGGGGGGATTTCGTTAGCCATGTTTTTAATCCAATTTTATATTTTGTTCTTTTGAACATATGTATTTCACATCTATTTGTACTGGCCTGCAGTAAAATTGATATCCAATGACTGTCTAATATACCTCCAGCCACATAATCGCTTGATATTTTATGTACGGTGAATGAATAATTTTTGGGGCCTGTAGTCCACTAGCCTGCAGTAAACTTGATATCTATTGCCCGTCTAATATACCTCCGGCCACATAATCACTTGATATTTTATGTACGGTGAATGCATAATTTTTGGGGCCTGCAATCTAACTGGCCAACAGTAAAATTGTTTTATGGTGACTGTCTAATGTACCTCCAGCCACATTATCAATTGTTCTTTTCTGTATGTTGAATAATTAATTTTTAGGGCTGGTAGTCCACTGGCCTGCAGTAAAATTGATATCCATTGACCGTCTTATATACCTCCAGCCACATAATCACTTGATCTTTTCTGTATGGTGAATGCCTATCTGTTGGGGCCTCGGAGGAATTCAACACCTGTGACGACCACGTGTTATAGAATGCAACTTTTTATCATTTGGGGTTTATTCAAGAGGGGGGATTTCGTTTTTAATCACATTTTATGTTTTTAGTTCTTTTAAACATGTATTTAACATGTATTTGTACTGGCCTGCAGTAAAATTGATATCCATTGACCAGCTTATATACCTCCAGCCACATAATCACTTGTTCCTTTCTGTACATTGAATAAAAAATTTTTGGGGCCTGTGTAACACCCCAGAGTTGTGTTACTACATGCCTCTACCCCGCTACTATCTCGTAGGAGCCTTTATACTGCTATCAGATATGATTTTGCTCATGTCCTCCAGAAATATGCATAAAACTATGTTAACTTCAATTGTTCATATAATTATCCTGGTTACCAGTAGGTGGCAGAAATCCATTAGCAGGTACAAGTCACAGTTTAGTGTATCTTAGCTGGAATGGTTTATTCCAGCTTACTCCCCCTCTGTGGATCCACATCCTGCAGTATGGGTGGAGAAGGAAGTTAGAGTGTGTGTAGCCCACCCCCTGCTAGTGGTCGGGTGTGTGTGCGTGGAGTTCCCCTGCATAGGGAAGACAGCAAGGACCTAGTCTCGGCTGAGACTTGGCCATCTCCCCAGTCTGAGCACCTTTAGCTTTGCTGGATGAGGAAAGCAGGAACTACACACAAACTCCAGAGTTCCAGGAAGAAATTATCCCATGAGAATCCATGTGTGAGATAAGTCCAGGGTCCTAGGAGAAGCCAATTCCTCCTCAGCTAGTCTGTCCCCACACAGCAGAAGTTACATTTAAAGCAGAAGTACTCATTCCTGCCAATCATTGCCAAAACCTGCTGGGACCAAGAGACCAAAGCTGTATACCGTTTGGATGCAAGGTTTTTCAAGTAAAGCAACGTTTGAACTTCATCTAAAGGTCTGGACATCATTTATTCTGCAAAGTTCCTCTATTACTCCTACTATCACTACACTCAAATTTATTGCAAGTGAGCCAGGAGCCAGGAGTCCGGCCGTACCCAGGTAGGAGACACAGTGACACAACTCCCACAAAACTATAGAGACATTATAGGTCATTACACCACTCTGGCATTCCTAACCTGGGACGTGCGTTATAACACCTTGCAAGGGCCCTGGGGTATTACCATGCGCACGCTGCAATTGGCGTCACGACAAATACAGATTATCCACCCGTACCTGGCCACTGTATCTGTACTCCACTGGGCTGCAGTAAAATGTATATTAAATGACCATCTAATATAACTCCAGCCACATAATCACTTAATGTTTTCTGTCTGGTGAATGCCTAATGTTTGAGGCCTGTACTCCACTGGCCTAAAATAACATTTCTCTAGGCTCCAGCATGGCACATTTTTGAGAGTTTCCCCTTAGGACGCATAAAATTAAAATACATATTTTTTGTGGGAATTTTTGCCATTTATCCCCCTCTGGTACGTATGTCACTGTCCTTGTCATGAGATGATTTGTGCACTTCTTGTATGTACGGATGGAGTAGAGTTAACACTCCTGTTTTCTGAGATTTCTGAGTTGTGTTATCTAATCTAAGCAAACACCTTCAATTGCTTTTCAATGGCTTTTGTCTCAAGATAATATTTGGTGGCTACAAATATAACCTAAAGGTTTTTCAGGTTCACCTGCCATTAAAGGGATTCTGTCATCAGAAATTAGGCCTATAACCTAAACATATGGCGAAGTCCGTACTAATACGCAGAATCCTAAATTGACCTTATCAAATGCCCCTGTGGCTCTATAATCATATAAAACAGGTTTGTATAACCTGTCACTCACGTCATAAATGTGTCCAAGGGGACGTCTCACAATGCAATGTGCCCGGCTGCCGCCATCTCCTTTCGGTGCCCAGCACCGCCTTCTGAATCATTAGATACGCCTACCTCAGTTCATCGCCGCCTCTCTAACGTCCGCTCTCAGCCAGATCCCGCGCGTGCGCACTAGATATCACCTGGTGCGCCCGTGCGGACTCCTGGCAGGGGCCTCGTTATGCGAAGTGCGCATGCGCCGGAAGGCGCACTTCGCTAGAACCTGCCTTGGCCGGCCGATTACAGCCGTCCAACCTCATACAGGCGGGTGATACCTAGTGCACACGCGCGGGATCTGGCTGAGGAGAGCGGACGTTACAGAGGCGGCGATAAACTGAGGTAGGCGGATCTAATGAAAAGGAGGGCGGCGATTTCTTTTCAGAAGGCGGCGCTGGGCACCGAAAGGAGATGGCTGCAGCCGGGCACATTGTGAGACGTCCCCTTGGACACAATTGTGACGTGAGTGACAGGTTATATAAACCTGTTTTATATGATTATAGAGCCACAGGCGCATTTGATAAGGTCAATTTAGGATTCTGTGTATTAGTACGGACCTCGCCATATGTTTAGGTTATAGGCCTAATTTCTGATGACAGAATCCCTTTGAAGTGAATGAAGCTCGCTGCAAACTTGTGGTTTCACAAACACGTTTGTGCGATTGCGTTGGTGAATCGTCCCGGCCGATGTTCGTCCATCACTATAATAATGCTACTAGAGCTGAATTTCATTATATTACACACTAAACCACTGACTTACAGTGGGAGGCATTTATATACTGTATGCAGAATCATCTAGAAGCAAAACAGGCCTCAGCTTTACTATCCAGCTGGGAAAGTAGGGAGAAATTATGCATAGGGCACCTTAGTGGCAGCTTTTACACGGGCCTCTTTCACATGGATGCGTCGCATGTGCATTGCAGGAAACCTCCGCGAGTGCGCACGCAATTTCAGTCAGTTTTGACTGCGATTACGTTGCGTTGTTCAGTTTTCATCGCGCGGATGCAATGCGTTTTGCACACGCGTGATAAAAAACTGAATGTGGCACCCAGACCCGAACCCGGACTTCTTCACTGAAGTTCGGGTTTGGGTTAGGTGTTCTGTAGATTTAATTTTTTTTCCCTTATAACATGGTTATAAGGGAAAATAATAGCATTCTTAATACAGAATGCTTACTAAAATGTCGACTGAGGGGTTAAAAAATAAAAAAATTGAACTCACCTCATCCACTTGATCGCGCAGCCGGCATCGTCTTCTTTCTTCTTCTTTCAGGACCTGCAAAGGGACCTTAGAGAACGTAATCGCGCTCACCACGTGGTGAGCGTGGTGACGTCAGCGCAGGTCCTGCTGAATGAAGAATCTTCTATCTTCATTCAGGTGAGTTAATTTTATTTTATTTTTTTTAACCCCTCAATCGACATTTTAGTAAGCATTCTGTATTAAGAATGCTATTATTTTCCCTTTTAACCATGTTATAAAGGAAAATAATACAGTGAATTTACTTTAATGGAGTCCGGGGTTGCTCATCCCCATCATCTCCTAGCAACCATGCGTGAAAATCGCACCGCATCCGCACTTGCTTGCGAATGCTTGTGATTTTCACGCACCGCAGAAGTGATGCATGAAAATCACCTCTCATCTGCCCAGCCCCATTGAAGTGAATGGGTCCGGATTCAGTGCGGGTGCAATGTGTTCACCTCACGCATTGCACCCACGCGGAAAACTCGCCCATGAGAAAGGGGCCTTACAAGGACCCGTTTCTATCTTGGATCACAACTTGTACAGAATTATCTTTTCTTGAAGGGGCAAGAAGGTTATTCACAGCATTGGAATCAGCCCTTGGCAGATGCGTCCTTCCTCTACTACCAACTAGGCCCCAAGGCAGTGGGCTGGCTTTATACTATTGCTGGAACATTGCCCAAAGATGAGGAGTCTAAAACAGATTAGTATTTACACATGTAGTAGCACTGAGTTTGTCATCTAAAAAACCCATCAGAATAATGAAGCCCTGAAGCGCTAATTGGAAACTTTACGTGTTACGTCTCATTATCTACATCTTCTACTAGTGGCATCTGCTATCTACTTATCTTATTCATTAGTAAAGTCACTAATGATCTTGGCAGTGACATTGCGTCAGTGAGATGCCAGTGAGCACCTGCTGATAAATCATCATTGTGCCAACTGATAGCACACGGCGATGGATGTTATTGACTGAGGAAACAAGTAATAATAGTTCACAAGTTTACATCAATGGAGTTGTTGTTCAAGAAGCCTCCATATCTGTCTCTTCCCCAAACTAAGGACATAAAAAAACTGTCTATTCTTAAAAGGGTTTTCTGGGCTTATGAAATACAGAGATACATCTATACCTATGTGTGTCAATGCTCACTAGATGCTACCATAGTTCAGAAGTAGGTATTTTCATTTTCATTGTCTTTCCCATTTCTGTGCAGCACAGGTGTTTTTATGCTTGCCAGGCTTGCTGTGTACCAATGTAAATGGCTACAGTTCACACGATTCCTCTCCCCTTTCACATTTCCTCTATTTACAGCTTAGATCCTCCATTATAAGGTAGTGCTATAATGATTCACTGATACTGAGACTACTGATTGACGCTGCACCATCTCCTGCTGACCATCTCAGATGTACGTAGTTCAGGCACAGCAAGGAAGTGTTAGGAGTGAGGGCGCAGTGGAGATACCGTGGTGTCCTATACATCAGTGAGGGGGGATATAACTATGTGTTTCTTGCTACAGGACATCACAAAGACAGAGATGAACACCAGGAGCATGGGCAAGTGCCTGCATGTGAGATTGGCTAACAGAGGCATCTTAGCTACAGACATAATAAGCATACTAATAAATGATAAATCCTATTGCAATTAAAGCGTACCTCCTGTTTCACAAGAAAAAATGATTATAGATCAGGACTTTGTAATGTATTCATATATATTAGTGTATTAGCAAATTTTGCTGTTAACCTACAGCACAGAACAGCCAAGGTCTGAGCTGCAGGCTGCACTAATTTACCCAGCATCCTGCTCTGCTTCGCAGACTACCCTCTTCAGTGAAGGAGCCAGCACCATAGGATCCCGAAGCGTAGACATTGGCCGCTCCGTGCTGCAGGTTAACAGCAGAATTCGCTAATACCTTAACTTGGAAAAATCATCATGTTACAAAGTCCTGCACTTTTCTTGTGAAACTGAAACTTAAAAGGAATCTGTCACCATGATTTTGGAGTAATATCTGCAGTAATACATGAGTAGAACTGCACATAAGGAGTCGATATCACTTCTGTCCATCCTCTTCTGTCTTCTAGTTTAGAAAAGGAGTCCAGATCCCCATATTTTATTTTCCTACTGCCCCCTGTTCTCCTGCTGTCAGCACTCAAAGCTGCACTGAAATACACAGTCCTCACTGCTGTGCTGTTCTAACATAATGGAGATGACTCCTGTGCACATGTATGGCAGTCCTGAAAATGCGTTTTAACGCAGCTCTGAGAGCTGACGGAGGAAATGGGGTCAGTAAGAAAAAAAATAAATGGAGATTTGAACTCCTTATCTGCAGGGCTAGAAGACAGCATACTGTAGGACAGAAGGGAGCTTCACAGCGATGCAGACCAAGTTAGTAGTATATGTACAGTGGTCAGGTTTGGGTGGACCTAACGCTACGCTGGGTCCCCTGGACACCATTGAGGTGTCACCACCTTTTGCTGCTCACTGGAAGGGATGGAATGGTGTGGTGCGCCCCAATGGGAAATAAGTCCAAAGAGTCAGGGTCCGCAGGAAACCAGTGTGCTTCTGTACTGGAGGAATTCAGGTGCAAAACAATACAGGCGAGGCATAGGGCTGGCTTCTCCAGTCTCCTCCCTGGCAGAAGAAAGGTTTGATGCTGAGGAAATGCCTGAGCTAACTGTCAGAGTATCCCCATCTCAGCATCTTCTTCTGGTCACTCAATAGTCCGGCAGAGTCTCCTCTTCTAACTACTGTTCCCTAACTGCAGACACCACAGGCTCTTACTACTCTCCTTATATAGTAGAACTTTCTCTTGGGAGGGGTGGAGTGGAGAAACTGAGCCCAAACAAATACAATGTTGCAACTCCCTATCTCTCATAGACTTACATTAGAGCTTCAATGATACTCAATGGCAATTACACATTAGTGTTTCCAGACAAAAACAGGTTTTCAGACATAACAACATAGCTAAACCAGACATTCAAAAGGTCAGTCTGTCTGGTTTTGGTGGTAAACAAGTCAGCCCCCCCCCCCCCCCAAAAAAAAAATAAAAAATAATAATATATATAATAATAATAAAAAAAAAAATAAAAATGTCCTTCTTTAGACCTTAATTAACAGCAGTGATTGGATAGTATCAGACTGTACAGGGACACCCCCTCCCCCCCCATCTGGTAACACTCATATAGACCTTTATTGCAGACTGTTGGCAATTCATTCATAAACTTATATAAGGAATAATAGAGGAATAGCACAGCATAGAGTCATATGAAAAGACTCTCCAGAATTACATGGGAAATGCAAGTAGCTACATGACAGATATGTCAGATCCCCTTTAAAGAACAATGGGTTGGGGCATGTTTAGATCCAACATGCTTTATCCTTCTTCCTCCTGACAGCAGAGACCATAGAACTGGAAAAACTGGAAACTTCAAACTAAGATGTGAAGCCACTAGACTCTGGGGACAATGACACCAAACTATGAGATCCTAAAGACTGGCACACCAAACCGGTGCACGCCTGGGACTGTGACACCGCACACTAAAGGACTTGGATGAAAATACTACATAACTGGACATGAAAGACGAGGACGCGGCTCACAGGGAAATGCACATTGCCATGAACCATGAAAGGCTCCGGCCATCACTGCTAGAATCCTGGACTGTACATTGTAATCAGATGTCCTGGTTTATACACAGATCATTCCCGGATTTCTTTTTAGACGCCCAGAACTTGTAAGACACACGTGTGACAGGACTATTAATCACTTATTACTCCCCACATTGGGTCCCTATAGGACGCTGAAATTGTACTGGGCACCTACCCCCAGGGCCCTCCTATGTCGCTCGTCCCAGGTGTAGGAATGTCGAGTGGTATAGTGCGGTCTAAAATGTCCCTTTATGTGTGTCATAGTGCTCCTACCTGGATACGGCTGGACTCCAGGCTTTGGCTCTGAAGCAATAAATATGGGGAATAATTGAGGGATTTGAAAGAAAGATTGAGTACAGACCTTGTATATAGTTGAACAGCAACTTTACTTGAATAAACGTTCATCAGAAACAATCTTAAAGCTTTGTCTTGGTCCCAGCATTCTTTAGCATTAAAACTGGCAGGCAAACTCGACTCTGTTTCTCTCTGACTCTGCTGTACTGACAGGCTGACTGTATGACTTTGCTTCTTCTTGTATGCTACACTTCTCTTTGTATGGTCTGTCTCTAGATTAGGCCAGGGAACTTTCCTCCTGGCTCCTGAGGCTTTAAGTTTTGGTCTCCATGGCCAGCAGAGCTAAGGGTGCACTGGCTGGCTTGGAGACGTCCAGCAGAGATGTGCTCTGCACACCTTCCCCAAGCAGGGAGTAAGCTAGACTAACTAAAACTGGTCCCCACCCTTCCTGCAGGAAAGGGGACTCACCCATTTCCCTACAGAGGGGGTTAGAATTGAATGGACGGTTCCATTCTATCTAACTATAGCTCTGCCATTTACGCTGCCACCTGCTGGTGAACCAGGCACATTACATGTAATAAACAGTTACAGTACATAACAAGATCATAAATGCACATTGTGGAGGACCTGGAAAGACATACAGTTGCAAGAAAAAGTATGTGAACCCTTTGGAATGATATGGATTTCTACACAAATTGGTCATAAAATTTGATCTGATCTTCATCTAAGTCACAACAATAGACAATCACAGTCTGCTTAAACTAATAACACACAAAGAATTAAATGTTACCATGTTTTTATTGAACACACCATGTAAACATTTACATTGCAGGTGGAAAAAGTATGTGAACCCTTGGATTTAATAACTGGTTGAACCTCCTTTGGCAGCAATAACTTTAACCAAACGTTTCCTGTAGTTGCAGATCAGACGTGCACAACGGTCAGGAGTAATTTTTGACCATTCCTCTTTACAGAACTGTTTCAGTTCAGCAATATTCTTGGGATGATGTCTGGTGTGAATCGCTTTCTTGAGGTCATGCCACAGCATCTCAATCGGGTTGAGGTTTGGACTCTCACTGGGCCACTCCAGAAGGCGTATTTTCTTCTGTTTAAGCCATTCTGTTGTTGATTTACTTCTATGCTTTGGGTCGTTGTCCTGTTGCAAAAACCATCTTCTGTTGAGCTTCAGCTGGTGGACAGATGGCCTTAAGTTCTCCTGCAAAATGTCTTGATAAACTTGGGAATTAATTTTTCCTTCGATGATAGCAATCTGTCCAGGCCCTGACACAGCAAAGCAGCGCCAAACCATGATGCCCCCACCACCATACTTCACAGTTGGGATGAGGTTTTGATGTTGGTGAGCTGTGCCTCTTTTTCTCCACACATCAACTCAACTTTGGTTTCATCTGTCCACAGAATATTTTGCCAGTACTGCTGTGGAACATCCAGGTGCTCTTGTGCAAACTGTAAACGTGCAGCAATGTTTTTTTTGGACAGCAGTGGCTTCCTCTGTGGTATCCTCCCATGAAATCCATTCTTGTTTAGTGTTTTACGTATCGTAGATTCGCTAACAGGGATGTTAGTGTATGCCAGAGACTTTTGTAAGTCTTTAGCTGACACTCTAGGATTCTTCTTCACCTCATTGAGCAGTCTGCGCTGTGCTCTTGCAGTCATCTTTACAGGACGGCCACTCCTAGGGAGAGTAGCAGCAGTGCTGAACTTTCTCTATTTATAGACAATTTGTCTTACAGTGGACTGATGAACAGCAAGGCTTTTGGAGATACTTTTATAACCCTTTCCAGCTTTATGCAAGTCAACAATTTTTAATCGTAGGTCTTCTGAGAGCTCTTTTAAATGAGGCATCATTCACATCAGGCAATGCTTCTTGTGAAAAGCAAACCCAGAACTGGTGTGTGTTTTTTATAGGGCAGGGCAGCTGTAACCAACACCTCCAATCTCATCTCATCGATTGGACTCCAGTTGGCTGACACCTCACTCCAATTAGCTCTTGGAGGTGTCATTAGTCTAGGGGTTCACATACTTTTTCCACCTGCACTGTGAATGTTTACATGGTGTGTTCAATAAAAACATGGTAACATTTAATTCTTTGTGTGTCATTAGTTTAAGCAGACTGTGATTGTCTATTGTTGTGACTTAGATGAAGATCAGATCACATTTTATGACCAATTTGTGCAGAAATCCATATAATTCCAAGGGGTTCACATACTTTCTCTTGCAACTTGTACATAAGATTACATTATATTAGCCCATTAGAGATAGTAGCAGGGTGCAGGGGTGGTAACACCACTCTGGGGTTTTACAACATCAGAGCCTTATTCCTGTAATGAGAGGATTTCTACTAATTACTTTCTAGTAAGTTTTCTCATGGTATTAATTTGAAGTGGCCCCAGGGGATGTCTGCGGGGCCCAACACTGCTCAGTGTGAGATACAGGAATAATTCTGTGACATCCTCAATGCAGAGGTTTATTCTATCTATCTATCTATCTATCTATCTATCTATCTATCTATCTATCTTCTATCTATATGTCTATCTATGTATCGATCTATCTATCTAATGTCTATTTAGTTTATAATGTTTCTGCCATGAAAGGTCCTTTTTAATATTGAATCCAGTTCTGTTTTCTTGCACTTATGGAAATCCCTGGAAATTCCTATTTATAGAGCTGAGGAGATTCACACTTTATGCTCTGAAAATATCCATCCTGTGACTTCCAGAGCGGTCTGTGTATGGTAAGGCTTAGATAAATGACTAACAGGACATGGGACTGTGAATACAAGGAGTCATCACATTTTCATCACAATTAATAAGCTCTACAATACGAAATCCCTGCAGAAAACTACAAAAGAAGGAAGGAATAACATGATTGCCCATCCTCCACTCATTACATGAGTCCAAGTTGGAAATCTCATCTGACACTGCTAATTTATTTTCTGTAATGGGACTAATCAACGAGACATGAGAGAAGAGTTGAAAATGTAAACTCAGATAATTAGCGAGTGCCAAACAATAGTTCACTTGCTCATTATCACAGGGAATTGCACAGTCTAAGGCAGTACATTTAAATCCCTGAGACAACTGTTCTGTCCTTTAGCAGCACCCCATGTGGTTGGGTGTGGTATTGCAAGTTCATCTTTTACATGGAATCTGATTGGTTTCTATGGGCAAATAAACCAGTTTTCCTCTACACCAGTTTAGATATACCTCCGCCATATTGCTTATGAGGCCATACTAACGCCAGATACACCGCCACACATCATCAGATGTGGCTGGTGTTCTCCTCATCAGTATATAAGGCGCTGTTTCTGGAATAAAGTTACCCTGTTTTTATGCAACCCATTTAACATTAAACAGTGCAGAATAGTTACCCTATAGACTGCATGTACCCTAGGAAGACACCATGTGGTGAGGTTGGGTATTACAAGTAAAACTCACCAATTGGAATGTTCAGACCAGTGCTGTACCCCCCAAATAAGCAAAAAACACAACTGTTGTGGGGGAGCTCAGTGCAAAGACATTATTTACAGCTCCCATCGAAATCAATGTTAACTGTACAGGCACTGGGCGACTTCTAGTGGTCGCAGCAGGCAGCCAGTTTTATAATATATCGATTTTTCAATGTATTTATGCAACTTGTCTGATGCAAATACATTGAGAAATATGGTGTTCAGAACCACCGGTGTAACTATAAGGCTACATTCTCACAACCATATGTGTTTTGCCATCCGCAAAAAAACGGATGATGTCCTTTTGGCATCCGTATTGCATTCGTTTTTTTTTGCGGATACATTGTACCAATGTCTATCCTTGTCCGCAAAATGGACAAGAATAGGACATGTTCCATTTTTTTGTGTGGGGCTACGGAACGGACATACAGATGCAGATAGCACACGGTGTGTTGTCCGCATTTTTTGCGGACCCATTAAAATTATTGGGTCCTCATCCAATCCGCAAAAAGAATGGAACATATGGAACATACACGGAAACAAAATCCGTTCATGTGAATGTAGCCTAATTCATAGGAAAATAAGATATGGATGCAGAAGATTAAAAGCAGTATAATTAGCAATAATTAAAGGTATGTATAATAGCACAATATATCATAAAACCCACGTTATAGAACAAAGCCGCCATATAGTTATTCCCGACAAAAACATACATTTGTTCTTGCAACTGTACGGTGACTGCTATGGCTTTAGTTATGTTCCTGTTCAGAACAATTGCCATATTTATGAAGCTCCCGTTACAATTTTCCCAACATAGAAGTCATATAAAGTGGGTGAGGTAGAGGGTAAGATTTTTATTACAGTTTTTTTTTTTCTTCCACTTAAAGAGGTAATCCCAGTAATCCCATAATCAATGTAAAAAAATTAAATGAAAATAAAAATATAAAAAAGAAGAGAAAATAAGCCATGATATAGTACACGACAATCTCTTTCTAACAAAGCTATAACCAGCCCTGTACCTCACGTAGATTTAGAGATCTCCCCATTCATTTCTGCAATCACTCTGCTAGATATATATCAAGCTGGGAGCTCAAGGAGAGTGTCCTTTCTGCTGCAGCTCAGGGGACGTGTCCTTTCTGCTGCAGCTCTCTCCCTATTACAGCTCAGGAGGCAGCTGAAGGATGAAACGGGGCATGTGGGGCTTTCTCAGTGAGCCGGACATAGAAATAAGAAAAATGCAAACAGCAGGTGGCGCTATACAGTTATGTTTTATTGAGTAACTCTGAGGCTATGGAAAATTTTTATTTACATGCAATTACAAAGGAATTCAGATCCAGGTGCTGGTTTGAAAACTGTAGAATATTTTTCATGGGACAATACCTTTAATATATCAGAAATTTGGGGCCTTGCGCTTCCTGCATTGCCTGGTTGCGTTTGACGAGCACGTACTGGGAAACTGGATGGGGTGGCCGATGCTTTGTCATGAGGCCCTATGAGACCTGTGTACGCCCATTGTACAACCTATACAGTATGTATGATAGAAAAATTCCAAAAGTCATAAAAGTCATCTTGACACAAAGTAGCGTAAAACTTGTAATTAGTGTTCAGTGAATCAAAGCCAAACAAATTGACTTCGATCAGAATTTCAGGAAAAATTTGATTCTCAGTGAAGCTGAATTTCCTCGCGCTTTATGGTAACTAATCTATTTTTCCTGAAATACCAGTTAAAAACCCCAAAACATACTCAACTCATCCATTTGCATGCAAAGAGGCCTTTGCGGCCATCTTGATTGCAGTAACCGCGCAAAATTTCGCAGGGAGTGACGTATGACATTACCACGCCCGTCCAGTGTGATGAAGCCATCATGTCTCGCGCGGTGTCTTCAATCAAGATTGTCGCAATGGCCTCTCCGCGAGCAAATGGATAAGGTGAGTATTTATTTATGTTTTGCCCTGATTAATCCCTGAATTTGGCCTAAATTGTAGCCTCAGATGCCGCGATCGGCGATGAACGTGGCATCGCCGTTCACCATCATTGCGCCCACTACATACAAAGAAATGCACCTCGTGACAAAGTCATTCATCACAAATCGAATTTCTTTGTGAAATTCGGCGAAGCAGCCTAGTCGAATTTTTCATAACTTCCCGTATCGCAAGTTATAATAATAGTGCATGAAATGCTTAAAAATGCAGAAAAACTAATTATACTGGATCTAAAGAATATAAGGGAAATCTGTAACTAATGAGCTTCAGATTTTCATTCTTTAGAGCCTGAAGTGGAAGTTGATAGGATACTGTAAGTCCAGGTGTCGGTGGAGATGTTAGTGGGCAGCAGGGCGATGAATGGCAGCCTGCACTTAGGTGCCTCAATAGTCTGTGTGGGAAGCTGAAGGTTTCAATATACGCAGATACCCGACTGTAGTAGAAAGGTCTGCTTACTCTTTGTTCCGTTGTTTGTAAGTGATTTATGGAATTTCAATAAAACCTAAAATATCAGGAAAAAAAGGCCATGTTCTTGTTATTGTGACGAAAGTAAGACGTAAAAGTTATGACACCACATGGTTCCATCGCTAGAGGGTCAGGAGCAAAGTCTTACCAGATAGTCTATCGTATTCTCTCACTCCACAAAGGAACCCAGGGGTGTGCTCTAGTGTGAAGGACTCACTTTATACATTCGTTAGGGAGGGAAGGAAGTTTGACGTAGCGCTTTTCCTGCTCCCATAGATAGAATCTGTTCTGCATGGCGCATCGATGCTTGTGCTTAGATGTTTCAAGTTTCTGGAGAAGGCTTCTGTTGTGAAAAACCCCCATAAGGTTATTAAAGAAAATCAATTATCACCAATCCACCCGATGGCTCATCCACTGAAACCCACATCGGTCACTAGATTGGGAGGCCATGGTTCTCCCCAGCCACAAGCATGCATGCTGCCAATCCAGTGAAAGTCTACTGGCTCCCGCCATGGTCATTCTAGCCATCGGTGCAAGTTGCAATGGTCAGATCTACACTAATCATTTAGCATTGGATTGTTGATAAATGTTTTAGGCTCAATACTCTTTTAATGGGTCCCTTACCAACTGCTATAGACATAGGACATAGGATTTTCTTAACAAATTGCATTTTAGAAACACTTATGACTTATTTTTTGCAGCAACAGCACTTAAAGGAGTTGTTTCACTTCAGCAAATGGCATTTATCATGTAGAGAAAGTTACTTACTAATGTATTGTTATTATCCATATTGCCTCCTTTACTGGCTGGATTCATTTTACCATCCCATTATACACAGCTCGTATCCAGAAGTTACGATCACCCTGTAATCCAGCAGTGGTGGTTGTGCTTGCACACTATAGGAAAAAGCACAAGCCTATGTGCACTCCCACCGTCCTGGCCACTAGAGAAGCCAGAGCTTTTTCCTATAGTATGCAAGCACGCCCACTGCTGCTGGATTACAGGGTGGTCGTAACCCCCTGAAATGAGTAGAGTATAATGTGATGGAAAAATTAATCAAGCCAGCAAATGAGGCAATATGAGTAATCACAATACATTAGTAAGTGCCTTGTATTAACTTCCTCTACATAATCAATGCCATTTGCTGAAATGAGACAACCCCTTTAAGTAAGGAATAAGAAGCCATGGGCCTTAATTCCCAGATGGCAGGTTCTTCCCTCCAGACTCTCTCATACACACACACACGCAATCTTAGCTTGGACAAGCATGTTCTGTATATGTTTTTAGTAGAGAGAAAGGACTAAGCTGCTGTCAGACACCTCTAGTGGTGGCTCTTCAGATGAGGATAAAGGATTTCAACATGGCCAACCATTCTATCCTTCAGCATCTGTTGCTGGGGAAGATTTTGGTTACCCTAGGCATATTATATATGGCTAGCAATTCCATTCAAAATTGGTGAGTTTGGCCAACATTTACCTAATACATGTGCTGCTTAACATTTTGATATGTTGAAACGTCCAGCCTTTTTATCCTTAGTTGATGAGGGTCTTATTCATTTTAGAGTTTCATGAAGCTTCTTGAAGAGTGGTTCAAATTATGGACTAGTTTCATCATTGTTTTTGTATGTTATGGTATTGCCGTGCTTTGGGAAGTTCATCTTAGATTTATCAAAGTTAAGCCAACCTCTGAAAAAGGGCCCAAAGCAACATACAAAGTTAATCAGCAACATTATGAAATGAACATTGGCAAGAATGGTCCAAAAGTGACTGAAAATTGCTCATTCTGCACTCTTAACTGCTGCAAGGTGTTTATTTTCCAGGTCAGATCCATATCTTGAGGCCTCCTCAGTAATCACTAATTGACTGCACCCCTGAGGATGTCAGGCAAAGACACTGCAAATACAGATGTGTAGGACAAGATAGTCAAAAATTGAATATCAGGACTTTAGAAATTGCCAGACGAGCCAAGGTCAATATGAAAGAGAACAGCAAGGGAGGTAAAAATCTGAAGAAGTGAGACACAGATCCCAAAAATGTAGCTACACCTTACATAAGGTACAAAGGAGATCCTTCAGGTTAAGCAATACCTTAAGGAGGGCCCGGTGAAGATGGTAAACCTAGAAGAAGATGAATCAATCCCATAAAGAGGACCCAGTGGAGATCCAGAACCTGGGAAAAGGTGAAACTACACCTCTATCCTTCCCGATAAAGAAAACATTTCTAAACAGGATCAGGAAAAACATTACAATGCAGACAGGAACACTAATCCGAGGAGGGCCATGAGCATTCAAAAAGGCCGCCTGTGCTGATGGCATAGGGCCACAATAGTTTCCATGGTGATGGAAGTGGGGAATGGAGCTGGATTGCAGTGTGGTGTGTAGACAGTGTCCTATAAATTTAATACCTTACTGGTATTAAATTTATATACAGGTACCCTCATGTCTGAATCCAGCATAGTCTTGATAGTCCTAAACATTCTGTGAATGTCTGTTCTCTATCCTTCAGGGGTAGTCTCTCAGTCAAGTTATTCTTTAGCAGCTATTCATTCTCAGGAAATGGTGCTTTTTCTGGATGAGTCTTCACTTTGGATCTACTTGGCAGGTGCTCACACATGCAGGTCCTTCTTCTAGCTCTGCACAACTCAGACTCTCTGCCTTTAGAGGCATTCCGTTATTCATTCCGTCATAATAAAAGTCCATGAGCTGCATAACGGATCTGTCCCATTTCCGTTATGCAGGTGAGTCCTCCCCTGCATAACGGAAACGTGATGGATCAGTTATGCAGCCCATAGACTTCTATTATGACGGATTGCATAACGGACTGCCTCCAAAGGCATTTAGTTATGCATTCCGTTATAGAATTGCGTTATGGTCCGTGGTAACGGAATCCATAATGCAATTCTGCTTTCACCAGTAAACGAATTGCAAGTGACCTATCTGCAACACCCTACCGCTGGGTCACTGCAGATAGAAAAGTGTACCTACATCTACAAGAGAGACCAAAGACAACCTGCAGAAGGTGGATACCTCTTGACATTTCTTCGATAGAGAATATGTTTGTAAAAGATAAATAAAAAATTAAATATAGAAAAATAAGACAGAAGGAAGAGACTTGGAGCAGAAGCTAGTCAAGCAGCTTGTCCTGTTGTTATGTAGATGCCTGTGATTTACTGATATGAGCTGCACTAATTAGTAATTCTCTAATTATCAAATTAAAGAAAAAAGTAGTGTTGTGCACAGCAAGGTGAAGAACACATTGTTTATTTACAAGACACTTTCCAGAATTCCTTCAGCTTCACCGGTCTCATCTCTTGAAAAATGTAATTATAAGATAGAACATGTCCTTCTATTTCATCCACGGTGACAGTCCTGACAGCTCTGGGGATTAGAAAGCCACCACCGTGCTGCATCAACAGGCACTAATATCTGTGTATGAAGATGTGACAGGGGACAATGAAAACCTTTCATGAAGTCCAAGTGAAAACGTTTGTCTGTTGATACAGGTTCTGCCATTTTAACAGAGCCCCCATCTGCCAGACCATGTCGTGTGGGAGGACTCTGGATGAAGTTTGCAGTTGGAAGTAGCAGAACCATCTGCTGATCTGACAGGATCTTGGCGCTCAGATTCACTCAGTCTTGGAAAATAAAACTATACGTGCAGAGGAGCTTGTCAAGTGTGTGTATTTATTCTTGGGTGAAATCGCAATTGATTGGATCCTTTGGTGCTCTTCATCCACAGTTCTGCTGTATAAATAAAGGTTTGTAGGATAATTATATGAGAACTGTAACAGAACAACTTTTGGTCTTTTTGGAGAAAAATCTGGTATTGAACATTTTCTGTGATACTGGCATCTTGTCACGAGGGTGTCACGACCTATAACTGACCCTGTTGTGCCTGGGGTCAGAAGGTCGTAACGGGTGGCTACTCACTCGGTTTCTCAAGAGATCGCTCCATGACTTAGTGGTGGGAATGGATTCCGGTCCAGGCTTTCCTGCTTAGGTTTGTGATCCTTTTTGTCCCATTTAAGAATCTGTAGCTTTTCCTTTCAGCTGTTCTCTGTCAGCCACTCCCAGCTACTATATATTTTCCCTTCCTGCTTCCCTTGTTGCCAGATATAGACCTTCCTTCCAAATCTTCTATTATGACCTCAGGTGGAGTTGGAGTTGCTGTGGAGCTGTTGGAACTGGTGCTGTCAGATCTCCACCTCTCCCCTGTTTGTTGTCTCCCTTCGGGGATTGTTTGCAGTGTTTGTCCTTTCCCTGTTGTTACTCTAGTTGTCAGTGGTAAGGACTAGTGCTCCCACCGCCCTACTCACTACCTAGGGCTTATTTCAGGTTAAGCCAGGGACAAGGTACGTGATCGGCGTACAGGTAAGCAGCTCGTCTAGGGACGTCAGGGCAGCCAGGTGCCAGTGCTAGTGAGTTAGTGGTCACCATTCCTCCTTCTCCGTAGTGGTAGGGTACTCCCCTTCCTTCCCCTCTGCATCGCACGTCTGTTACCTGACAAATCAGACGTGATACATCTCTATCAAGTCGCAAATACAAGATGGAGCGGTGCAAAGAAAAGAAAATCGCAACAAGAAAATACAACCCCAACACTTAGTATAGTGATAGTGTTATAACAATAAGTAGGCGGTTATGTGGGCCAAACAAAAATTCACTACCTTGGCTTCACTATCACTAAGACTATCATGGTGGAAAGGCTACAATCTTCTCTTGGATTGATCATGCTGTGAAGAACACTTAGCAGTAATTTCACTGGCATTTTGTGCTCATGTGGTGTTAGAAATTCTTCAGATACTATGTAGTGTATTGTAGAGTAATACGGCTATAGCATAGGACCTCCTCAGATTTTATCTTCTGGCAGGCCTTGTTGACCATGTAATGAAGCAATAACATCCTATTCAACTTCACATTCTAAGCTCCAGGACTTTTTTTTAGGGGTCGGGAATACTTACGTTTAGCCTCTTTTGTATTAGTTTACAGTGGAATGGAGAGCACTGACTAATACTCTTCTGGTATATTGGCTGATGTCACCTTTGGAACATGGCCCAAAGTGATGACCTTGTAGGCCTATCCAGATTCCATCCCAGAGAATGGATGACCATCAACATCTAACTGATTCAGTTGCACGCTAGTGATGAAAAGGGTTGTCTATATTTTCAAATGCCCTACTTTTCAGTTTCGAGTTTATACAGGTCACCCATTTAGGGCCCTCATTTTCGAGTCGAGAGCAACTATGAAGATCAGCTCTAGAGAACTCAACATCATTGTGTTTTGCACAGATTAATAGGAACTGTGTAATACTTTACTAAGATTCTGTTCACATTTAGGGTTCAGCGAACACCTGGAAGTTCAGGTTCGCTGGGTTCGGCCAAACTTCGCCGCAAAGTTCGGGTGCGAGACCCAAACTTGATCCGAACTTGACTTCGAACCCGAACTCCATAGAAGTCAATGGGGACCCGAACTTTGGGGCACTAAAAAGGCTCTGAAAAAGTCATAGAAAGGGCTAGAGGGCTGCAAAAGGAATCAAAATAGGGGTACGAGCAGGACAATTGCCCTGCAAACTAATGTGGATAGGGAAATGAATTAAAATAACAGAATTAAAAAAAAGTAAAAAATAATGATCTTGAACTAGGAGGCAGAGGTCAAAGTGGAGTAGTAGGTTGAGGAGGCGGTGGATGTGGCGGTGAAGTTGGAAGCATTGGTGGAGGAGGAGGAGGTAGCCAAAACTATTTTTGTATTTTTTTTAAAAAAATTGGGGAAAACCCCAAAACATTGGGAAATATAAAAAAGAAAACAAAGAGAAAGTGCGCTGGATTATAACAATGTGTGCGGCCGGTATACTTGTCTATTCTGCACAAGGTACGGACAAGTCCTGTGGTATCCATGCCTGGTTCATTTTAATGAACGTGAGCTTGTCCACATTGGCTGTGGACAGGCGGCTGCGCTTGTTTGTGATGACGCCCCCTGCCGTGCTAAACACACGTTCAGATAATACACTGGCTGCAAGGCAGGCCAGCACCTCCAAGGCATACAGGGCAAGCTCAGGCCATGTGCCCAATTTGGAGACACAGAAGTTAAAGGGGGCAGACCTGTCATTCAGTACGTGTAGGCGTGTGCACACATACTGCTCCACCATGTTGGTGAAATGCTGCCTCTTGCTAAGACGTTCCATTTCAGCTGGTAGTGCTGGTTGTTGTGGCATGCTGACAAAACTTTTCCATATTTTGGCCATGCTCACCCTGCCTTCTGAGGTGCTGGCGGTGCCCCAGCTGCATTGGTGACTTCTTACTCCTCCTCTGCCTTCGCCTTGTGCTTCCACTGTACCCCCGCTGTCAGGTGGGAATGCCATCAGCAGCGCGTCTACCAGCGTGCGCTTGTACTCACGCATCTTCCAATCACGCTCTAGTGACGGAATTAAGGATGGCACGTTGTCCTTGTAGCGGGGATCCAGCAGGGTGTCCACCCAGTAATCAGCACTGGTTAGAATGTGGGCAACTCGGCGGTCATTGCGCAGGCACTGCATCATGTAGTCGCTCATGTGTGCCAGGCTGCCCAGAGGCAACGACAAGCTGTCCTCTGTGGGAGGTGTATCGTCTGTGTCCTCTGTATCCCCCCAGCCACACTCCAGTGATGCCAATGAGCAGCTTTGGGTGCCACCCTGCTGTGAACACGGTTCCTCATCATCCTCCTCATCCTCCAGAACTGTGCCGTGGCTGGACAATTGTGTACCTGGCCTCTGTTGGTGCAGGAACCCACCCTCTGAGCCACTTGTGAATGATTGGCCTAATAACTGTGGAAATGATCCCTCTTCCTCCTGTGCCACATCCTCTTCCATCATCGCCCAAAGCGTTTTTTCAAGGAGACATAGAAGCAAGATAGTAACGTTGAGAACTGCGTCAACAACACTGGACATGTTGGTGTAGTACTCGAAACAGCGGAACATGGCACACACGTCCCACATGGAGGCCCAGTCATTGGTGGTGAAGTGGTGCTGTTCCGCAGAGCGACTGACCCGTGCGTGCTACAGCTGAAAATCCACTATCGCCTGCTGCTGCTCGCACAGTCTCTCCAGCATGTGCAAGGTGGAGTTCCACCTTGTGGGCACGTCACATATGAGGCGGTGAGTGGGAAGGCCGAACTGCAGCGCAGACAGGCGGGCAGCAGCAGGGTGAGAACGCCGAAAGCGCACACAGATGGACCGCACTTTCTGCAGCAGCTCTAACATATTGGGGTAATTTTTAAGGAACCTCTGCACCACCAAATTAAGCACATGCGCCAGGCAAGGGATGTGCGTCAAACCGGCTAGGCCCATAGCTGCTACAAGATTTCGGCCATTATAGCACACCACCAGGCCAGGCTTGAGGCTCAGTGACACCAACCACTCATCGGTCTGTTGTTCCATGTCCATCCACAGCTCCTGCGCGGTGTGGGGTTTTTCCCCCAAACAGATGAGTTTCAAAACAGCCTGCTGTCATTTGCCCCTGGCTATGCTGAAGTTGGTGGTGAAGGTGTTACGCTGACCAGATGAGACGGCGGTAGAGGAGGAAGCGGAGTAGGAGGAGGAGGCAACAGGAGGCAAAGAGAAACGTCCTGCAATCCTCAGTGGTGGAAGGACATGCGCCAAACTGCTATCTGCCTCAGGCCCAGCCGCCACTGCATTTACCCAGTGTGCATTTAGATAGATATAGCATCCCTGCCCGTGTTTACTGGTCCACGTATCGGTGGTTATGTGGACCTTGCCACATTTGGCGTTGTGCAGTGCACACCTAATTTTGTCCGCCACTTGGTTATGCAGGGCAGGGATGGCTCGCCTGGAAAAGTAGGGGCGGCTATGAACCATGTACTGTGGGACAGCCACCGCCATAAGTTTTTTTAAAGTCTCCGTCTCCACCAGGCGGAACAACAGCATTTCAAAGGCCAGGAATTTTGAAATGCTGGCGTTCAGGGCCAGGGATCGCTGGTGGGTAGGGGGGTACTTCCTCTTTCTCTCCAGTGTTTGGGAGATGGACAGCTGAACGCTTCCAATGGGAGTTTGTGGAGATGCTTGGTGACGGTGATGGACATGGTGGTGTTGCTGCCACATCCTCTGTTTGCGGGGTGGCAGGTGCAGAGGCAAAGACTGCAGCAGAGGAGGGAGCAGTTGGAGCCTCTGATCTTTTGTGGTTCTTGAGGTGTCTACTCCATTGCAGCTCCTGCTTTGCATTTAGATGCCTGGTAATGCAGGTGGTGCTCAGGTTTAGAACATTTATGCCTCGCTTCAGGCTCTGATTGCACAGCGTTTTGTCGTCAGCACATTGTCTGAAGAACTGCCATGCCAGAGAACTCCTTGGAGCTGGCTTTGGTGTGCTCAGTCCCTAGGTGGGGTGGGCAGTAGCAGGCGTCCTGGCACTCTGTTTTTGCACCCTGCTCCCTCTTTTGCTGTGCAGCTGGTGCTGTGTGACCTCTTCCTCTAAACTGCACACGTCACTCGCATGACCTTGAATCCATATGGGGTCTAGGACCTCATCATCCTCCAATCATCTTCCACCCACTCTTCACCCCTGCCCTCCTTGCCGGTCTGCATACTGCAGAAAGCCGCAGCAGCTGGCACCTGTGTTTTGTCATCAGAGACGTGCTGCGGTGGTCCTCCCATGTACTCATCCTGAAACATAAGTGGTTGGGCATCAGTCTCTTCCACTTCTGGAGCAGGGCTATATGGATGGCCCTCGGAAACCCCGCCAGCAGAGTCATCAAAAAGCATAAGAGACTGCTGCATGACTTGGGGCTCAGACTGCTTGGCTGATTTGCAAGGGGGTGAGGTAAAAGACAGATGTCCATGAGCTGCAGGTGCCAATTCTGCACTTTTAGCAGGGGACTGGGTGGGAGACAATGTGAAGGAACTGGAGGCACTGTTAGCCACCCAGTCTACTTCCACCTCTACTTGTTCTGGCCTCACCATTCGTTCACCGGTATTCATGCCTACAAAACGCTGAACGTTCTGTCGCCTACATGCACCTGAGGAAGGTGTTTTATTTGGGGTGTAGCTGGCACAGATCGACCACGTCCTCTCCCTGCAACAGGAGATCCACCAACCCTAGCAGCACCATGACCAGGGCCACGTCCCTTTTTTGATGCTCTCCTCCTAATTCTTTTAGGTCACCCACTGAACTAACAGACAGATTAACTATATTATTTTCCCTGTCACATATGCAATGCAGGTGTACTTCATGCAATAAATGGGTATATGACGTGCACCTAACAGACAGATTAACTATTATATTTGTGTGTCGGGGTACAAAAAACAATGTTGCATTGCATTGCACCCACAAAAATAAATCGCTGTAGGTCACCCACAGAATTAATAGCCAGATTTAGGATTAGCTTTCTGTGTCAGGGGTTCAAAGATGGTGTATTGCACCCACAAAAAAAAAATATATGGCACTTACACAGTTCCTCACTTCAGCTGTTTGCTTTCTGTCCCTTCACTACTGAGAGCTGATGGGTGGTGCTACACGTGATCCAGCTTATATAGAGGCTGGGTCACATGATGCACCAGCCAATCACAGCCATGCCATTAGTAGGCATGGCTGTGATGGCTTCTAAGGGCACACAGCTTAAAAGCTTGTTGATTGGCTGCCCTGCAGCCTTTCAACAAGCTTTATTAAATGCCTGAACACCGAACTCGAACCCATTTTTTCTGGCAAAGTTTGGATCCGGGTCTGGGTACCAAAAATCGTAAAGTTCGGTACTATTCACAACATGTACTTTTGCCAACATTGGAGGTATACTGTATTTTCGGGAGGAGTGGACTCCCAATGTATAATTTTAATAGAGGGCTATAATGTGGGGATGGCTGACTGTTTGTGCACACAGTTGGATATGTCTTCCAAATATCCCCCTCTCCCCTTCCATATACAGTGGCCCAGATTTACTGTGTATGCACCAAAAATCTGTCCAATAAAGTTGCACAAATAGGTGCTATTTGGCACAACTAGGGTTTCTACTTTTTACCAACATACTCAACAAGGAGTGGAGGAGTGTAAAGGAAGTGGAGCTTTTTTGGAAGGGGTGATGCTTAAGATGTACCATTTTGCTCCAAAAATGCCCCACAATTCTGGCATAAAAATTTGTCTCAAAGTAAGCAAACCAACAGTTGGTATAGAGTCCATAGAAAGTGTCTATCCCTGCACCAGATTTATCTTTCAGCTTGATCCCCTGTGATAGATCTGGTGCAAGTCTAGACAGCTGATCTAAGGTTATGCCATCTACAGGATTAGTAAATCTTGGCCAGTACCTTGGGTTTCCTTTCAGAGAACTCTCATTACTTAATTCCCACCTGGGGAAGCTCTGGGGAAGCTTTGCCTATAACCAGTAGGGACAGTGGCCAGTCTGCATAATCTCTGCCCACATCTGGTTAGCCATCCTGTATATCTGCCACCTCACATGTCAGGCTTTGGCGCTGCAATTCAACATTTGTGTTGCAAGTGATCCCTGGTTGCAAACTGAGTGAAACTTTCTCAATAACCCAAGAGAACATCAATTTATATACACAATGGAGGTTGGGGTTGGATTAGGGCTGCAGCTATCGAACATTTTTGTAATTGAGTATTATATTGATTAATCCAACGATTAATCGAGGACTCTAATAACAAAAAACTAATTAAAAGAACGTTTTTCATTATAAAAACTCATCAGTCCCCCCGTGCCATCAGCTGCCCCCCAGTGCCATCTGCTGCCCCCCTAGTGCCGTCAGCTGCCTCCCTAGTGCCATCAGCTGCCCGCCTAGTGCCATCAGCTGCCCCCTCAGTGCCATAAGCTGCTCCCCAGTGCCACCAGCTTCCACCCTAGTGCCACCAACTGCTCTTCAGTGTCATCAGCTGCTACCCAGTGCCATCCGCTGCCCCCTCATTGGCATCAGCAGCCACCCCAGTACCATCAGCTGACCCCAGTGCCACCAGCTGTCCCCCAGTGCCACCAGCTGCCCACCAATGCCAACAGATGCCCCCAGCTTGCCCCCCAGTGCCACCATCTCCCCGTTTTATCCATGTCCCCAGCACCAGTACCTACCTTTCCTGTAAGGGCGCTGCTCCACAGCTCCTCCATCTTCTTCTCCGTAACTGCACAAAGCGTATGTGCACTATGACCTGACGATGTGTCAGGAAACAGTGCCGGTAGGTGACCACGGAGCGGTGAGTAATAGCAAGCACTTCACTCCCGCTCCGTGGTCACATGACACAAACGAATCCCTGATGCAAAAAATTTGCATTGAGGATTTTTGGGTGTCGAATTACTCAATTCAATTGAGCAATCATTTCAGCCCTAGGTTGGATGCAGTGGCATCTGATAAACCTATACTTTTTATTGGATGCGTCGTTTACCACACTATTCAGTACCTTTTTTGCAGTATAATAATGCATTCTAGACAGAGGCCGAAATGACACTCTTCTCACGTCAATCTGAAAAGAGAAGTCTAAGAACACATTTTTTATGTACACCAGGAGCCTTTCCGTAAATGCTAGCTGCAGAGGAATTGAATACTTGCTGTCGGGTTCCTGCGTACAGTATGTTACAGCTGATTTCTGGGGGCCCCAGCAATGCACATATAATTTTAAGTAGTTTTCTAATGTTCTTTTGATTTTTTCATTTTGTTGGTTTGATGCATGTCTTCCTGTCGGTGACCAATAATCTATGAAGAAACTGTACAGAAAAGCAGGGGCGTTGGTAGGGTAAAACATTTGGGGCCTGGGCCTCTGATGTTTTGTCTCAGGCCCAGAATGTACTGCCTGCCAGCTAGATACAACTATATTGCCATCCTCAGGAAGGCAATGCAATTGAATCTAATGCCCTGCAAGATCTGAAGGACCTGTGATGACATCACAGGTCATGTGATCAGTTCTAAATGAAGTAGCTGAAAAGGAACTAGGATGATGTCATCATCATGTGACCAGTGCAGGAGAGGACCCTCAGCAGTGAAGAGAAGTCCAGGGAAGAAGCTGTGGTGAGGTCTGCTACATGAGGAGAGGTAAGTGAAGGGAGAGGCAGAGCAACGTTGGGAGTTGCAGTTATTTAACTGGGAGTGGACGGTATGTTAGGGCTGAAGGGAGCGATGCTATTTACATGAGAAAGTGGGGTGGAGTGATGTTATTTACATGGGACTGAAAGTTGAGGGGGTGATGTTATTTGCATGGGAATGCATGTTGGAGGTGGCTGGGGCAGGGTGATGTTATTTACATGGGACTATTTGTTGAAGGCGGCTGTGGGAGGTAGTGATATTATTTACATGGGACTATATGTTGAAGGCGGCTGTGGGAGGTAGTGATATTATTTACATGGGACTATATGTTGAAGGCGGCTGTGGGAGGGAGTGATATTATTTACATGGGACTGAATGTTGAGGGGTTATGTTATTTACATGGGACTGCATGTTGGAGGTGGCTGGGGAGGGAGTGATTTTATTTACATGGGAATGTGTGGTGGAGGGGCTGAGGAATTATAATTTCTGAGGACACAAAACGGAGGAATATAACTGCAGGGGGCACTGCAGGGGAGAGCATTATAACAGGAGGGGGCAATATACATACTGGGGGTGCTTTAGAGTGAGCATTATAACAGTAGGGGGCGATATAAATACTGGGGGCATTGTGGGGGCATTATAAGAGTAGGGGGCGATATAAATACTGGGGCACTTCAGGGTGAGCATTATAACAGTAGGGGACATTATAAATACTGGGGGCACTGTGGGGGAATTTTAAATCCAGGGGACATTAGGCATTCTCATTACTACTGGGTGCTCTATAGGAGGGACTTAAAAATCTGCCTTATTTCTACTAAGAGCATTATGGGTGGCCTTATTACTACTGAGGGGTCTGTAGAGAGCTTTATTACCACTGCGGGAACAATAGGGGGGCCTTATTTCTACTGGTGTCTCTGTGAGGGTATTATTAATACTGGAGGGCTCTTCTACCAATGGGGGAACTCTTGGGGAGTGTTATCATGGTTGGGGGCACTGTAGGGGGCAGTATTTTTAATGGGGCCATTCTTGGGGAGCACTATCACTGTTGGGGGCAATGTAGGGGACAGTATTACTAATGAGGGCGGTCTAGAAGGGAATTACTATTGGTGGGACTATGAGGAGTTCTGTTTCTATGGGGGGCACTCATTTTTCTTCAGGATAGTATTTGGGGGTACAGAAAAGTGAGGAAGCTAAGATGGCTGTGTGTCACACTCTGCAGAGACGAGGCGGCTGAAAGAAGTTGTCTGGTCCGCATAGAGAAAATGATGACAGAGAAGATCTACATCAGAGGAGACGTCACTTGGAGGCACTGGATGTGCCAGGTGCTGCTGTATAGCAAGTACAGCAAAATGTCTTCAGTGCTAGTGTTCTTGGGGTGCGTTTGGGGGGCTAATTGGGCCATATGCAGCGGGGCATGGGCCCCGGATCTTTTGAGACCCTAGCAACGCTACTGCAGAAGAGGTTATTCAGGAGGGTCTTTCTACTTTACAGTAGACTGCCTCCCGCTCCTGCACAGGTTTGTTTTAGGACCACTCACTCATGCAATAGGAAGCAGTTAACTAGAAGACAGGAAGCTAAGAGAAAGTCATTGAGAGATATTACGGAAGGTGGATGATTTCATATACTTCCAGCGCCATGCTGAATTGGCATTTCAGTATGTAAATGTGCTTTTAATAAAAGCTTCTCATAGTATATGACAGCCTCACTTAGAAGAAAAGCTGCTAATTACGTGCTAGGTTTCTGCAGAGAATGTCTCCAGGATATAGGGAGTGATCAGGGTAAATAGCAGTGAGGCAGATGTCATCTCCAGGCTATTAGAAAATAATCACTGACCCAATTTTATTTCTGAGCTTTTATATGAATGGGGTATTGGCTCCTTGATCAGTAAATATTCTGATCATCATCTCCTTGATCAGTAAATATCAGGTTCCTGGATTTAGGTTGATCATCAGAGATGAGTTAATAAGGTTCACGTGTAGGATCTGTATTATTATTGGAACAGCAAGCCTATAGAACAGGGTTTCTCAACTCCAGTCCTCACGACCCACCTACCAGTCATGTTTTCAGGATTTCTTAAGTATTGAGCAGGTGATATAATTAGTATCCATGCATCAGGACTTACCACAGGTATTCATTCTGTGGGATATCCTCAAATTTGAGGACCGGAGTTGAGAAACCCTGCTATAGAGGAATCCTAATGTTGGGGTGGCAGCACCCTATTATGTAATACTGATTGATGCCTGGGACCCATGCAATATGGTGATTCTCAACCTAATTACCAAGGAGAACCATAGCAAAGACCTTCTGGGTATAGCTTAGTGAGCTGCACTCCCACTGGGATAGGGTACATTGTATTAGAACAGAGGTGCACAGGGGCAGATTGGCCATAGACCCTTCAGGGAAATTTCCCAGTGGGGTGATGCCCCAGGGGGCCACACAAGTCCTCCTCTCTGCTGCTGACTGGGTACATAATGAGCTCTCAACAGTAATTAACGCTGTGAGAATCAGGTGCCCATGTATCCAGCCAGTGGCCAAAACATGCCCTCCTGAATTCAACTGCTGGGGCCTGTACCTCACCTCCTAAGCCCCCTGCTCCATAAATAACTGGAGGAGGACAGAAGATGGTAGCTATTGATGCCCACCACAGAGGGGCAGTATATTGTGCTACACTGTGTTATTTGGTTCTGCTGGGATGGAGTTTTGCACTATGGTATAGTTGACTCCGCCTACTTGTGTTCCCCCGCCTTCTGTTAAATTGGACCGCCTACAAAATGGGGCCACTTTTAGTTTTTTTTCAAGGTTACTTTAAGTTCCCACCCCGCCCCTGGAGGTGCACAACCATTAGAAGGCAAATTTTGTATAAAAGTACAGCCACAAGTTTAGGTTTCTGCATGCAATTTTAGAAGCCAAAATCAGGAGTGGATCATAAAAGGAAAGAAAGTATAAAAGACAGATATGACTTCTCTTTTTTTAATTCACTCCTGGTTTTGGCTTCCAAAACTACGTGCATAAACCTAAGTGTGTGGCTGTACCCTAATTATTTAGTCATTGGGGGTTGCGGATGGGGAGAGAGAGCACTAATACCTCAGCTTCTCTAAACTCTACCATATACTTATGTGACCATTTTCCCATTGAGTTCCCTACATAAAGCTATACACAGAAGTCATTGAAACCATCTAGATTGTAAATTAATGTAATGATACATTGTAGAGATGAGCGAGTTTCCTCAAATTTGCTTTGGGTCCAAGGCTAGTTTTACACTAGCGGCAAAGAACTCCAGCAGGCTGTTCCAGCGGGTGAACAGCCGGTCGGATCTGTGCTGCTGCTAGTGCACGCGTGCCCCCGGGCTACCGGTCTGGCCCCATTGACTATAATGGGGGCGGGCCGGATTTCCGGCGGTAGCACGGCAAACATGCCGAGAGACGGCCGCAATAAAACATCGGGGGCACAGGTGCACTAGCGGCAGCACGGATCCGACAGGCTGTTCACCCGCCGGAACAGCCTGCCGGAGTTCCTTGCCACTAGTGTTCAAGTACCCTAAATCAGTCAAGAAATTCCATTCAGGTGTGAATCAATTCTATTTCTATTTGAAACGGAAGTGCGTTAAATGCTCTCTTTCTAGATCTGATAGAAGGGGTTCCCATTTTTCTGGTAGTATAATTATCTGATTTGGCAGAATTAAATGGACTTTCTGGGATCCCCCCAAAAAGAATATATATATTAAAAAAAATTACACACACATATATATATATACAGACGTGGACAAAATTGTTGGTACCCTTTGGTCAATGAAAGAAAAAGTCACAATGGTCACAGAAATAACTTTAATCTGACAAAAGTAATAATAAATTAAAATTCTATAAATGTTAACCAATGAAAGTCAGACATTGTTTTTCAACCATGCTTCAACAGAATTATGTAAAAAAATAAACTCATGAAACAGGCATGGACAAAAATGATGGTACCCCTAACTTAATATTTTGTTGCGCAACCTTTTGAGGCAATCACTGCAATCAAACGCTTCCTGTAACTGTCAATGAGACATCTGCACCTCTCAGCAGGTATTTTGGCCCACTCCTCATGAGCAAACTGCTCCAGTTGTGTCCGGTTTGAAGGGTGCCTTTTCCAGACTGCATGTTTCAGCTCCTTCCAAAGATGCTCAATAGGATTGAGGTCAGGGCTCATAGAAGGCCACTTTAGAATAGTCCAATTTTTTCCTCTTAGCCATTCTTGGGTGTTTTTAGCGGTGTGTTTTGGGTCATTGTCCTGTTGCAAGACCCATGACCTGCGACTGAGACCAAGCTTTCTGACACTGGCTAGTACATTTCTCTCTAGAATTCCTTGATAGTCTTGAGATTTCATTGTACCCTGCACAGATTCAAGACACCCTGTGCCAGACGCAGCAAAGCAGCCCCAGAACATAACAGAGCCTCCTCCATGTTTCACAGTAGGGACAGTGTTCTTTTCTTGATATGCTTCATTTTTTCGTCTGTGAACATACAGCTGATGTGCCTTGGCAAAAACTTCGATTTTTGTCTCATCTGTCCACAGGACATTCTCCCAGAAGCTTTGTGGCTTGTCAACATGTAGTTTGGCATATTCCAGTCTTGCTTTTTTATGATTCGTTTTCAACAATGGTGTCCTCCTTGGTCGTCTCCCATGTAGTCCACTTTGGCTCAAACAACGACGGATGGTGCGATCTGACACTGATGTTCCTTGAGCATGAAGTTCACCTTGAATCTCTTTAGAAGTCTTTCTAGGCTCTTTTGTTACCATTCGGATTATCCGTCTCTTAGATTTGTCATCAATTTTCCTCCTGCGGCCACGTCCAGGGAGGTTGGCTACAGTCCCATGGATCTTAAACTTATGAATAATATGTGCAACTGTACTCACAGGAACATCTAGTTGCTTGGAGATGGTCTTATAGCCTTTACCTTTAACATGCTTGTCTATAATTTTCTTTCTGATCTCTTGAGACAGCTCTTTCCTTTGCTTCCTCTGGTCCATGTCGAGTGTGGTACACACCATATCACCAAACAACACAGTGATTACCTGGAGCCATATATATAGGCCCAATGGCTGATTACAAGGTTGTAGACACCTGTGATGCTAATTAGTGGACACACCTTGAATTAACATGTCCCTTTGGTCACATTATGTTCTGTGTTTTCTAGGGGTACCATCATTTTTGTCCATGCCTGTTTCATGAGTTTATTTTTTTACATAATTCTGTTGAAGCATGGTTGAAAAACAATGTCTGACTTTCATTGGTTAACATTTATAGAATTTTAATTTATTATTACTTTTGTCAGATTAAAGTTATTTCTGTGACCATTGTGACTTTTTCTTTCATTGACCAAAGGGTACCAACAATTTTGTCCACGTCTGTATATATATATATAGATATAAAAAAAAAATCCTTACTCACTTGCTCTGTCCCCTGCCGTTCTAATGCTGCTGCTCCGGTGCTCCCAGGGGTCTATGCTTCGGGGGCTGCAGTGATGACGTTAATGTAATTTAGTTGGGGATGTAGAGCTACAACGGCCCGCATCTGGGGTATCTCTTGCCCCTTTGGAGGTTTCACCCAATATATGCCCCTCTTATAAAGCAAGTAATCGTGACTCCAGGTGCAGTTAAGCGATGAGGACATGGAGTCCCCTTTGTAGATTGTAGTGTTGGTACCCAGGTGTAGGATTGCCAGAGTGGTGTGGAGTGGCCTACAATGTCTCTGATATATGCACGCGTCATGGTGCTCCTACCTGGATATCCTTGGATCCCAGAAGTGGTGTAGTCCGAAGCAAGTGCATAAGGGATGAATAACTTGGATGATGAAGGAAAAATTTAGTCCAGACTTGTAATAACGTAAAACACAACTTTACTTGGCATAAAACGGTAATCCAAACAATTTCCAAACGGTATCTTGGTCATCAGCAGGTATTGTCTTATTCTAAGGCAGGCAAACACTTCTGCAACAATCTCAGCTTTACTATGTCTGTATCTCTCTCAGCTCTGCTATGTTAGCTGGGTAAAACAGGAACTTTCCCTCTTCTGCTGGAACTTAGTTCAGATTTGCCACCACCTGCTGGTGAACCAGGCACATTACACCTTAACAGTTACAAAATAAGGAAGTAAATACACACATTGCAGGAAATTACACTAAATATATATGAGATGCCACTTGCTGCACCAACAAAGATAGTGGGGGGTACAAAAGGAGGTGGTAATGCCACTCTGGGTCATTACAGAGAGACCATGGCTGCGGCAATGATGAGTCTAACAACCCTAGATGACTGCGGAGGCTAGTGGCTGGCTGCAGTGTTCACATGTAATTGGGCACATCATCTCTGTACCTCCACAAGAAAAGGCGCCGGGTGCCCCAGATTGGCGCTGCTGGAATGGCGGGGGCTTAAACAAGTGAGTAAGGTTTCCTTTTTTTCATTTTATAACAATCTTCACCTTCCCATAATCTTTTGGGGTCCTGGAACCACTTTAATACAACTTGATGTGATACAGTCTCATAGAGACAAATTGAGCTGCAGCTCACATACTCGACCGAATCTTCATTCAAATGGGGGCACCAATTTTTGTGATGGCTGGTGGTTCCAGCAGTCACACACCTACCAATCAGAAACGTATCAACTATTCTGTGGATAGGTGATACGTTGCCAACCTTTTAATGCCAAGAATGTACAGTTGTGGCCAAAAGTTTTGAGAATTACATAAATATTGGAAATTGGAAAAGTTGCTGCTTAAGTTTTTATAATAGCAATTTGCATATACGCCAGAATGTTATGAAGAGTGATCAGATGAATTGCATAGTCCTTCTTTGCCATGAAAATTATCTTAATCCCCAAAAAACCTTTCCACTGCATTTCATTGCTGTCATTAAAGGACCTGCTGAGATCATTTCAGTAATCGTCTTGTTAACTCAGGTGAGAATGTTGACAAGCACAAGGCTGGAGATCATTATGTCAGGCTGATTGGGTTAAAATGGCAGACTTGACCTGTTCAAAGGAGGGTGATGCTTAAAATCATTGTTCTTCCATTGTTAACCATGGTGACCTGCAAAGAAACGCGTGCAAACATTATTGTGTTGCATAAAAATGGCTTCACAGACAAGGATATTGTGGCTACTAAGATTGTACCTCAATCAACAATTTATCATCAAGAACTTCAAGGAAAGAGGATCAATTCTTGTTAAGAAGGCTTCAGGGCATCCAAGAAAGTCCAGCAAGCGCCAGGATCGTCTCCTAAAGAGGATTCAGCTGCGGGATCGGAGTGCCACCAGTGCAGAGCTTGCTCAGGAATGGCAGCAGGCAGGTGTGAGCGCATCTGCACGCACAGTGAGGCAAAGACTTTTGGAAGATGGCCTGGTGTCAAGAAGGGCAGCAAAGAAACCACTTCTCTCCAAAAAAAACATCAGGGACAGATTGATCTTCTGCAGAAAATATGGTGAATGGACTGCTGAGGACTGGGGCAAAGTCATATTCTCAGATGAAGCCTCTTTCCGATTGAAAAAGGCTTGTCCGGAGAAGAAAAGGTGAGCGCTATCATCACTCCTGTGTCATGCCAACAGTAAAGCATCCTGAGACCATTCATGTGTGGGGTTGCTTCTCATCCAAGGGAGTGGGCTCACTCACAATTTTGCCCAAAAACACAGCCATGAATAAAGAATGGTACCAAAACACCCTCCAACAGCAACTTCTTCCAACAATCCAACAACAGTTTGGTGAAGAACAATTGATTTTTCTAGCACGATGGAGCACCGTGCCATAAGGCAAAAGTGATAACTAAGTGGCTCAGGGACCAAAACGTTGACATTTTGGGTCCATGGCCTGGAAACTCCCCAGATCTTAATCCCATTGAGAACTTGTGGTCAATCCTCAAGAGGCGGATGGACAAACAAAAACCCACTAATTCTGACAAACTCCAAGAAGTGATTATGAAAGAATGGGTTGCTATCAGTCAGGAATTGGCCCAGAAGTTGATTGAGAGGATGCCCAGTCGAATTGCAGAGGTCCTGAAAAAGAAGGGCCAACACTGCAAATACTGACTCTCTGCATAAATGTCATGTAATTGTCGATAAAAGCCTTTGAAACGTATGAAGTGCGTGTACTTATATTTCACTACATCACAGAAACAACTGAAACAAAGATCTAAAAGCAGTTTAGCAGCAAACTTTGTGAAAACTAATATTTGTGTCATTCTCAAAACTATTGGCCACGACTGTACAGTATTTTGGGACATGAGCATATTACATGAGGCCCTATGGTACCTCCACCTACCTCTGATTTCATATGGAGGTATCGTGCCATGTTCCATAAGTCGCTCTGTTATGCAGAACCATTGCTGTTAGGGGGATACATTTGTAATATGGCACCTTATTTGTGATGGCTGGGGGTCCCAGCAGTCAGACACCTACTAATCAGAAACCTATCAACTATTCTGTGGATAGGTGATAAGTTGCCTTTCTGGGACAACCCTTTAATGCCAAGAATGTGCAGTATTTTGGCAGATGAACATATTCCAGCTCCAGACCCCCATGAGGCCCTACGCTACCTCCATCTACCTCCAATTTCATATGGATGTATTCTGCCACGTTCCATAAGTTGCTCTATTACGTAGCTACTTTTCTTCAGTCAGAAATATTGCTGTTAGGGGGATACATTTGTAATATGGCGCCTTATGGTGCAACATGATCCTGTATGCTGCGTCGAAGCCCCTGGGGCTCCATATGCCATCATAAGGCTTCTGTGCACCCAGTTTTGCCATGAACATGTGGCTGTAGTGTGAACAGATACTTATTTGGCTACATGTAAGGCCTCTTTCACACGACAGTATGTCCATTTCAGTGTTTTGCGGTCCGTTTTTCACGGATCCGTTGTTCCGTTTTTTGCTTCCGTTGTGGTTCCGTTTCCGTTCCGTTGTTCCGTTCCGTTTTTCCGTATGGCAAATACAGTATACAGTAATTTCATATAAAAAATTGGGCTGGGCATAACATTTTCAATAGATGGTTCCGCAAAAAACGGAACGGATACGGAAGACATACGGATGCATTTCCGTATGCATTCCGTTTTTTTGCGGACCCATAGACTTTAATGGAGTCACAGAACGTGATTTGCGGCCAAATATAGGACATGTTCTATCTTTCAACGGAACGGAAAAACGGAAATACGGAAACGGAATGCATACGGAACACATTCCGTTTTTTTTGCGGAACCATTGAAATGAATGGTTCCGTATACGGACCGTATACGGACCGCAAAAAACGGCCCGCAAAACGGAAAAAAAAAACGGTCGTGTGAAAGAGGCCTAAGCGTCAGATGGAGGCAGCAAGTGCTTCTCTTGCTCGCCTCATTGGCATGTGTGACATCTTTGCAGAGAGTGTCATTTTCCTGGTGTATAATATCCACTTTAATCAACATATGTTCTGATTCTATTTATACAGCGCAGGCATCTGCACTGGAAGAAAACAATTAGGGCCGAGACACCTGGGGAGACCCTTTCCTTCTCCCCGCCATCCTCTAGATATCCCTTATCCTTGTCTTGCGATAATCAAGAGGTGCCAGATGCTGGAGGATGCGGCTTTATTATCAATGTTCTAACAATTTCTGCATCCCAGATCTATCTCTAATTGTTGAACTAATTCTTCATCGAGAGTTCTCCCACAATGCACCAAGTCTCCGACACTTTCTGTCTCCTGAGAGATGAGATCACTTCAATTTAGAAGAAGAAAGGAGATTAAAAAAAAATGAGCAAGGGGCTGAGGGAGATTAAATGAGGGGGGATTTCATGTTCTTGCTTGCTGAAGGCATTTGAATAGATTTTTGTATAGATGCAACAAGGGGGAGAAAATCTCTAATCGAGGAAACAAGGGGACAGCAAGTATTTTACACACTGTCAGGGGTCGAAAGGGTGGGGCACTTGGGTGTTAGTGCTTTGTGTCAGTGGTAGGACGAGCAGTGAATACAATGCAGTATGAAATTAATACTCATGGAGAAAGAAACGTTTCCAAAGATATGAGGGAGATTTTTGTAAATTAAGAGACCTTTTCATTGAGTATAGTGTCCAAGATTGTCCTAATGCATTAGAAAGGGTCAGAATAAGGTTGGTTGGAGTGTCTATCCCACCTTTGGGTCTCAGTACCCCCGAACTAATCCCAGGGGTAGACTGGGAATTTAAAGTGGCCCTGGAAAAAAATAAAAATAAAACCGTCCCGAAGTTGTAGGTGAGTCTACAGACAGAAGGCAAGTCTACCAAAAGACTGTCCATTGACAGAAGGCAGGACAAAACAAGCCACAAGTAGGCAGGAACAACAGATGTAGGGGGGGGGGGGCAGCAATACCATAGTGCAGTACAAAATACCGCCATAGCAGAACCAAATACCACAGCACAGCATAAAATAATACCCTATCACCATACTAAGAATGGTAATACAGTTGGATTCAGGCCCCTGCGCATCGGTCCAACAGGAAATTTCCCTGTATGGTATATGGCCAGTCTGCCCCTGCCCAACCCTCTGTCTGAGCTTCATATAGGAGAAGTGGCCAAGCATGTGTGACCCCTCTGAAGTCTGAGAGTTATAAAAAAAGAGACACTCTCGTGTACTGTAGGTTCCTGGTAGGAGGACACTACTAGAGGATACACGTCTAATATTTTATACTGCTTGATCTGTCTTGACATCCAGTTTACATGTTTCATGAATCTGTTTTTAAGAATATCTTGGACATGATGTGGCAGGAACAAGTGTCTGTCTTTTCTATGTAGAGCCTTCTGGAAGGAGGATAGATCCAAGCTAGCTGTGAGCTCCAGCATCCTGTCTAGTCTGAGGAGTGTAGTAATGCATTTATGAGGAGAAAACTGTTGATAAGAGTTGATAAGGAATTGAATCTAGGGAATATTTAATACACTTTCCTCTACATATATATACAGTACAGACCAAAAGTTTGGACACACTTTCTCATTCAAAGAGTTTTCTTTATTTTCATGACTATGAAAATTGTAGATTCACACTTAAGGCATCAAAACTATGAATTAACACATGTGGGATTATATACATAACAAAAAAGTGTGAAACAACTGAAAATATGTCATATTCTAGGTTCTTCAAAGTAGCCACCTTTTGCTTTGATTACTGCTTTGCACACTCTTGGCATTCTCTTGATGAGCTTCAAGAGGTAGTCACCTGAAATGGTCTTCCAACAGTCTTGAAGGAGTCCCCAGAGATGCTTAGCACTTGTTGGCCCTTTTGCCTTCACTCTGTGGTTCAGCTCACGCCAAACCATCTCGATTGGGTTCAGGTCCGGTGACGGTGGAGGCCAGGTCATCTGGCGCAGCACCCCATCACTCTCCTTCATGGTCAAATAGCCCTTACACAGCCTGGAGGTGTGTTTGGGGTCATTGTCCTGTTGAAAAATAAATGATGGTCCAACTAAACGCAAACCGGATGGAATAGCATGCCGCTGCAAGATGCTGTGGTAGCCATGCTGGTTCAGTATGCCTTTAATTTTGAATAAATCCCCAACAGTGTCACCAGCAAAGCACCCCCACACCATCACACCTCCTCCTCCATGCTTCACGGTGGGAACCAGGCATGTAGAGTCCATCCGTTCACCTTTTCTGCGTCGCACAAAGACACAGTGGTTGGAACCAAAGATCTCAAATTTGGACTCATCAGACCAAATCACAGATTTCCACTGGTCTAATGTCCATTCCTTGTGTTCTTTAGCCCAAACAAGTCTCTTCTGCTTGTTGCCTGTCCTTAGCAGTGGTTTCCTAGCAGATATTGTACCATGAAGGCCTGATTCACACAGTCTCCTCTTAACAGTTGTTCTAGAGATGTGTCTGCCGCTAGAACTCTGTGTGGCATTGACCTGGTCTCTAATCTGAGCTGCTGTTAACCTGCGATTTCTGAGGCTGGTGACTCGGATGAAGTTATCCTCTGCAGCAGAGGTGACTCTTGGTCTTCCTTTCCTGGGGCGGTCCGCATGTGAGCCAGTTTCTTTGTAGCGCTTGATGGTTTTTGTGGCTGCACTTGGGGACACTTTCAAAGTTTTCCCAATTTTTCGGACTGACTGACCTTAATTTCTTAAAGTAATGATGGCCACTCGTTTTTCTTTACTTAGCTGCTTTTTTCTTGTCATAATACAAATTCTAACAGTCTATTCAGTAGGACTATCAGCTGTGTATCCACCTGACTTCTCCACAATGCAACTGATGGTCCCAACCCCATTAATAAGGCAAGAAATCCCACTTATTAAACCTGACAGGGCACACCTGTGAAGTGAAAACCATTTCAGGTGACTACCTCTTGAAGCTCAAAGAGAATGCCAAGAGTGTGCAAAGCAGTAATCAAAGCAAAAGGTGGCTACTTTGAATAACCTAGAATATGACATATTTTCAGTTGTTTCACACTTTTTTGTTATGTATATAATTCCACATGTGTTAATTCATAGTTTTGATGCCTTCAGTATGAATCTACAATTTTCATAGTCATGAAAATAAAGAAAAATCTTTGAATGAGAAGGTGTGTCCAAACTTTTGGTCTGTACTGTAGGTCACAGGCCTCACGGCCAAAGAATAAATCTTAGGCTTGTGGCCTGACCTAGCCATTTATGCCGCTGACCTGACCAGTGCTCAGTCTGAGGAGGAGGGCAGGGTATGGTCTGGGAGGAGAATACTTCGGTTATGGGCCTTTATTGCTTGGACTAAGTCTTAGGGTATGGCCACAAGGAGTGGCCGTGCTGCAGTCAGGTTGCAGTGTGCTGCGGTTAAGAGCCACGCAGCCACTTAGACACAGATGACTTTGATTTAACTAATAAAGATCGCACTGTATAGTCTCCCCATTGTTAACCCTTTCATGACCAAGGGTCATTGATGCCCCAGTGTCCAGGTCAAAATTTTCAAATCTGACATGCGTCACTTTATGTGGTAATAGCTTTGGAACACTTTTACTTATCCACGTGACACATTGTACGTCATATATTTGAGTCAATATATTTCACCTTTATTTATGAAAAAATCCCAAATTTACCAAAAATTAGGAAAAATTCACAATTTTCCAAATTTCAATTTCTCTGCGTCTAAAACAGAAAGTGATACCTAATACAATATTTATTACTTAACATTTCCCATATGTCTACTTTATGTTGGCATCATTTTGGAAATGTCATTTTATTTTTTTAGGGCGTTAGAAGACTTAGAAGTTTAGAAGCAATTCTTACAATTTTTAAGAAAATTTCCAAAACCCACTTTTTAAGGACTAGTTCAGGTCTGAAGTCACTTTGTGGGGCTTACATAGTGGAAACCCCCATAAATGACCCCATTGTAGAAACTACACCCCTCAAGTTACTCAAAACTGATTTTACAAACTTTGTTAACCCTTTAGGCGTTCCACAAGAATTAAGGGAAAATGGAGATGAAATTTAAAAATTTCACTTTTTTGGCAGATTTTCCATTTTATATATTTTTTTTCTTTAACACATTGAGAGTTAACAGCCAAACAAAACTCAACTCAATATTTATTACCCTGATTCCGCGGTTTACAGAAACACCCCACATGTGGTCGTAAACTGCTGTACGGGCACACGGCAGGGCGAAGAAGGAAAGGAATGCCATACGGTTTTTGGTAGGCAGATTGTGCTGGATTGGTTTTCTGAACGCCATATGTTTTTTATTTTTCTGCCGATCGTCTTGTGCAGGGGCTCGTTTTTTGCAGAAAGTGTTGAGGTTTTTATTGGTACCATTTTTGGGTACATAGGATTTTTTGATCATTCATTATTACACTTTATAGGGCAAGGTGACCCAAAAATTGGCTGTTTTGGAACAGTTTTCATTTATTTATTTTTACAGAGTTCATCTGAGGAGTTAGGTCATGTGATTGTTTTATAGAGAAGATCGTTACGGACGTGGCAATACCTAATATGTATACTTTTTCTTATTTATTTAAGTTTTACACAATAATAGTATTTCTGAAACCAAAAAAATTATGTTTTAGTGTCTCTATAGTCTGAGAGCCATAGCTTTTTTATTTTTTGGGCGATTGTCTTAAATAGGGTATCATTTTTTGCGGGACGAAGTGACGGTTTGATTGGTACTATTTTGGGGGTCATAAGCCTTTTTGATCGCTTGCTGTTGCACTTTTTGTGATGTAAGGTGACAAAAATAGCTTTTTTGGCACTGTTTTTTTTATTTTATTTTTATGGTGTTTATCGGACGGGGTCAATCACGTGATATATTTATAGAGACGGTCGTTACGGACGCGGTGACACCTAATATGTGTATTTTATTTTATTTTTTCATTTTTTTATAGGAAAAGGCAGTCTTTTTTTTTTATTTACATTTTAATTTATTTATTGATTTATTTTTACTTTTATTATTTTCACTTTTTTTTTTATCAGTTCCCTCTTGGATCTTGAAGATCCAGTGGGGCTGATAGTTGTACTATACTTTGCAATGCTCTTGCATTGCAAAGTATAATACTTCCAGACTGCCTGTAGGTGGCAGCACTGGACACCTTTGCCATGGCAACCGGACGCTTTTGCAAAGCGTCCGGTTGCCATGGCAACCATCGGGCGCTGCGATCACAGCGCTGCAGCCCCGATGGTGGAGAGAGGGAGCCCCCTCCCTCTGTTAACCCGATGGATGCCGCAACCGCAGCATCTATCGGGTTACAGGAGAGTGTCAGCATAGAGCTGACACTCTGCTGATGGCGGCGGCTCAGGAATGGAGCCGCCGCCATCACACACACAGAATGGGGAATCGGGGGGTAGGGACAATATTGAGGGAGACTGGGGCAGGAGGGGCGGCCAGAAAATTAATGCAGGGGGCGGGGAGGGGGCGGACCGCATGCCAATCAGGGCAGGAGGAAGCACATGAGCGCCGGCTGGGAACAGATCAGCGAGGCACAGATCGGGGTAGGGGGGGACCACAGAGGGGCACCAAAGGCTTGGAGGATCGGGGGGCATGAGGAACACTATCAGCTTATGCACTAAAATTAATAAAGCGCAAGTGCTAGGGGCCACACACGGCTAGCCACCCACCTAATGACAGTATCCCATTATAAAAAGACTGACATGTTGTTCTTATCATTTAACCCTGCCGCTCTTATAGCTCCAGTCTGCATAATCCACCTTGCTTCCCTCTGCAGGAGCAGGCGATGCCGATCACCCCCTCTAGGGATGGGTCGGACATGCTCTACTCCAGCAAAGGAAAGACAACGCGGATAGGCATCAAGGGCGGTGCGGATGAGCTCGATCAAACATGGGCAACCTCTGCTCGACCGTATAGAGCCGACATGTTCACGGATACGTTCAAATAGAGGGCGGATTGTTTTGCCAATGTAGAAACGTTTACAGGTGCAAAAGACTACATATACATAGGGTGTACGGCAATTGATAAAATCACGTACATTGTGTTTGGTTCCTCCTATCTGTAATCCCTTACTACAGGTATTGAGTGCACAGAAAGAACAGTGACCACATCTATAATTCCCTCTGGGTTTCTTAAGCCAGCTCTCTTCCTGAGGCGTACTAAATACACTTCTGACCAGCTTGTCCTTGAGGGTGGGACACCTTCTAAATGTGACTAGGGGTCGTTGGTTGGAGAAGTTGCTCAAAGAGGGGTCCCCCTTCAACAAATCCCAATTCTCATTGATGGCCTGCCTAATTGCGTCGGCGGCAGGGCTATACTTAAAAGAAAAGGCGAAGCGCGGGGTGTGGCGTTTCTTTTCTTTTCCGTAAGTAAATAATTACGGTCCAGTTTAGCGGCCCTACATAGGGCTGCTGAGATGCTTCTCGATGGATAACCCCAGTCCAACAGCCTGTCTCTAAACTCCCCAGCTTGCCTGTGAACTATGCATCGGTATCATTGATCCTCCGTAAACGGACGAATTGTCCGTACGGAACAGCACGCTTGACCGATGGCGGGTGGAAACTGGTCTGGTGGAGGAGCGAATTAGTCGCCGTCGGCTTACGGTAGCCACTGGTATGCACAGCGCCATCTTTTATAGTAATGCGCACATCCAGGAAATCGAGGGACCCACTACCAAAATTGATGGTGAATCTCATATTCATCTGGTTGCGCGTGTTGAGGTAATCTACAAATGCACGGCAAGACGTTTCACTCCCTGACCAGACCAGAAAATTATCATCCACATATCTTAAAAACAGATGGATAGACTGCAGGAAGGGGTTATCCACCGAGAAGATATACGTCTCTTCAAATACCGCCAGGTACAGGTTGGCAAATGTGCACGAAACGGGTGTGCCCATTGCGGTACCTAGTACCTGGCGGTACCACTGACCGTCGAACTGGAAGACGTTATTTGTGAGAACGAGATCCAGTGCTTCATGGATAATGTTTTTAAACACCACATGCTTATCGCTTCTATTAAGGGTAAAGTTGATAGCCCTGAGTCCTAGATCGTGGGGGATTCTAGTGTATAGGCTTTCAACATCTAAGGACACCAGGCTAAACTCACTCACCTGAGTGCCTGGAGAAAGTCGCCCGTGTCCTTTAGATATGTGGGGGTACTTGCTAGCAGCGGTCTAAGGAGCCAGTCAATATAGCCAGACAAGGGCTCAGTCACTGACCCGATCCCGGCAATGATGGGACGGCCCTGGGGTCGGGTCAGTGACTTGTGAATTTTTGGCACAAAGTACCAAATAGGGACCTTGGGGTGTGCAGGGATGAGTCGGTCTATCATGCCTTTTGATAAAAAACCAGCCAATATGTACTGGTTTATTAGTGCAAAAAGCTTAGACGAGATCCCTGGAACGGGGTCCCCCCTGAGCTTGGAATAACACTGTCTTGTCTTCTAATTGCCTGCACGCCTCCTCTAGGTAATATTCCCTAGGCATCAGGACCACATTCCCTCCCTTGTCGGCCAGTTTTATTACGATGTTGTCCTGTTTATTCAACCACACGAGAGCGCGAGATTCTTCTGCCGTAAGGTTCGAAGGTGCCACCGGGTATATCAGCGCACGCATTTCTCTCAACACTCGCTTGTGGAACAGGTCTATCGCCGAGTCGGCCGGCATGGGAGGAAGGAAGGCGGACCTGATGCCCCCTGTATACTTATCAAGCTGGCCCTGGTTGCCCGAGGGCTCCTCTGGCTCCATACTAGACAAAAAATGAATACATGCTATCTCCTCCTCACTGAATCTGCCTTTTATGGAATGGAAATCAGTTAGGGTCATTGTTGCTGGGACTATTCGTCCGTTTACGGAGGATCAATGATACCGATGCCGGGTTCCACATGCAAGCTGGGGAGCTTAGAGACAGGCTGTTGGACCGGGGTTATTCATCGAGAAGCATCTCAGCAGCCCTATGTAGGGCCGCTAAACTGGACCGTAATTCTTTACTTACAGAAAAGAAAAGAAACGCCACACCCCCGCGCTTCGCCTTTTCTTTTAAGTATAGCCCTGCCGCCGACGCAATTAGGCAGGCCATCAATGAGAATTGGGATTTGTTGAAGGGGGACCCCTCTTTGAGCAACTTCTCCAACCAACGACCCCTAGTCACATTTAGAAGGTGTCCCACCCTCAAGGACAAGCTGGTCAGAAGTGTATTTAGTACGCCTCAGGAAGAGAGCTGGCTTAAGAAACCCAGAGGGAATTATAGATGTGGTCACTGTTCTTTCTGTGCACTCAATACCTGTAGTAAGGGATTACAGATAGGAGGAACCAAACACGTTGTACGTGATTTTATCAATTGCCGTACACCCTATGTTGTATATGTAGTCTTTTGCCCCTGTAAACGTTTTTACATTGGCAAAACGATCCGCCCTCTATTTGAACGTATCCGTGAACATGTCGGCTCTATACGGTCGGGCAGAGGTTGCCCACGTTTGATCGAGCTCATCTGCACCGCCCACGATGCCTATCCGAGTTGTCTTTCCTTTGCTGGAGTAGAGCATGTCCGACCCATCCCTAGAGGGGGTGATCGGCATCACCTGCTCCTGCAGAGGGAAGCAAGGTGGATTATGCAGACTGGAGCTATGGGAGCGGCAGGGTTAAATGATAAGAACGACATGTCAGTCTTTTTATAATGGGATACTGTCATTAGGTGGGTGGCTAGCCGTGTGTGGCCCCTAGCACTTGCGCTTTATTAATTTTAGTGCATATTCCCAGCTACAATGTGTTTTGCATATACATTATAGTTTGCACAATTGTGCCTCAATTGTATTGATATACATATTCCTTTGTCATATGTGTATGCGTTTGCAGCCACAAAGTAATTTGCATGTGCATCACAATTTGCACAATTGTATTCTATTATACCTCCTTGCATACTGCCTTGACATTTACATTTGCATCTGTCTCCGTTGTTAATGTTTTTAAAGTTCTCACGTCACAGATCCACGGCGCACAGCTGTAGCCGATGGTGCCAGCTGCTCTTAGTCTGCCCCTATAAAGCGATTTTGCACGCGAAACGGACGTAGCCGCTCCTTTTGCTACAGTGTGTCCGCCCCAGGATCCTACTTGAACTATCTTCTCAGGAAGTTTTCGAATAAAGCTGCAACATTATTTTAACTCCGGTGAGTGACGTGAATTTCTTTCTTCCTTCTCTTCATATTATGAAGCAATTAACAATGAAGACCAACTATACAGTGCAGCCTTGATTAGTTAAATGAAAGGTAGCTGCAGGCTAATTGGTCACGCGGTTCTTGACCACAGCACACCTGCAACCCGACTGCATCATTGCCTCTTCGTGTGGCTGTACCCTTAGCATTCCAGGCCAACTTAACATCTCTTGCAGCCAACATTGCTGCTTGTGATTTGGAGTTTTTCACCTTGCCATGGAAACTGCAGAAATTAGAGATATTTGTGAACTCCTGAGCTGCAAATGCATAGCAGTTAAATTGCTGTTTGAGTAATTGTTTAAAGAGAAACAGAATCGGACTTGTAAGATTGTGTGCCTCCATCTCGGTCTCCTGCCTATCAATTTGCACATTAACACCAAGGGAACTATGACATGCTGCACCCGAGGGCCGTTCAGGTCCCAGTGTTTAGGAATACTGAATAGTATATTGTGGTTTGATAGTTTTGTGTCACGGTGCTCCTACATGGATACTGTCGCTCCCCGGTTTTGGGCTCCGTAGCATCAAAAGAGCTGTAGTTGGAGGAATAAATCAAATCCAGACTTGGTAAAGTTCAACAGTTTTGCTTGAATAAACTTGGGATAAACTTGTGTCATCCTGACAATATGTGATCTTCCTCTTGGTTCCAGCAGGCTAAAGTTAAACTGGCAGGTGAACTTGAATAATTTGTTTTATATTTCTCTGGTGTGCTAATCTCTGGCTTACAATCTGGTTACTGGACTTTGTAGCAGCTCTGGTATCTTGAGTGGAGTGCCTTTGGCCATTGACCTTCTAGTAATACTCAGTCTATGAATTGCCTGGAGCCATGGTGCTCTATGAGCTGCTTCCCCAGGAAGACTCCTGCTGCATTTAGAGGAGGGTGCTCCCCTCACTGCACCATGTCTGCTCTTCTACCAGCTCTAGCTTCTTGCAACCACACCCTTGGTAGGAAGAATACTAGCCCACTTCCGCCCAAAAGGTGGGAGAATGGAATGGTAAATTCCTTTCTAACTAAAGATCTCTCTCTGCCAGATACACTGCCATTTGCTGGACATCCAGGCACAGTGCATGAAATACAATACATAATGTAACGTACCGGGGTCCCGCTGGGAACCCCTGAGACATCAGGCAAGGCAAGACACGGCAAAACAGGCTACGGAACAGGTAAACTTAAACGCAAGGTAACAAGCACATAACAATGACAAACGTGCTGCAGAGTACTGTTACAGCTCAGCGGGTGAAACCCACTGTGCTACTGACGGAATGTACCCTGAAGGGGCATGACTAAGCAGCTACCTGGATTTAACTAGAGCCCCTGATGGTGGAGATAGACTTTGTCGTTAGAGTAGCTGCCGGGTGCCACTCCAGAGCCGCACCCGTACAGTAGCAACTGGTCAGGAGGACCAGGAGATACCTATGAAGGTATCTACAGTAGTAGAGGCATGAACCGAAATACAGGCATGACAGAAACCAGGAAAAGACAGGACAGAGCCAGAAGCAGTTACCTGCGCCGCAAGCAGTGGGAGCTAAGCGGCCCCAGGCAGAGCTTCACATGGATGGCGATTCCCCCTCCAGGGAAGCTAGGAACCCACTTCCGCAGGAAAACAAACAGACATAAACAGAAGCAGAGTAGACTGCCACAAACAAGAACAGAAACAGGCATAAGAGAAACATATGCAGAGTAGCTCTGCTAGGCTATAGACAGAACATGGCATACAAACAGAAAGAAAACAACAATGCAGAGCAAGGCGGAACCACACCAAAGTATGGCAGACAGAACCCCAAGGATCAGCAGCAAGTGGAAAAACAAAGCATAGCAAGAAACAGACTCACAGAACAGAACCAGGAAGACTGACCCAGAAACACACGGATCACAGGGAGAAATACCCGCCCAACGAGTGCACCTGTGAGGAACACACCCATAGGGCAACTCAGGGGGATTAACCGTTACAGGTCAGGGAACCAGAACACAGCACAAGGCTGCAGTACCGACTGTGGCCCATGGCAACCAGGAACACATAACATGGCGTTGCCCTTGGCAACCAGGATACACGGATACAAACACAGACACAGTCAAAGGGGTACACACGTACATGGGCAGGTTCACACCAGATACCACAGCCAGCACGCAGCACCTAGCAACCAGCCTGCACAGGATTTTGGCTTGCAGCCGGTACGCCAGGGCACATGCAGCCAGCCTGCACGGCATCACACGGCACGGTGAACCGCACCGTGACACATAAGTTACTTAGCAATGTTATTAAAGCACAGTATAAAAGGACCTGGAAATAAATACATACTGTAGGTGACATTGTTAGCCATTAGGACAGTAGCTAGTGTAGTATGGTAATGCTCGCTCTGGGGTACTACAAAACCCCAACTTTCACCAGCAGGACACTCTACACAGGGTGTGCCCCAGAATTACTCCTACTCCCATAATCTCAAGTGTGACCCCTTATCACTACACCAGTCCTAAAAGTGAGGGGCATTTGGAGGAGAGAGACTCAGCCACTGTGAGCACTGTGACTACCACTTACATCCTGTCCACTGCTACTCTCATCCTCTCCACATTCCCCCTGGGCTGCTGCATTTAGGCTGGGTTCAGACCTGAGCATTTTACAGCGCGTTCCTACGCGCTGTAAAACGCTCAACAGGCAAGAACCAATGCTTCCCTATGGGAATGGTTCTCACCTGAGCGTTTTACAGCGCGTACGATCGCGCTGTAAAACGCCCGACGCCCCAAGAAGTACATGAGCTTCCTTGGGGCGTCTTGTCGCGCGTTCCCGTACATAGACTTTAGCGGGCATTCGCTTGTCTCTGTATGCGCGATTGCAAACGCCCGTACAATCGCGCATACAGAGCGATCCATCACGAACGCTCAGGTCTGAACCCAGCGTTAGACTTGAACCATTAAGGGAGCCCTCTTACGATAGGATGTAGGGGTTGCCGTGGCTGGAAGAGTATGCACTATCCATATAAATAGTGACTTCTAGACGGGTAGCTGTTGGGCAAATTGGAAAACGTTCAAAAGTTTCTGCATTGAGCTACATGAAAAGGGGCTTCTTTGTACCTGGTTCACCCAATCCAGTTATGATTTTAACTTTTGGATTGAAAGAACTGCCTTGGGAAGAGAAGGTGGGAGGTAGAAGCCCCAAGGTATGTGCTTTGTATGTCTTTTTCTTTAATCTGGCAATGCTACCAGAGGGTAGTTTGGGGAGCATTACCCAGGGGACCACTTTATAACTAAAAGACCATATCACACATTGACATCAACATACCACATTCTCCAAAAACAACCCTCCCCCTTTGTTATTTAAAAGAGCTTATGCAAAGGAGATGCCCCCTTTAACATTGTCCGGTTAGTGACATCTTGAGGAAGTGTCACCCCCAATAGCAGGTGACGTCTCTAAAACCTTGGATGGGGTGCACTGTACCCCACTGGATTGGCACGGACACTTTTTGGTGCACACAAGAAACATTTATTTACTTCACTTACAGGCACATTATTCTTTGAGCTTACTGTCACTTTAAGTGGTACACAAGCATAATAGTTACATTCTCTGCACGAGGGACAAAACGTGGTGGTTACTCTCAGGTGGCAAAGTCTATGTACAATGACAAAACAGTTGCAAAAGAAACTCAACAGTCTCTGATGAGGCATAATGGTCAGGTTGGTTCCAAAATGGTTGTTGGCTAGTGGCCAAACCTTCTGTGCCAAACCTTCTGTGCCACTGTTCTGGGACCACCACTATTTGTAGGATGAGGGTATTTTGCAGCTGCCGATCCTGTATTGGACACTCTGGTGTTAATACCTGTAATTACTGTATGTTCTATACTTTTCTGATGCCTTATCTAGGCTAAGGGATCACTAGTCTTAGTACAATGCTCTAAGGCAAAAAACAGCTACTGGCTCCCTTGCAAACAGTCTCTCAGGTTCACCAACCTGTGCAGCTCTCTCACAATCTCAGAGTGTCCCCTCTAAGGTGCTTTTTTCTCCAGGACTAGTGTTGAGCGATTCCAAGCTGTAAAGTTCAGGTCCGTACCGAACTTTGCGAGATCGGGTAGCCAGACCCGAACTTTCCTGGAAAAGTTTGGGTTTGAGTTCAGTGTTTGGGCATTTAATAAAGCTTTTGAAAGGCTGCGGGATAGCCAATGAACAAGCTTTTAAGCTGTGGGCACTTAGAAGCCATCACAGCCTTGCTTAGGAATGGCATGGCTGTGATTGGCCAGTGCATCATGTGACCCAGCCTTTATACAAGCTGGGTCACATGTAGCACCGCCCATCAGCTCTGAGTAGACCAGGGACAGGAAGCAGGCAGTTGAGGCGAGGGAGAGTGTTAGGAATCTAGCTATTTGTTGTGTGGCTGACCTATAATGATTTTTTGTGGGTGCAATTAGGGCTGCAGTAAACAATTATTTTAGAAATCGAGTATTCTACAGATTATTTTTATGATTAATCGAGTACTCTAATAAGAAAAAAATGAATTATTAAACAGTTTTCCTTTATAAAAACTCATTAGACCCCCTGCCATCAGTCCCCAACACCATTTGTCGTCCCCCCCTGTGTGATCAGCCCAAGTGCTTCAGTTCCCCCCAGCTCCACTATCCCCCAGTGCCATCAGCTCCACTATCCCCCAGTGCCATCAGCTCCACTATCCCCCAGTGCCATCAGCTCCACTATCCCCCAGTGCCATCAGCTTCACTATCCCCCAGTGCCATCAGCTCCACTATCCCCCAGTGCCATCAGCTCCACTATCCCCCAGTGCCATCAGCTTCACTATCCCCCAGTGCCATCAGCTCCACTATCCCCCAGTGCCATCAGCTCCACTATCCCCCAGTGCCATCTGCTTCACTATCCCCCAGTGCCATCAGCTCCACTATCCCCCAGTGCCATCAGCTTCACTATCCCCCCAGTGCCATCAGCTCCACTCCCCCAGTGTATTCAGCTCTCCCCCACCCCAGAGGCATCAGCTCTTTGTGCCAGCAGCTCTCCCTCCCTTGTCCCAGCAGCTCTCTCCCCCTTGTGCCAGTAGCTCTCCCCCCTTGTGCCATCATCTCCCCCTTGTGCCATCATCTCCCCCCTTGTGCCAGCAGCTCTCCCCCTTGTGCCATCATCTCCCCCCTTGTGCCAGCAGCTCTCCCCCCCTTGTGCCAGCAGCTCTCCCCCCCTTGTGCCAGAAGCTCTCCCCCCCTTGTGCCAGCAGCTCTCCCCCCTTGTGCCAGCAGCTCTCCCCCCTTTGTGCCAGCAGCTCTCTCCCTTTGTGCCAGCAGCTCTCCCCCCCCCCTTGTGCCAGCAGCTCTCCCCCCTGCTCCTCCTGGCGCCCGGAGTGCACAGCGTTATTGGTTGCTATGACTCTGTGCACTCCAGGCGCCCGGCCTTAGTCGCACCAACTTACCTTTCCAGCAGCGGTGCCGCCGACTCCATCGTTCCGTGCTGCTCTGCGTCACACAGCGTACATCAGGAGTTTAGTGCAGCGTGGGACCATGGACGTTCTGTGGAGTGTCCGGAGGCCCCCTGCTGGAAAGGTGAGTATTACAGGCCAGCGGGAGACCACAGAGCGGGAGTAATAGCAAGCACTTCACTCCCGCTTCGTGGTCGAATCTTTGATGCAAAAAAATTTGCATTGAGGATTTTTTTGTGTCGAGTTACTCAATTAAATCAAGTAATCGTTTCAGCCCTAGGTGCAATACACCAGCTTTGCACCCCTGACACAGAAATATAATAATAAATCTGGCTGTTAATTCTGTGGGTGACCTATAGTGATTTTTGTGGGTGCAATGCATCATTTTTGTACCCCTGACACAAAAATATAATAGTTAATCCGTTTGTTAGTTCGATGGGTGACATATACCCATTTTTGGTGTTAGATACACGTGCACTTTATACGTGACAGGGAAATTAATATAGTTTATCTAACTGTTTGTTCTGCCGGTAACACATAGCCATTTTTGATGTGAGATATAGTGATAAGCGGCAGGGGTCATATTCGAATTCGCAATATTTCACTAATATTTTGTAGAATATTCGGCGAATATACGCGAATTCGAATATTCGTTATATTCTACGAATTTTTCTTGTAGAAAAAAAATCGACATGGTAATGATTGCATAATATGCAAATTTTCGTAATGCAAATTTTTATTGCAAATTTTTCAATTGCCGAGCAAAAACATTATTCCTCCTTAGTTCTTGCTTGTGGGCCAATGAGTCATAGCACTATATCGAATATATTATTTTTTTCGAATATTCGTAGTATTATAAAGCAAGAATATATAGCAATGAAAAAAATTACAACTATTAGACAAAGAAGATTATAGCACTATATTAGCTAAATTGCTGTATATTAGTTATTTTTTTTATATTTGCTATATATTCTTGTTTTAGAATATTACGAATATTCGAAAAAATGAATATATTTGTTTTTCAAATATTCGTAATATTCCAAAACAAGAATATATAGCAATATAGCAAATATTCGAAAAAAATAAAACGAATATAGAGCAATTTAGCTAATATAGTGCTATAATCTTTTTTTCAATAGTTGAAATTTTTTTCAAATCTGAACATCAGATGAGAAAAAAATTACATCTATTAGACAAAGAAGATTATAGCACTATATTAGCTAAATTGCTCTATATTCGTTTTTTTCGAATATTCGTTATATTGCTATATATTCTTGTTTTTAGAATATTACAAATATTAGAAAAAACTAATATATTCGATATAGTGCTATACAGTATAATTGTTTTTTTAGAATATTCATCATTTTTCACATTTAAAGTCATGATTCCTCCCTGCTTCTTGCTTGTGGGCCAATGAGTCATTGGCCCACAATCTTTTTACTCTGCAATTAAAAAAATTGCAATAAAAATTTGCATTATCAAAATTCGCAATAAAAAAATCTAGAATATTTGAAATTACGAATATATAGCACTATATTCTAAATATTTGCAAATTTTCAAAGTACCTATATTCGCTATAAAAATTTGCAATTCGAATATTCGTGATCAACACTAGTGTGATACACGTGCACTGCATATATGACAGGGAACTTAATATAGTTAATCTGTCTGTTAGTTCGGTGGGTGACATACCCAATTTTGGTGTGAGGTACACCTGCACTGCATATGTGATAGGGAAATTGATATAGTTAATCCGTCTGTTAGTTCGGTGAATGACATACACCAATTTTTGGTGTGAGAAAAAACGTGCACTTTATACGTGACAGGGAAATTAATATAGTTAATATGACTGTTAGTTCGGCCGGTGACATATACCCATTTCTCGTTGCCTCCTGTTGCCTCCTCTTCCTACTCTGCTTCCTCCTCTACCGCCTCCTTATCCAGTCAGCGTAGCACCTTCACCACCAACTTCAGCACAGCTAGGGGGAAACGACAGCAGGCAGTTTTGAAACTTATCTGTTTGGGGGAAAAGCCCCACACCACGCAGGAGCTGTGGACAAGCATGCAACAATAGACCGATGAGTGGTTGGTGCCGCTGAGCCTCGAGCCTGGCCTGGTGGTGTGCGATAATGGGCGAAATCTCGTAGCAGCTCTGGGGCTAGCCGATTTAACGCACATCCCTTGCCTGGCGCATTGCTGATTTTGGTGGTGCAGAGGTTACTGAAAAAAAATATCAGGGCTGCTGCAGAAAGTGCGGTCCGTCTGTGCGCGCTTTCAGCATTTTCACCCAGAGTAACTTTGGCCTTCCTGCTCACAGCCTAATATGCGACTAACCCACAAGGTGGAACGCCACCTTGCACATGCTGGAGAGACAATAGTGGAGTTTCAGCTGCAGCACGCATGGGTGAGTCGCTCTGCAGAACAGCACCACTCACCACCAACGAGTGGGCCTCCATGCGGGATGTGTGTTCCGTGTTGCAATGTTTTGAGTACTCCACCAACATGGCCAGTGACGATGACGCAGTCCTCAGCGTTACTATCCCACTTCTATGTCTCCTTGAAAAAACACTTTGGACGATGATGGAAGAGGATGTGGCAGAAGAGGAAGAGGGATAATTTCCACGGTTATCAGGCCAGTCATTCACAAGTGGTCTGGAGGGTGGGTTCCTGCATCAACAGAGGCCAGGTACACAACTGTCCTCATCCTGCACAGTTCTGCAGGATGAGGAGGAGGAGGATGATGAGGAGGAACCGTGTTCACAGCTGGGTGGCACCCAAAGCAGCTTATGGGCATCAATGGAGCGTGGCTGAGGGGATACAGAGGACACAGATGATGCACCTCCCACAGAAGACAGCTTGTCGTCTGCCTGGCACACATGCATGAGCGACTACATGCTGCAGTGCCTGCGCAACGACCACAGAGTTGCCCACATTCTAACCAGTGCTGATTACTGGGTGGCCATGCTGCTGGATCCCCGCTACAAGGACAACGTGCTGTCCTTAATTCCATCACTGGAGCGTGATCGGAAGATGCCCGAGTACAAGCGCACGCTGGTAGTCTGGCATTTACACCTGACAGCAGGGGCTCAGTGGAAGCACAAGGCGAAGGCAGAGGAGGAGGAGGAAGAAGTCGCCAATGCATCTGGGGCACCACCAGCACCTCAGAAGGGAGGGGTAGCATGGCCGAAATGTGGAAAAGCTTTGCCAGCATGCCACAACAACCAGTACCACCAGCTAATGGAATGTCTTAGCAGGAGGCAGCATTTCAGAAACATGGTGGAACAGTACCTGTGCACACGACTACACGTACTGACTGATGGGTCTTCCCCATTCAACTTCTGAATCTCCGAATTGGGCACATGGGTTGAGCTTTCCCTTTATGCCTTGGAGGTGCTGGCCTGCCCTGCAGCGAGTGTATCATCCGAACATGTATTTAGCACGGCAGGGGATAATCATAGACAAGCGCAGCCACCTGTCCACAGCCAACATGGACAAGCTCACGTTCATTAAAATGAACCAGGCATGGATCCCACACAACTTGTCCGTACCTTGTGCTGAGTAGACAAGTATACCAACCGCACCTAGCCATTGTTATACTCCAGAATACTTTGCATTCTCTTTTCTATTTCCCAATGTTTTGGGGTCTTCCCAAGTTTATAAAAATAAAAAATAAAAAAAATAAAGGAAAAAATAAAAATAACAACAAAAACAATGTTTGCTACCTCCACCTCCTCCTCCACCTACACCACCACGTCTACTGCCTCCTCAACCCTCTACTCCACTTTGACCTCCGCTTCCTATAGTAGTTCAAGATTATTAAGTCATTTCTCGATCCACATTTGTTTGCACGGCAACTGTCCTGTTCTTACCCCCATTTTGCTTCCTTTTGCAGCCCTCTAGCCCTTACTATGACAATTTTAGAGCCATTTTAGTGCACCAAAGTTCAGGTCCCCATTGACTTTAGTTGGGTTCAGGTTCGAGTTCTGGTCAAGTTCCGTTCCCGAATCCGAACTTTGACCCGAAGTTCGTCCGAACCCGGTAAACCCAAACACGGGTCTGCTCATCCCTAATCATGAGAAAAGAAGATTATGGGGAAATACTGAAGCAACATCCCAAGACATCAGTCAGGAAGTTAAAGCTTGGACGAAAATGGGTCTTCCAAATAGACAATGACCCGAAGCATACTGCCAAACTGGTTACAAAGTGGCTTAAGGATAACAAAGTCAATGTTTTGGAGTGGCCATCACAAAGCCCTGATCTCAATCCTATTGAAAACTTATGGGCAAATTTTGTTCCCATTGACTGAATCGGGGACAAAACTGAATTGTCTTCCTCCGGTTTTGAGATCCTATGACGGATCACAATACCAGAAAGCAATGCCAGAAATCCCTTTTTAAGGACAAATGACCTTCACAATCAATGCCTCTCCTTGAATTCTAATAGTGGGGGTCATAAACATTTGGAAAACATAAAGGGGGACATTTACTAAGCATGTTGCACCAGAATTATGGCGTAAAATGAGCCAAAAAGAATGGTGTTTGATTTGGGCCAAATATATCAACTGTTTTCTCCAGAATTTTCACCATAAAGAATGCATCACGCCAGAAATAAAGTATAAATGTCAAAGTGGGCGGGGCTACAAATTGTCACATATTGCGCCTCATTTATCATCCTCTTAACGGTAGAAATTGCTCAAATTGTTGCAGACAATTAAGCCAGCTTATGTGGTGGTGTTTTGTGTAAAAAGTTGCATTTATGGCATAAAGATTTGTCAAAAAGTCACATTTATGAAAAGAAAAAGCAACTTGTCGTGGGAACAAGTGATAAGTGAGTATTAAAACAGAACGCATTTATTTTTATCTAATATACATATAAATTGGCAAAATAACAGGGTTTTGTCAGTAAAGTTCAACAAAAACGTCCCGAATCTGAGACAAAAGTCGCAATTTAAATGTTGCAAATATGCTTGAAAAGTTGCAAATATGTTTCATAAGTCGCAAGTGCGTTCCAGCAAGGGGCGACTGAAGTGGTGCATTTCAGTTTAAAAAAGTTGCATTTTACTGCTATTGGCGTTAAAATGTCGCAAATCGAGAGAAATAGGCGGATAATCAAGTTTACATTTTAAAAGTGTTGTGTGCCTTTTGATATATCAGGTGAAACAAATCACCACTTTTGATTTGAAATGTTAGTATTTTTGTGGCGCAAATTACGCCATTATTGATAAATGTCCCCCCAAAGAGTCCATCCACCGTTGCGGACATTATTCTCCCTCATTTCTCCAATGCATGTACAATTCATGCATTAAATAAGGCATCATTCACATTTGCCTGTGAATTTGTTTCTTAAAACTGCGCACTATATTGCGGTTAGCATGGTTCTATTGTATTACGCGCCAGTCAGTATTTTATATGTGCCTCTATGGAGAATACACGTCTTACTGTAAAATACAAAGTACGTAAAGAGCAATATAAATAATGAGTGCAAATCACATTGCTGAAGGAAAGGCAGTCATCTGTGCTCCGCCGAGGACGATTTATATCTACTTTGATGCATCTATTTTAATTTAACATTTTAAATATCCGATGTAAATTAAGGAAATTCATGTAATTTTACTGCTTGTTTCTCATCAATATCGCCAAGATGTTTAGTGCTTATGTCTAATGACTCATTCATCATCCAAAAGATGCTCCTAAGTGTTCTGAATGACTATAGAAGGAAATGCTCCGCTCCTCTATTATAGCTTCTTCCACTGCTTGATACATTTTCTATTGTACAATATCACTTCAAAGATCTAGCTGTAATTTTCTCTATTCATCTACTGTTTAGTCTGAGTGAAGATTTACTATTTCCTGCTACATTTGACTGAAATCCAACAAGAATCTGCATGATCCATGGACATTAAAGGGGTCTTCAGAGACTTTCATACTGATGACCTATCCTCTGGATTATCTTATCGGTCAAAACATTTAACTTAAGAACGTTGCATTAACTCTTTTAGCTTTAGTCCCCTGGGGTACTGCACTTGTTTATAATGATGTGGACCATTATGAAATAACATGGACATTTAAAGTGGTTTTCAGAGACTTTCATAGTGATGTTCTATCCTCTGGATAGGTCATCAGAATCTGATTGGTGGGGGTCCAATATCAGGGACCCCTGCCTATAAGCTGCTTGAGAAAGCACCAGCGCTCACAGTAGCAGGCTTCCCTCAGCTCACAGCTCAGCCCCATTCACTTCAATAGGCCATGTGACCGATTCATGTGGTATCACATGGCCTAGGCTAAGCTTTGAGAAGGCCACTTCCAAATCATCCTTCTTGGTCTCAATGTCCTAGAAAAGTCAGCAAGATGCAGAGAGAGGAGGATCTGGATGTCCCTAATGTTATTCTAATCAATATTAGATGATGCGGAAAAGGAGGAAAAGCAGATGGCAAAAGAATGGTTCCCCTCCTGTAGGGCAGAAGAATGCTGGGGTTGCCAGAGCTGATTAATATTCTGTGTTTACTGTCAAAAAGCCTGCAGGAGATTGCAGGCGAGAACAGCAATAATATGCATATTGTCCTCCCACCTAACCAGCCGAACCCCATACCAGCAACAAGCCCCTCTTTAAAGGTGCATTGAAGGTGCCGCCAGGACGGTAACAATGAAGGAGGACTATACAGTGCGGTCTTTATGACTAAATGCACTGCAGCGCGGTTCTTCCACGCTGCTTGGCCGCAACCCGCCCACAGCATGGCCGCTACATGTGGCCGTACCTTAAGGCAGAGTGGCTGGGTATACCTGATCTATAACGATTTGTGACAAATTAATACATAACAAATCTAATGTCTTGGCTAACTTTGCCGAAGTTGCCAAATCGAATCTTCAAAACTTCGCTCATCTCTAGCTACCATCATAGCCACTATCACTCCTCCAATTTCCCTTCGCTCCCCTCTCTTGGACTCGCTGCAAAAGATTTAGAACTTCTACTACTTCATCTTAATTATTAACCGGTTTTTTTTAGCCACATCAATTGCAAATAGGTATCTAAATGCAATTAAAAGGTAAAATCTCCGCAGACAAGCCGGGGAAGAGTAGTATTATTTGTTGCACTGCAGAGTCCAATGCCAAGTGTCTGCTGGAATGGTGTAAAGCATGTCGTCATTGGAATTAGGAGCAGTGGAAATGTGTTCTCTAGAGTGATCAATCACCTCTCACTGTCTGAAATCTGATAGATAAGTCTGGATTTGCCAGATGCATAAAGAACGCTATCGGAATATAGAGGACCTACTGCAAAATGTGGTGGAGGCATAGTAGTATGGGGCTGTGTCTCAGGGTTTAGTCCTTATATTTAGGCCACATTCAGATAATCATATGTGTTTTGCGGTCTGAAAATTGCGGATCCGCAAAACACGGATACCTGTTATGTGCTTTCCACATTTTGTGGAACGCACATGGCCGGCCCTATGATAGAAATGCCTATTCTTGTCCACGATTGCGGACAAGAATAGGACATGTTCTAACTTTTTTTTTCAGGGCCACGGAACAAACAATACTTGCGGACAGGAAACGGTGTGCTGCCTGCATCTTTTGCGGCCTCATTGAAATGAATTAGTCCGCACTCGTTCCGCAAAATTGCAGAACGGATGTGGACTCAAAAATATGGTCGTCTGAATCCACCCTAAATGAAGGTTGAGATCAGTGCTACAGAAAACAATGACATTTTACACAATGATCCTTTTACAACTTTGAGTCAATAGTTTAGGGAAGGGCCTTTCCTGTTTCAGCAGAACATCTCATCCAGTGCCTCTGCCAGACCATGCAAATGCTCTTCAAAATATTGTGGGAAGTCTTCTAGAAGAGTGAAGGCTGATACAGCAACAATTTTTAATGATCAGGTTATACTAGTATGATCCATATCACTATATACAAGAGGATATATAACTTATAACAGCTGTACATATATAATTATATAGAGGAGATGCCCAGGTTATACCAGCATGGTCCATATCACTATATAAAAGAAGATGAATTCCTTATACCAGCTGTGCATATATAATTATATACAGTAGATACCTAGGTGATACCAGCATGCTCCATATCATTATATACAAGAAGATGTATAACTTATACTAGCTGTACATATATAATTACATACAGTAGATACCCAGGTTATACCAGCATGGTCCATATCATTATATACAAGAAGATGTATAACTTATACCAGCTGTACATATATAATTATATACAGGAGATACCCAGGTTATACCAGCATGGTCCATATCATTATATACAAGAAGATGTATAACTTATACCAGCTGTGCATATATAATTATAAACAGTAGATACCCAGGTTATACCAGCATGCTCCATATCATTTATATACAAGAAGATGTACAACTTATACCAGCTGTACATATAATTATTATGTACATGAAACCCCCAGGTTATACCAGCATGGTCCATATCACTATATACAAGAAGATGTTTAAAGAGGACCTTTCACTACTCTACAAACTAAAACTAACTATACCTGTGGGCAGAGCGGCGCCCAGGGGTCCCCCTGCACTTACTAGTAAGTTTGGGCGCCGCTCCGTTCGCCCGGTATAGGCTCCGGTGTCTGCGCTCCCTCTGACTGATTTCTTGTAGGAGGCGTGTCCCTTGCTGCACTGCTGGCCAATCGCAGCGCACAGCTCATAGCCTGGCTATGAGCTGTGCGCTGCGATTGGCCAGCAGTGCAGCAAGGGACACGCCTCCTACAAGAAATCAGTCAGAGGGAGCGCAGACACCGGAGCCTATACCGGGCGAACGGAGCGGCGCCCAGACTTACTAGTAAGTGCAGGGGGACCCGTGGGCGCCGCTCTGCCCACAGGTATAGTTAGTTTTTAGTTTGTAGAGTAGTGAAAGGTCCTCTTTAACTTATACCAGCTGTACATATATAATTACATACAGGAGATGCCCAGGTTATACCAGCATGGTCCATATCACTATATACAAGAAGATGTTTAACTTATACCAGCTGTACATATATAATTATATACAGGAGATGCCCAGGTTATACCAGCATGGTCCATATCACTATATACAAGAAGATGTATAACCTTTACCTGCTGTACATATATAATTATATACAGGAGATACCCAGGTTATACCAGTATGGTTCATCTAATATATTAAACTGAGTGTATGTGTTGATGTATGTATGTTTGCTAAAGGAATCCACACTGTCGCATTTACAATCACAAAATGGCACACAGGTAAAACAGGTGTCCGGGGAGGTTTTAGACCAGATCTCAGCTCTCTAGGATGTACCGTTCCTGAGATATTCCCAAAAAATGCATTAGCCAATAGAAGCCTGGTCACATGACTCTTATCGGCCAATAGAAGCTCGCAGGCTGTTAGCCTCCACATACACAGTTTAACTTCAGGTTTCCATAACAACCCAGCCATTTTTATTCACTGCTATAGTTGAGCTTTTACCCCTTTAGGGCCAAGCCATTTTCACCTTAAGGGCCAGACTATTTTTAGCAAATCTGACATGAGTCACTTTATGTGGTAATAACTTTAAAACACTTTTACTTATGCAGGCCATTCTGAGACTGTTTTCTCGTCAAATATTGTACTTCATGGCGGTGGTAAAATTGAGTCAATTTTAATTTTATTTATAAGAAAATACAAAATTTACACAAAATTTGGAAAAATTAGCAAATTAGAAAATTTCAATTTGTCTACTTTTATAATAGATAGTAATAACTCAAAAAATAGTTAGTACTTTACATTACCCATATGTCTACTTCATGTTTGGCTCATTTTGAGAATGCCATTTTATTTGGCAGAAGAAAAGGAATGCCAAATGGTTTTTGTAAGGCAGATTTCGCTGAGATAATTTTAAGCTGCCATGTCACATTTGAAGACCCCCTGATGCACCCCTAGAGTAGAAACTCCAAAAAAGACCCCATTTTGGAAACTACGGCATAGTTGTTACGGACGTGACAATACCAAATATGTATATTTTTTGGGGTTGTTTGTTTCCATTTTACATAATAAAGCATTTTTGAAAAAAATCATGTTTTAGTGTCTGCATATTCTGAGAGCCATATTTTTTTTTTTTTTTTTGGGCGATTGTCTTAGGTAGGTTCTCATTTTTTGCAGTATGAGATGATGGTTTGATTGGTACTATTTTAGGGTGAATATAACTTTTTGATCGCTTGGCATCACTCTTTTTGTGATGCACTGTGAAAAAATTCCTTTTTGACAAACTTTTAATTTTTTTTTTACGGTGTTCACATAAAGGGTTAGGTCGTGTGAAATTTTTATACAGCAGGGTCTTACGGACGCGTCGATACCTTATATGTATACTTTTTGTAATTTATGTAAATTTTACACAATGATATAATTTTTTAAACAAAATAAAATCATGTTTTAGTGTCTTCATAGTCTGAGAGCCATATTTTTTATTTATTTTTTTGGCGAAGTAGGGGCTCACTTTTTGCGGGATGAGGTGATTGTTGGATTGGTACTATTTTGGGGGGAATACACCTTTTTGATCGCTTGGTGTTGCATTTTTAGTGATGTAAGGTGACAAAAAAATGTTTATTATGATTACAACTGCAGCGAGGTGTATGGCGTTGCTCTAAAGTATTACCTGAAGCATACATAAAAATACAGGGACGGACCCAATCAGGAAACCGATCCTGCATAGCGTGCGCTAGATTGAGAGAGGAGAAAGGTACGTACAGTGCTCCTGGAGGGGCATATGGCAAATGTCCAGGGAAGTGGGCACCGAACATGGTCATGTCCCACTATCAGGCACTAGTCTGGCAGCGCCGTTTGGCATGCTAATTATATTTGAAGGAAGGGGAAGGAGGCCAGCCCATGCGCGTACGCCAGCCCGCGTGACCTCACTACATCACGTGATAAGGTCAACGTCGGTGCAGTGCCAACCCGCATCGGGCAAGTACACTTGGCCTGAGGATTGCCAGGACTGCCATCACTAGGCGCAGACTCAGTGAAGTACAGGCGTATCAGCATCACTGGGGCATGCTCACTATTAACGGTATCCAGGTGGCGCACTGCAAGTGGAGGGGGTGGAGCTGATAGTCTATAAGGTCAAAACATTCAGCTGCTACAACTCCACTCTAAGACACACTGGGGGATCAGTAAATGAACGCCCACTAGTTCATGACAAAGGAGGGGACGCTTTTTTGGGGTGCATATGACTTTTTGATCGCTTGCCATTACACTTTTTGTGATGAACCACTTTTATTTTATATTTTTTACGGGGTTCACCTCAGGTTGTTATGGACGCGGCAATGTCTCCATAGTCTCAGAGCCATCGTTTTTTTTTATTTTTTGGACGATTGGGTAGAGGCTAATTTTTTGTGGAATGATGCGACTGATAGAATGGCACTTTTAGTGATGTAAGGTGACAAACAAATAGTTTTTTTTAGCACATTTTTTTATAATTTTTTTTTGACGGTGTTAATTTTAGGGGTTAGGTCATATGATATTTTTTTTACAGCTGGTCGATACAGATGCAGCGATACCTAATTTATCTACATTATTTTCCCTATTTCTTCTAATACTTCTATTCCTATTACTTTTGTTTTCACTTTATTTTTTGTCCCACTCTGGGACTTCAACTTTTGGGGGTCTGATCCCCTTTACAATGCTTTACAATACTTCTGTATTGTAAACCATTGGCTGTAAGTGGATTACTGAATGTAATACACTTCAGCCTGCTTGCCTGTGAGATCCAGGGGGTTGGATCTCACAGGCTGTCATGGAAGGCAGACATGATGGCTAAGGAAGGCATCGGGCTGCCTTCACTGCCATTGGGTCCCCGTCACAGCAGCACGGGGACCCGATGGCTGCTCTGATCCCCCCAAGGACATCGCACATGCCCCGGTCAGCGCTGACCATTGCACATAAAGGGTTAATGCGCGCGCATACAGCAGGGGTCCGGCTATCAGTGACTGCCGGACCCCTCCCGCGGATTGGGTGGGCGCAGCTCCTGCATCAGTCCGATCAGCGCACTGTACATGTACGGCGCTGGGCGTTAAGGGGGTAAAGGAAATCTGTCACCAGGATAATCGCTATTGAAGTAAAGCCATGGCCTAATAGCACTTAGTACCTTATTTAAAGATGTGCCTTTGTTCCAGCAATATTTGTTTTTATCCCCTGAAAATCCAGTTTATTTGGTATGCAAATGAGCCAGAGGGGCGTCACTCTTGCAGGAAGGAGCCCAGACATGCCCCCTGCCCAATGTGTCCACCATCAAAAGACGAAGTTAAAAGTGCTGCTGTCTTAGAGTAAGCTGTTCAAAAGGACTCGCCCCCGATCCAGTTGGGCTATGCCCCTTCCCACCCAGGGATTGAAAAATTTTTGTTAAAAATCAACTTCTGTCAGCTGCAGGGGTGGGAGGGACGGTGGCTTTCTTCCTGCAGTTCACACTCAGACAGCACAGTGCTGCTGTCTGAGAGTGAGCTGTTCAAATAAACATCCTTGTGTCCGTCCAGGCCCTGCACCAGACGGAGGAGAGGGAGTCTGAAAGCCGGACTGTCCGGCCTAAAACTGGACCTCTGGCCACCCTAGGGGCAGGCTGCCGTGGAGGTCACAGTTAAGGGGATGGTCCGCTATTGAGGTCAGTGTTAAGGGGCAGATTGCTGTAAAGGCCACTGTTAAGGGGGCAGGCCCCTGTGGAGGTCACTGTCAAGGGGGTGGTGTGCTTTGAAACTCACTGTTAAAGGGAAAGACTGCTGTAAAAGTCAAAGTGGGCTGCTGTGGAGGTCCAATTTTAAGGGAAGAGGCACTGTGGGGGGGGGGGGGGGGGTCAGTGTTAAGGGATGGGTGGATGTCACTGTTAAGGGGGCTGGGTGCTGTAGATGTCACTGTTATAATGGATAGTGTTAATATCTTTTAAGGACACACCCAAACATTAAATGAAATAGATTAAATATACCTGAGCGAAGCCAGGTCCTTTAGCTAGTATCACTATATACAAGAAGAGGTATAACTTATATCAGCTGAAAATATATAATTATATGCAGGAGATACCCAGGTTATACCACCATGGTCCACATCATTATATACAAGATGATGTATTCCTTATACCAGCTGTACATATATAATTATATACAGGAGACACCCAGGTTATACCAGCATGGTCCAATATCACTACATACAAGAGGATGAATAACTTAGACCAGCTGTACATATATAATTATATACAGAAGATGCCCAGGTTATACCACCATGGTCCATATCATTATATACAAGAGGATGTATAACTTATACCAGCTGTACATATATAATTATATGCAGGAGATGCCCAGATTATACTAGAATTCTCCATATTAGAGATGGCCTTGCGGTTCGCCCGGCGGTCGTTTCGCGGCGAACTTTGCTCATTCGCTGTTCGCCGAACAGGTGAACATATGGCGATGTCCGCCGGCGCCATATTCTTTGCATTGTGGAGAATTTTGACCTATGACACATCCATCAGGTGTCATAGGACAGCCAATTGAGGAGTTTCAGCACATGGACATACCCCCTACCCTATAAATAAACCCGATCTGGCCGCCATTTTACATTCTGTTTTTTGCCAGTCTAGGAAGAGGTTCCAATTTGGAGAAGGGACAGGCAGTCAGAGTATAGAGACACCAAATGCTAGCTAATAGGTCCACAAAAGTCCTTTTAAGGACTGGTATAGGTGTGCTATCGATAGGTGTGACATACAGAGGGGTGCGATATACTTATAATATACTTCCTAACATAGAAAGTATATTATAGTGCATTTGTATTGTGCAGCAGTTGTGTGCGGTTCTGCTGCGATACTGCAGCTATACAGACAGACAAACACTATTGGAACAATATGCAACTGGTGTGATATAACAGTTGCCCCCCCAAAAATCTGATTAATGCAGGGGTGTGATATAGAGTACCTATAATATAATTTCTATATAGGGACATTTGTATAGTGCAGCATTTGTGTTCGGTTCTGCTGAGATACCGCAGCTATACAGAGGGAAAAATCCCATTGGAACAACTAATTGCACATGGTGTGATATACCAGTTGCCCCCAAAAAAATCTGATTGAGGCAAGGGTGCGATATACCTATAATATAATTTATATATAGTGCATTTGTATTGTGCAGCATTTGTTTATGGTTCTGCTGAGATACCGAAGCTATACAGACAGACAAATGCCATTGGAACAACTAATTGCAATTGGTGTGATATACCAGTTGCCCCCCAAAAAATTTGATTGAGGCAGTGGTGCGATATACCTATAATATAATTTCTATATAGTGCATTTGTATTGTGCTGCATTTGTGTGCGGTTCTGCTGAGATACCGCAGCTATACAGAGGGACAAATGTTATTTGAACAACTAATTGCAACTGGTGGAATATAACAGTTGACCCCCCAAAAAAATGTGATTGAGCCAGGGGTGTGATATACCTATAATATAATTTCTATATAGTCCATTTGTATAGTGCAGCATTTGCGTGCAGTTCTGCTGAGATACTGCAGCTATACAGAGGGACAAACACCATTGGAACAACTAATTGCAACTGGTGTGATATACCAGTTGCCGCCCCAAAAAATCTGATAAGGCAGGGGTGTGATATACCTATATCATTTCTATATAGTGCATTTGTATTGTGCAGTATTTGTGTGCGGTTCTGCTGATATGCCGCAGCTATACAGACAGATAAACGCCATTGGAACTACTAATTGCATATATACCTGCTTCCATTTTGAAAATTACAGGCAAAAGAAGAGGCAGGCCGTTCCGCAGGGGTGGTAGGGGTCGGGCAGGTGCACCAGACCGGAGCCTAAATGGGAAGTTGGAGAAGGTGCGTGCGTTTACGTCAAAGGACGCACCAGAGTTGGTTGAGTGGCTCACTCAGTCTTCTGCTTCTGCACCCTCCTCATCCTCTGTATCAGCACCCTCCTCACTCTCTGCTGTTTGCACCCCCAAAGACACCACCACCACCATAGCACCTCCACTCGAGTCAGAGGAATTTTTTTCCCATCAATTTCCAGATGTTACCAATGCGCAGCCATTCTTGGCATCGGATGAGGAAGAGGAGGTAGCAACGGCCGCCACCCAGCGGTCTGACGACAGTACCCAGATCAGCCCAAGGAGGGTGGTCCCCATTGTTGCTGCCTACTCCGAGATCTCTAATGTCAGTGGTGGTGAAGGTGTCGATGGACATCTAATATACCTCCAGCCACATACTGTAATTACTTGTTCTTTTCTGTCCTGTGAATGTCTAATGTTTGGGCCCTGTACTACACTGGCCTGCAGTAAAATTGATATTGAATGGCCGTCTAATATACCTTCAGCCACATAATCACTTGATCATTTATGTATATTGAATGCATAATTTTTGGGGCCTGTAATCTAACTGGCCTACAGTAAAATTGTTATACCTTGACCGCCTAATGTACCTCCAGCCACATTATTAATTGTTCTTTTCTGTACAGAGAATGAATAATTTTTGGGGCCTGTAATCTACAAACCGGATTCCAAAAAAGTTGGGACACTATACAAATCGTGAAAAAAATACTGAATGCAATGATGTGGAGGTGCCAACTTCTAATATTTTATTCAGAATAGAATATAAATCACGGAACAAAAGTTTAAACTGAGAAAATGTACCATTTTAATGGAAAAATATGTTGAATCAGAATTTCATGGTGTCAACAAATCCCCAAAAAGTTGGGACAAGGCCATTTTCACCAATGTGTGGCATCTCCCCTTCTTCTTACAACACTCAGACGTCTGGGGACCGAGGAGACCAGTTTTTCAAGTTTAGAAATAGGAATGCTCTCCCATTCTTGTCTAATACAGGCCTCTAACTGTTCAATCGTCTTGGGCTTTCTTTGTTGCACCTTCCTCTTTATGATGCGCCAAATGTTCTCTATAGGTGAAAGATCTGGACTGCAGACTAGCCATTTCAGTACCCGGATCCTTCTCCTACCCAGCCATGATGTTGTGATTGATGCAGAATGTGGTCTGGCATTATCTTGTTGAAAAATGCAGGGTCTTCCCTGAAAGAGATGACGTCTGGATGGGAGCATATGTTGTTCTAGAACCTGAATATATTTTTCTGCATTGATGGTGCCTTTCCAGACATGCAAGCTGCCCATGCCACACGAACTCATGCAACCCCATACCATCAGAGATGCAGGCTTCTGAACTGAGCGTTGATAACAACTTGGGTTGTCCTTGTCCTCTTTGGTCCGGATGACATGGCGTCCCAGATTTCCAAAAATAACTTTGAATCGTGACTCGTCTGACCACAGAACAGTCTTCCATTTTGCCACACTCCATTTTAGATGATCCCTGGCCCAGTGAAAACACCTGAGCTTGTGGATCTTGCTTAGAAATGGTTTCTTCTTTGCACTGTAGAGTTTCAGCTGGCAACGGCGGATGGCACGGTGGATTGTGTTCACTGACAATGGTTTCTGGAAGTATTCCTGAGCCCATTCTGTGATTTCCTTTACAGTAGCATTCCTGTTTGTGGTGCAGTGTCGTTTAAGGGCCCGAAGATCACGGGCATCCAGTATGGTTTTACAGCCTTGACCCTTACGCACAGAGATTGTTCCAGATTCTCTGAATCTTCGGATGATGTTATGCACAGTTGATGATGATAGATGCAAAGTCTTTGCAATTTTTCGCTGGGTAACACCTTTCTGATATTGCTCACTATCTTTCTGCGCAACATTGTGGGAATTGGTGATCCTCTACCCATCTTGGCTTCTGAGAGACACTGCCACTCTGAGAAGCTCTTTTTATACCCAATCATGTTGCCAATTAACCTAATTAGTGTTAATTGGTCTTCCAGCTCTTTGTTATGCTCAAATTTACTTTTTCCAGCCTCTTATTGCTACTTGTCCCAACTTTTTGGGGATTTGTTGACAATTTGTTGACAATTTGAATCAACGTATTTTTCCTTTAAAATTATACATTTACTCGGATTAAACGATTAAACGTTTGATCTGTCATCTACGTTCTATTACAAATAAAATATTGACATTTGCCATCTCCACATCATTGCATTCAGTTTTTATTCACGATTTGTATAGTGTCCCAACTTTTTTGGAATCCGGTTTGTAAATGGCCAACAGTAAAATTGTTATACGGTGACCGCCTAATTTACTTCAGCCATATTATCAATTGTGCTTTTCTGTACAGTGAATAATTTTTTGGGCCTGTAGTCCACTGGCCTGCAGTAAAATTGATATCCCTTGACCGTCTAATATACCTCCGACCACATAATCCCTTGATATTTTATGTACGGTGAATGCATAATTTTTGGGACCTGTAATCTAACTGGCCAACAGTAAAATTGTTATACGGTGACCGCCTAATGTACCTCCATCCACATTATACATTTTTATTTTCTGTCCGGTGAATGCCTAATGTTTAGGCCCTGTACTACACTGGCTTGCAGTAAAATTGATATTGAATGACCTTCTAATATACCTCCAGCCACATAATTACTTGTTCTTTTTTGTCCGGTGAATGCCTAATGTTTGGGACCTCGGAGGAATTCAACACCTGTGAGGACCACGTGTTATCGAATTTCAACTATTATCATTTGTTTGTTTTTTTCAAGAGGGGGGATTTCATTAGCCATGTTTTTAACCTAATTTTATATTTGTTGTTCTTTTAAACATGTATTACACATCTATTTGTACTGGCCTACAGTAAAATTGATATCCAATGACCATCTAATATACCTCCAGCTGCATAATTACTTGATCATTTATGTACGGTGAATGCATAATTTTTGGGGCCTGTAATCTAACTGATCAACAGTAAAATTGTTATATGGTGACTGCCTAATGTACCTCCAGCCACACTATCAATTGTTCTTTTCTGTACGGTGAATGAATCATTTTTGGGGCCTGTAGTCCACTCACCTGCAGTAAAATTGATATCCAATGACCATCTAATATACATCCAGCCACATAATTACTTGCTCTTTTCTGCCGGTGAATGCCTAATGTTTGGGGCCTGTACTCCAGTGGCCTACATTAAAATTTGTATCCATTGACCGCATAATGTACCTTGAGCCACATAATCACAATTTATTTTATGTCAGGTGAATGCCTAATTTTTAAGGACCATACTCCCGTGGCCTAAAATAAAACTTTTCTAGGCACCAGCAGGGCACATTTCTGAGAAATTCCCTTTAAGACGCATAAAAATGGCCCCTGATTAAAAAACATATTTTGGGGGGAAATTTTTGCCATTGATCCCCCCTCTTGTATGTCACTGTCCATGTTGTGGGACGATTTGTGCACTTCTTGTAAGTATTTTGTGGCTGCAAATATGACCTGAAGGTTTTTGGGGCTCACCTTGCGGTTTGCGAACATTTGATTCATGCCGATGTTCGTCCATCACTACTCCATATCACTATATACATGAAGATGCATAATTTATTCCAACTGTACATATAAAATTATATACAGGAGATACCCAGGTTATACCAGCATGGTCCAAATCACTATATACAAGAGGATCTATAAATTATACCAGCTGTACATATATAATTATATACAGCTGATACCCAGGTTATACCAGCATGGTCCGAATCACTATATACAAGAATATGTATAACTTATTCCAGCTGTACATATATAATTATATGCAGAAGATGCCCCTGATGTCACTGCACCAGGCTAGCATCACCCCGCATGAGATTTTGCACGGTTTCTGCAAGCAAGATTGCCTCTTTGCGCACAAATGGATGAGTTGAGTATGTTTTTTTTCTTTCTGCCATTTCATTAAAAATAGATTACCGTATTTTTCGCACTATAAGACGCACTTAGGTTTTTGAGGAGGAAAATAAGAAAAATAAAATTGAACCAAAAGGTGTGCTTTTGGTGGGTTTTGAACTAATGGTGGTCTGTGGATGACACTATTATGGGGGATCTGTGGATTACGCACTTTTATGAGGGATCTGTGGATGGCACTGTTATGGGGATCTGTGGATGGCACTGTTATGGGGATCTGTGGATGGCACTGTTATGGGGATCTGTGGATGGCACTGTTATGGGGATCTGTGGATGGCACTGTTATGGGGATCTGTGGATGGCACTGTTATGGGGGCATCTGTGGATGACACTGTTATGGGGGCATCTGTGGATGACACTGTTATAGGGGGATCTGTGGATGACACTGTTATGGCCCATTCAGAAAGCTGTACCGTCCATTTGCGGACCGCACATGGCCGCTAACATAATAGAAAATGCCTATTCAGATAAGAACAGGACATGTTCTATCTTTTCTGCGGAGCCGCGGTACGGAATAACGGATGCGGACAGCACACGATGTGCTGTCTGCATCTTTTGAGGGCCCATAGAAATGAATAGATCCGCAGACCTTCTGCAAAATTACAGAACGGGTGCAGATCTGTTCATACGGCTGTGTGAATAAGCCCTTATGGGGGGGGGGGGGATCTGTGGATGACACATATATAGCATCTTATGCTATATAAGTGTCATCCACAGATTACCCCCCATTCATAACAGTGTCCCTGTGTAAATAGTGACCCCCAATACAGGGGGGGGGGGGGCGGCAACGCACACAGCGGTATTCATATGTAAAGTGTAGGCAATTCATATGTAAAATATAGCAATCCTCTGCAGTAGCGCAATCCACGTAGTACTCACTATGAAACTCCCGTACTAGCAGGCAGGCTGGCCGGTCACTCACTTTGTCACGCACATGCTCCTCCCACTTTATTAATGAAGCAAGCGGAGCATGCGCGTGACAAAGTGAGTGACCGGCCAGCCTGCAGTGCCTGCTAGTACGGGAGTTTCATAGTAAGTACTACGTGGATTGCGCTACCGTAGAGGATTGCTATACTTTACATATAGATTGCCTACACTTTACATATTAATACTGCTGTGTGAGGGGCTCGGTGTAATGGAGTACAGTGACTGCAGCGGGCCCCGCCGCAATTCCAACAGCAGTTGCCGGCCTCCAGCCCCTCCCCGCTAATACATCGCAGGTCGCCGCGCTGTGCAGTAAAGTGTTAGAGTAAAAATGGCAGCATTCACCCCATAAGATGCACCCCCCTCCCCTAAAATTCGGATTAAAGGCCACTTCGGATAGTTTGATCCGCCCAACACTAATCCTGGCCAAGTCAAGGGAAAATAAATAACGTGTTGATTTCTTCCTTCTGTCTAGAGACAACCTGGAAATTATTTCCCCATTACATTGTTCTATATCTTTCATAATTACTTGGTTCCACTTTAGGCCATGAAATCCCCGCTCTTCCATCCTGACGCTGTACGGTGGCTTTCTAGCTGCTAATTCCCTATCTCTTCTACATTTATTTAGCAGGGCAAATAAATAAAAAGTAACAGCTTCCGATGGGACGTCACAGCCACTATCGTGCTAAATGTGTTATAAATATCTGTTTTACAAGCCCAGGTTTGTTATAGAGCTCGATGAGCCAAGAGCCAGGGTGTCGGCATAAATAATAAACCAGGCATTTTTCAAACAGACTCGATCGGCTTTGGCTCAACGTGCGGATTGTTTATAATGTGCTGAAGCAATTGAAAATCTGCATAGAACAAGGCTCTAATCTTAGGAAACCGCTTGAAATTTATACCATAAAACATTTTTCGAGCAGAACCAGCTCTACGGGGACAGCAATAATGCGTATTTTCAATTTGTGGCTGTGAGATAATACAAAATATATGGCAACAAGATATAAAATAAATATTACAATTCATAAAGGAGGACTAAAATACACAAAAACTAGCAATAAAAATAACCTTCTAATATAGTTGAGCCTCATCGCCTATTTGAAACCGCATTACTGCAATATTTCCCTTGATATCACTTGCCTACGGTAGGTTTGCAGCCGGTGCCAATCACCCTTGTAATTAAAGCCTTGCAGAAAGACCGGTTAATAAGAAATCTGATGCCATTTAAAGGAAGGAGAAATGTTGCTAGAGGGAAATAAAGCTACTTGATCCCTTTACAAGTCACAGATTGCTAAATGAATTCTTCTGAGGATGGTAAAATGGTTCTGGTAATTTCCATGCGTGGGCATCAATGTGCAGCACTGCGATGAGGATGGAAAGTTGAAATGGTACCATGTACTTATATGACAATGGTACTCACAACATCCGTTCACCCTATGGTGCGTAGAGTAGAAGCCAGTGGACCTTTGGAACAGTGTTCCTGGAAGAGTTTTCAGTCATACGGGACCATTATTGATCTGTGCGTCTGACTAAAAGGTGGTAGAGAAGGACAGTGGGAGAGAGGCCAAAGATTTAGTGGAGCCTAGGGGCATAGCTAAAGGCTCATGGGCCCTGGTGCAAGAGTTCAGCTTGGGCCCCCCTTCCTTCAGTGCTTAGTGGCCAGGGAATGCTCCCCCCCCCCAATGCCAAATTCATGACCTAACCCTTTGCCTCCTGCCAGAGGTATAACTTAACCAGCATGCACTTTCTATAATACCTGTGTCTTCTTATGTGGCATAAGGATCTTTGGGCCCACTCAGGGTCCTGGGCACGGTAGCGACTGCTACCTCTGCACCCCCGACAGATATACCCCTGGTGGAGCCTGAGGTGTAGTGGAGTCCAACTGGATGTTGAGAAAGATAGTAATAGTTTGAGACTGAATGGTATATGTCACCGGCCGAACTAACAGTCAGATTAACTACAGGTCCTTCTAAAAAAATTTGCATATTGTGATAAAGTTCATTATTTTCTGTAATGTACTGATAAACATTAGACTTTCATATATTTTAGATTCATTACACACAACTGAAGTAGTTCAAGCCTTTTATTGTTTTAATATTGATGATTTTGGCATACAGCTCATGAAAACCCAAAATTCCTATCTAAAAAAATTAGCATATTTCATCCGACCAATAAAAGAAAAGTGTTTTTAATACAAAAAAAGTCAACCTTCAAATAATTATGTTCAGTTATGCACTCAATACTTGGTCGGGAATCCTTTTGCAGAAATGACTGCTTCAATGCGGCGTGGCATGGAGGCAATCAGCCTGTGGCACTGCTGAGGTGTTATGGAGGCCCAGGATGCTTCGATAGCGGCCTTAAGCTCATCCAGAGTGTTGGGTCTTGCGTCTCTCAACTTTCTCTTCCCAATATCCCACAGATTCTCTATGGGGTTCAGGTCAGTAGAGTTGACAGGCCAATTGAGCACAGTAATACCATGGTCAGTAAACCATTTACCAGTGGTTTTGGCACTGTGAGCAGGTGCCAGGTCGTGCTGAAAAATGAAATCTTCATCTCCATAAAGCTTTTCAGCAGATGGAAGCATGAAGTGCTCCAAAATCTCCTGATAGCTAGCTGCATTGACCCTGCCCTTGATAAAACACAGTGGACCAACACCAGCAGCTGACATGGCGCCCCAGACCATCACTGACTGTGAGTACTTGACACTGGACTTCAGGCATTTTGGCATTTCCCTCTCCCCAGTCTTCCTCCAGACTCTGGCACCTTGATTTCCGAATGACATGCAAAATTTGCTTTCATCCGAAAAAAGTACTTTGGACCACTGAGCAACAGTCCAGTGCTGCTTCTCTGTAGCCCAGGTCAGGCGCTTCTGCCGCTGTTTCTGGTTCAAAAGTGGCTTGACCTGGGGAATGCGGCACCTGTAGCCCATTTCCTGCACACGCCTGTACACGGTGGCTCTGGATGTTTCTACTCCAGACTCAGTCCACTGCTTCCGCAGGTCCCCCAAGGTCTGGAATTGGTCCTTCTCCACAATCTTCCTCAGGGTCCGGTCACCTCTTCTCGTTGTGCAGCGTTTTCTGCCACACTTTTTCCTTCCCACAGACTTCCCACTGAGGTGCCTTGATACAGCACTCTGGGAACAGCCTATTCGTTCAGAAATTTCTTTCTGTGTCTTACCCTCTTGCTTGAGGGTGTCAATGATGGCCTTCTGGACAGCAGTCAGGTCGGCAGTCTTACCCATGATTGCGGTTTGGAGTAATGAACCAGGCTGGGAGTTTTTAAAAGCCTCAGGAATCTTTTGCAGGTGTTTAGAGTTAATTAGTTGATTCAGATGATTAGGTTAATAGCTCGTTTAGAGAACCTTTTCATGATATGCAAATTTTTTTAGATAGGAATTTGGGGTTTTCATGAGCTGTATGCCAAAATCATCAATATTAAAACAATAAAAGGCTTGAACTACTTCAGTTGTGTGTAATGAATCTAAAATATATGAAAGTCTAATGTTTATCAGTACATTACAGAAAATAATGAACTTTATCACAATATGCTAATTTTTGGAGAAGGACCTGTATATTAATTTCCCTGTCACGTATACAGTGCACATGTACTGTATCTCACACCAAAAATGGGTATATGTCACCGGCTGAACTAACAAACGGATTAACTATATTAATTTTGCTGTCACGTATGCAGTGCAGGTGTACCTCACACCAAAAATAGGAATATGTCACCCACTGAACAAAAATATGGATTAACTATATAAATTTCCCTGTCACATATGCAGTGCAGGTGTACCTCACACCAAAAATGGGTATATGTCACCGGCTGAACTAACAGTCAGATTAACTATATTAATTTCCCTGTCACGTATAAAGTGCACGTGTATCTCACACCAAAAATGGGTATTTGCACCCACCGAACTAACAGACGGATTAACTATATTAATTTCCCTCTCACGTATGCAGTGCAGGTGTACCTCACACCAAAAATGGGTATATGTCACCCACTGAACTAACAGACGGATTAACTATATTAATTTCCCTGTCACATATGCAGTGCACGTGTATCTCACACCAAAAATGTGTATATGTCACCGGCCGAACTAACAGATGGATTAACTATATTAATTTCCCTGTCACCTATGCATGTCACGATGTGGAGTGGGGGAAACTCCCCACCGTATTAGGAGAGCTAATACTAAGCCTGGACACAGGGAAAAGGCGCAGGTCACCTACTACAGTTGCCCTAATCCTTACCCTGATCTCCTGACCGTATGAGCGCCCCCTAAAGGTGGGAGGGCTCATACACTGGAACGTAGATACTGCTGACCCTAACGGTCAGGAATAGGAGACAACTGGTTCCTCAAGGACACCGAGGAACCGGAGTCTCCAGTGGCCTAGTAACATAAGGAAAAAGATAGAGCTGGAACTGAACGGCAGGTAAGCACCTTGTAAAACAACAAACACTTACCTGCCGCAGCAAATATGGAACAACGACAACCAAACAACCTGGAACCTCCTGCGAACTCCGGATGCAAGCTGGCTCCAGGCAAGGCTGCTCCTAAGCTTTAGGCTCACCCCTCCGGGAAACCAATGGGGCCCCCTTCCGGAGGAATAGACAGACAAGGGGATGTCTAGCAACCATGCCAGACATAACACCAAACATGCCAGGCATAACACCAAACAAGACATAACCACACACCCATAACATAAACCCACACCAAACACAACAGGTAAGGGTAGGGGATAGAACATAGAAACAAGGGGGTGACATAGATGTTCAACTAGGATGGCCCTAAGACTGGACAGATGGAATCCAGGAACATCCACACTCCAACACACACACCAAGGCTGGAGACAAAACTCAAACTCAGGCTCAAAATAAAGCCTAAAGACCACACCCAATTCCACACCAAGGAAGACAAATCTTATCCCCGAACACACCAGGATGGGAAGGGTCACACAACTTAAAGGGGAAGTGTCAAAACATTCAAAACATCATGTTGCCACCAGCAACAAGCATTCACGGCAAAAGTGTCATGGTCCACTACACCAGACCATGACACAGCCGTGACAATGCAGTGCAGGTGTACCTCACAACAAAAATGGTTTTAGGTCACCAGCCGAACTAACAGACGGATTAACTATATTAATTTCCCTGTCACATATGCAGTGCACGTGTATCTCACACCAAAAATGGGTATATGTCATCCATTGAACTAACAGACTGAGTAACTATTCTATTTTTGTTTCGGGGTACAAAAATGGTGCATTGCACACACAAAAATTCACTATAGGTCACCCACAGATTTAACACCCAGATTAATTATTGAGCAGTTAGAGTGGAATAGACGGCTCTACCACTTTGGTAAATGCTAGAGGTGCGGGCTGCTTGAACTGACTCACCCAGTCAGGGGCATGTAATTATAGAAAGAAAGAGATTAAGCAGGCACACTCTATTTGGGTTCAATTAAATATTTATTTAAATTAGTAATAGGATGTTAGGTTATTTTATGTTTGGGTATACAGTCATGTGAAAAAATTAGGACACCCTTTGAAAGCATGTGGTTTTTTGTAACATTTTTAATAAAAGGTTATTTCATCTCCGTTTCAACAATACAGAGAGATTAAAGTAATCCAACTAAACAAAGAAAACTGAAGAAAAGTCTTTTCAAGATCTTCTGTAAATGTCATTCTACAAAAATGCCTATTCTAACTGAGGAAAAAGATAGGACACCCTCACATGTATTCCCTCTTAAATTGGCTCAGATCTCATACAGGTATATCACACCAGGTGCACATAATTAGTAGATCGTTACTCTGCATGTTGAATGAGGCTTGCCCTATTTAAACCTCAGACATTTAGTTTGGTGTGCTCCTGACTGTTGAAGTGAGAGTGAGCACCATGGTGAGAGCAAAAGAGCTGTCAGAGGACTTCAGAAAAAAGATTGTAGCAGCCTATGAGTCTGGGAAGGGATTTAAAAAGATCTCAAAAGATTTTGAAATCAGCCATTCCACTGTCCGGAAGATAGTCTACAAGTGGAGGGCTTTCAAAACAACTGCCAACATGCCCAGGACTGGTCGCCCCAGCAAGTTCACCCCAAGAGCAGACCGCAAGATGCTAAAAGAGGTCTCCAAAAACCCTAAAGTGTCATCTCGAGAACTACAGCAGGCTCTGGCTACTGTTGATGTAGAAGTACATGCCTCTACAATCAGAAAGAGACTGTACAAGTTTAACTTGCATGGGAGGTGTGCAAGGAGGAAACCTTTGCTTTCCAAGAGAAACATCGAGGCCAGACTGACATTTGCCAGAGATAAAGTTGACAAAGACCAGGACTTCTGGAATAATGTTCTTTGGACAGATGAGTCCAAAATTGAATTATTTGGACACAACAGCAGAGGACATGTTTGGCGTAAACCAAACACAGCATTCCAAGAAAAGAACCTCATACCAACTGTGAAGCATGGAGGTGGAAGTGTCATGGTTTGGGGCTGCTTTGCTGCAGCAGGACCTGGTCAGCTCACCATCATAGAATCCACGATGAATTCTACTGTGTATCAGAAGGTGCTTGAAGAACATGTGAGACCATCAGTTAGAAAATTAAAGCTGAAGCGGAACTGGACCATGCAACATGACAATGACCCAAAACATACTAGTAAATCAACCAAAGATTGGCTGAAAAAGAAGAAATGGAGAGTCCTGGAATGGCCAAGTCAAAGTCCAGATTTGAATCCCATTGAGATGCTGTGGGGTGACTTGAAAAGGGCTGTACGTGCAAGAAACCCCTCAAACATCTCACAGCTGAAAAAGTTCTGCATTGAGGAGTGGGGTAAAATTTCCTCAGACCGATGTCGAAGACTGGTAGATGGCTACAAGAACCGTCTCACTGCAGTTATTTCAGCCAAAGGAGGTAACACTCGCTATTAGGGGCAAGGGTGTCCTATCTTTTTCCTCAGTTAGAATAGGCATTTTTGTAGAATGACATTTACAGAAGATCTTGAAAAGACTTTTCTTCAGTTTTCTTTGTTTAGTTGGATTACTTTAATCTCTCTGTATTGTTGAAACGGAGATGAAATAACCTTTTATTAAAAATGTTACAAAAAACCACATGCTTTCAAAGGGTGTCCTAATTTTTTCACATGACTGTATATGGTTATGAGGGTACTGTGTGAGTAATATCACTCTGAGGTGAATGTCCTGGAAATGGGGTGACAATATATAATGATGTAGATAAAAATGAAAATAAAAAATAAAATACTAGTAAAATGCTCTGTGGTGAGTATCTTGGAGACAAAGTCACAGTATATAATAGTCTGGAATAAAAAAAATTTTGCAATAAAAACTGCTGCAATAAAAAGACAGCTATGGTAAAAAAGGCAAAAAGTCTGTTAGGTCTTTAAAGTGCTGTTTTTTGTCACAGTGACTGCTGTTTAGAGGACAGAGATAATTCAAGTAGTTAGTGAGGATGTCCTGAGTGCAGTATTAATCCTTTATAGAGATAGTTCATCAATAATGTTGCCGCTTAATCCACGGTAAGTGCTGCGCTTGTAACAGTGTTTTAGTATAAGCATGTATGTATCTTTGTTATACACGCTGTGGAAGGAAGCGGAGCTCTGTGCCTGGGTGCGGCGTCCCGCACTGTCTCTGGCTACAGAGATCACTTACCCTTCCTGGCGCTGGCACTGTTCTCTTCTCCTTCAGGTCGTAACTTCCTAGGAGGCTCTCTGTTCAGTAGCGTCCCTCGTGTTGCCTTGGATGCTGGGGGCGTGGCTCGCGCGTCTTGCTGAATGACGTCAGCGGCCCGTAGTAGCGGTCCTGGTCAGCGCTTGAATTTCTCTGCTGTTCGTACTCTAGTCCAGAGTAGCAATTAGTGTGATGATCCCCGGCTGCTTAAACGCGTTTCGGGACTTAGTCCCTTATCAGATTAATTATTATATTACTGTGTTAGAGGTACAAAGATGGTGCATTGCACCCACAAAAAATTACTATAGGTCACCCACAGAATTAACAGCCAGATTTATTATATTTCTGTGTCAGGGGTGCAAAGCTGGTGTATTGCACCCACAAAAAATCATTATAGGTCACCCACAAAACAAATAGCCAGATTCCTAACACTCTCCCTCGCTTCAGCTGCCTGCTTCCTGTCCCTACACTACTCAGAGCTTCTACATGTGATCCGGCTTGTATAAAGGCTGGGTCACATGATGCACCGGCCAATCACAGCCATGCCATTCCTAGGCACGGCTGTGATGCCTTCTAAGTGCATAGCTGTGATGGCTTCTAACAGCTTAAAAGCTTGTTGATTGGCTGCCCTGTAAAGCTTAAAGCTTACTTAAAGCTTAGTTAAATGCCCGAACACCGAACTCAAACCTAAACTTTTCTGACAAATTTCGGTTTCGAGTCCGGGTACCCCGAACTCGCAAAGTTCGGTACAGACCCGAACTTTACAGTTTGAGTTCGCTCAACACTACTCATGATGCCATCTATTTTGTGAAGTGCACCAGTCCCTCCTGCAGCCAAACAACCCCACAACATGATGCTGCCACCCCTGTGTTTCACAGTTGGGATGGTGCTCTTGGGCTTCCAAGCTTCTTCCTTTTTTCTCCAAATGTAACCATGGTCATTACAGCTAAAAAGTTCAATTTTAGATTCGTCAGGCCACAGGACATGTCTCCAAAAATGTAGGTCTTTGTTCCTGTTTGCATTTGCAAACATTAATCTGGCTTTTTTTATCTTTCTTTTGAAGAATTGGCTACTTCCTGGCAGAGTGGCCTTTCAGCCCATGTTGATACAGTACTCGTTTCACTGTGGATATTGACACAATCTTACCAGCTTCCGCCATCATCTTCACAAGGTCTTTTGCTTTTGTTCTTGGGTTGATATGCACATGTCGGACCAAAGCACATTTATCTCTGGGACACAGAACCCGTCTCCTTCCTGAGCGGTATGATGGCTGGACATTCCCATCTTGTTTGTACTTGCTTATAATTATTTGTACAGATGAACGTGGCACCTTCAGGTATCTTGAAATTGCACCTAAGGTTGAGCCAGACTTGTGCAAGTCCACAATTCTCTTCCTGATATCTTGGCTGATTACTTTAGACTTTCCCATGATGCTACACAAAGAAGCAGTCTGCTTCAAGTGTGTATTTGACCCCTTCCCGACCCATGATGTACTATTACGTCATGTGAACCACTGCGTTTCCGCATTTTGACGTTATAGTACGTCATGGTGATTGCACGGGCACCGGAGCGGTGCGCGCACGATCACTGCAGGGGCCCGGCAGTCCCTGGTAGCCAGGCCCCTGCTGTATACGCCGGCATCACTGTAAAAGCCATGCCGGCAGATTAACCCCTTCTATGGCGTGCTGACCGCGACATAGAAGGGGTTTGTGTTGGGCGAGTTAGCGCATCGAGTCCCCGCGCTGCTGTGGCGGGGACTCTATGTGTCAAAAGGCAGCCCAATGCCGTGCAGAGGCTGCTCAATGCCTTGCACGGCATCGGGATCTGCCTTCTATTGGTGCCTAGGAGATTCAGTCTCAGGCTGGCTCTCCTAGGCAACCTGTTCGTGTACTACTCACTGTAGTACACGAACAGGCAATGCATTACAATACAGATGTATTGTAATGCATTGCAGAGGGGATCAGACCCCCAAAAGTGAACATCAGTAATAAAGTAAAGAAAAAAAAAGTAAAAAAAAAGTGTTTTTTAATAAAATTAATAAATAAAATTAATAAAGAAAAAAAAACGCTCCTTTCCCCTTATTTTATAATAAAAAACTGAAAAAAAACCACACACATTAGGTATTGTCGCGTCCGTAATGACCGTCTCTTTAAATATATCACATGATCCATCCTGTTCGATAAACACCATAAAAAAAATATTAAAAAACGGTGCAAAAAAAGGTCATTTTTGTGACCTTACATCACAAAAATTACAACACCAAGCGATCGAAAAGGCATATGTCCCACAAAATGGTATCGATAAAACCGTCACCTTATCCCGTAACAAATGAGCCCCTACCTAAGATAATCGCCCAAAAAATAAAAAAACTATAGCTCTCAGAACATGGAGACACTATCACATCAGAATATAACATAACCTAACCCCTCAGGTGAACCACTGTAAAAAAAAAAGGCAATTTTTTCACATTACATCACACAAATTGCAACAGCAAGTGATCAAAAAGGCGTATGCCCCCCAAATAGTACCAATCAGACTGTCACCTCATCCCGCAAAACATGAGACCCTACCTAAGAGAATCGGTCAAAAAATAAAAAAGCTATCACTCTCAGACAATGGAGACACTAAAATATGATTATTTTTTGCTTCAAAACTGCTATTATTGTGCTAAAGTGAAATAAATAAAAAAAAGTATACATATTAGGTATCGCCATGTCCGTAACAACCAGATCTATAAATCACATATAGCTCCTCGCACCTAGCTAGTTACGTAGACACTCCCCTATCACTGCCCCGCCCATGGACATGACATCACAGGAAATAAGAAAGAGCTGCATGGACATGGTCTTGTGATCACAACCCAGAACAGGAGATAGGAGCAATACATATAAAAGAAATACATTATAAAATTACAGCAACCTGATTATTTTAAAGGATCTTGATGTAAAGTGGAAAACCCCTTTAAAAAGAAAGGTTCTGTATACTAGATAGATAATGGTGGTCTGCCAACGCATGATCCATGAATTGATTGTCCTTTCTTCATATACCGTCATGTTGTGCGGAGCCCTGCTATTATTTTCTTGCCAATTGTGAGTCCCAGGATTTACAGCGGATCTGCCAAGTTTGATGTAAATGCTTCTCTCGCCGTTGGGATCACAGAACCTGTTAATTTACTGGGAGCCGCATTAGCTGACTGCTGTTCGGCGACCTCTCTCCTAAGGGGGGACTTGACTGTTTTCTTTTGAAGAAAGGTCACTAATTGTTTAGTTGCAATGACCGGCGTTCATTCTCTAATGAAAATCAATTGCTTGTAGCCACGCAGAATGGGAGCGCGGCAAACGCTGGAACAGTGAACCGCTTGCTGGATGGCGTTCTGCTTGGCCACTTGTCTACATTAATGTAGCAGAAACACAGGATGTTGAACGGGGTCGCTTGGTTGGGTTTAATTTCTGCCTCTCTACAAAATATCAGTTTGCATAACTGGCAAGGATTAAAAATCCAGAAGGAAGAACCAGGAGTAAGATGGTAGCATTGGCAGAGAAAAAGCTTTGCATTAAAGGGGTTGTCTGAGCCAAAAAAGCAGGGGACCCATTAGAAAAAAATACTTAAAAAAAAGTTTTACCCTTAAACACCCATCCATCGTAAACACCCATCCATTCCAGCTCCACTGTTCATGGCCTCCCTACCTCCCTACAGTACCTCATATGATGTTTTGTTTGCGGTGAAGACATGCCGATATGGCATATGGGACTGCTTCAACCATTCATTGGCCTCAGTGGTATACAGCACGAGACCACTGAAGCCAGTGATTGACTACAGAGGCCTCATGTGGTCTATGGGCACATCGCAGCTGCAGTCAGGAAAGCAAAACCTGGCTAGGAGGATAGGAGTGGCAGTGGTAGAATGGAAAGGGTTTGAATTGGTAAGTACGCAGTGGGCTGCACAGGAGGCTTTAGAGCAGACGACGACGGGAGTAGTAGTAGCAGCAGACGGAAATGTTACTCACAGTGGAAGTTGTCCTGCTCCAGGCTGTACACAGAGAAAATGAGGGGCACCTGTCGCGACCAAGGCACCCACACCCTGGTTTAGGATGGGAAAAAATGATGGCTTAAAGGTGTTTTGTCACTTCAGCCGGTGGCATTTACCATGTAGAGAAAGTTAATACAAGCCACTCGCTAATGTATTGCGATTGTCCTTATTGTCTCCTTTGCTGAGAAGTGACAGGCCCTGCGCAGGGGAGGGGCAGCGGCCTAAATGTTTCTGCCGCAGGCACAAGTCGCAGCAGAGTAAGGGGGCGTGGCGGCAGGTGTCACTTCGGGAGGCCTGAGCTCCCAATGTCATCTAGCGGTTGATCAGCAACCTAGCGGTTCTTGAATGGTTGACTCGGTCATCCACTTCGTCCCAAGTGACATCAGACTCCCCCAGCCATGAGTCGGTGGGTTCGTCAGACACAAACCTTAGTTGGCATGGCCTGGGAGCAGGCCCTGTGCCCTAATCTGTCCTCAACCTGCCTCTGTCCTTTCCTGTTCCCTCAGCCAGAGAAGTATTATATGCTGTGGGCTGAGATCCACTATACAGCGAGGATGTGCTACTAGAAGACAGTCAGCAGCTACTGCCCAGCCAAGATCTGGAGGAGACATCCGCAGCTTTCTCCGGTAGGCGGGCAAGTATTGATGAGGAGAGTGACGTGGAAGCGGGTATTGGGAGCAGTCAGGCTCCTGGCTCGGAGACCGTTGAGGAGGACATCAGTGATGTGCAGACAGTACGATCGCAATTGGGAGCCGGGTGATGAAGGGGCTTCACCATCATCGGGAGTAGAGGGTGGCAGCTTGCACGTGAGGCAGCAGTAGAGCCAGTAACTCGGTAGTGTGGCTCCAATGTGATGGTTCAGCCTTCCGCAGTAACCGCTGCATTACCCAGTGGCACGCACCCGATTTCAGGCAGTCAAGGCTCCACCACCTCAGCCGAAGGGAGCTGTCTGTCCTTCCCATCATCTACCGGTCCTGGTCCTTGCCCTCCTACTCCTAGTCAGTCATTCCATCAGCAATCGATCGCCAAGAGACAATAGTGTGCGTGCACTCATCCACCGGGGAAAAAGCTAAACGTGCTCCTGGCCAAGTTGCTGGTGCTGCAGTTCCTTCCTTTACAAGTGGTGGACTCTGCACCTTTCATAGAACTGATGGATTGTTCCTAGCCTAGGTGGAGAGTCCCAAGCCGTCATTTCTTTGCCAAAAAGTCAGTACCAGCCCTGCACAAATATGTAGAACAGAAGGTGGGCCAGTCCTTGAGCCTGTCGGTGTTTTCCAAAGTGCACGGCAGCACCGACGTGTGGAGCTGTAACTACGGTCAAGGACAATATATGTCCTTTACGGCCCACTGGGTAAATGTGGTTCCTGTCCAGCCAAACCAGCAACTTGGCCAGGTGACGCTGCTTCCGCCTCCACGTTCTCACACTGTTGGTCCTGTGACAATGTCCGCCTCTGCCTCCTCATCCACCACCGTGTCCTCAGCCTCCACTGCAGGAAAAATTCACAGTGCTCCTCCAGCATACCACATGTGCAGGGCACGGCGATGTCACACTGTTTTACACCTCATTTGCCTGGGCAAACAGAGTCACACAGGGGAAGAACTGCTCCGTGTGCTTCATCAAGAAATTGAATTCTGGCTTTCTCCGCAACAACTCAAAATCGTAACCATGGTGACCGACAACGGGGAAAAACATGGTGTCGGCGCTGCGTCATGGAAAGCTGAGCCATGCGCCCTGCATGGCGCACGTTTTCAAACTGGTTGTCAAGCGGTTCCTGAAATCTTCCACCCATCTCCAATACATCCTAAAAATGGCCAGGAAACTTTGCATGCACTTTAGCCACTCGTACACCACCAAGCACACCCTCCTTGAGCCGCAGCGGTGGAACGGCGTTCCCCAACATAGGCTGATATGCAACGTTTCCACCTGTTGGAATTCCACCCTCCATATGTTGGACAACTATACGAAGAAAGGCCATAAATGATTTCTTGATTATCCAAGCGGACAGGAGTACTCTCCTTTGTAACTTCGATGTGAGCCAGTGGCAGCTCTTAGGAGGCCACGTTATTTGTCAGTCGCCAGGACTACGGGATGAACAGCGTAATTCCACTGCTTTATATCCTGGAATAGATGCTGGTAAATCTGGCTGATCAGGGGACTGGAGATTTGGCACCTACATCTCACTGCCACATGAGCCCTGTCGAATCTGAACTGGAGGAGGAAAGAGGACATTGGAGCACAAGCAATGTGTAGCAAAATGGGTTTTTCTACACAGGTGACCAGAAAGGAGGAGCAGGAGCAGCCGGAAGGAGCAAGAGGGAGATGAGGAAGATGAGGCAAATGACCCAGGCACACCGTGGCAGTATGCAGTGTAGATGGAGGCAGGGAGTCCCTCCGAGTTGCTTGCACAAATGGCCTGCTGCATGCTCACTTGCTTGGGTAGTGAAAGCCGAATTGTCACTATTCGGCAGAGGGATGGCTTCTGACTCTCCTCCTTGTTGGACCCTTACTACCGGTCAAAAATGGGGGCATTTTTTACACCCGCTGCCTATCTGCGCCATCGTCCATCCTCTCGCAGGTCTGACCGGGGGGCCCTCTATGATCTCATTCCACTTCCATGGCTGCTGTGGCAGGCTGGGGGGTAAGAGCAGTACCAGCTCCATCAGCAGCTTGAATCTAGAGACAATGATGAGAAGCTTGCTTAACCCAACTAGTGAAGAAACTACTCACCAGCAGCAGCAGCTAGACCTGGAGTAGAACCTGAATCAGCAGGTGGTGGCATACTTGGACAGCACCCTGCCACCCCACATTGAAGATCCGCTGGACTACTGGGCAGCCAAACTGGATTTGTGGCCGCAACTGGCTGAGTTTGCCCTGGAAAAGCTGTCCTGCCCAGCCTGTAGTGTGTCATCAGAACGGGTGTTTAGTGCAGTGGTGGCCATAATTACCCCAAGGAGAACTCGCTTATCTGCCCAAAATGTAGAGAGACTGACTTTTGTCAAGATGAATTAGGCGTGGATCAGCCAGGATTTCCATCCACCAATGCCTGATGCATCAGATTAGATCATCCATGCTGCCTCACCCAAACCTTGACAAAAGAGACCAGTTTATTTTGGTTACCTGCCTCAGCTACTATTCTGATGCTGCCACCCGCCTGATGCCACAGATCTGATGCCAAGTGCTCCTTCTTTAACCCACCATCGTCAGCGGATACTGTTATTGCCACACACCTCCCCACTCTGTCACCAGGTCACTCTGTGGTCTCGTGATGCTGCTGCCACCTCACCACTCAGGTCTCATCATGCTGCTGCTGCCACCTTCACACTATGTCACCTTGCCAGTCTGTGTCCTCCTCATGATGCTGCTGCTGCCACCTCCACACTGTCACCTTGCCAGTCTGTGGCCTCCTCATGCTGCTGCTTCTGCCACCTCCACACTATGATACCTTGCCACTCTGTGGTCTCCTCATGCTGCTGATAAATCAACACTATGTCACTAGGCCACTCTATGGCCTCCTCATGCTGCTGCTACCACCTCCACACTATGTCACCTTGCCACTTTGTAGTCTCATCATGCTGCTGCTTCCTCAACACTATGTCATTGGGCTACTCTGTGGACTTCTTAAGCTGTTCTCCCACCCTCCCCACTCCATGATTGGGCCACTATTTTGCCTTTTTGGCCTGGCTGATATCATAATTTATTTGACCCTTCTTCTGATCTGTCAGAAGAAAGGAAAAATGAGACACATAACGGATCCTGTCTGCGTAGCAGCTGTAAGACCTGTATGGTCCCATCAGAATTGGCTTATGATTTGGTAGCCAAAAGCAGGAGTGGGTGCAAAACACAAAAGACCTGCAAATATTCCATTCACGTGTCATCTCTGTTTTGGATCTACTCCTGTTTTTTTTGGGCTTTAGCAATACTGATGAATTACTGACCAAATGTAGACAAGGTTCGTTTTATGGGGGGTTATTGTTCTGACGGATCAGAGGAAGGGCAAAATAATCAGTGACGTCAACACAAACTTACTGCTGACACCCTCTCCGCTTTGTCAGGGGGGCTCTACTTGTATAAGCGTTTAATAAAATAGGTTCTGTAGACATCTATGTGGAATCAGCTGACGGCGGTGTAAAAGGAGTGCGCTCTTTCACACTACAGTAGGATCTTGGGTCTCTGCACGGTTCTTTATACCTGGCGCTAACATCGACCTGTAAGGCTGAGTTCCCACTTGAGTTATTTTGTCAGTTTTGGCCCCGTAACTGTTCTAATAAGTGGTGTGCAGTAATTCTAAGAGCGACGCCTGTCATCTGCATGTCATACTGACTCACAGTATTGTTTCACTATCACAGCAGACTCCCTTTGTGTGTTACTGCAAGGCACAGTGTTCTACACCACTATGAAGGCTCTCTGCAGCCCGGAAATAGCTGTTTTTTAACACGATTCGCCACAAATAAATTTGGATCAAATCAAATTTTTTTCCGGAAAATTCGCTGAACCGGGCGAATCGAATTTTTGGGAAATTCACTTATCTCTAGTCATGGACATTAGTGCCGTGTGTCTGCTCTTTAAAACAGCAAAAACCCAGCACCATGGCGCCCGCAGCAAGTGCCAGCTGTTGGTGGTCGGGAAAGGGTTAACTTCCAAGCCTTCACACTGAGATTGGGCCACCAAGTGAAATGAATATGATTAGGCAGTGTGGCCTGCGTATGCCAGATTTATCACGATTCGTCACTAATTAATTCGGAACAAATTAAACTTCTTGGCGAACTTTGGCGAATCGGCTGAATTTAATTTTTCTAAACTTTGCTCCTCACTAATCATCATTTTACATAATAGTTAGAGTACATTTAAATAAGATCTACCTCTAAACTGTAAAAGGGAACAAATCATAAAGTGCGCATACCAACACGTTTTTTGTTTTTGCTTTGTATACTAAGCCGGGGGTCTACAGTAAACATGCTCCCTAAGTTTCCCCCACACAGTATGCGCATCCTAGGAAGGTAGATACAGTTGAAACTGGGACATGTGGGAAGCTTCCCGAGAAAGCGAGACTATTTCTAAACTCCAGGACTGTCAGATTCAAGATGAGAGGCATGAAATAGGATGTAAGTGCAAAAAGTTAATCCAGATTAGGAAGACAACTGTAAAAACTATGTGAAAACAGACAAAAAAATAGAAATTTAAGAACGTGGGTAAATTTAAAGGGGTTATCCAAGACCTATAATGTCCCTCCATATGCCCAGGCTCTTCACACAGATTGTACTTACTTCACTCCCAGGCACTCGTGTTGCTTCTGATGCCGGCATGGCCACTGCTGCATCTCCCCATTAAATTCATAAGGTTTTATATCTTGCTAAGATGCCAAGTCAGGTTGATATAATTGACGTGTAGAGATAAGCGAATCACTTCTACACAAATCAGATTCGACCCGAATTCTGTAAAATTTCTAGATGTATCAGAATCCAAATTTTTGGTGATCTTATTGAGGTTAATTTTGGAGAGAGAAGCTGGAGACTTTTATCTCTGTTGAATCTCTTGGGCATGGTTCCTTACTCCATGTAATCCAATGTTTTCTGGCATCACTAAGCTAAACTATGTTTCAGTATAAACAATAACCAAAACTTTCATCGCCCAAAACCAATTATAGTTACATGTCCATTATTCACATAAGAGTAACGTTGGTCAAACCATTCCCAGTGCGGTTGACTGATCATGGGCATAGGGAGCTCCTTACTCTTCCCAGGTAGATGATGTCAGGGAGAGAAAGATCAGGCTCATAGAAATTCAATAGCCTACCCTTTTGTTTTCTCAGGTGATAATCAACCACCAGAGATGTCTGGCAGTGGCTTTCTCCAATCTCCCCATTGACAACACACACTAAGCTGAGCTTATATATGATGTATGTGTACGAGGGAGAGGACAGCTATTGAAGGTGCACCTTTACTTTTCCGCCAGCAACAAAGTTTAATAGTCTATTGATTTGACCAGTTGTGTGCAAGTCAAATACTCCTTCATTTCTATTGCAAATCCCTCTCCATCATCCGCTTCTGCATTATAGTGAACCTCCATTGAGCGTCCGTACTTGAGAAACACTTTCAGCGATGTTTAATAGACCTCTCCAGGCTCCTTACGAATGCAATATCTTTCCTTGTTGACAGGACGTCTGCTGCGCCACATTGTAGCACAGACGCTTGAAGTGACTCCCGCATATTCTCATGCAAGATTCATTTCCTGCCTCCGAGTAAACTTGGAGCCTACATGCTGTTACCAAAGAAAGATCTTTCATGACCATAATTCTTCAAAGTGTCTGTGTTTGTGTCATTGTCTTATCCGTCATCCTGCGCATTCTCCAGATCTTTCCTTCCGTTATTTCAATGGTAAGGAATATAACGGTGTCTCCCTGTCAGTCTTTAATTTCGTATTCAAACATAGGTCCCTGTTCCTCAGCTCTCTCCTTGTGATATCATATTGAAAGGGAACAAACATTGCAGTGTTTTTTTAATGCTATTTTTCAGAGCACAACCACAATTGTGGCAGCTCAACAAGAAGCAAGCTGTCGGCATCTAAAGTACTGTATGGGGAGTCGCAACTGACGAGTTTTTTGGATAGCGCAGAATAAGGCAAATGTAGGCACATATATTTTCCCATACACAAACTTTACCATCCAAATATACATACAGTATATACTCTCCCCGTAAGGGCACACACACTTCAACATTGCATGAACATATTGTATCATGTATGTCCAGGCACTGTAAGACTTAATTCTCCTGATCAAGTCGCAGTAGAGCCTGTAAAGTCCTTTCAGACAGCTTATCTCCACAGGGCTTCTACACACTTAACACAAATGTTTTTCAAACTAATATTATGTTCTTTTTTCTTCTTTGTGGCTGATCTTATCCAGGGCTATGTCTTTGCATCTACACATCATCACCTTCTAGACATTGTCCACCTAATCTAATTCCTCCCTATGGGGAGTGATGAACAGCCCCACCTAATGATGGTAACTAAGGCCTATTATTTCCTCGTGCACCAAAAGTATATGAAATACATCCATCACATATGGTAAATGTACATGTTTAGGCTTTTTGCAGTGTACCACTACCATAGACGTGGGACACTGCTCTTGCCACTAAGGTTTTGAATCAAAGAAATAGACATATTAGACTTTTTTGATTATATAGAGGTTGGTCCCTGAGAATAATTACCTCCAATGGGCCCAAGGAAACCCAGTCCAACACTGATCCAAAGGTGAGTTTTGCTTCCACCACCAAACAAGATACTCTGGAAAAAGATACAGTAAGTTAATGTGGACATGTAAACAGGGTGAAACAGGGACGGACAACCACATAATAGCTTGTGTTACAAATTAACTCTTTACTGGATGTATGATTAATCAACTTTGCAGTTACAGTGTACAGAGAAACCCATCATTTATGATACTTATTTCCTCTGACATGATTGACTGGTTCCCACAGATTCTGCTTTACTGAAGTAAATTGTGGTCCAGTGTTTAGCATTTGCAGTGCTGGGCTCTGGGTTTGAAACTGACCTATGGGGTTCAATTATCAAACTGGTGTAAAGTAGAACTGTCTTAGTTGCCTATAGCAACCAATCAGATTCCACCTTTCATTTTGAACAGCTCCTTTGGAAAATGAAAGGAGGAATCTGATTTGTTTCTATGGCAACTAAGCCAGTTCTATTTTACACCAGTTTGATAAATGTCTATATATATATATATATATATATATATATATATAGGAGTTGTAGTGTCCCTGATAAAGGGTCCTGTCACAGTGTACTCCCTCAAGAGTCTGTTTTACTAAGTGCAACGTAGAACTTAAAATACATACAGTTGCAGCAGGCTTTAGTGCAATTCTTCTCTTGCACCAGCAGTGATATGGAGGCAGGTTGGTTGGTGTATGATGTTAAATCAGCACTTGGGTGATACTGGCCTAGTGGTTGTTTGTGATGGGTGGCTTGGATGTAGTCCCTCACCTTATAGCAGTTTCTGTAGATGCAGATGTAGCAGTTCCCTCTGCTGTCTGGAATCTCAAAGTTTTACTTGAGGACGAATTGAAGTAGTTATTTCTGGAGTCTGTAACAGGAGAAGGAGCTTTGCAAGTTGATTCCTCTCCACTCTGCCTCTGGACAGGAACTTCCCTCTCCTGGCAAGAAACAGGACCAGCCCACTCCTACTAGGGTGGTTAACCCGGTTTCTGCCAACCTTTGCCACCTTTCTTTGCAGGTGATAATGGCCAGGAGAAAACTGTAAAGCATATGACAATTTTTAGTACCTCCAGGTCTGGGGTACAAAAAAAAAAAAAAAAATATATATATATATATATATATATATATATATATATATAATTAGGGATGAGCAAACCCGAACTGTATAGTTCGGGTTCGTACCGAATTTTGGGGTGTCCGTGACACGGACCTGAACCCGGACATTTTCGTAAAAGTCCGGGTTCGGGTTCGGTGTTCGTCGCTTTCTTGGCGCTTTTTGAAAGGCTGCAAAGCAGCCAATCAACAAGCGTCATACTACTTGCCCCAAGAGGCCGTCACAGCCATGCCTACTATTGGCATGGCTGTGATTGGCCAGAGCACCATGTGACCCAGCCTCTATTTAAGCTGGAGTCACATAGCGCCGCCCGTCACTCTGCTCTGATTAGCGTAGGGAGAGGTTGCAGCTGCGACAGTAGGGCGAGATTAGGCTGATTAACTCCTCCAAAAGACTCCATCCATTGATCGATCTGCAGCTGTGGATGATTGAACTGCTGCTATTGAATTGCTCACTGTTTTTAGGACTGCCCAGAGCGTTTTTCAGTCACTTTTTTCTGGGGTGATCGGCGGCCATTTTGTGTCTTGTGTTGCGCCAGCACAAGCTGCCACCAAGTGCATTTAACCCTCAATGGTGTGGTTGTTTTTTGGCTAAAGCCTACATCAGGGTCAAGCTGTCACACCAAGTGCATTTAACCAGCAATAGTCTGTTTATTTTTTGGCCATATACTACATCAGGGGCAAGCTGTCACCAAGTGCATTTAACCCTCAATGGTGTGGTTGTTTTTTGGCTAAATCCTACATCAGGGTGAAGCTGTCACACCAAGTGCATTTAACCAGCAATAGTCTGTTTATTTTTTGGCCATATACTACATCAGGGGCAAGCTGCGCCTGTCACCAAGTGCATTTAACCCTCAGTAGTGCGGTTGGTCAAGCTGTCACACCAAGTGCATTTAACCAGCAATAGTGTGGTTATTTTTTGGCCATATCCCAGTCTAATTCTGTCAGTAAACGTATACCTGTCACCCAGCGCCTAAATACTAGGCCTCAAGTTTATATCCAGCTAAATCTGTCGTTACTGGTGTGGCTGGTCAAGTTATTTAGTGTCCGTCAAAGCACAGTTTTTGTTCTGGGTTGAAATACAATTCCCAATTTAGCAATTTCCTAATTTAGTGGTTTCTGCTGTATCAGAGCTATTTGAAATCTATCCCTAAAAGGGTATATAATATTCAAGGTGCACATAGGGTCATTCTGAATAACTTCACACACACGCTACTGTGCATTTCCAAGTCTAATTCTGTCAGTAAATCTATACCTGTCACCCAGCGCCTAAATACTAGGCCTCAAATTTATATCCAGCTAAATCTGTCGTTACTGCTGTACTGTTGTGGCTGGTCAAGTTATTTAGTGTCCGTCAAAGCACATTTTTTGTTCTGGGTTGAAATACAATTCCCAATTTAGCAATTTCCTAATTTAGTGGTTTCTGCTGTATCAGGCCTACTTTAAATACATCCCTAAAAGGGTATATCAGAATCAAGGTGCTGATAGGGTCATTCTCAATAACTTCACACACACGCTACTGTGCATATCCCAGTCTAATTCTGTCCGTAAAACGTATACCTGTCACCCAGCGCCTAAATACTAGGCCTCAAATTCATAGTCAGCTAAATCTGTGGTTACTGCTGTGCCTGTATTAGTGTAATACGGTACCTAAATAGATAGCCAGATAGTGTTAGGTGTCTGTAAAAAAAGGCCTGAATTTGAATTCAATACATTGGGCAAATTATATTTTTGTTGTTGTGGTGAACGATAACAATGAGGAAAACATCTAGTAAGGGACGCGGACGTGGACATGGTCGTGGTGGTGTTAGTGGACCCTCTGGTGCTGGGAGAGGACGTGGCCGTTCTGCCACATCCACACGTCCTAGTGTACCAACTACCTCAGGTCCCAGTAGCCGCCAGAATTTACAGCGATATATGGTGGGGCCCAATGCCGTTCTAAGGATGGTAAGGCCTGAGCAGGTACAGGCATTAGTCAATTGGGTGGCCGACAGTGGATCCAGCACGTTCACATTATCTCCCACCCAGTCTTCTGCAGAAAGCGCACAGATGGCGCCTGAAAACCAACCCCATCAGTCTGTCACATCACCCCCATGCATATCAGGGAAACTGTCTGAGCCTCAAGTTATGCAGCAGTCTCTTATGCTGTTTGAAGACTCTGCTGGCAGGGTTTCCCAAGGGCATCCACCTAGCCCTTCCCCAGCGGTGGAAGACATAGAATGCACTGACGCACAACCACTTATGTTTCCTGATGATGAGGACATGGGAATACCACCTCAGCAAGTCTCTGATGATGACGAAACACAGGTGCCAACTGCTGCGTCTTTCTGCAGTGTGCAGACTGAACAGGAGGTCAGGGATCAAGACTGGGTGGAAGACGATGCAGGGGACGATGAGGTCCTAGACCCCACATGGAATGAAGGTCGTGCCACTGACTTTCACAGTTTGGAGGAAGAGGCAGTGGTGAGACCGAGCCAACAGCGTAGCAAAAGAGGGAGCAGTGGGCAAAAGCAGAACACCCGCCGCCAAGAGACTCCGCCTGCTACTGACCGCCGCCATCTGGGACCGAGCACCCCAAAGGCAGCTTCAAGGAGTTCCCTGGCATGGCACTTCTTCAAACAATGTGCTGACGACAAGACCCGAGTGGTTTGCACGCTGTGCCATCAGAGCCTGAAGCGAGGCATTAACGTTCTGAACCTTAGCACAACCTGCATGACCAGGCACCTGCATGCAAAGCATGAACTGCAGTGGAGTAAACACCTTAAAAACAAGGAAGTCACTCAGGCTCCCCCTGCTACCTCTTCTGCTGCTGCCGCCTCGGCCTCTTCTGCTGCTGCCGCCTCGGCCTCTTCTGCTGCTGCCGCCTCGGCCTCTTCCTCCGCCTCTGGAGGCACGTTGGCACCTGCCGCCCAGAAAACAGGGGATGTACCACCAACACCACCACCACCTCCGTCACCAAGCATCTCAACCATGTCACACGGCAGCATTCAGCTCTCCATCTCACAAACATTTGAGAGAAAGCGTAAATTCCCACCTAGCCACCCTCGATCCCTGGCCCTGAATGCCAGCATTTCTAAACTACTGGCCTATGAAATGCTGTCATTTAGGCTGGTGGACACAGACAGCTTCAAACAGCTCATGTCGCTTGGTGTCCCACAGTATGTTGTTCCCAGCCGCCACTACTTCTCCAAGAGAGCTGTGCCTTCCCTGCACAACCAAGTATCCGATAAAATCAAGTGTGCACTGCGCAACGCCATCTGTGGCAAGGTCCACCTAGCCACAGATACGTGGACCAGTAAGCACGGCCAGGGACGCTATATCTCCCTAACTGCACACTGGGTAAATGTAGTGGCAGCTGGGCCCCAGGCGGAGAGCTGTTTGGCGCACGTCCTTCCGCCGCCAAGGATCGCAGGGCAACATTCTTTGCCTCCTGTTGCCACCTCCTCCTTCTCGGCTTCCTCCTCCTCTTCTTCCACCTGCTCATCCAGTCAGCCACACACCTTCACCACCAACTTCAGCACAGCCCGGGGTAAACGTCAGCAGGCCATTCTGAAACTCATATGTTTGGGGGACAGGCCCCACACCGCACAGGAGTTGTGGCGGGGTATAGAACAACAGACCGACGAGTGGTTGCTGCCGGTGAGCCTCAAGCCCGGCCTGGTGGTGTGCGATAATGGGCGAAATCTCGTTGCAGCTCTGGGACTAGCCGGTTTGACGCACATCCCTTGCTTGGCGCATGTGCTGAATTTGGTGGTGCAGAAGTTCATTCACAACTACCCCGACATGTCAGAGCTGCTGCATAAAGTGCGGGCCGTCTGTTCGCGCTTCCGGCGTTCACATCCTGCCGCTGCTCGCCTGTCTGCGCTACAGCGTAACTTCGGCCTTCCCGCTCACCGCCTCATATGCGACGTGCCCACCAGGTGGAACTCCACCTTGCACATGCTGGACAGACTGTGCGAGCAGCAGCAGGCCATAGTGGAGATTCAGCTGCAGCACGCACGGGTGAGTCGCACTGCGGAACAGCACCACTTCACCACCAATGACTGGGCCTCCATGCAAGACCTGTGTGCCCTGTTGCGCTGTTTCGAGTACTCCACCAACATGGCCAGTGGCGATGACGCCGTTATCAGCGTTACAATACCACTTCTATGTCTCCTTGAGAAAACACTTAGGGCGATGATGGAAGAGGAGGTGGCCCAGGAGGAGGAGGAGGAGGAGGAGGAAGAGGGGTCATTTTTAGCACTTTCAGGCCAGTCTCTTCGAAGTGACTCAGAGGGAGGTTTTTTGCAACAGCAGAGGCCAGGTACAAATGTGGCCAGCCAGGGCCCACTACTGGAGGACGAGGATGAGGAGGAGGTGGAGGAGGATGAGGATGAAGCATGGTCACAGCGGGGTGGCACCCAACGCAGCTCGGTCCCATCACTGGTGCGTGGCTTGGGGGAAAGGCAGGACGATGACGATACGCCTCCCACAGAGGACAGCTTGTCCTTACCCCTGGGCAGCCTGGCACACATGAGCGACTACATGCTGCAGTGCCTGCGCAACGACAGCAGAGTTGCCCACATTTTAACGTGTGCGGACTACTGGGTTGCCACCCTGCTGGATCCACGGTACAAAGACAATGTGCCCACCTTACTTCCTGCACTGGAGCGTGATAGGAAGATGCGCGAGTACAAGCGCACGTTGGTAGACGCGCTACTGAGAGCATTCCCAAATGTCACAGGGGAACAAGTGGAAGCCCAAGGCCAAGGCAGAGGAGGAGCAAGAGGTCGCCAAGGCAGCTGTGTCACGGCCAGCTCCTCTGAGGGCAGGGTTAGCATGGCAGAGATGTGGAAAAGTTTTGTCAACACGGCACAGCTAGCTGCACCACCACCTGATACGCAACGTGTTAGCAGGAGGCAACATTTCACTAACATGGTGGAACAGTACGTGTGCACACCCCTCCACGTACTGACTGATGGTTCGGCCCCATTCAACTTCTGGGTCTCTAAATTGTCCACGTGGCCAGAGCTAGCCTTTTATGCCTTGGAGGTGCTGGCCTGCCCGGCGGCCAGCGTTTTGTCTGAACGTGTATTCAGCACGGCAGGGGGCGTCATTACAGACAAATGCAGCCGCCTGTCTACAGCCAATGTGTACAAGCTGACGTTCATAAAAATGAACCAGGCATGGATCCCACAGGACCTGTCCATCCCTTGTGCAGATTAGACATTAACTACCTCCCCTTAACCATATATTATTGTACTCCAGGGCACTTCCTCATTCAATCCTATATTTATTTTCATTTTACCATTATATTGCGAGGCTACCCAAAGTTGAATGAACCTCTCCTCTGTCTGGGTGCCAGGGCCTAAATATATGCCAATGGACTGTTCCAATGTTGGGTGACGTGAAGCCTGATTCTCTGCTATGACATGAAGACTGATTCTCTGCTGACATGAAGCCAGATCCTCTGTTACGGGACCTCTCTCCTCTGCCTGGGTGCTGGGCCTAAATATATGCCAATGGACTGTTGCACTGGTGGCTGACGTGGAGCCTGATTCTCTGCTATGACATGCAGACTGATTCTCTGCTGACATGAAGACAGATTCTCTGTTACGGGACCTCTCTCCTCTGCCTGGGTGCTGGGCCTAAATATATGCCAATGGACTGTTGCAGTGGTGGCTGACGTGAAGCCTGATTCTCTGCTATGACATGCAGACTAATTCTCTGCTGACATGAAGCCAGATTCTCTGTTACGGGACCTCTCTCCTCTGCCTGGGTGCTGGGCCTAAATATCTGACAATGGACTGTTGCAGTGGTGGCTGACGTGAAGCCTGATTCTCTGCTATGACATGCAGACTGATTCTCTGCTGACATGAAGCCAGATCCTCTGTTACGGGACCTCTCTCCTCTGCCTGGGTGCTGGGCCTAAATATATGCCAATGGACTGTTGCAGTGGTGGCTGACGTGAAGCCTGATTCTCTGCTATGACATGCAGACTAATTCTCTGCTGACATGAAGCCAGATTCTCTGTTACGGGACCTCTCTCCTCTGCCTGGGTGCTGGGCCTAAATATCTGACAATGGACTGTTGCAGTGGTGGCTGACGTGAAGCCTGATTCTCTGCTATGACATGCAGACTGATTCTCTGCTGACATGAAGCCAGATCCTCTGTTACGGGACCTCTCTCCTCTGCCTGGGTGCTGGGCCTAAATATATGCCAATGGACTGTTGCAGTGGTGGCTGACGTGAAGCCTGATTCTCTGCTATGACATGCAGACTGATTCTCTGCTGACATGAAGCCAGATTCTCTGTTACGGGACCTCTCTCCTCTGCCTGGGTGCTGGGCCTAAATATATGACAATGGACTGTTGCAGTGGTGGCTGACGTGAAGCCTGATTCTCTGCTATGACATGCAGACTGATTCTCTGCTGACATGAAGACAGATTCTCTGTTACGGGACCTCTCTCCTCTGCCTGGGTGCTGGGCCTAAATATCTGACAATGGACTGTTGCAGTGGTGGCTGACGTGAAGCCTGATTCTCTGCTATGACATGCAGACTGATTCTCTGCTGACATGAAGCCAGATCCTCTGTTACGGGACCTCTCTCCTCTGCCTGGGTGCTGGGCCTAAATATATGACAATGGACTGTTGCAGTGGTGGCTGACGTGAAGCCTGATTCTCTGCTATGACATGCAGACTGATTCTCTGCTGACATGAAGACAGATTCTCTGTTACGGGACCTCTCTCCTCTGCCTGGGTGCTGGGCCTAAATATCTGACAATGGACTGTTGCAGTGGTGGCTGACGTGAAGCCTGATTCTCTGCTATGACATGCAGACTGATTCTCTGCTGACATGAAGCCAGATCCTCTGTTACGGGACCTCTCTCCTCTGCCTGGGTGCTGGGCCTAAATATATGCCAATGGACTGTTGCAGTGGTGGCTGACGTGAAGCCTGATTCTCTGCTATGACATGCAGACTAATTCTCTGCTGACATGAAGCCAGATTCTCTGTTACGGGACCTCTCTCCTCTGCCTGGGTGCTGGGCCTAAATATCTGACAATGGACTGTTGCAGTGGTGGCTGACGTGAAGCCTGATTCTCTGCTATGACATGCAGACTGATTCTCTGCTGACATGAAGCCAGATCCTCTGTTACGGGACCTCTCTCCTCTGCCTGGGTGCTGGGCCTAAATATATGCCAATGGACTGTTGCAGTGGTGGCTGACGTGAAGCCTGATTCTCTGCTATGACATGCAGACTGATTCTCTGCTGACATGAAGCCAGATTCTCTGTTACGGGACCTCTCTCCTCTGCCTGGGTGCTGGGCCTAAATATATGACAATGGACTGTTGCAGTGGTGGCTGACGTGAAGCCTGATTCTCTGCTATGACATGCAGACTGATTCTCTGCTGACATGAAGACAGATTCTCTGTTACGGGACCTCTCTCCTCTGCCTGGGTGCTGGGCCTAAATATCTGACAATGGACTGTTGCAGTGGTGGCTGACGTGAAGCCTGATTCTCTGCTATGACATGCAGACTGATTCTCTGCTGACATGAAGCCAGATCCTCTGTTACGGGACCTCTCTCCTCTGCCTGGGTGCTGGGCCTAAATATATGACAATGGACTGTTGCAGTGGTGGCTGACGTGAAGCCTGATTCTCTGCTATGACATGCAGACTGATTCTCTGCTGACATGAAGACAGATTCTCTGTTACGGGACCTCTCTCCTCTGCCTGGGTGCCGGGGCCTAAATATCTGAGAATGGACTGTTCCAGTGGTGGGTGACGTGAAGCCAGATTCTCTGCTATGGGACCTCTCTCCAATTGATATTGGTTAATTTTTATTTATTTTTTTATTCATTTCCCTATCCACATTTGTTTGCATGGGATTTACCTACATGTTGCTGCCTTTTGCAGCCCTCTAGCCCTTTCCTGGGCTGTTTTACAGCCTTTTTAGTGCCGAAAAGTTCGGGTCCCTATTGACTTCAATGGGGTTCGGGTTCGGGACGAAGTTCGGATCGGGTTCGGATCCCGAACCCGAACATTTCCGGGAAGTTCGGCCGAACTTCTCGAACCCGAACATCCAGGTGTCCTCTCAACTCTATATATAATGTATATTGCATTTTTATGCCAATATAAATTATTGGATCATTTATCAAATATCATTTAATGTGCAGACAGAGCTCAGCTGTGGAATTATTCAACATAATACAATCTTCTTCTCCCTTTATTCTCTGCAAAGGACTTTGGCCAGAGGCCGACATGACTCTTACTAGTTATAAATTAAGAAACCAATCTTGTAACTCTCGGCCCAATTATTCACCTTTACAGCGCTCAGTGGCGGATAGAGAGATAGACAGATAGATAAAGAGATCGATAGATAGAAAAATTTATGAGATATACATGATAGATAGATAGATATGAGATAGATCCATCATTTCTTAAAGGTACATAACCCTACAAATACAATGCCTTTATCCGACACAGTATATTTAACATGAAATACGGTATTTCAGCATACATAAAATAACGGCAGAATATGAGATAACGTCACAATGGTTACAAATGGCTTTACTATCATTTCAAAGACAGTTTTCATCGGGGCACCCCTTTATAATCTTTTTACAGCGTTATAATGACGATGAGTAATGCTGCAGACAGATTGAACTTCTCATTTACTCTAGTCACATCTAGAGCTGCATTCACAATGTGCTGATAGACACAGTGCCTAAAATAGCGTGGTTGAACTTCCACAATACATTTAGCAATTCATGCCATTTGGATTAATACAGTGTTTTTTAATCACAGGTACATTATACCTTAGGCTGAAAAAGACTAATGCCCATCAGGTTCAATCTGTATCCATCATTCAGTAATAAATTATGTATAAACCTCTACCCGATGTGTTATTAGTGCAGTACGCAGACCTGCAGGGTATTGCGATGTGAGGTCACGGTTAATAGGCATACGAGGGTTGCTCTGGGTTACTCACAGTTTGTAGGGGGACCCTGGGCAGGCGTACAGCAGTGATAGAGAGGCTGGCACAGGGGTCCTCTGGGGCACTCTCTGTATGTAGGGACCAGGCCTGATGTTGGGTGAGGTGCCCTGGATGTTGCAGGTGTTTAATGTGCCTGGGGCAAGGTCCCTTTAGGATTCGTGACGCCAGTGCCTGTAACGGTGGCACGCCGATTGATAGTGGTAATAAGTGAGGAACACGATGTTGTGGTGAACCAAACTTTCTTTACTGAGAACATTTAACTTTATACAGTCTGAGTTCAGTTCCACATGGCAGCAGCAATCAATAGCAGGCTTTTACATCAGTGGCAGGTACAATGTTCTTTGCAAGATACTCAGAGGGTAAAAACAACACTTACAGACCAGGCTGCACTTTTCCTCAGAAATCCTGTGCACTATTCCTCAGAGCTCCTGGCTGTCTCAATCCCAAGGCCCGTATGCCCTAATGCTGGCTTTATCCTTGGTAGAAAACTTCCTCAGGTATATATCCTTGCTTTAGGTAAATAATCCTTCTGCCCTTAGCTTGGTGGGTTGCTCTTCTGCTCTGCTCTGCTTATGTTATGGGAACTTGGTTTCTCTCAGGAGGCAAACCCTTCTCCTGGTGTAAATCTTCTGAGCTAACTCTGGCTCAATATCCTCAGGCTGGCTGGAATCCTTCCACTAGCCACCTGGTGGCAACTAGAAGCCTGGGCTATCTAGCTGCATGTCAGGAGGTGGCCCTCAGCTTGTCTCTGGCTAAGGTGCCCTCTCACTTCTGTCTCTCCACAGACTCCTGACTACACAGACTGATTCCTCCCTGTCTGGGCCTAAATATATATACTAAGAGTTCCATAGCTCCCTTTAGTGTCTAGGAGGCTGAACTACACCCTAATAGTCTACTGCACACATAACAGGGAAAATACACATAAATACATATTAAAATGCATTAAAATGGACTGTGAAATACACTGCCACTGTCCCTCAGGAGTAGGAGTACCACGTGGCCCAACTGACCCTTGTGTAGTGCCCACATTTTCCTAGTGGGACACTACATTAGCTAAGCATCTAGCCCATTCCTGAATGTCGTCACTGTATCTGGCTCTACTGCCTTTTGGGGTAGGGTCTTTCATAGTTTAACTGCTCTAACTGTAAAGATTCCTTTCCTGTATTGATATTGATAGCTCCTTTCCCCCACACATATGTCCTGAGGTAATACTGAGTGTACGACACTAGGGTAGGCTCCTGGTAGAGACAGCATGAGGGTCCGGCAGCCAGGGACCTGACATGAAACCAGCAGAAATGAGCTTCTTATTGGAGTAGACGCTATGCCCACCAAGAGCAGCACACATATCTCTTCTGGATACATGTAGTACTTATACTGATACATGTAGCAGACCTGTCAGGAGTATGTTATTCTCTAGAAGTAAAGCAGGATATTTCCCTTCACGGACATCAAGCAGAGATCTTGAACTTGATGAAGATTAGAGGCACACAGTAAATTAGAAATATTGATTATATAGTAATCCATATTCTTCAAGAAAGACCATTAAAGCGCTAAGCAAAGTTGAACGTCACTGTGTGAGGAGAACACTTTTCTTCACCTACCACTGTTTTCCTTGAGTTTTCCCCTTTGTTATGGCTGTTTTGAGTCCTATATTATGAGGATCTTCTCAAGATGGCTCCTCTTCCAGTTCTCTGAGGCCAAAACTGCATTCCCTCAGGTCACATACAAACTTGCTGTAGCCAGCAGCTTCCTGCCAGCCAAACAGATGGAATTACTGAGAGACACGCCTCCTCACTCTGAAGCCTAATGCAGGCATGCAATGTGAAGGACCGCCCCTCTGTCTTCCTAGCCGGAGACAGATGAGCAGTGGAAAGGGACAGGAGACATTAATGAAAGCTGTTATTATAAGGTTATTACAGATCTTTTGATAATCATTGACAAACTAACTCAGGTATACATGCCTAGCTCTAATAAACTAGCAAATAAAAAAAATATGACAGTTATCCTTTAACCCCTTAAGGACATAGGACGTACCGTTACGCCCTATTTCCCGAGTCCTTAAGGACCAAGGACGTACCGGTACGTCCTGACTTTAAAATCGGCATTCCGGCGCCGCAGGGGTTAATTTGAACAGGATGCCGGCTGAAATCATTCAGCCGGCATCCTGTTAAAACGCCAGGGGGGGTCATGTGACCCCCCGTGTCGGCGATCGCAGCAAACCGCAGGTCAATTCAGACCTGCGGTTTGCTGCGCTTTTTGCAGTTTCTGATCCCCGCGGTCCCTGACCGCGGGGATCAGAAACTTTAGAGTGCCTAAAATCAATATAGTACACCCCCCCCTGCACCCCTGCATGAGTTGATGGCGGCGGGTGGTGCAGGGGGGGTGTCGCAGGCGGTGGGGGGCGTTGCGGGAGGCGGGCGGTGCGGCAGGCGGGATCGCGATCCCCCGCCCGCCTCCTATTGCGTAATCGTTGGTGTACAGTGGGTATACCAGGGTGCCAGCACATTGCTGGCACCCTGGTATAAACGGCTGACATCCGTACGGACCGCTGTATGGAAAAGGTTAACAGTAAGAGGGAGCTCCCTCCCTCTCCCATCGGGGGGCTGCTGTGCCTTTGCAGCCCCCCGATGGAGAGGGAGAGAGCCCCCAGAGAGCCCCCCCGAAGCCCCGTCCTCACCCTTCCCCGTCTGCGAAGTTCTGACCATAACTGAGCAGACGGGGAAGGTTCCCATGGCAACAGGACGCCTGCTCAGGCGTCCTGCTGTCCAGGGTGCTGAACAGATCTGTGCTGAAAGCATAGATCTGTTCAGTGTAAGTAAAATACAGTGCAGTACCCTATATAGAGTACAGTACTGTATTTTACAGACATCAGACCCACTGGATCTTCAAGAACCAAGTGGGTCTGGGTCAAAAAATAAAAAGAATAAGTGAAAAAAGTTAAGATAAAAAAAAAAAACATTTATCACTGAATAAAAATTAAAAAAATAAAATAAACTACACATATTAGGTATCGCCGCGTCCGTAACGACCTGATCTATAAAACGGCCATGTTACTTTCCCCGCACAGTGAACGCCATAAAAATAAAAAAATAAAAACTATGAGAAAATTGAAATTTTGCCCACCTTACTTCCCAAAAAAGGTAATAAAAGTGATCAAAAAAGTCGCATGTACGCCAAAATAGTACCAATCAAACCGTCATCTCATCCCGCAAAAAATGAGACCCTACTCAAGATAATCGCCCAAAAACTGAAAAAACTATGGCTCTTAGACTATGGAAACACTAAAACATCATTTTTTTTGTTTCAAAAATAAAATCATTGTGTAAAACCTACATAAATAAAAATAAAGTATACATATTAGGTATTGCCGCGTCCGTATCGACCGGCTCTATATAAATATCACATGACCTAACCCCTCAGATGACCACCGTAAAACAAAAAAAAAAAACGGTGTAAAAAAAGCTATTTTTTGCCATCTTACGTCACAAAAAGTGTAATAGCAAGCGATCAAAAAGTCATATGCACCCCAAAATAGTGCCAATCAAACTGTCATCTCATCCCGCAAAAAATTAGACCCTACTCAAGATAATCGCCCAAAAACTGAAAAAACTATGGCTCTCAGACTATGGAGACACTAAACAATTTTTTGGTTTTAAAAATGAAGTTATTGTATAAAACTTACATAAATAAAAAAAAATTGTATACATATTCGGTATCGCCGCGTCCGTGACAACCTGCTCTATAAAATTACCACGTGATCTAACCTGTCAGATGAATGTTGTAAATAACAAAAAAAAAAAAGTGCCAAAAAAGCTATTTCTTGTTACCTTGCCGCACAAAAAGTGTAATATAGAGCAACCAAAAATCATATCTACCCTGAACTAGTACCAACAATACTGCCATCCTATCCCATACTTTCTAAAATGGGGTCACTTTTTTGGAGTTTCTACTCTAGGGGTGCATCAGGGGGGCTTCAAATGGGACATGGTGTCAAAAAACCAGTCCAGCAAAACCTGCCTTCCAAAAACCATGTGGCATTCCTTTCCTTCTGCGCCCTGCCGTTTGCCCGTACAGCGGTCTACAACCACATATGAGGTGTTTCTGTAAACTACAGAATCAGGGCCATAAATAATGAGTTTTGTTTGGCTGTTAACCCTTGCTTTGTAACTGGAAAAAAAATATAAAAATGGAAAATCTGCCAAAAAAGTGAAATTTTGAAATTGTATCTCTATTTTCCATTAAATCTTGTGCAACACCTAAAGGGTTAACAAAGTTTGTAAAATCTGTTTTGAATACCTTGAGGGGTGTAGTTTCTTAGATGGGGTCACTTTTATGGAGTTTCTACTCTAGGGGTGCATCAGGGGGCTTCAAATGGGACATGGTGTCAAAAAAACTGTCCAGCAAAATCTGGCTTCCAAAAACCAAACGGCGCACCTTTCCCTCTACGCCCCGCTGTGTGGCCGTACAGTAGTTTACGGCCACATATGGGGTGTTTCTGTAAACGGCAGAATCAGGGCAATAAAGATACAGTCTTGTTTGGCTGTTAACCCTTGCTTTGTTAGTGGAAAAAATGGGTTAAAATTGAAAATTAGGCAAAAAAATGAAATTCTCAAATTTCATCCCCATTTGCCAATAACTCTTGTGCAACACCTAAAGGGTTAACGAAGTTTGTAAAATCAGTTTTGAATACCTTGAGGGGTGTAGTTTCTTAGATGGGGTCACTTTTATGGAGTTTCTACTCTAGGGGTGCATCAGGGGGCTTCAAATGGGACATGGTGTCAAAAAAACTGTCCAGCAAAATCTGGCTTCCAAAAACCAAACGGCGCACCTTTCCCTCTACGCCCCGCTGTGTGGCCGTACAGTAGTTTACGGCCACATATGGGGTGTTTCTGTAAACGGCAGAGTCAGGGCAATAAAGATACAGTCTTGTTTGGCTGTTAACCCTTGCTTTGTTAGTGGAAAAAATGGGTTAAAATGGAAAATTAGGCAAAAAAATGAAATTCTCAAATTTCATCCCCATTTGCCAATAACTCTTGTGCAACACCTAAAGGGTTAACTGAGTTTGTAAAATCAGTTTTGAATACCTTGAGGGGTGTAGTTTATAGAATGGGGTCATTTTTGGGCGGTTTCTATTATGTAAGCCTCGCAAAGTGACTTCAGAGCTGTAGTGGTCCCTAAAAATTGGGTTTTTGTAAATTTCTGAAAAATTTCAAGATTTGCTTCTAAACTTCTAAGCCTTGTAACATCCCCAAAAAATAAAATATCATTCCCAAAATAATTCAAACATGAAGTAGACATATGGGGAATGTTAAGTCATCACAATTTTTGGGGGTATTACTATGTATTACAGAAGTAGAGAAACTGAAACTTTGAAATTTGCAAATTTTTCCAAATTTTTGGTAAATTAGGTATTTTATTATGCAAAAAAATTAATTTTTTTGACTTTATTTTACCAGTGTCATGAAGTACAATATGTGACGAAAAAACAATCTCAGAATGGCCTGTATAAGTAAAAGCGTTTTAAAGTTATCAGCACTTAAAGTGACACTGGTCAGATTTGCAAAAAATGGCCTGGTCCTTAAGGTGAAAATGAGCCTGGTCCTTAAGGGGTTAAGATCGGTCTCTCAAACCAAGCTCGGCAGCCGCCCTGTCCATTTCCTAAGCAGATATACTGTATGTCATGTCAATGTCATATCACTGTATACACTGTATATAATATCATTGTATAATACTGTTGAGGGGACCCTGACAATAAAGTCTTTCTGTTCTCTTCCCGAGCGGGCCCCTTCTGTGTTTGGGTCCCATAGCAGTGGCTTCTCCTGCTTCCACTATAGCTACACCCCTGTTCTTAACCTGAGGTAAACCAGGAATGGTGGAGACGTTTAGTGACATCAGTGAGATAGGAAGTAGCTAGCTTCTCCTACTAAGATTTCAACAGAAACAAATATGTGCAATAAAAGAAAGACCTGGGAATGATAGAAAAATAGATAAAACATTTTATTGTGCAAAAGTGTGTCCACTCTGAATGATGTTTCTTCAGTATCTGGAAATAGGCCTCAAGATGTTCCATCATATTCCATGATTGATGAAAAAAAAATTGATAATCAGATGTCATATAGTACATGACATAAGATAAGAGGTACCAGAAAACTGACTGAAAACCTGTGGCAGCCTCTGAGAAAAGGAGTTTTGAACATTGCAGAAGGTTAAGAGCCATTACAAAGGACATGAACAAAATGTTAGTGAAAGGTAATGCACATATTGAGACTGTGGACTTCACTGCATTTGGTTGGGGAGAAGCTTCAGGCACTCTGCCATATTTGTGAGACAGTCTGGCCATCTGTTAAAGACTACACCCTGCAGTTGGCACTGTAGTGTTATATTAAGCGAGGATTTATTATGAGAGAGAATTTGCACCACTTGGCTGAATTGAGAGGCTTGTTTGGATTAACTGGAAAGAGAATCAGAGAGGTACTCATTGCAGCTAATTTTCCTATAAGCAGCCTTGAGAAAGCTGTACATGTAACCTGGAAAGACTGAACTTACTTTTGGCAGTGTATATTTGTGATATGTTTTGAAATTTCCTCATGTAAAGTATAGTGGACTTGTTACCCCAAAACCGGCCTCATCATTGCCTTGCCTCACCAACCTGCACTGTCACATCATTGTCCCTTTCCCCAGTACTTTAAGAGAGCCCTGCTTTGCACCCCAAAGCCCACCGACACCAAGGGCATCCACCTACCACCAGGCAGGAGCAAGGCCGGGATTAAATATTTTGGTGCCCTAGGCAGAACAGGCAAATTGCACTCCTCCCTGAATCAATTTACAGAGGACCTGTCACCACAAAATGCAGTGCAAACTGAAAGCACTGTGTTATAGAGCAGGAGAAGCCGAGCAGATTGATATATATTTTTATGGGAAAAGATTTTGTAAAATCTGTAATGTAATGCCTGCATTAGTAGGAATGTCCTCCATAATGTGCCAGATGATGATGATGATGATAATAATAATGCCCCTACTGTACCCCCAGTAGTAATAATTTCACAATAAGGCCCCCAGTATGTATAAAGCTCCTCCTGCAGTGCCCCTTGTAGTTCTAATGCCTCCCTGCAGTTATAACTCCCCTGTAGTGCCCCCGGTATTATAAATAAGCCCCCCTGTAGTGCCAATATATAATTCTGCTCCCCCCATAGTTCCAGTAAAAAATGCTCCTCTGCCCCCCCCATAGTGCCAGTATATATGCCCCATGTAGTCCTGTAGTTCCAGTAGATAATGCTCCACTTGTAGTGCCAGTATATAATTCTCCTCTTGTAGTTCCAGTATATAATGCCCCCCCCCTGTGGTGCCAGTAGATAATGCTCCTCCATGCCTCCCCATTTGTGCCAGTATGTATATATATATATATATATATATATATATAATGCTCCACTGTAGTGCCAGTATATAATGCTCCTCCATGCCCCTTATAGTGCCAGTACATATATAATTCTCCTTGGTGCCCTCAGTAGTGCTGAATTGCCGACGTTTATTATTAACAAAAAAACAAAACAAATCACCTCACAACTGATCCCTGCTGCTGTCTGCGATGGAGGCCACAGATCATAATTGCCACGTCCCTGCACAGGTGGTTCTGATGACATCACCGCTACATCAGGGATGCTATTGCGACCTCTTGTGCCGTTCTACTGCCTCATAGGCCTTATGCAGTGAGCCCAGGATGGGAGAGGGGGAAAGGACAGGAGTGGTAGTGGTGGCGAGGATAGGAGTAGTAGTATTCACAGTAGAAATCCTCACTATGGCACTCCCTGGGCTGTGCAGTGATGAGAGGGGTGCACACTTTTCTTCAGTTGCTACTATGAATACTAATACTCCTATCCTCGCCACCACTACCATTCCTGCTCTCTTCCCCTCTCCCTTCCTAGGCTCACTGATTAAGGTTGAGGTGAAATATTGGTGGTATGAAACTAAAAATCTAAAAGTATAGAATGCAGATCTTCAGTCTTTATTTTCAGTCCTGTCAGCTAACCCTTTGTCTCTTTTCATGACAGGAAGATGGGTGTGCTAATGTCCAAGAGACAGACCGTGGAGCAGGTACAAAAGGTCAGCATTGCTGTCTCCGCATTCAAGGATGGACTCAAGGACAAACCGCTCAATAAGAGGAAATCTGAAGGCTGCATCAGGAAAGGGAGTAAAGGAGATGTGCTGGACCAAGTGTTGGAAGAAGAGAAAGATGCCAATGAATCTAACCCAGATTCCCCCTGTCAATCTCAACCCCGGCAGGAGAACCCAACAAACCGGGCAGCCTGGGAAAGACTAAGAGATGGGAAAGGGGTAGAACCTGATGAGTTTGATAAGTCCAAACGTTTTACCCCTCCTGCCTTTATCAGACCAACTCGTGCTCTAAATGATGATGATCCTCCGGAAATAAACCTGGACCAGAGGGAAGAGGTTAGTCAAATTAATGTGATTGTAAAACCAGTAAAAAAAAAAAAATTAACTTTGAATTTGGAAAAAAAATTAAGATTACTGAATAGGTTTCAATAGTAAAAGTTCTAAAATTTTATAGGTGTCTCATTCATTTTTGGGTCAACCTTATGTCTAACTTCCTATTATGACTGAATCTACTAACTCAACTTTCTTAACTAATCTTGATATCCTGTAACACTTGATTTCCTTAACACAATTAGTTTAGTTAACCATCTAGTTAAGTATATGTTTTAACTCTACTACATCTGTATATGGAGATTAAAAATGGCTTAATATAACCTGCGCACAGCTTGATAATTGCCTGGGGAAATCTAAGACGGTGTCTTCATTGTAGAGAAGTCATTTTCATATAGCAGTAAGTCTCCACAATGTCCCTGTTCTCCTCTATATTGGAGGTGGCCTGGAAAACATGGGCTAAAACCGGGGTCAGGCTAAGCAGCTAGTCCAGCAGAAGACAACTCAGTTTGAAGATGAGTTTGGAACCAGTCACTAGGACCTACTAGACTAGACAATGAGAATTTGGAGAATCTCATGTTTATTTAATTTCTAATAGTCTAGGTCATTTCCTATGGACAACCTCTGTAGCATAAAACATCCCTCAGACTAGTGACTTATCTATTCAGCTGTGATCGTCAGAGGTATCGTAGTGTGAATGTTTAGGTTCCTACTATTACATGCCGTACATTAATATAAGTAAGTAGACACCTTTGTTTTTCCATGATATGCTGAGGTTTCCTACTTCCGAAAGACATAAATGCTACATAGGAGGACAACAGCAATATCTACAGGGAGTGCAGAATTATTAGGCAAATGAGTATTTTGACCACATCATCCTCTTTATGCATGTTGTCTTACTCCAAGCTGTATAGGCTCGAAAGCCTACTACCAATTAAGCATATTAGGTAATGTGCATCTCTGTAATGAGAAGGGGTGTGGTCTAATGACATCAACACCCTATATCAGGTGTGCATAATTATTAGGCAACTTCCTTTCCTTTGGCAAAATGGGTCAAAAGAAGGACTTGACAGGCTCAGAAAAGTCAAAAATAGTGAGATATCTTGCAGAGGGATGCAGCACTCTTAAAATTGCAAAGCTTCTGAAGCGTGATCATCGAACAATCAAGCGTTTCATTCAAAATAGTCAACAGGTTAGCAAGAAGCGTGTGAAAAAACCAAGGCGCAAAATAACTGCCCATGAACTGAGAAAAGTCAAGCGTGCAGCTGCCAAGATGCCACTTGCCACCAGTTTGGCCATATTTCAGAGCTGCAACATCACTGGAGTGCCCAAAAGCACAAGGTGTGCAATACTCAGAGACATGGCCAAGGTAAGAAAGGCTGAAAGACGACCACCACTGAACAAGACACACAAGCTGAAACGCCAAGACTGGGCCAAGAAATATCTCAAGACTGATTTTTCTAAGGTTTTATGGACTGATGAAATGAGAGTGAGTCTTGATGGGCCAGATGGATGGGCCCGTGGCTGGATTGGTAAAGGGCAGAGAGCTCCAGTCTGACTCAGACGCCAGCAAGGTGGAGGTGGAGTACTGGTTTGGGCTGGTATCATCAAAGATGAGCTTGTGGGGCCTTTTCGGGTTGAGGATGGAGTCAAGCTCAACTCCCAGTCCTACTGCCAGTCTCTGGAAGACACCTTCTTCAAGCAGTGGTACAGGAAGAAGTCTGCATCCTTCAAGAAAAACATGATTTTCATGCAGGACAATGCTCCATCACACGCGTCCAAGTACTCCACAGCGTGGCTGGCAAGAAAGGGTATAAAAGAAGAAAAACTAATGACTAGTGATGAGCGGCAGGGGCAATATTCGAATTCGCGATATTTCGCGAATATTTGGGCCAATATTCGCCATATATTCGCAAATTCGCGAATTCATGATCTCCAGGTATTATTTTCTTGATTGCAAAAATTCGCATAAAATTCGCATACAATTCTTATCGATTTGTAATCGAATATTCGCAATTACGAATATATTTTGCGATTCGAATATTCGTGATCAACACTACTCATCACTACTCCTAAAGTCAAGTATATTGCAGCATTCTTATTGGCCCACAAGCTAGAAGCAGGAAGGGATCATGTGTACTGATTAAAAAAAAAAAATAATCGAAAAAAAAAAATCGGAAAAAAAATCGAATACTCGAAATTACGAATATATATAACTGTATTCGAAATATTCGCGAATTTTCGAAGTACCTATATTCGCGATAAAAATTCGAAATTCGAATATTCGTGATCAACACTACTAATGACATGGCCTCCTTGTTCACCTGATCTGAACCCCATTGAGAACCTGTGGTCCATCATCAAATGTGAGATTTACAAGGAGGGAAAACAGTACACCTCTCTGAACAGTGTCTGGGAGGCTGTGGTTGCTGCTGCACGCAATGTTGATGGTGAACAGATCAAAACACTGACAGAATCCATGGATGGCAGGCTTTTGAGTGTCCTTGCAAAGAAAGGTGGCTATATTGGTCACTGATTTTTTTGTTTTTGAATGTCAGAAATGTATATTTGTGAATGTTGAGATGTTATATTGGTTTCACTGGTAAAAATAAATTATTGAAATGGGTATATATTTGTTTTTTGTTAAGTTGCCTAATAATTATGCACAGTAATAGTCACCTGCACACACAGATATCCCCCTAAAATAGCTAAAGCTAAAAACAAACTAAAAACTACTTCCAAAAATATTCAGCTTTGCTATTAATGAGTTTTTTGGGTTCATTGAGAACATGGTTGTTGTTCAATAATAAAATTAATCCTCAAAAATACAACTTGCCTAATAATTCTGCACTCCCTGTATAGAGTTGCCAACTGTTGATCATAGGCAATATTTTTGGCTTCTAATTAAAGGACATATCTATTTTATCTCAGCATTAAGTCATCAGCCAGTCCTCTTATACACAAGCATGCGGTACTTTTTTTCTATTTAAAATAAAAAAGGGATCTCAGGTGGAAATGGCTTAAACGGATGCAAAAAAAATTGCTACAGGATCCGTATATTTTATTTTTTCTGTTCTTCTGATGGATCCGAAGAACGGGAAATGAAACAGAGATGTGAACTCTCCCTAAGATAGTTGGTCACTCTCGCCAAAATGTGTTATTTCAACCACTGGGACATCAAATTTGTGAACAAACTGGTCCTATCCCCATGCTTAAAGAGGACCTGACTGTTTTAGTAACTACTTGAATTCCCCATGAAATAACAAATAACAATTCTGGAGTATCTATTCTTGTGACTCTATGTTGTTCCATTTCTCTGTCATTTGTACTAGAAGTATATAAATGAATTTCCAGCAGTCTGACATTATCCAATCAGTGCTGCCAGTGTAAAACTGGGCAGGGACACCTCCCAACTGGTAACACCCATGAGTACCCTTACTGCAGACTGCTAGAAATTCATTAATAAATTCTACTACAAATAATAAAGGAACGACACAACATAGAGTCATAAGAATAGATGCTTCAGAATTGTTATTACATAGGGGATGCAAGTAGTTACTAAAACAGACATTTTGTACAGTTGCATAACAAAAACAGCGCTGTCACCATTATACACTGCAAACATACAGTAATATACTGTCTAAGTAGCAGTGCCACACAATACCTGCTGTAATTAAATGCCATCAAGTAAAATCAATATACAGTGACAAAACAACACTTCCATATACACATAGTAATCTCATAGCAGTGCTATACAAATGATGTTAAGACTTGCCCAGGTTGCAAGCCATGCGACATCTGTGGTGCTCTCTTCAGCAGGGACAATATAGGGGCTCTCTCATCTTAGACATTGATAGTATATCTCTATGATATGACATCAATGTCAGATAGATGTGGCTCCCACCTCTGGGACCCGCATCTATCTCCAGAACAGGACCCCCAAAGTGAGCGGAGAGCAGCTGGGCATTTCTGCGTGACTGCCAAAAACATCTGAGCTCTGGCTCGGCTATCTCTGGCAGTCCTATAGAGGTGAACTGAGATGTGGCCGCGCTCGCGCAGTGTGCTCTCCACTCCTTTCTGTGGGGCTTCTGAAAATAGCTGAGCGGGGTTGGGTATTGTAATGGGAGAATATTAATCACTAATATTTATGCAAATATCGATAATTAATATTCATAAATAGGAAGAGCCGACTACCGAGGACTCCGCCTATTTATACCTTTTATAATAATGATACTCTACTTTCACTTTGCCTTACACTAATCACTAAGCTAGCTGCATGCGCCTTACTGAACTATCGCTAATAACCACACGTTACACAGATAGTTACAAATAAAACAAGATATTTATTAATACCTACAGTACACTACGCACGCAATACAATAACAGTACAGTACTAACAATACAGTACTATAAATACAGCACTAAATTACACTACACGGTTCCCAAGCTCCACCCACAAAGTAACTATACAGTATACACACATACATTCATTAGCAGCCCACCCAACCTGGCTCTAAGCTATGCCTATGGGAGGCAAAGGGTTAACACACACTCAGCTGCTGCTGGGGTAAGCAGGCAGCAGTGAAGGGGTGAAGGATTACAGGGCAGCTACAGGGGTAACTGGAGCTGCCTCAAGGGTACAGGGCTGAGGTTAATGCTGAAGGAGTTCAGCAGCCAGGGTTAGGGGATAGTTGGTGAGGACAGGGCCTGCAGGGATAGGGATTGTAATGGGATGTGTTGGTGGCAGGGAAGTGGTTACTATTGTTGGGGATATAGGGGGTATGTGAGGGGTAGGTAGGGGCTAGACAGGTAGATACTTAGCCCTTCCAGGGTTACTAGGCCTTCTCCGGGTGCATGTCATGGAGCTGCTCTCTCCCATGTGTCTGTGTTTGTAGTCCAGTTCCAAGAGCCCTTGTTCCTCGCTTGGGACTCCTATATCAGCCTCAGAAACAGCTCACCTCCCCCCCTCCTCAGGCATGTGACATCATAGTGTGCCTTCCTCAAATCCCAAGAGTCCTCCCCCCTAGTCCTAAAATGCTGGAAGTAGGGGCCTGGAGTTTAGCCATGGGGCAGAGGTGTGGAAAACAGGTTTAAGATGTCTCTGGTTAGAAAGCCCCCTGACAAACGGTGCCAGAGAGTCTGCAATCTCTTTGTCCTGAGTTGGCCAGCAAAGAAGACTAGATACTAATCAGCTGTTATCCTACAGGCTATCAGCACAAGTTTTTCTCTAAACATAGGGGATGAACTGTTGATAAGAGTTGATACGGAATTGAATCTAGGGAATATTTAATACACTTCCATCTACATATATACATACATATATATATATATATATATATATATATATATATATACTTATTTGGGGGCACACTAGGGGTAGATGTGCGCAGATGCTGGACACATCTGCGCACATCATCCTATAATGAGGCTATTTAAGTATGCATATCTATTATACATGCATGCACGTGTTTGCATGCATATATATATATATATATATGCATACGTCTCAACCCTTCCTCAACAATTCCCCTGTTGTCGGAAATACGACAATATCTTGGGGGAAAGGGTTGAGATATATTTGCCCCCCCTCAACCCCATCCTTGGTGGAAGTTCAGGAAGAACTGTAGTGCACACTGATATTTAGGTACCTAGACATCCCTCATCCAGCTTCCTCCGACCTGCCCTTCACCGTAACCCACTCTTCCATCCACAGGATACACCGTCTTCTTCTCGACATCTTTTGAATAGTCTTCCAGTGTCGGCCACTCCCAATGTTTGGAGTGACCACACACCCACAGTCTCTCGGTAATATTGCCGATCTTCAGGTATGGCCCGCCTCCAAGGAATCTGGAGCGGGTTCACCCTTACAACCTTTAACTGGCCTTTCTTTCAAGTAATAGTCTTCCAGTGTCGGCCACTCCCAATGTTTGGAGTGACCACACCCCCACAGTCTCTCGGTAATATTGCCGATCTTCAGGTATGGCCCGCCTCCAAGGAATCTGGAGCGGGTTCACCCTTACAACCTTTAACTGGCCTTTCTTTCAAGTAATAGTCTTCCAGTGTCAGCCACCCCCAATGTTTGGAGTGACCACACCCCCACAGTCTCTCTGTATTATTGCCGATCTTCAGGTATGGCCCGCCTCCAAGGAATCTGGAGCGGGTTCACCCTTACAGCCTTAGTCTCCAACTTTCTTCAAGCACAACTTTCGTCCAACGTCTCTTGTTCCATCTTGATGGGCGCGGTTCTCCCATGGACAGATTAATAGGTCTTTACACGGCAGGTCAGAGCGAGGTGATGTCTTGGTACCTAAATTCTAACTGCGGAGAACACCTCCACCACACTACACATCGAGCTCCCCCCTTAAGAACTTCACCGTTCCAGGGTTCAAGGTGGCAAATGGCAGACAGAGGAGGCCTGTCCCTATCGTGTCCTAATCTTATCCCCATTCACACAAACACAGGTCACATCCCTCCCAACACCACCAAATTCCATTAAATGTGTGTACCCATAGAGACTCATGCAACCTGGCCTATCTCTCTACACCTCCAATAACACAGGTAGGTCGTAGACCCACGTGTCAATGGAAAATGACTATAGGATGCAAATGTGTACAGCCAAATTATAACTCACTGCAGTGTGTTGGGCTAGTTTCAATGGGTATAGGCTGTCACACATTTGTACCTAGAGTGTCCATGGGTACACAATCAACAACAAACAAAATCAATATATGTACATAGCGCTATGGGGTTTCAGGATAGCACAAGTTATACGTCCTGAACCCTCATAGGAAACAAAGTGTGTCTATAAGATATTTGGCTACAGGACTATGTTGGAGTTATGTCCTGAGCCTCCTCCTCCGGTTAGTTCGGTAAAGTTCTGTCTGGTTCTAGTGTGTTTGGTCAATAAGTCCCTTGACCCTCCGAGATGATGATGCCCAGAACCAAGAGAAGTTTCACTGGGTGAAACAAGAGATCGTAGCTGTCTAAGCTCTTCCACCCGAACATCTACAAGTCTTTCTCCAGAGCCTGTGATAATGCTCCCGCTGGATTGTGGTACAGTCCTCTATCTCTTGAAAACCTCTGAACAAAGGTTGTTTGATTGCCAAAATCCAGTGGGATCCTCTAGAGCCTCACAAGAGTGTCAGGGGGGATAGCTAGTCTCTTCTGTGGCATCATCTGGGTTTTTCCTCTGCTACATAGTGAACACACCTATGACAGAAGAAAATACCAGGCGCTCCTGGGGGATTTCTCCCCTCCGGTGCAGTTAGTTGCACTACCCCAGCCCCTATACCTTTGACCCAAGAAGATAAAGGCATTGGGCTGACCTCCATCTCCCAGGACCCCTCTTTATCTCAACACTGGTGTGAGAACACCCTACCGACTAAGTTAGGATGTCAGAGGGGAGCTGCGGATGAAGCACCATCTAGTAATTAATGGCACTGTATCCCTGTCCACTCATATGTACAAACCGGATTCCAAAAAAGTTGGGACACTATACAAATCGTGAATAAAAACTGAATGCAATGATTTGGAGGTGCCAACTTCTAATATTTTATTCAGAATAGAACATAAATCACGGAACAAAAGTTTAAACTGAGAAAATGTACAATTTTAAGGGAAAAATATGTTGAATCAGAATTTCATGGTGTCAACAAATCCCCAAAAAGTTGGGACAAGGCCATTTTCACCACTGGGTGGCATCTCCCCTTCTTCTTACAACACTCAACAGACGTCTGGGGACCGAGGAGACCAGTTTCTCAAGTTTAGAAATAGGAATGCTCTCCCATTCTTGTCTAATACAGGCCTCTAACTGTTCAATCGTCTTGGGCCTTCTTTGTTGCACCTTCCTCTTTATGATGCGCCAAATGTTCTCTATAGGTGAAAGATCTGGACTGCAGACTGGCCATTTCAGTACCCGGATCCTTCTCCTACCCAGCCATGATGTTGTGATTGATGCAGAATGTGGTCTGGCATTATCTTATTGAAAAATGCAGGGTCTTCCCTGAAAGAGATGACATCTGGATGGGAGCATATGTTGTTCTAGAACCTGAATATATTTTTCTGCATTGATGGTGCCTTTCGAGACATGCAAGCTGCCCATGCCACACGCACTCATGCAACCCCATAACATCAGAGATGCAGGCTTCTGAACTGAGCGTTGATACCAACTTGGGTTGTCCTTGTCCTCTTTGGTCCGGATGACATGGCGTCCCAGATTTCCAAAAATAACTTTGAATCGTGACTCGTCTGACCACAGAACAGTCTTCCATTTTGCCACACTCCATTTTAATGATCCCTGGCCCAGTGAAAACGCCTGAGCTTGTGGATCTTGCTTAGAAGAGGCTTCTTCTTTGCACTGTAGAGTTTCAGCTGGCAACGGCGGATGGCACGGTGGATTGTGCTCACTGACAATGGTTTCTGGAAGTATTCCTGAGCCCATTCTGTGATTTCCTTTACAGTAGCATTCCTGTTTGTGGTGCAGTGTCGTTTAAGGGCCCGGAGATCACGGGCATCCAGTATGGTTTTACGGCCTTGACCCTTACGCACAGAGATTGTTCCAGATTCTATGAATCTTCGGATGATGTTATGCACAGTTAATGATGATAGATACAAAGTCTTTGCAATTTTTCGCTGGGTAACACCTTTCTGATATTGCTTCACTATCTTTCTGCGTAACATTGTGGTAATTGGTGATCCTCTACCCATCTTGGCTTCTGAGAGACACTGCCACTCTGAGAAGCTCTTTTTATACCCAATCATGTTGCCAATTGACCTAATTAGTGTTAATTGGTCTTCCAGCTCTTCGTTATGCTCAAATTTACTTTTTCCAGCCTCTTATTGCTACTTGTCCCAACTTTTTAGGGATTTGTTGACACTGTGAAAATTTGAATCAACGTATTTTTCCTTTAAAATGATACATTTACTCGGATTAAATGTTTGATCTGTCATCTACGTTCTATTACAAATAAAATATTGACATTTGGCATCTCCACATCATTGCATTCAGTTTTTATTCACAATTTGTTTAGTGTCCCAACTTTTTGGGAATCCGGTTTGTACCCGAGCTGATTTCCCCCTGTCGTCCTGTTTTGTGGAGGCCGGCAGAATCCATGGCATAAGTACTGCCTAGACTCTTTAGGACTCCACAACCCAAGAACACAGTCCACACTCCGCCGCCAGTCACCCTGCGTCCAATCCCAATTAGAGCTGTGCCACCTGATCAGACCAGAGTGCGCGGAGCAACATTACACCAATGTTGCCTGTCCGCCTTAGTCCCCAGTATAACACAGCCCCACCGAAAACCTTGAGCACAAACAGTGTTATCTGTATCGATCTGAGACCCTGGTTGCCCAGAATAATATCACACCATCCTTTGTGTGCTGCATGGAGAAGGTCCTTTAATCCGGAACGCCTTCTCCCGACCAGCAGGAATTCCCGTGTGAAATTATCTGCTCGCGAACCTATACGTTCCTGATCCACAGTATAACACTGTCCCACTCGAAGGGGACACAAGAATGAATCAAAACAGCAGCGACTGGACTCACAGCGGGGAATGTAAACTACAACAATCAGCAGGATGAGACACATTCATAGACAAGGACCTCTTCCGTACACATAAAAAACATACAAACAGGTAATAAACACACAACATGGACATACACGGGGAACAGACGGTGTGACAAATAGTACAGGGGTTTCAAATGTTGCCTAGCCTAACTTGGCCATTCTGACACCTCAGCGCCTTATGAGGCATGTGTCGCTGAGAGGTAACCCCTTTATGGCCAAACTGACTAGACCCCACTGCACGATTTGTTACCTGGATCCCATCACTGGACACATTGCAATTCCTTGCACAAGTGCAATTCCTTGCAATGTGTCCTTTGTTCACACACCTGAAGCACCTGATTGGGCTTTCTGTCCTGTGTGCTTTGTTCTTACTTGTTTTGCAGTGCTTCGCTATATGACCCAAGCCACCACACGCAAAACATTTGATGTTTGCACGGCATGGCTTAGGTCCGTCCACACTGCATCCACGCTCTCTGAATTGTTCCATCCTCAGGGAGGCACTTTTCACGATCTTTCTTTTTCCCAAAGTCAGGGAAAAATCTCTGGACAGGCTTGGTCTGGTGATTTGGCCTGTCACAGACTACTCTCCCCCCTTTTTGCCCTAGACAGGACAAAGTTTTGGGAGATTCCGGCCCTGACTTTACGGAAAAAGAAAGGGCCGGCACCAAATCGGTGATGACCTGTTGCATGCCAGTCATTATCTGGGAGCTTACAGCAACCTGAGCCTTCAATTTGGCTACCGTCACATCAGTAGAGGCAGGCCGCTCCTTGAAGGCCTTGACCTAAGTATAAGACTGAGTCAACTTAGCCTCGATTTCCTCCTTCTGCCTCTGCAGCTCTACTAACTGTGACTGTAACCTAGCCACCTGCGCATCTTGGTCCACGGTAGACTGTACATTCTCTGCCAGCTGTGCCCGCAATGCCGAAACCTGGTCCGAAATACTGGCACAGCACTGGCAGTGAATGGTCGGAGGAATTGTCTCCGTTGACTGAGACACCAGCGCAACTTCCTTTGGCTTTCAGATGCTAACCTCAAATGTATGCACAAGTTTGGCTAGCATCCAAAGCCGTTTGGTGGCCTTCAACACCATCCGTTTGTTAACACAGAGCTTGTCATAGCTACAAGCCTGTGCTAACAAATCGGACCACAGCATTTCTGCTGACTTGTATGTGGTGGGGAGGATGGGATTGAAAGTGCTGTGTCTGCTCAAGTGTTGCAGTGTGGAGTCCATACTCACTTTTTGATGAGCATCCATCTTCTCATTGGTGCCGTACCTCTTCGTCCTACGCAGCTGCTTGGAAGAGGTCCTTTTTCTCCCGGATCGCCTCTTCCCGACCAGCCGGACTTGTACGCAGCTCCAACGAAGATGGATCTCCTCCAGTGACGTGTCCTCTTCTCCCTTGCAACACTCGAGCGATGCAGTGACCGTGTAAATCAAATATAAAAATATTAATACACAGATAGATTATAGATTCTCTGCTAACGATTTTGATCTGCGTTTGGTACTATAAGGAAGAGTCGCGTTACCTGTCCGAATTATCAGGTCCTAGACGCTCAGACCACTGACCGCGCCTCTCTTGCCTGATAATTCACAGTATAAGCAACCTCAAAACCAAACACAGATTTCAAAATCTAAGCAGTGGGTCTGGCTCGCCAATGTAATGGGAGAATATTAATCACTAATATTTATGCAAATATCGATAACTAATATTCATAAATAGGAGGAGTCGACTACCGAGGACTCTGCCTATTTATACCTTTATAATAATAATACTCTACTTTCACTTTGCCTTACGCTAATCACTAAGCTAGCTGCATGCGCGTTACTGAACTATCGCTAATAACCACACGTTACACAGATAGTTACAAATAAAACAAGATATTTATTAATACCTACAGTACACTACGCACGCAATACACTAACAGTACAGTACTAACAATACAGTACTATAAATACAGCACTAAATTACACTACACGGTTCCCAAGCTCCACCCACAAAGTAACTATACAGTATACACACATACATTCATTAGCAGCCCACCCAACCTGGCTCTAAGCTATGCCTATGGGAGGCAAAGGGTTAACACACACTCAGCTGCTGCTGGGGTAAGCAGGCAGCAGTGAAGGGGTGAAGGATTACAGGGCAGCTACAGGGGTAACTGGGGCTGCCTCAAGGGTACAGGGCTGAGGTTAATGCTGCAGGAGTTCAGCAGCCAGGGTTAGGGGATAGTTGGTGAGGACAGGGCTTGCAGGGATAGGGATTGTAATGGGATGTGTTGGTGGCAGGGAAGGGGTTACTATTGTTGGGGATATAGGGGGTATGTGAGGGGTAGGTAGGGGCTAGACAGGTAGATACTTAGCCCTTCCAGGGTTACTAGGCCTTCTCCAGGTGCACGTCATGGAGCTGCTCTCTCCCATGTGTCTGTGTTTGTAGTCCAGTTCCAAGAGCCCTTGTTCCTCGCTTGGGACTTCTATATCAGCCCCAGAAACAGCTCACCTTCCCCCCTCCTCAGGCATGTGATATCATAGTGTGCCTTCCTCAAATCCCAAGAGTCCTCCCCCCAGTCCCAAAATGCTGGAAGTAGGGGCCTGGAGTTTAGCCATGGGGCAGAGGTGTGGAAAACAGGTTTAAGATGTCTCTGGTTAGAAAGCCCCCTGACAAACGGTGCCAGAGAGTCTGCAATCTCTTTGTCCTGAGGTGGCCAGCAAAGAAGACTAGATACTAATCAGCTGTTATCCTACAGGCTATCAGCACAAGTTTTTCTCTAAACATAGGGGATGAACTGTTGATAAGTGTTGATAGGGAATTGAATCTAGGGAATATTTAATACACTTCCCTCTACATATATACATATACTTATTTGGGGGCACATATTTTCCACAGGGGCCACACCTAAAGGGTTAACAAAGTTTGTAAAATCAGTTTTGAATACCCTAAAGGGGTGTGGTTTCTTAGATGGGGTCACTTTTATGGAGTTTCTACTCTAGGGGTGCATCAGGGGGGCTTCAAATGGGACATGGTGTCAAAAAACCAGTCCAGCAAAATCTGGCTTCCAAAAACCATACGGCGCACCTTTCCCTCTACGCCCTACTGTGTGCCCGTACAGTAGTTTACGGCCACATTTGGGGCAATAAAAATACAGTCTTGTTTGGCTGTTAACCCTTGCTTTGTTAGTGGAAAAAATGGGTTAAAATGGAAAATTAGGCAAAAAAAATGAGATTCTCAAATTTCATCCCCATTTGCCAATAACTCTTGTGCAACACCTAAAGGGTTAACAAAGTTTGTAAAATCAGTTTTGAATACCTTGAGGGGTGTAGTTTATAGAATGGGGTCATTTTTGGGCGGTTTCTATTATGTAAGCCTCCCAAAGTGACTTCAGACCTGTAGTGGTCCCTAAAAATTGGGTTTTTGTAAATTTCTGAAAAATTTCAAGATTTGCTTCTAAACTTCTAAGACTTGTAACATCCCCAAAAAATAAAATATCATTCCCAAAATGCTACAAACATGAAGTAGACATATGGGGAATGTAAAGTCATCACAATTTTTGGGGGTATTACTATGTATTACAGAAGTAGAGAAACTGAAACTTTGAAATTTGCAAGTTTTTCAAAATTTTTGGTAAACGGCCTGGATAAGTCAAAGCGTTTTAAAGTTATCAGCACTTAAAGTGACACTGGTCAGATTTGCAAAAAATGGCCAAGTCCTTAAAGTGAAATAGGGCTGAGTCCTTAAGGGGTTAAAAAAGACTTTTATTGAATATGCAAATTACGGCTTCAGTGCACTGGATAGCTGAAGTACAGTAAGGGGAAAGGCCTGTCCCTCAGTGCACTGAAGCCCTAATTTGCATAATAAATAAATGTCTTTTTTCATGGGAATGCCAAAAACAATTTTCACCGATAATGTTAATCAGAAGGAACAATACTACAAAATGCCATTGTTGATCCTGCTGACAGGTGCTTCAAAACAGCAAGAGAACCACAGATTACAGACCAATGACCTAAAAGAACTTTAGTAGATAAAGAAAAGCTACTGGAAAGAGATTGTCTCTTGGCTTGCCCAGACGTACACCAAGCTAGTCCGTCATATGTGAGCAGGAAATACCGTATATCATTGCACTTTGAGGTATGTCACCTCTAGAACCAGGGTGATGTCCCACATGGGAGCTACAGTGGTAGCCATATTGCTTGGCACATGGATTAGCTAGACTAAATAATAGAGGAAATAATATAATAATAATCTTCTGAGCTTCTGAGGTCTTGTAACACTTCTCAGGTTTCATTCCCTTTGATGTTCTGTATTTGAGAGGTTCTTGATATGCATCTCGTCCTGAAAAGTAATTCAGTTTTTATAACTCTTGGTTTGGGTGATAACTTAGAGCCAAGAAATCAGCACATGAATACCACAGCATGTTGTCTTTCCAAATACATTATCCATAACCCAGCACTTAGCTTCCGGAGACTGTCGAGATCAATACCATAACAATTTGTATCAGGATTTCAAAGCTCAATACTTCAGCTCCACTCTACGGAGCTGGCAGCGCTAGAAATTTCAGTAGATTATTATTTAAAAGGCCATGGATAAAGGCCTTTAACCCCTTCATCACTGAAGGCCCTATCGGAAGAAGAGGTTGTATGTAGAGGACAGGAGGCTCCATAGCAAAATCAAAACGGGGCCTCATCTATGTCCTGATTCTTGATATCACCTCCTCACACTAGGGTTGCCACCAGGAAGGTAAAAAACCAGTCCGGCCAGTTAGCCCCCGCAGCCTTGAGAGTCAACAGTGGAGGAGCATTCTGACTGAGCTACAAGGAGTTATTGTCTGTCTGAGTCTCTCGGGGTTAAATGTGGAAATACGAATCAGATAAATGTCAGCCAAGGACTTGACTATTTAATGTGTATGGGCATTTCAATCTTGGTGGGATGGGAGGACATATCGGTCAACCGAACAAGTGCTTAAGCTATCTAATGTGAATGGCCAGTGGCAAATCAAACTTAGTGGAAAGTCACGCTCCTGAGATCACAGCTACCCATGTTAGGGTAATGGTACGCCTTCCGGTTTTGCGGATAAACCAGGCTGGCAGTTTTAGTTGGAAAACATGTCATCCCTGCTCTCCACTTTGGCAGGAGAACCCATTGCTTCTTCATTGTGTTGATCTATGGTGAGGTGGGAGCCATTGTCCATGGGATGAGGCTAAGGCTACTTTCACACTTGCGTTCAGAGCGGATCCGTCTCAGACGGATCCGCTCATATAATGCAGACGGTGGCTCCGTTCAGTACGGATCCGTCTGCATTATATTGTTAAAATATTTCTAAGTGTGAAAATAGCCTCAGACGGATCCGTCCAGACTTTCAATGTAAAGTCAATGGGGGACGGATCCGTTTGAAGATTGAGCCATAGTGTGTCATCTTCAAACGGATCCGTCCCCATTGACTTACATTGTAAGTCTGGACGGATCCGCACACCTCCGCACGGCCAGGCGGACACCCGAACGCTGCAAGCAGCGTTCAGGTGTCCGCCTGCTGAGCGGAGCGGAGGCTGAACGCTGCCAGACTGATGCATTCTGAGCGGATCCGCATCCACTCAGAATGCATTAGTGCTGGACGGATGCGTTCGGGGCCGCTTGTGAGCCCCTTCAAACGGAGCTCACAAGCGGACACCCGAACGCTAGTGTGAAAGTAGCCTAACATGATCTAGTCCCTTCTCTTTCTTGATGTACCTTACCTACATACTAACATTGCAGTTGCCAAAATCGGGGCATGCCCTGGGAATGCCCCAACTCACAGGGCCAGGACCACTTGTTTATGGGTGGAGCATGATGAGCCCCTCTCATTTTCAGTCCAAATTTGAGAGGACCATCTCTGCACATTGGGGAATGTTGGTAACTATAACCTTAGGGTCCTTTTATATGAGCAGATACTGTGCCCAGGCTCAGACTGGCCCACAGGGGAACAGGTGAATCCCCCGGTAGGTCCCTTAGTAAGGTGGGCCCGTAGTGCTCCAATCCCCTGCACACTAGACTGAGATAAAGATTGGCAGGCTAAGATGCTATACAGTACATTGCTTATGTCCATATAATAGACTGCATAGTGTGGGTAGATATGCATGTAGCTTTATAATGGGTCCCCAGAGTAAATTTTACTGGTGGGCCCTCGGCAACCCAGTCCGATACTGACTGTGCCCATTAACTAGCAACGATCATGTGTTGGTCAGGGCTTGGTACCTGCAATTATTGAGCAAAATGAAAAGGATAATCTTCATAAAATGAAGAATCTTTATTGCAGAAACATAAAAAAAAAATCCATAAACCAAGTTCCAGCTGACCTATCAGTGCTTTATCATGGTATGATACGCATAAGTCAGCTGGACCTTATTTTATGGATATTTTTTTTTTATGTTTCTACAATAAAGTTTCTACATTTTATGAAGATTATTCTTTTCCTTTTGGTCTATTTGGTGAGCGCTGAGGCCGGGCATGTGGATCCTAACTTCAAGTAGCAAGGGTGCGGTCCTATATGCACAATGTGGTGAACTTTTTTCTATTGATTTGTTACCTGCAATTATAATTGATATGGGGGCGAAAAAACGGCAAGAATAAAGTTTTTGGTTTTTTTTGGCAGCATGTTCCTTGTTCACACACGCCGATGGGTTACCGTTACTGACAAATGAGCATTTTTAACACAGAGTAAAAAAAGGGAATACTGTTTGTCGGGTGATCGGTGACACATCTAGATGGGGCGATGATCGGCTAAATGATCATGTGAAAGGACCCATCGACACCTCAGGCGTTGCCTCATCATTTACAGCCTTGATTGTAATGCTCCATATTTCTGGGTAGGTGTAACCCATTGTTTAATCTCCATAGATCACCAATGATGAGATGTGTGAGATCTGCGAGGTCTGGACAGCCGAAAGCCTCTATCCATGCAGGATCTGCTCCCGGGTTTTCCATGATGGCTGCCTTCACCGTATGGGATACCTGCGCAGTGACAACGCCCTGGAGGTGACAGAAATGGCTCACACAGAAACAGGCTGGAGCTGCTATTATTGTGTAAGTGCACCATTATTTTATGAAGAAATATTAGGGGTGGTTATCATGACTGATGGAGTAATCATTCTGTATAATGTTCTGATTAACCCGGCCCATCGTGAGTAGACGTCTTATTTCTTTAAAGAGGACCTTTCATGGGTCCAGACATTATGAAATAACTAGCAGGTTATGTAGGGCACAATGCAGGGATGTAATATCGCTTACTAGTTTGTCTGGGCGCAGCTCCGTTCGCCCGCTGTGCCCCCTGTTCACTTTTCCCCCCTGGTATGCTAATAAATAGCATCGGTACAGGGATGAGGAGACTGTCCTGTTTCTTAATGGACATCTCCTTCTCCCTGGTTGTAGTGTTGTCCAATCACAGTGGAGACCGTCACAGCCAGGGAGAAAAAAAAATTACCTTATCGCTGTGACGCTCTCCGCTGCGATCAAACAGCACTACAGCCAGGGAGAAGGAGACCCCTATTAAGAAACAGGGCAGTCTCCTCATCCCTGTACTGATGCTATTCATTAGCATACCAGGCGGGAAAAGTGAACAGGGGGCACAGCGGGCGAACGGGGCGGTGCCCAGACAAACTAGTAAGCAATATTACATCCCTGCACTGTGCCCTAGATAGCCTGCTAGTTATTTCATAATGTCTGTGCAGCGCTGAACGGCCGCAGCCATGGGGGTCCCTTTAAAAGGGAGAAAAGTTTGTAGTGGATTGGCCGTGACGCCAGTTGCATTGAAGCAAAAAAGGACAGAGTCCTCTTAAGTAGATGGTGTTGGTGGTGCCCAGGTGTAGGAATGCCAGAGTGGTGTAAGGGTAGCCTATAATGTCCCTGAATGGTGTTGCACTTGTCACGGTGCTCCTACCTGGATACGCTGGAACTCCAGGCGTGGTCATTCTTTGCAGATAAAGGGATAGTTGATGGAAGGCATGGAGAAAGAAATTGAGTCCAGACTTTGTATAACGTTGAATAGCAGCTTTACTTGAATAAACTTTCATCAGGAAACAATCTTCCAACTTTATCTTGGTCACCAGCAGGTTTTGGCATAAGTTCTGGCAGGCAAACACACTCGGCCTGCTACATCTGTTGCGCTCCAGCTCTGCTGTACTGACAAGATTAAATATAAACTTTTCCATTCTGCTGAACTAAGCTTTCTGTAGTTTGACTCTGTCTTTATCTTTATCCAGGGAACTCTCTTCCTGGCTTTGGAGGCTTTCAGCGTTGGCCTCCTAGTCCAGCAGAGCTTAGGGATGCTCTGCTGGCTTGCACACAGCCTTCCCCTAACAGGGGGTAAGCTAAACTTACTTTGGCAGGGCCCGTCCAGCAGGGACAAGGGCCTGCTTCCTTCTCAAAGCAGAGGGCACTCTCAACTAACTCACTAGCTAACTGAACTCCTCCCTCTCTAGAGAGGGGGCTAAAATGGAAAGAAAGTTCCATTCTAAGCAAAGTAGCTCTGCCATTTATGCTGCCATCTGCTGGTGAACCAGGCACATTACATTTACACGCAACAATTGCAGAATATAGAATGCACCGTGTTTGAACCTGGAATAAATAGAAAATTGTGGAGAGATGTAAAAGGTGGTAATGCACCTCTAGGGCGTTACATCTGGACCCATGAAAGGCTCTTTAAATGGGTTGTCAAGGGTTAAGAACAGATAGCTGTTTTCTTCCTTCAACAATGCCATATCTGCCCATGGGTTGTATCTGCTATTGCCGCTTGGGCTCCAGGAAAGTAGATAGGGCTGTGCTGCAATACCACCATGACCGGTTCATGATAAGGGAGCTGTATGTTTCTTTACCATCTTCTATTTGGAGAGGGGCGGGGGGATTTTCACACTTAGGACTCATTCACACGACCGTATATTTGTATTCGCATTGATCATCCGTAGTTCCGTTCGGCGGCCCCGCTAAGAAGATAGAAAGCATCCTATTCTTGTCCGCAATTGTGGACAAGAATAGTCATTTTTTATCATAGGGTTGTTCCGTTTTGCAAATTTGGGAAAGCACACGACCAGTATCTGTGTTTTACGGATCTGCAATTTGTGGACCGCAAAAACTGATTTGGTCATCTGAATGAGCCCTTAGAAGGACAATGAGTCCATGCATGTACTGTACATGCTTTGCCGAACATGCATGTGTCGTCATTGAGGAGTAAATTGTGCCAGACATCGCAGCTGGTGGCTCAGATGTCTGATATTTCTTTCCCCGGCATCATCTGTCAGCACACTCCTATACAGATCAGCAGGTTTGGCCGCCATTACTCTTTATGTGTATGGACACCTTGAATGGGTTGTCCAAAAGTAGAAAAATGTTGCTGCTATCTTCTAAATACAGTGCCATGCTTGCCCACAGATTGTGTGTGGTTTTGCAGTGCAGTCTTATTCCCTTGAATGGGGCTGAGCGCCGATACCAGACACAACCCATGGACTGGCATGGTGCTGTTTTGTGAAGAAAGCAGCCATATATTTCTAATACTAGACAGCCCCTTTAACGACTGACTATATGCAGTAACCCCAACGTGTGGGTATCTGTAATTGTTTGTTACGTTTTGCAATGTCATATCATTGTTATGCTGTGTACACCAGCAGAGGAGGTAGGGTTGGCAGGGACAGGGTTAACTGCTCTTGCTAGTAGTGGGTTGGTCGTACTTCCTGCCAGGAGAGGGAGTTTGAGCCCTGACTGAGTGGAGATAGGAAGCACGTGCTAGAGCTCCTACCCCAAAGGACCTTAACCAGTTCTTCTGTGAGACCACTACTCAAGGGAGATTACCAGAATCAAAAAGATTGCTTTCCTAAAAGCTACACAGTACAAAGTCAGCAGAGCAACCAGCAATCTCAGCTTTACAGACCCTGATGCAGGTGAGGTAATAGAGATTGTATAACCATCACCTAGCTGACTCCAAGCCTGCATTACACAGTGGAAACCTATATCCACCTAACCAGCCACCATATCTCAACATCTGGTGACAGAAACTGCACCTTGTACTTAATTCTGCTATGTGAGACTTTTAATAGTTTACTTCTGACCTGATTCCACTGCATCTAACCCCAAGGAAAAAATGGCCAGAGGGAGTACACCGTAACACAACATATCATCAGGGCCATTATCACTCCCATCAGTGGCATAATTAGAGCTCACTGGGCCCCACAGAAAGTTTTTGAACAGGCCCGCCACTCGGTTTCCTTAATGCAGGCACCTCCGCAGCACTATGTCTAGGCATTCACTACACTGTGACGTCGCACAGCAATAGGTCATAGTGCTCTCCGATCCTGAAGCAGTGCAGCGCAGGCGCCTGGAGAAGGAAAACAGAGCGCAGTGATTGATACCAGTGCTAGGACTAGGAGCACCATACTCATTGCTCCCTGGGCCCTAAAAATGAATCCATTTGTCCTCCTTTCATGGTAGTTACACCTCTGACTCCATCTTCTGCACCAGCACTTCTGGATAGACTGTATACTGTGTATACACCTGTCAAACTGTAGATTAGGGAGAGTTCACATCTCTGTTTCATTTTCCGTTCTTCTGATCTGTCAGAAGAAAAGAAAAAAAAAAACAGGATCCTGCTTCAGGATCAGTTTATGAAAAGGATCTTTTTTTTTCCGGGATCCTGTTGCACATTTGACATCCGTTTGAGACATTTCCGGAAACAAAAAGGATTGCATGCAGGAATTTTTTCTGTAAAAAAAAAAAAATGATCTCAGGCAGAATTGGCTCAAACGAATGCCAAATGTGCAACAGGATCCTTTTTTTTTTTGTTATTCTGATGGATCAGAAGAACGGAAAATGAACTCTCCGTAAGTCATATTCACAGTAGACACTGAAACTGCAGGGGTTGCTGGTAGATGTGAAGACAGAACTAAGAAGAACCTGGGTGAATTGTGATTGATTATGGATATTTTTTCTGTCAAAGTAACCGCACGAAAAAAAGGAGAAAATAAGTATCAATAAAGTGTAACAGATAAAAACCGCAAGTGTTATTCCTTCACAAACAGCCAATAAAAGACCGTTAACTACAAAGCCGCCCATTGATCAACTACATGAGCTGCCGCGATCATGGCTTCCCCTTTCAAGTCTTATAATAAGGCAGCGTATGTTCTCTGCCTATTTTTATATTCATCCAAAGCGTCTGACAAGATGAGAGAGAGCAGACCGGGAGTGAGAATCATCTGGGATTTCTCCGGGGGAAGAGCCTCTCATCTGGAGCAATGGAGGGTAATGTGCAGAGAGAAGCCGAAAGAAAACTCCTCTGCAGGTCACCGAGTAGAGAAGCTGAGGTCTCCGCAAAAACATTCATTACAATTTTCTGTCAGGAAGCAGTTCTGCTCCTCTGGTGACACCGTTGTCTGTCAAATTAAAAGAGATGAAATGAGACAATGCTGAATTACATCAGGAGCCGAGCGTTACGCATAACAGATGTGTTATATAAAAGGTTCTATAGTGCAATAAAAATAAAACGGACGACATCTGCATCCTCCCGTGCTTTGGCCTTCTCGTCATAAAGACATTGCATGGATCCAAATTACTATCAATGGTGATTTATAATATGAACGGCTCCCTCAGGCCCAAAGCTGCCCACCATCTACAGAGCTGGCGCATCATAGAAGTGCTGGAGAAGGTCTTGGTTCAGCACTAACTGCAGATAGAAATGGGGCTTGGGGAGTGGTTGGGTCACAGGTCGCATCAATGACATGGTGCAGGAAGCAGGTGGTTCTTCCAGTCAAGAAGCAGCACCTCTCATCGACAGTGCCTGAGCAGTGTTGTCTTCTGGTGGTTGCCTGGTCCTCTGAGGCTGAACTTCAGTTGTCACATTTAGAGGAAGGCTGAAATGAGTTACATGTGGACTCCAAGCTGGTCTCCCTGAAGAAATATAGGGCTGCTTGAGGACACATCTTCAGTAAAGCCAGTCAATGCAGCATAGGGGACCATGTCCCTGCCCTGGACAAAAGAAAAGAAGCAGAAGATGGAAGGGCACCACAAATACCATCAGTCAGGAGTCCCAACATCAGGGTGTGCCCTTAGGGAAGATGGAGGAACAGGAGCCATCAAGCAGTACCAGAGTAGAAGGGAGTAGGTAAGGACGAATCTTTAGGTAGGCGATGCGGCTAGGAGCCTTCAGTTAACTGTTAATTGTTCACAGAAAACACCTTTAAAGAGGACCTGTCACCTCTCCTGACATGTCTGGTTTTGTAATCACTTGCATTCCACATGTAATAACAATTTCAGGGCATCTATTCTTATGACTATATATTCTGCCATTTGTCTTTTATTCCTCCTAGAAGTCTATGGATAAAGGTACAGATGGGAGTTATCAGTTGGGGGTATGTCCCTGCACAGTCTGCCACTGTCAGCTCTCATTGGATAATGTGAGATTGTGCAGGGACACACCCTCAACTGGTAACACCCATCTGTACCTTTATCTGTAAACCTTTAGCAGGAGTAGGAAAAGAACGGCACAACATAAAATAATAGATGCTCCACAATTTTAATTCCATGAGGAATACAATTATTTACCTAAACAGACATATCTGGAGTGGTGCAGCCATTTATGTTTTTGTATCACTGAAACTCTTCCCAAAATTCAGTACACATATTGCATGTACTCAAACAGTCAGAGCAAGGTACTGTATGCTGTATTTGTCATACCCCACTCACTGCTGTGCCTCCATGGCTGGTGTCCCAGGGTTCCCTCTTACTCAGGGCCTCTGGTTTTAGCTTTCTCCTCTGACTTTCTTGGGTCTTCTGCTGGCTGCCACATGTGTGTGCACTGAGTCTCTGCTCTTAAAGGGTCGGCACACACCAGTGCATCTGTTCCTCAACCAATTCCAAACTGGCACAGTCTATCTATGGACCCTTCCTCCACAGGGACAGAGGAACAGCGCAGAGAGGATGAGAGTGGTGGCTGTGGTGCTGCGAGGGGTAGTAGTATAGTTCACGGTTGCAGTCCTCCCCTTGGTGCTCCCTGCAGTGAATGGAGAGCACACCCTTTTTTCCATTGCGGCCCACCCTGGTATTGGGGCTTCTGCCAGTACCAGTCTCACTCTAAAAACTCTGCAACTTCTAAGAAGCATGCAAAATTCTCACAATCAGTACTGCAGTTCCCAGGCTGAGGGGTGCAGATCATTAAACAGACGGCGGGTCCATTATATAATTGTGGCAGGTGCTCTAAGCAATGCTCTATCCAGAGCAGCAACGTCTTTTGCCACAAACGAGCACATCTTTGCTAACATGCACAGCCTTAAGATCCTAAGAAGTCTGTGGATATTTGCTCTTTTTCCCTCAGGGGTAATCTCCTGGCACAACGGCTATTCTCTGGCAGCTTCCACGTCACAGGAATAGTGATGAGCAGCATAGGCAATTTTCGTTTTCGCAATATTTTGCAATTTTTAGAATTCGTGATCTCCAGTCATTATTTTTGCGATTGCGCAAATCCGCACTAATGATGAGCATATTTTTTGCGCAATACATGCAACTTCACATTTTCTCAGGTCTGAGTAGATATTACTGATTGGTGCACTAAGTATTGTGACATCACAGCACTATGTCTGTAGCATGTATGTATGGACAGCAGAGAAACAGTAATTCCTATCACACTACCTAACACCCTGCACTGGAACCTATCAGCTACGCTATATCAGGATATAACCTACACTGACTATCTCCCACTAACTATCTGTATTATATATGTGAGCTCACTAACTATCTAATGTAATTGGATAAGGCTTAGGATCCAGGTGAAAGCACAGAGCACAGCAATAACACTGCTCTCTCTCTCTCAGAACTGAAAAAGAAAAAACAGAAAATGGCTGCTGGGGAGGTTCTTATATAGTAAAGGGGTAGGCAACTTTCCTATTGGTTGCTAGGGATGTTGCTAAGCTCTAACAAAGATATGTCAGCCTTCTCATTGGCCCACAAGCAAGAAGGGAGGTTACTGATGAAAAAAAAAAAATCTAAAATATTTGCGATAACGAATATATAGCACTATATTCTACATCTTCGCGAATTCTCGAAGTGCCGATATTCGCGATAAAAATTTGCGATTAGAATATTTGCGATCAACACTACACAGGAATGGTGTCTTTTTCCTGAAGAAAACTGTCCCTTTTGACTTTAGCTTCACACAGGCTCACAGGCGTCTGCTTCTCTCACCAGTGGAGCTAGACTGAACTGGCTGATGGAATGCAGTTGCACAGCTCCTCACTTATAGATGGCAGGGCTAGCCTAGCTCTGCGGAGTTAAGGGATACTAAACTAAGGTATCACTTGGGTCACTGCACTGTTTCTTGTGTCCAGAGAGCTGCTCTGATGACTCGATGTGTAACCCTTATCTTTAGTTCCCTGGCAGCTCACGAACACTCATTTAAGGCATATTCTTATGAACTTGATAATTTATCTTAAATTAGTGTTTATGAGCTGTCAGGGAACTATGGGATTAGGACTACACATCAAGCCGTCGGAGCAGAACTCCGATGGGTTCACTGAAAAGCAGAAGAAACAGTCTGAATAGTCAGTGAATTCTGAAAGCTGAACAAGAAAAATTGTCCATAGCCTTTAAAGGAATACCCTAGACATTACACTGTACAGGGCCTAAGGCAGGAATGTCTAAACTGCGGCCCTCCCGCTGTTACAAAACTACAACTTCCATCATGTCTGGACAGCCTACAGCTATCAGAGCATGCGTGGAATTGTAGATTTGCAACAGCTGGAGGGCCGCAGGTTGGACCTCCCTGGCCTAAGGCATATTACATGACATAGAAGTTCTCTCGTTATTGCTCTTTGGATCCTTGTGTTATGTTCTCCCTCCCTCAGGCGCCACACTACTCATAACATAATGGACCTAGTCTGCCTGAAATAATCCATTAAATAGTCTCCTCTATGTTCTCTGACCAAGATTGTACAATGCCCAACCCATCAGGGCTGGCTCAGCACCCGGCATACCCTTGCAAGTGCTGGGGCCCATTGCTCCTGGGGGGGCCCACTGAGCTGCTATGAGCACTTCCATCAATGACACTGCTGTCATTTCACTTACGCAGTACCCCTCTGGTGGGCCCTCTGCAAAGCTTCAGACAAGCCCCCTCTACACAAGACGTGCTGCCTGAGGAGAGAGACCGCAGGGCTGGGGCAGAAGTGTGAACACAGTCTGTGAGTCTGCACTGTGACTGTCTCTTCTCTGTGGGACAGGAGGATGGGCAGGCTGGACTCTTCGAGTTGCTGCTGGATGCTGTATACCAGCAGCTTCATGCTATTTGATTGTTTTACTGCCTCATTAAGCCGTTTGCCTCCATGACACCTGCCCCCCATATCCTGTCCTATCTCATCCTCATGGAGCCCCTGCTGTCTCCTTTCCTCCTTCATGTTTCCAGAGCTCCTGTTCCACCCTCCTATCTCCTACTGCTGCCCTGCACAGACCTCCTTCCCCTACTTCTTGTATGAATCCCTCTCAGAGCCCCTGCCATCTACTTTCTGTGTGCACCCCTGCTGTCCATCTAGGGCTCCTGTCTCACTTCTCTACCTCTCATTATGATGGCATCTGAACCGCATTCACCATAAGGACCTTCTAACATCACACAGGGTCTTGTGACTGTGCCCCCCACCCCGTACTGTGCCCCCCACCCCGTACTGTGCCCCCTTATACCCTGCATTGTGCCCTCTAACCACACCCTGTGCAGAGCCCCTAGTCATTCCCTGTACTGTACCCCCTTATACCCTTTTATCCAATCACTGTACAGAGGTGTTATCCGGTCACTGTACAGAGGTGTTATCCGGTCACTGTACAGAGCTGTTATCTGGTCACTGTACGGCGGTGTTATCCGGTCACTGTACGGCGGTGTTATCCGGTCACTGTACGGCGGTGTTATCCGGTCACTGTACGGCGGTGTTATCCGGTCACTGTACGACGGTGTTATCCGGTCACTGTACGACGGTGTTATCCGGTCACTGTACAGCGGTGTTATCCGGTCACTGTACAGCGGTGTTATCCGGTCACTGTACAGCGGTGTTATCCGGTCACTGTACAGCGGTGTTATCCGGTCACTGTACAGCGGTGTTATCCGGTCACTGTACAGAGGTGTTATCCGGTCACTGTACGGCGGTGTTATCCGGTCACTGTACAGAGGTGTTATCCGGTCACTGTACGGCGGTGTTATCCGGTCATTGTACAGAGGTGTTATCCGGTCACTGTACAGCGGTGTTATCCGGTCACTGTACAGCGGTGGTATCCAATAACTGTATGACCATAACTGTATCCCTTTCCCTGCCCACGCCACCTTTTTTATACCTGGCATGAGTGGGGAAAAGTTGCAGATTGTGGTGCTAATGACCTTTGGACCACAATCTGTGTCAGAAATACCCCTAATATAGACGTATTTCTATTTAATAAATGACCCCTAATTATATTATTATTCAGGGGTAGGGCTAATATCTTTATATAGAACCAAAAAAGAAAGCCTCAATGTACAGCTGTAAGTCAGGGCAAGGGATAAGAAACAATATAAACCTATAGTGTTGTTAGACAAACAACAAGAACATGCCCAAAATATTTAAAATATATATTTTATTTAATTGTAATAAACATATCATGATTTGTAAAATATTCAAGATAACAAAAAAATATGAAGAATCAGCAGGAAACCGGATGCCGCAATCCACTGGCCAGTGCCGCTGCTACCCAACAAAAGATGGAAAACATGTCAAGTGTGCCAATGGTATATATCAGGGTGATTCACCACATAGTAGCCCAGATAATGTTACTATTCTGAAGTGTAATGCATATGGTCATCACCCTGGTACATAACCACTAAAACAGTTTTATTACTTTTTTTCAACTGCACTCCGAGTTGAGCTCTGCTTAGTGGTTATGTACCAGGGTGATGACCATATGCATTACACTTCAGAATAGTAACATTATCTGGGCTACTATGTGGTGAATCACCCTGATATATACCATTGGCATACTTGACATGTTTTCCATCTTTTGGTGGGTAGCAGCGGCACTGGCCAGTGGATTGCGGCATCCGGTTTCCTGCTGATTCTTCTCTTTTTTTTGGGTTATCTTGAATATTTTACAAATCATGATATGTTTATTACAATGAAATAAAATATATATTTGAAATATTTTGGGTATTTTCTAGTTGTTTGTCTATCTAATATCTTTATAGTATATAGATTCTAGTATATTATACTGTGCCCTGTATTTCCTAAAATTTGCTGTGAGGCCCAGTCAGTGATAGCTACATCACTGACCATCTCCTTCTCTCCTCCAGGCCCGGCCAGGTGGAGACATCATGACGTGTGTCTCACTGCTGCAGCGGGCCGGAGGAGAGAAGGAGAGCAGGGAGATGAGCTGCGGTTAGTGAATGACAGGACCGCCGTCTCCCCTGCGCTCCAGCAATGATAGGTATATGAGGGGGCCACTGAGGGGTCATTACACTGTGAGGGCCCCTTACACAGTATAATGACTCCCAGTGTCCCGCAATTAGTATAATGATCCCCAATGACCCTCCGTTCAGTATAATGACCCCAGAGCCCCCTCTTAATATAATGACCTCCAGTGACCACCATACAGTATAATGACCCCCAGTGCCCCCTGCATACAGTATAACCCCCAGTGTGGGAGCCACTGTGGCTCATTATTCTGAATGGGGGCAACTAGGGTCATTATTCTGAATAGAGGGCCACTGTGGGGTCATTATACTGTGTGTGGGGCCACTGGGGGTCATTGTACTGTGTGTGGGGCCACTGGGGGTCATTATACTGTGTGTGGGGGCATTGGTGGGGTCATTATACTGGGGTGAAGGGCCACTAGTGGTCATTATACTGTATATGGGGCCACTGGCGGTCATTATACTGTGTGGGAGCCACAGGGGGACATGTAAATGTAAAAAAAAGGCCTTATGGGGGCCCACTGGGATTTATCGCCCAAGGGCCCACATGAACCTGGAGCCGGCCCTGCAACCCATCCCCAGCCAAGACCAATGTATCCCTTCTCCACAAATCTTCCCTTTTTCCACAGACAACCACTCCAATAGGGTCCACCATCTAGTGCAATGTATATATTTCAATGATGGCTACTTAGACGTGATCTAAAATAGTCTTCTCAGGAGGCAGTGTATGGAAGAGAAGGGTATAATGCAGATAATTACCTACCTACTCCTAGAGACTTGTAAGCGCTTTAATGAGATTCTCCTCTCACCATCCTTCTCTTCCATTTTTTTATATTGATTGCACACTTCAAATAGAGAGGCGAAGGCAAATTTACATTTTCCAAAGTACGCATGATGATAATTATGATTACCTTTTAATAATATACAAGATACTCAACATTTCTTTGTGTTGTACATCAACATTGGAGGGGTGAATTACATAGAACCGACAAAGGAAGCATACAAGCAGCCAGGAGGTCAGAAATTATGACCCATCACAAGTGAAGTATGAATATGTCTTGAAGAGTTATTCTTGTAGATATCATCATTATTGACTAACGTCCTCATACTTTGGATGGCCCACACAACTGTACTTATTCAGTACCCTAGAGCGGGGTATTTGCAAAACGTTTTATTGCTGTTGTGATAATTAGTCTAATGTAGCTGTGTGCCGCTGTTCCCCTGCTTACCGCCGCAGTCCCGGGCGCCGTGTTCAGCGGTGATCTGCAGCCAGTGCTTCCCATTCACCTCTGCAGTCCTGGGCTCTGTCTGTGTAGGTACTGTTGTTCTGGGATCCGCTCCACAGTTTCTTCTCAGCCCTGGCAACAGCATGCTTGCTGCTTGTTTCCTGCAGCACTTCCTGGGCTTTATGGATTAGGTCATGTGACCTCGCTGACCAATCCTAGCCCTCCTGCGCATAGATAAGTGCCTCAGCCCTCTTCCCAGATGCCTCAGTGTCAAGGTCCTTGTGTCCTGCTAAGTTTCCTGATTTCAGCTTGTGTTCCTGACTCGTGCCTGTATTCCTGAACTCAGCTGCCTGTTAGATCCCTGCCTGCTTGACTTAACTCTCCTGTTGCTGAGTCGGATTACCTGCCCTGACCTTCTGCCTGTCTGACTTCACCTCTGCCTCATTCTTCAGTCCTGTACTGTTGCTTCTGGTTACAACTCAGCCTGCTGACAACGCCTGAACCTCTGGTACCTCCTGGTCGTCCTGGACCAGCTGCCTCATGTGCCTATCCTCCTCATGAGGTAGCAACCTGGTGTTCCCCTCAGGAAAGTCTATCCCCACCATCAGGGGTATTGTGAAGATCGAGGGGTTCACTTAGACAACGCCCTTAGAGGAGGTGGGACATGTGGCACAGTGGGTTCACACCCGCTGGTTTGTGACAATGTTCTTATTTACTGCATTGTACACTCGATAGTTTTGTATGGATAGGTCAGGGTTAACAATCCTGACTCAGCCCTTTTAGGAGGCTAGGGGAAGGACTTGGGTCCATCCCTAGTTTAGCGAGTGTATGTGCTAGCTGAGGAAGAGAATGGTGCAACATGTGCTCACATCTCAGAAAATCAGGCCTGAGTCATAGAGAATGATCATCTCTGAGACATTTACTGCAGAAAAGGGGTCGAGTGGAGGGGGAACGCATGGGAACGGCGTTCCTGCACTTTTTTCATGGCAGGAACGCCGTTCCCTTTCAGCCTCAAGTCAGGAGAACACGGCTGAATCAGATTCACAGGGGGGGACGGAGCGCACTGTGCAGGGCAGGCTAAGGGAGGAGGGGCGGCTTCAGTTGAGAGGAAGCTGTCTGTGCGGTGCCGCTGCCTGCGACTCCTCTCATGGCGCCCCGCCCCCTAATGACATAATCTCCTTCACTACGAGATCATTTAGAATGTCTTTTAGAAAAGTTTGTCCTGGGATTCGAACTCACGACCTCTACACATCAGAGGAAGGCATTTAACCTCACAGCCATGAAAGCTGTTTAGGTAGTTGCTTAAAAAAAAAAATATAAGACTTCTACTTATACCTAGTGTACTGATACCTAGTGTACAACCATACACATGACAGCTGCCCACTGTGTATGGATGTAGCAGAGCTGGGTGTGTTGGGGCAGCTGTCATGTGTATGGTTGTACACTAGGTATCAGTACACTAGGTATCAGTACACTAGGTATAAGTACACTAGGTATAAGTAGAAGTCTTATTTTTTTTTTTTTTTTTTTAAGCAGCTACCTAGACAGCTTTTATGGCTGTGAGGGTAAATGCCTTGCCGCTGATGTGTAGAGGTCATGAGTTCGAATCCCAAGGCAAACTTTTCTAAAAGTGTTTTTTTTTTATAAGACTTCTACTGATACCTAGTTTACTGATACCTAGTGTACAACCATGCACATGACAGCTGCCCACTGTGTAAGGATGTAGCAGAGCTGGGTGTGTTGGGGCAGCTGTCACGTGTATGGTTGTACACTAGGTATCAGTACACTAGGTATAAGTGGAAGTCTTAGTTTTTTTTTTTTTAAGCAACTACCTCAACAGCTTTTATGGCTGTGAGGGTAAATGCCTTGCCTGTAATGTGTAGAGGTCATGAGTTCGAATCCCAGGACAAACTTTTCTAAAAGTGTTTTTTTTTTTTTTTTTTCTGATACTTCTACTGATACCTAGTGTACTGATACCTAGTGTACAACCATACACATGACAGCTGCCCCAACACACCCAGCTCTGCTACATCCATACACAGTGGGCAAAGTTACCTACAGTAGAAGTCTTATATTTTTTTTTTTTAAAGTAACAAGCTAGACAGCTTTCATAGCTGTGAGGGCATATGCCTTGCTTCTGCTGTGTAGAGGTCATGAGATCGAATCCCAGGACAAACTTTTCTAAAAGTGTTATTTTTTTTATTTATTTTTTTAGTCCGCAGCGGCACAAATTACAGCATGCTAGATTTTCTGTGCTTTTTTATTTTTTGGAGGGGGGGGGGGGGTTGCAGTGGATCTTGGGTGAGTTCCCACACTTTTTTTCCCAGGACTTGACCCCTGGTAAACATAGTATAAAATTCTGCTTACCGGCAGCCACCACTAGACCATAGGAGCCTACTGCATATCGTGTATACATTCAGCATAATAATAGTATGAAGTAAGCTCCAGAGCCCCCTCTAGTGGTGGCTGCACATAACCAGAATTTTATTACTTTGCACAGTAAGTGTAAGGGGATTTGGAGCCGTGTATCAGAAAGCAAAAGTCCAACTACTATAAAGATGTATTAAGAAATTTAATCAGCCCAGAATGTTGGACCTGAAAACCAAATTACATTGAAATGTGGATATTCACTTTAACCAATCATCTCAATGTAAAAACCATCTGCCAACCAACTTCCAGAGGGGAATGTTGCCCCATTCCCATGGCAAAGTCTGACAGATCGAGTGCATAAGCTTAGTCCACCTGCTTTTTAAATGTTTCCAAGAAAGCCCTATTCATTGTATGACTCTTTTATATGATGGCATCCATGGTATCGCAGCTGTGTACATCGTGTCCCCCCCACAGAAGACTACGATGTAAGTGATGGGAAACCTTAATAGCCCTGGATGCGCTCCAGAACAATGTACTGGATTCATTATTAATGGGCCATTATTGTGTCTAGATTGTAGATCTCAGCTTTAAAGCCTATAGTTGACAAGCAATGAAACAATCAATGCTGTGAGTTGGCGGGTAGACGAGCAGGCAGGCACCGGCCCAAAGTTAATTTGTGCATCCTACGCTCTATCAGACTCTCCGTAGGAACGGGAGGTAGGCCGAGCATCTCCCCCCTGATACCTCCGTAGGCTTACAAGGGATTTACAGCATGAGTTAGTTACATGTGTTTCTTGGGTTTAGCAGCTGGAATGGTGATGGCTCGGGGTTTAGTAATGTTAGAGAGAGCGCGGTGTAAATCATGCTGCGCTATCACGTCAGTGGGATTTAGCGGCCTGGGCTCTGCTGCTGCATTTGCTCTTCTGTGGCGCACGACACACATGATAATAGTATAATGACTGCCATTTCCATCATAATCTGCAATTTCTCTTCTGCTTGTGCTATGAATTCACTTTCAAGATGACTGTTAATTCTTCTGTACAGCGCAAGATGTGCAACCACCATCAATAGAATACATGAAATGACAACTCCCAGCATGGTCCATTCACTTCTATGGGAGTTCTGAGAACAGACGAGTTATTGTGCATACTGGGAGTATTAGCTTCTAACCCCTGCTGTATATTGTCATTAAAGGGGTTATCCAAGACTATAAAATGCCCCCCCATATGCCAGGCCCCTCACAATGAATATACTTACCTGGCTCCCCACTCCATGTGCCGCTCCTGGTCCCCGCACCGGCGCTGCTGCTTCTCCCCGTGCCTGAATGTAAACATCCGGTGTTAGGAGGGGGGGGGGGGGGGGGAACCGGCCAATGGCAGGTGGGGATGGGGACGAGCCTCCCTAGCATCGCCAGGTAAGTATATTTATTCATTGTGAGGGGCCCTGCGTATGGGGGAGCTTTTTATAGTCTTGGATAACCCCTTTAAGCTTATGGGAATATCACCAAAATACATGTGAAAATGCATCATGCGAACACTTCCATGTAAATTGAGTTTTTTTTATAGGCTCTGTCTTATCAGGGAGTATATGAAGTTTTATACATATTTTTGGTGAATGGCATGTGGAAAAGAGAAAGGGCCCCATAGCAAAGATCAAATAGGGCCCCTTGCTATGGTCCTAGATCTTGTGTTAGAAGGACCTGATGTTTGTTTCCTGCTCTGTGCCATTACCTTAACCCTTAGCCATTTCCACACTAGTCTTAAGTCTGTCTGTGCTGCTGGAGGGAGGTTATGTGTAGGTTGCGTCCTCCAGAAGGACGTGCAACAATCTAAAATTTACTCGACAAAACAGGCAAGAAGAGGACAGGTTATATTTTTTGGGCGGATCATGGAACTGAGCAACGGATGCGGACAGCACACGGAGTGCTGTCCGCATCTTTTGCTGCCCCATTGAAGTGAATGGGTCCGCATCCAAGCCGCAAAAACTGCGGCTTGTATGCGGACCAAAACAACGGTCGTGTGCATGAGACCTTAACTGGCATAGTGGTAGTCTTGCGAGATGGGTGTCTGAGCCATAGAACCTCACCTTACACCAGTGTTTATAATACAGTTTTCAGCTGTCTGGTCTCTCAAGTATGTTCTTGACGCAGAATAAAGTTGATCTCGTTGGAGAAGCTCTAACAGGAGCAAGAGCTCTGAAGTGTGCTTCCTCTCTTCTCTGTGTCTGCACAGGAACTTCCCCTCCTGGTAGGAAGTAGGACCAGCCCACTCCTACCAAGAGGGGAGGAACAGGGTGGCTAGCCTTGTTCTTGCCAACCATACCCCCTCTGCTGGAATAAATGGCCAATATAATGAGAATACATAACATGACAATACATTGAAAACATTTCCAGGTCTGGGGTACTGTATGTCCTAAGGATAGGTCATCAATATTGTACTCTCGGAAAAAAAACTTTTTCTGTTGTATCGCAGTCTGTATCTGCCGTGCTACAAGTAACAGCTGGGTCTCGCTCCGATGAATGACCTTCCGATGAACAAGCGACATTTTGACTCTATGAGTCTTTTTCAAGCTATTATTAGCTATTAGCTATTTTTTTAAAGACAAAAGGAGCTGCAGTATCTTCTATCTTATGTCATCGGGGAGCCCAGCAGACTCAACACTGCTGGCACCACCACCACAAGTTTCCTCTGGAAAACTTTAGTGAGTAGTGCTGTCTTATCTTCTTATGTTGACCTTCCCATGCAGATATTGAAATATCAGTGCAGTGGGGCCTAGAGAAAGCTAGATTAGGCAATTATACAGTACATAGACATAATGGCCGAGCTGCGGTAATCGCACATGCACCGATGACTACTAATAGCCAGGTTTTGCCGCTAGTATAGATAGAGCACAACAATTACAAGTAATCCACTTATGGGAAATTCAGGTACTAGCATAATATGGCAGGGTTTACTCACTGCGGCTGTTGCATGAAGTCAAACCCATGCCAAATCAAGGTGGCCACAAGATTTTGAAGGTAATAACCGAGTTTGATCTGCCAAATAATGAGGCCCATGGGCCCCACTGGTACCTGACCACATGCAGCAGAGTGTACATCTAGCTTTAGTGGACGCCCTAACTATTGAGTTCAGGTGTATCAGCTACAGTACCTCCGGTCTTAGTTTTATTCCGGCCGCCTCTCGGCATGTTTGCCTGGCTGCCTCTGGCACTTTGGCCCTCCCCATTATAGTCAATGGCGGACCTCCGGCGGCACGAATGCACTTGCAGCAGCACGGATCCGGCAGGCTGTTCACCAAGCGGAACAGCCTGCGGGAGAAGGCTGGCGCTAGTGTGAAAGTAACCTAATCAGTAGAGCTACAAAAAGTTTCAGGCTGTGTTCACACATCGTGGCCGAGTTGCAGTTTTTGTTGTGGTCGTCTAAAAACAATGCAGTTCTGCAGCAATTCTGAAAAACCTCGGCAAAAAACGCAATACGGCTGTTACGTGTGAAAACAACCTCGGTGTAGCCTTCGGACTAACTCATGCACACGAACGTATTTTCTTTTCGTATTCGTTCCATTATTATTTTTTTCTGCGGACCATATGCAGAAACATTCCTTTCAGCGGGTCTGCAAAAAAAACTGAAGTTACACTGTGAATTCCGTTTCCGTATGGCCATTCCGCAAATGGATAGAAGATGTCCTATTCTTGTCTGCATTACGGACAAGGATAGGACTGTTCTATTAGTGGCCAGCTGTTCCGTTCCACAAAATACAGAACGCACACGGACGTCATCCGTATTTTTTGCGGATCCGTGTTTTGTGGACCGCAAAATACATATGGTTGTGTGCATGAGCCCTAAGTCTCAGGACTCCAAGTGAACTGAATGACAATCTCTGTAGCAGCTGTCAAGGCAGCCATTCTCTCCCAGTAATTGCAAAATTGCTGAGGAGAACGTGTAACCAGCTGATAAAAGAGGACGAGTCAAGGACTCCTATTTTACTACAGTTTTTTCATTTGCGTTTTCAGACTCGGTATCTGATATTAAAGGCACTGACCATAGCGGGAATCTGTTCTGGGATCATTTAATGCATTCTCAATAAGCCAGATTTTCCTTTTGAAGCTTCTCTGCGGTGGGCGAGGGCGGCTGTTTGCTTTCCTTGCAGTTTTCTGCTGCCTGCTCCCCATGTATAATTATTCTTCTCATGCGGTGAGATCCTGCGTCTGCTTTAATCTCCAATGACGCCTGTGGAGATGTGTCAGACGCCGTGTTCTGCTATCATCCTCACACAGGACAGATACAAATAGGCCTGGCGCATTACTATGGGATTGGTCAAGCAAAGATATAAAAACAGGGTATGGAAATGTTAACATCTGCATTCCGGTGGAAGAACCCTAAACCCAATGCAGGTCACCCCCCCCCCTCAACTCTTACAATGGCTATATATTATATTTCAAGGCATCAATAATGACTTAGTACTACAATCATGCCTTAAAGTACTCAATGTCCTCCATATTTCCCGATAATATGCAGTCAATAGGGGAGTATGGAAACCGATGGCATACCTGACGATGGCAGCCTTAGAGCTCATGTACAAATCACATGTCCACGGACCATGGGTCTCCCCATAAGTACTCCGTCTTCTTTAGCAGTATCTAGAGAAAAATACCTCCATATGCAATTTTTTCCTCCAAAATGTTCACATTAATCACAGCGGAAAACAATTTTGCCTCTGTATAAATATACAGAGTGTGTCTTAGTAGTCAATAGGCCGATGTTACAGAGCCATATCATGTGTGCATGAGCCCTTAAAGGCCATGGACACCTCTGCAATTCATTTATATTTATAGTTCATTTGCTTCCCGAAATGAATTTTCTAAATAGTCTTCAATAAAAGTGTCCTACTCTTTTGCTTCTACAGAGTGTGTGTAAGTCCTTCACTTAGCTGGTGAATCTGACATAAATCCACAAGAGCACTGATCCTGTTTCTGAACGCTCTCTCTCTTTGGTCTCCTCCTCCCTTCTCTCAGTGTTAGGCCTTATGCACACGACCGTTGTTTGGGTCCGCATCCGAGCCGCCGATCCATTCACTTCAATGGGGCCGCAAAAGATGCGGACAGCACTCCGTGTGCTGTCCGCATCCGTGGCTCTGTTCCGTGGCCCCGCTAAAAAAATATAACATGTCCTATTCTTTTCCGCGCTTTGCGGACACGAATAGGCATTTATATTGCCGGCGCCCGTTCCATTCCGCAAATTGTGGAAGGCAACACGGGCGGCTTCCGTTTTTTGCGGATCCGCGGATTGCGGACCGCAAAAAACTGAACGGTCATGTGCATGAGGCCTTAGGCTAGTTTTAGATGGAAAGCAATCAGTAGGCATCACTCTAATACATTATGTACGTAAGAGTGCTAGCTGGCATGCTACATCAAACAGACATATCACATAAAAAGAAAGCATGCACCTCTAATAAAAAAAGGATTATACTTTCTTGAAACATCAGTTTAAACCAATAAAGACACACTGTATAATACCAAAGCCCCACACCCCTGGTTATGTGGGTGGCTAAATCTCACATGCACAAGTAAACCATACACTCCCACTATTGGCAGTCACCATATACATTACAATTGCATGTGATATAAACTGTACAATGATATATCAAATAACGCAATGTCACAAAATACCATAGAGGGATCTGAAAACTCAATTGATGTAGTAGGTATATGCAAATCTTTGGTGCTATGTGGAGGCGCTCTTATGATGTGGACCTGCAATGGTTATAGAAAATGGACATTTACAGTTCACACATAGTAGCAAGGAATATGATAAATAAAACATCTAATAAAAATTATTACAAGTATATTATTTCTCTGGCTTATATAGCACCAACGTATTCAGTCCCCAGTGGAGCTCACAATCTAAACTCCCTATTAGTATATCTGTTCAGCATGGGGCAGGATGGGTCTTAAACCCAGCAGATGCAGATGTTGAATTTGAACTCAGGACAAACTGTTGCAACTGGACACGAGTGGTAACTGCAGCGTGCTGCCCCCCAGGACACGATCAGGGCCCCAGTATTTAGGAAATGTCGAGTGGCGATGCGGCCTTACTATTTTGTGTGTCACTGTGCTCCTACCTGGATACCGTTGCTCCCCAGGGTTAGGCTCCGTAGTATTCAAAGAGTTGTAGTTGGTGAATAATAAGTCGAGTCCAGACTTGATAAAGTTCAACAGCTTTACTTGAATAAACTTGTATCCAGACAATACTTGATCTTTCTCTGGCTCCAGCAGGTTTTGAGGTAGGCAAACTTGAATACTTGGCTTTATCTCTCTACTATGCTAATCTTTGGCTTCAGTCAGGTTACTGGACTTTATGACAGTTCTGGTACCTTTGAGTGGGGTGTCCTTGACTGTTGATCCTCCTTGTAATACTCAGTCTATAAACTGCAAGGTGTCGTGGTGCTCTATGAGCTGCTTCCCCTGAAAGACTCCTGATGCAGAAGGGGGGAGCTCCCCTCACTACACTATGTCTCTTCTCTTTCCAACTCTACTATCGACTTAACTACATGTTCCTGCAACCCCTCCCTGGGTAGGAAGCAGGACTAGCACATTTCTACCCAAAAGGGGGAAGAGGGGAATGGTGAGTTCCATTCCACTTAAAGATACTTTCTCTGCCAGACACACTGCTACATACACTGCCACCTGCAGGTGAACCAGGCACAGTATGCATAGCCATGTTATTAAGGCACAATATAAAAGGACCTGGAATCAAGTACACAGATGACATTATTTGTTGGCTGTTAAAGACAGTAGCAGGGTGTAGGAATGGTTGTGCCTGCTCTGGGGTACTACATAACCGCTAAGCCACCCAACAATACCTGGGCAGGTGTCTGTCATATCCTTGACAGGTGGTAGAAGATCTGAAAGACTGTCTGCACGTCAGTGATCTGACAACTTCTTTGGTTTCACTTTGTCTATGTGTTGCTGGGATGTCCACACCTCCTTTTCAGGTATAGATGATGTGACCATTACTACTCGCTTCTTATTCTGGCTTTACCCATCACTCCTTGCAGTTGATAGCTTATTCTGGTTGTGGATCATTTGGTGTCTGGATCTTAGGCGAGTTCCTGCTTTCCATTTACCCGGAGTTGTTTCTTTCCTTTTTGTATTTGTTTATTCCCCTGTCTCTTGGTACCAGACCTGAGGCAGACTCTTGTTCCTTCAGCTGGGAAGGAACAGGTCATCTGTTGCCCTATCACTATCTTCAGGGCCTTCTAGGGTGAGCCAGGCTTAGGTTCCTGTGGATGAACAATCCTACCATCGGGGTCTGTTCATTCTGTTAGCAGCCAGGGTTCGGGTTGGAATTTATTAGGCAGTGACATTCCCCCTTTCCCTAGTTTGCAGACCTGGTACCATCTCCATCTCTTTTGTGTTTGGTGTGGAGTTCCCCTGCCACACCACGCCGTGACATTATCAACCACCAAAACTGCAATTTTTGTTTGTGTCAATGCAGCGATGGATCCAATCTCTGCACTAGTCAGACAACTACAGGGGTTGTCTTTGGAGGTAGCTGACCTCTGCAAAACTGTCTCGCAGAACCAGAGACTTCAAGCGGCTGGTTCCGACAGTGGCAATCAGTCCATCCCTGAACCCAAGGTTGCTCTCCCGGACAGATTTTCCAGGGGCAGTGACAATCTCATGCCGTTTAAGGAATCATACAAATTATATTTTAAGCTACGTCCTCATTCTTCTGTTGATGAGAGTCAAAGAGTGGGTATAATCATGCCATTGCTTAAAGGAGATGCTCAGGCGTGGGCTCTTTCTTTGCTGACTGGATTATAGTCCCTCCGGTCGGTAGATGAGTTTTTCGAAGCTCTAGGTCTGATCTACGATGACCTGGATCGGATTTCCCTGGCCGAGACCAAGTTGCGTGGTTTACGCCAGGAAAAGCGGTCTGCAGAGATCTATTACTCTGAATTTAGGAGATAGGGCTACGGATACGGAGTGGAATGATCCAGCTCTCCATAGTCAATTTTGCCAGGGGTTATCAGAGAGGCTGAAAGAAGTGTTGGCCTTTCACAAAAATCCGGAGTCATTGGAGACGGCTATGTCACTTGCTGTACGTATCGATAGATGTCTGAGAGAGAGATCTAAGGTCTCTCACTCTCAGGACGTACTATCCTATGGAGGTGGCGGCTTCCTCTGATACTTTGGGTGAAGAGAAACTTTAGCGTTTGTCTGGTGGCGAGCCCATGCAGTTCGGGGGAGCCACCACTAGACCTGTGGGAAGGAATGTTGGTCATAAAAAAGGAGCCTGTTTTTTCTGTGGTAAAAAGGGACATTTTGTTAATGTATGTCCATACGTTCAGCGTCAAGGTGAAAACAAAAATAAAATGTTTAATTCCGATTTTACTCTTGGTGGTGTGGGTGGAGAGCCAAAGAACTTAAAGTTATCATTTACTGGTAGTACTCAATTTCTCCTGTCTGCTGAGGTGGCGCTAGAGTCCAAAATGTTGAACATTTTTTTGGACAGTGGGGCAGGGGTTAACCTAGTTGATGGTCAGTTCGTTCGCATGCATGGATTGTCAACAAGTGCATTAGAAAAAAATATTTCTGTGTTTGCAATTGATTCCGCTCCACTTACTCAAAAATACTTATCACAGATGGTGCAGAACATCAAATTCAGGGTGGGTGATTTTCATCAGGAATTCATTCCGTGTTTTGTGTTGGAGGGTCTGTCTGCTCCGTTGGTTTTGGGCTTGCCATGGTTAAGTAAACATAATCTTACCATCCATTGGCAAGCGAGACAGATTTTCTATTGGAGTGATTATTGCACAGAAAATTGTCTTAATACATCGATTTTTGCTGTAACTACTAAAGCTGTACCCTCATTTATATCTGAATTCTCTGATGTATTTTCTGAAAGTGGAGGCCAGGAATTACCTCCGCATCGGGATCATGATTGTCCCATCAATCTTATTCCCTGAGCTAAATTCCCCAAATCTCAATTATATAATCTTTCTGACCCCGAAAGAAAGGCCATGCGAGAATATATCACCGATAGTTTGGCTAAGGGACATATCACACCGTCTAAATCCCCAGTGGCCACTGGATTTTTCTTTGTTAAGAAAAAGGACAGTACTCTCAGGACATGTTTGGACTTCCGTGAACTTAATCGTATCACTGTCCGTGATCCTTATTCCCTTCCTTTGATCCCAGATTTGTTTAATCAGATTGTCAGTGCCAAGGTGTTATCCAAGTTGGATTTGAGGGGAACATATAATCTGGTAAAGATCAAGGAAGGGGACGAATGGAAGATGGCAATTAATACCCCTGAAGGTCATTTTAAGAATCTGATCATGCCTTTTGGGTTAACCAATGCTCCTGCAGTTTTTCAACACTTCGTTAATGACATATTTAATTATCTTGTGGGGAGGTTTCTTGTGGTATATCTGGATGATATACTAATTTATTCTCCTGATATGAAGACCCATCAGGATCACGTGAGACAGGTGTTACAGATCCTAAAAGAGAATAAATTGTATGCTAAGATGGAGAAGTGTGTATTTGCCGATCAGGAAGTGCAATTCCTGGGTCATCTACTCTCATCCTTAGGTTTTCGGATGGATCCTGAGAAGGTCCGTGCTGTGCTGGACTGGGATCGTCCCGAAAATTTTAAAGCCCTTATGCGGTTTTTGGGGTTCACCAACTACTATCGTACATTCATTTTGAACTACTCCACTGTGGTTAAATCTTTAAAGGACATGACTAGGAAAGGTTTGGATATCTCAGTCTGGTCGGATGCGGCATTAAAAGCCTTTTCAGAGGTGAAGGAGTGTTTTGCTTCTGCCCCTATACTAGTGCAACCGGATGTGTCACAGCCATTCATTGTGGAAGTTGACGCATCTGAGGTTGTGGTAGGAGCGGTCCTGTTGCAGGGTCCTTCACCTAGTAAATGGCGTCCATGCGCATTCTTCTCTAAGAAACTCTCAGCTGCTGAAAGGAATTATGACGTGGGTAATAGGGAATTGCTGGCCATTAAATTGGCTTTTGAAGAATGGTGTCATTGGTTGGAAGGAGCAATTCATCCTATTACGGTGCTCACTGATCACAAAAATCTGGCTTACTTGGAGTCAGCTAAACATCTGAACCCAAGACAGGCCAGATGGTGGTTGTTTTTTTACCAGATTTAATTTAATTGTCACCTATCGCCCTAGAGTTAAGAATATCAAGGCTGATGCCTTGTCACATAGCTTTTCTGGGGGAGGTGATTCGGAAGATCCTGGCCCGATATTGTCCGAAGGGGTAGTAATATCCACCCTATACCCCAACCTTGAGGCAGAGATGTTGGAGGCCTAGGGAGAAGCACCGGATTCTTGCCCTCCGGGGAAGTTGTTTGTTCCTTCTGAGCTACGTCACAAGTTGTTTGAGGAACATCACTGTACTGTTCTCATAGGACACCCAGGGAGCAGATCCACTGTCGATCTCGAAATATGGTGGCCAGGTTTATGCAAGTTTGTTGAGGACTATGTGTCAGCTTGTAGTACTTGTGCACGTCCTATGGTGACACATACCTGGCCTTCCGGATCTTTACTTCGCTGCCCATTCCTTCTAGACCATGGACTCATTTATCCATGGATTTTATCACAGATTTACCAAATTCTTCGTGGAAAACTATGATTCTGGTGGTTGTTGATCACTTTAGTAAGATGGTGCACTTTATAGCTTTACCAGGTTTACCAGGCGTTCTGTACTGGTCTGGGGGTACAATTGTCCTTCTCTTCAGACTCTCACCCTCATTCGAATGGACTAGAATTTGGAGACTTTATTTTTGTCTTTGGCCAAATTTGCCATAAACAACCGTAGACAGGAATCTACTGATAAGTCGCCGTTTTTGGGGGCATATGGGTTCCACCCGCAATTTTGCACATTTTCTGGCACCAAGACTTCTGGTATACCTGAAGAGGAAAGATTTTCATCTTCTTTGTCAGCTATTTGGCGGTAAATTCAAAATAATCTGGAAAAGATGGGCAAGAAGTATAAAAGTATGGCAGACAAGAGACGTATGAATGGTCCAGACCTGAGAGTGGGTGATTCTGTGTGGCTGTCCCCAAGAAACATTAAGTTGAAAATACCTTCTTGGAAGTTGGGTCAAAGGTTTATTGGTCCATATAAGATCACTGCCATTGTTAACCCGCTAGACTTTCGTCTTGAGCACCCCTAAGCTATGAAAATTCATAATGTATTCCGTTGCCTGAAGAGTTATGTTGAACCTGTTGAACCTCCCGCTCCTATGATGACGGTAATTTGGAATTTCAAATCTCCAGGATAATTGACTCCAGAGTTCTCCGTAGATCTCTCCAGTATCTCATGCACTGGAAGGGTTACGGACTGGAGGAGAGGATGTGGGTCCCAGTGGCCGACATTAATGCTAAGCGTCTGGTGAAAGCTTTTCACAGAGTTCATGCAGATAAAGTGGGTCATGGGTGTCTAGAGGCCACCCGTAGTACTGTCACACCCGTGATAGGTGGTAGAAGATCTGAAAGACTTGCTGCATGTCAGTGATCTGACATCTTCTTTTGGTTTCACTTTGTCTATGTGTTGCTGGGATGTCCACAGCTCCTTTTCAGGTGTAGATCACTCCTTGCAATTGATAGCTCATTCTGGTTGTGGATCGTTTGGTGTCTGGGTCTCGGCTGAGTTCCTGCTTTCCATTTACCCAGAGTTAAGTGTCTTTCCTTTTTGTATTGTGTTTATTTCCTTGTCTCTTGGTACCAGACCTGAGGCAGACTCTTGTTCCTTCAACTGGGAAGGAATAGGTCGTCTGTTGCCCAATCACTATCTTCAGGGCCTTCTAGGATGAGCCAGGCTTAGGTTCCTGTGGATGAACAGTCCTACCATAGGGGTCTGTTCATTCTGTTAGCAGTCAGGGCTCGGGTTGGGATTTATTAGGTGGTGAACTTCCCCCTTTAACCAGTTTGCAGGCCTGGTATCTTCTCCATCCCTTTTGTGTTTCGTATGGCGTTCCCCTCCCACACTTCGCCGTGATAGTGTCCCCTCTACTCCTTAGATGACCATGAGCTCTCTGGTGTAGAATTTGCATAATGCCATAATACTTTTTTTTAATTCTTTTGATTATACTTTATAGATGTAACAGAGCTAAATATGTAACTTAAGTCTTTGGCCTGTTTCACACGGTCAGTATTTGCTCAGTATTTTGCATCAGTATTTGTAAGCCAAAACCATTAGTGGAACCTACGTAATAGAAATTGAATAGAAATATTTGCACCTCTTCTATGTTTTGGACCCACTCCTGGTTTTGGCTTACAAATACTGATGCAAAAATACTGACCAAATACTGACTGTGTCAAAGAGGCCTTAGGAACAGAATTGCTTGTGCATCACGATACTTTATTTCTTTAAGTACACATGATGCAGAACTATCCTTCCAGCCCCAAGCACTGTAATATTCCCATGAATTATGTCAGCACTGCTACATCCTGTATGACAATTTCATCACTAACTTCATCTGATAAAGAGTTGTATTAACAAACTCATCAATGCTACATCTGATAAACTTCGCTATGCGAACCCTGACATATGCGTCAATACATCACCAAAAATGTGACATTTGACAGTTGAAAATCACTGCCATTAATTTGAATGGGTTCTGTTTTCTGGAAAATGCACATTGATTTCTGCCAGCTCCATTCAAACGAATGGGACAGTCACAGAAGCAGGGTCGGCTCCACCCATAAGCAAGGTAGGCAACCTCGTAGAGCGCACTCTTGCTGGGTGCGCCGCTCTGGCCGCAATAGAAGTCACAGCGCTCTCCGCTCTGACTCTCCTGCGCTACTCTACACCGGCCCGCTGCTCACAGGAGTATACATTTATAAACTGTAATTCGTATCCTGCAGTAACTTTAACTTTAAATCAGCGCTCATCTCTTTACTACCTTACACTTGGCTCCGGTAACAGGCAGTGCGGGCGGTGCTTACTCACTGACATCACGCGCCTGCTCCTCCCACTAGGCGGCGCAGGCGAGTGACGTCAGTGAGTGAGCGCCGCCCGCACTGCCTGTTACTGGAGCTGAGTGTAAGGTAGTGAAGAGATGAGCGCTGATTTAAAGTTACTGCAGGATACAGATTACAGTTTATAAATGTATATTCCTGTGAGTGGCGGGGAGGGGGATCTGTAGATGACACTTTTATAGGAAGGGGGATCTGTGGATAACACTGTTATAGGGAGGGGGATCTGTGGATGACACTGTCATGGGGTGGATCTGTGGATGACACATATAGCATAAGATGCAATATACGGTATGTGTCATCCACAGATCCCCCTCCATAAGTGTTATCCAGAGATCCCCCTCCATAACAGTGTCATCCACAGATCCACCATAATAGTGTCATCCACAGATCCCCCCATAATAGTGTCATCCACAGATCCGCCATACCAGTGCCATCCACAGATCCCCCCATAATAGTGTCATCCACAGATCCTCCATAACAGTGCCATCCACAGATCCCCCATAACAGTGACTGGAGCAGACCTGCTGATAAACACACCTAGGCCACCACCAGTCCAGGTAAAAACTTACAGTTGTCAATAATGTAATGTAGTGTAGGGGGTCATGTAATGTTTTGAGGCCAAAATGGCACAGATGACCACCAAGAATATCTAGAATATCTAAAATTAGCTGGTCATTTAAAATGTTGCATGCAACAATCATTAAATAGGTGGCTGACAAAAAAAGGCGTGGTCAATAGGCTGAGTCAAGGGGGGCGGCAAAATTAGCTTTCGCCTAGGGTGGCCAAAATCCTCGCACCAGTCCTGCACAGAAGTGCCGTATCTGCAACAAATCTGCTGCGTGTGAACAAACTTCTATTCTACTCATATGAATTATATTTGACCGTGTCAACCCTGCTACATCTGTACTTTTTCATTATTTTTATATTTGTGATTATCTCGAAGCCAGCAGTATGTGACAAATGTTCTTGCTGAGCCGAGTACTCAGTATGACCTGGCCTGCCCCTCAGTGATGAAGTGTGGACCATATACTCGGGAATCTAGTTATATACCATCATTTGTCAGTGGATTCGATGCTCTCCGCCCCGGCCGCCTTTAATATAGAGGGAACAGTATGTGAGAAGAGATTAATGGCTGTAATTACTTTGTAGTTTCAGTATATTATTATTGTTTCTGATTTTATTACAAAGTCTAAAGCATTGATTTAATGTTATAGTGAATAAGCGTTGCATCCCCCGGGGAAAGGAACACTCCACAGGACGTGGCTAACAAGTATGTCAGGTTAGGAAAGGGACAACGTTGTCTGTGGCCTGCATTTTAAACAAAAGGAGGTGTCTTGGCCTGGATCCGAATTCACTAGGACCATGGGAGCCCACGGCTACGTGCAGGCTTTGCTGTTTTTTCGTACTGATTCTTGCTGGTCGAAAAAAATGGCAGCGTAATTCAGCACTTGCAATGTGAACGAGGTTAGACAAATCTCGGTGCAGAAACTAACCTGATTATGACATTTTTTGTGTGCGGATTTCACCCTTCTCAGTGCAAGGGTGAGATCTGTGGAAAATCGGCATCAAATCCGCACCAAAATACACAAGTAACACATGGATCTCGTGTGGAAATGCACAAAAATCCGCATGAAAAAACAAGCGGTTTTGCCGTTTTGAAACCCGTATCTGTTGCTCCGTTCCGTGGCCACGCAAACAAAATAAAATGTGTCCTAAATTGCAGAACGCACACAAGCAGCATCAGTGTTTTGCGGATCTTTAATTTGTGGACCGCAAAACACGGTGCAGCCGTGTGCATGTTAGCCTGAGGGCTCATGCACACGAACGTATTTTTTTTCAGTGTCCGTTCCTTTTTTTTTTGCAGACCGTATGCAGAACTATTCATTTCAATGGGTCCGCATAAAAAAAAAATCCTGAAGTTACTCCATGTGCATTCTGTTTCCATATGTCCGTATTGCAGTACCACATTACGGACAAGGATAGGACTGTTCTATTAGGGGCCAGCTGTTCCGTTCCGCAAAATATGGAATGCACACAGACGCCATCCGTATTTTTTACAGACCGCAAAATACATACGGTCGTGTGCATGAGACCTAAGGCCTCTTTCACACGGGAGTTGCGGGAAAATGTGCGAGTGCGTTACGGGAACACCCGCGATTTTTCTGCGCGAGTGCAAAACATTGTCATGCGTTTTGCACTCGTGTGAAAAAAATTGCGCATGTTTGGTACTCAAACCCGAACTTCTTCACAGAAGTTCGGGTTTGGGATCGGTGTTCTGTAGATTGTATTATTTTCCCTTATAACATGGTTCTAAGGGAAAATAATAGCATTCTGAATACAGAATGCATAGTCAAATAGCGCTGGAGGGGTTAAAAAAAAAAAAAAATTTAACTCACCTTAGTCCACTTGTTCGCGTAGCCCGGCATCTCCTTCTGTCTCCTTTGCTGAAAAGGACCTGGGGTGAGCATTAATTACATCAACAGGACCTGTGATGACGTCACTCCGGTCATCACATGGTCAGTCACATGATCTTTTACCATGGTGATGGATCATGTGATGACTGTGACGTCACCACAGGTCCTGTTGCTACACAAAGCTAAGATGAAGACAGAAGGAGATGCCGGCTACGCGAACAAGTGGACTAAGGTGAGTTAAATAATTTTTTTATTTTTTTTTAACCCCTCCAGCGCTATTTTACTATGCATTCTGTATTCAGAATGCTATTTTCCCTTATAACCATGTTATAAGGGAAAATAATAATGATCAGGTCTCCATCCCGATCGTCTCCTAGCAACCGTGCGTGAAAATCGCATAGCATCCGCACGTGCTTGCGGATGCTATGCGATTTTCACGCACCCCATTCACTTCTATAGGGCCTGCGTCACGTGAAAATCGCACAATATAGAGCATGCTGCGATTTTCACTTAACGCACAAGTGATGCGTGAAAATCACCGCTCATGTGCACAGCCCCATAGAAATGAATGGGTCGGTATTCAGTGTGGGTGCAATGCGTTCAACTCACGCATCGCACCCGCGCGGAATACTCGCCCGTGTGAAAGGGGCCTAAGAGTGACGTCACACATGGCGGATGTTTTGCAGAGATTTCTGCAACTGTCCCATTCCTCTGAATGGGTCATACAGAAATCCATGTGTTTCCCGCTACAATAAACCTATTAGGATGAATGGAATGGAATTTTCAGTTGCAGAAATGTCTTCAACGTTCAGCATTAGAATATTTCCTTGAAAGGGGTGTCCAAGTTAGAAAAAAATTGGGCACAGGCAGGGTATGATGTTAAAATTGAAAAATAAAATAAAAAATTAAATTAAAATAAGCATCTGCCAGTCCACACCTCTTTCTTTCCAGGCCTGCAGTGCTGATGTCATGTGACCAATGCAGCTAATCACTGGCTGCAATAGTGTACCTTTCTGGGCACTGATTGGCTGCAGTGGTCACATGTTGTTATTAGGTTACGCTATGTCTGAGGTCCAACCCTGTAAACAAAGATCCGCGAGGAACACCAAAATGATGCTGGAATGCCAGACAGTTAATCAGGTAATGCAGTGTCCTGGAAGCCTACTGCAAAAGGGTTTTCTGTACTGTACTGTATACACTGTGCTTCCCAAAGGTTGTGCCTGGGGAGTAGGGAGTATAGATGAGCGAACCCGAGGTTTTCAGGTTTGGGTTCTGGTGGAATTCCGTTATCACAGAATATAATGGAATTCTATGACGAAATGTAAACCGGAGGCATTCTGTCATAATAGAATCTGTGAGCAGCATAACGGATCCGTCTGGTTTCCGTTATGCAGGACAGAAAACAAAATCCTGTCCAGCATAACGGAAACAAGACGGATCTGTTATGCTGCCCATAGACTTCTATTATGACGGAATGCCTCTTAAAGGCTTCAGTTTTGCATTCTGTCATAGAATTCCATTCTATTCCGTGTTAACGTAATCCATAATGGCATTCCATCACCGCCCCAACGCCGAGCCCGAACCTGAAAACGTCGGGTTTACTCATCCCTAGTAGGGAGCTCACTTAGCCAGCCCTTGTTTCAGATGACAGGCAGTTTTGCTAGATGTGGCTGGCTCAGAGAGGAGAGCATATATTTCAGACTGCACAGCGATCATTAAAAAGGAGAGTGCAGAGAATTACAATACATATATACATGTTTTGGACTTCACTGCATTGTGGTCAGGGAGGGGAGTCTCAGGCACCCAGCCTGATCACCTGTTAATTATCTGCCCCCACAGTGGGTACTGCAGAAATACTAAATAAGCAAGATAATATAGAGCTGGGCATTGTGGTGCCATACTTGTGCTCTGAGAGAAAGAGAGTTATAGAGAGAGAGACAACTTGCACCCCCTTGGCCTTACAGGTTATATAGACAGAGACTCAGAGGGAACTATTTCTTGACCTTCTCTCCCAGACACACAACTGAGGGGGAAAGTGTCTAAACCCTTTGTAAAAACTGTACTGACCCTTGCAAGTGCCTGGATGTGTAACCTGCCGAGCTGCTCAGTAAAGGATTGGTTGAATACTGGCCTGGTCATTATACCACACTGCACAACCATCAGCGTTTCACTGAGCAGCCTTAGGGAGCCTGGAGAGGGCAACCAACGTGGCTACTACAACTCCCATCTGCACCACTACTCCTATTCTTTCTGCCTCCCCTATTGGCCATTGCAGTAAGTAGTAGCAGGTGTAAAATTAGTAGGCCAGACTTTACCACCACACAGACCAAGCAAATGCTTAGAGCCCCAGAGATCAGGGAGCCCCCTGCTGGCCACAAGAGGTTAGCAGAAAAAAAAGAAAAAAAAAGGGCAGACATACTGAGGGGGCCCAAGAGGGAAGAGGGGCCCTTCCCAGGAGTAGAGCAGTAGCAGAGGTGCCACTGATAAGAATCTAGGCCGTGAGTGGGGCTTAGCCGTGCCAAGGTGGCCCCCAGGAATAACTTTGCTTGGGGCCCCAGATATGCCAAATCCTTGTCTGGGTTGTGTCATGTGGATCAGACAGAAGTGGGATGTGATACTGTGTTGAAAATGTAAATGCAGTTCAGTCATACCAGGGTGGGGTAATGATTAGAGATGAGCGAATGATAAAAAAATTTGATTTGGCTGCTTCTCCAAATGTTACAAAAAATTTGCTTAGTTGACAAATTACTTTGTCACTAGAGAGGAGCGAATTTCTTGAAAATTGGATTCGGCTGATTCGCCGAATTAAAAAATAAATAAATCGCTTCATGACAAATTACTTCGCCACGAAGCGCATTTTTTTCTAAGTAGCGGGTGCAATGACAGTGAGTGGCGATAGCGCCGCCCCAGTCATTGCACCCCTCAGATGCCGCGTTCATACATGATCGCGGCATCTGAGTGTACAAACAGTGTTTAATTAACATTAAAGAAAAATTACATCAAGCTTACCGCGTCCATTTGCGCACGATGGGCCGGCCGCCGCCATCTTGCTTGATTACCTCATCACGCCGGCACGGGATTTCGGCCGAGATCTTCAAGCAAGATGGAGGCAGGTGGCCCTTCACGCCTAAATGGAGGCGGTAAGTTTGACTTTCAGGATTAATCGATTCGCTGACACGGAGCACAAGGAAATTCGGCTTCTAGGCGAATTGAATAACTCCTGAAATTCAGATCGCATTCCACCACTTTGTGGGATTCGATTCGCTCATCTCTATTTGTCATGAAGCGCGTTTCTTTGTAAGTAGCGGGTGCAATGACAGGGAGCAGCGATTGCGCCGCTCCCCTTCATTGTACCCCTCAGATGCTGCGTTCCTACAGGATCACGGCATCTTATATAAATAACAGAGTGTCACATTTAAATAAAAAAAACTAATAAAATCATACTTACCTCATCCATTTGCTAGCGACGGGCCAGCTTCCGCCATCTTGCTTGAAGATCCAGCGCAAAATCTTGCGCGGTCCATGATGGCATCATCCTGCCGGCATGATGAAGTCATACGTCACCGTACACAGGATTTAATGCGAGATCTTCAAGCAACATGGCGGCTGGCCCATCGCTAGCAAATGGAGGAGGTACCGTAAGTATGATTTTTTTTGTTTTTTTACACTATTTCAGGTTAAATCGATTCGCTACCATGAAGCACGAGGAAATTCGGCTTCACGGCAAATCGAATTTATCCTGAATTTCAGATCGAAGCCCACTTCATGGACTTTGATTTGCTCAACACTAGTAGTGATCGTCAAGCAGGATCAGGATGTGGTACAATGGAGGATGGGAAGAGGTAGACTGAGAAGCCTAGCACAAGTTCAGCTATCCTGGGAAGAAAAGCTGCGTGTTCCACCCCAGATCCTGTCGAGCAGGTACGATCGTGACACAAGAGACTTCTGATCAGTGTCTGCCGTAAGAGCAACATCTGTTCTCCCATCATTTTGAGGATTCATAGACTTTATAACATATTCTTCGCAGTGGAATCGCCATTAACACGTTCTTCTTTGCTGACAATTTATTAGTAGGCCTCACATTTCTCTCTCTACATATCTCATGTGTGTTTTCCCGCAGGACAATCTGAACCTGTTGCTGACAGAGGAGGAGATGTACAGCCTGATGGAGACGTTCAGTCAATGCAAAGTAATCCCAGGTGAGGACAAGCTGATTCAGTCTTAATAACTGCAGCGTAGAGACAATTACTCCCCGACACGTTCCTCTGAGACCCTAGTTATCCAGCAGACAAGATAATAAAGTCTCGGTGTACCCCGGGGCATTACTTCTCAGCAGCTGACCTCAAACTAGGAGCTCATTTACATCATGGATTATCTTTACTGTTACATGCTTTATGAAGAAAAAAAAGATCCGTCAACAGGAGTGGATCTGCAAGAGAGTCCATTCATATGAATGATTATTTAAAGGGAACAAAATAAAAAAAATGGCTGCTTTCTTCCAAAAAATCCGCTCTACACTTACCCATGAGAACTTACTGTAGCTCGGCTCCAATGGCAGAAACAAGGCTGGGGCTACACAACGACTATGGTCTCTTCAACCAAAGATGGCTGTGTAGCACCACCTGCATCCCGAGTAATGTAAGTAAATAGGGTCGTGTTGTAACCTTTTTTTCCAAAAATCCGACAGTGTTGAATATTTCAGTTTTCATGTCAGCCCGATTCTCTTGCATTACTTATGATTTAGGCAGTGCTGCACAGCGATCTTCAGTTGTAGTGAGAAAAGTCACCATGTAGCCCCAGTAAGGCCTCCTGCACACGAATGTGTACTTCCCGTTGCCGTATTGCGGACCGCATTCGCAGAACGGAAGCACGGAACGGAACCCTACGGGAGCACTAAAGTGACTGGGTCCGCGATTCGCTGCTGCTGCCCCACGGACGGTGTTCGTGCATTGCGGCCCTCAATTTGCGGGCCACAGAACGGCAAATGGGTGCACACATTCGTGTGCAGGAGGCCTAAGGCCTTATTGACATGTCCTCGAATCAAGGGAGTGTGCAGTTTACACTGACAGCACATGTACCCAATGGGGCACATTTATCAAGCTCACCTGTTTTTGGCCATAAAATTGGACAGGCTTATTTCACGGACACAACACGGATTCTATCCATTTAGGGCTCATGTTGCCAACCAGATATATTTTTTTTTCTGGACATCTTATCCTGAAATCACGGACAGCCAACATTTTTTATGGACAATTTGGAAAATCATAATGAATTAAGATTATAAGTAATTCATGTCTACAGTTCAATAAAGTGATAAGAACTCATCACCATCATTTACCATGATCTATAAAATGATAATTATCACTAAAATAATCTAGTCAGGTACCATCAGACTCTTTTTTCATGGATACAGAAAAAAGCCGCCTATTTTTACAGACTGTCCCGAAATTTCTGGACGATTGGCAACCCTGTGTGGGAGGCAAAAAACGGACACAGACCAAACATGGATCCTTCACAGATATTTTCACGGATGAACTGCAGTGACCCAGAGGGTTACTGAAAATGGTTAATTTGCTACTGAATGGGTAATTACCATTGTTAATTAATTTTGTCTATGTGATCTTTGTAAGCCAAGAGCTGATATGGGAACATTGTTTAGTTATGTTGCCCTGCTCAGTTGGTGGAGGCGAGGCCTTCTCCTCTGGGTTAGAAGTGGGCCTAGTCTAGACAGACTGAGAAAGAGGAAGCTTCAGTATGTGTCTGGGCAGAAGCGAGACCTCATCCTCTGAGAGAGAAAGAAGAACAGAATGTACAAATTGTTGAGGGCCAATAGAAAGGACCAGTGCAGAGGATAGTCATGTAGTGCATTTGCTCTTCTATAGCAACAGGACTTACTGCTAGTAGAAAGGGTACATTGCCTCAGGCTCCCACTATGCTTTTACCAGGATTATCTACCCGTTGGAGGATCTACACCCCACTGTGGAAACTGCAGTATGTATTGTGAATGTGCACTCCTTTGGTTGATTTGGAAAGTAGAATGTGTATGCACTATGAATACTCAGAATCTGAACTGAAAGTTACCCATGTCTTTGTTTATGACCTGCCTAGACTACCCCAGTAAAGAACACTGGATTTGTTACGCCAACACTGGCCTGATTATCGCCTTGCACCACCATTACACCGCTGCCATTATCCGGCCCTGCACTTGCAGCCATCTACCTATCAAAGGCACCACATTTCACACCAGGCAGAAGCCCCAATATCACAGTGTGCCCAGAGGGAAGAAAGGGTGTCCCCTCCTTTCACTGCAAGTCCCCAGGAAGAGCCAGAATTAGGACAGCTACCGCAAACCACTACAAGTCCTACCAAGGCAGTGCCACAACTACCACTTCCATCCTCCTCTTCACCTCCTACGTGGGCTCGCTGTAGAACCACTAACCATTTTGTCACTGATGTCTTCATGGATGAGGACGAGTGAAAGAGGCCTAAGGCAGAGTTGCAGTACTGTATTTGGAAGAAAGCAGCCTCGTCTTTCTGACCCTGCACTACCCCTTTAACACAACCAGCAGATTAATCAATCTATCGGATTATTTACCAATATTTACCATGAACAGAAAAACTCATGATGTCCAATGTCCTCTATTGGACATCATGAGTTTTTCTGTTCATTTTGAATCTGCGAAAACGACAGATCGTCTTATTTCCCCTCATTGGCTTTAATGATAATGAAATACTGTATAATACAAGGGGAGAAGGCATTTTTATGGAAAATACTGTTCTCCGAAATTGGACCGAAAATGATACCGAGGATCCAGTGGTAAGCGTACGAGCTTGTTTTCCATCAGCTATTCTGAAGCTTCTACTCGGTGGCTCCGGCGCACTGATTACCCACATGGCACAAGCACTCTCAGCCATAATTACATTTCCTATTTGTTTATTGCTACACATACAATTTTTCAGTTTGTAATTGCCTAATTAAAGCTGGTGCTGCATGTTCAAGTTGGGTTCGTTACAAGAAGCAATCATTTCATTAGCAATCAATCCTATATAACATCTGCTGCTCGGTGCACATAGAGAAATAATGGGAATGGGTATACAATCCTGCTGGGAGGGGGCGAGGAGGCTCATAGTCAAAAGGAAAAGTCAAAAGCTCTACTGGAACGGAGGATTGACTGCTCAGTGGGAACAAGTCATGGAAGAGCCTCGATGACGTATTGAGAGCACAAGTCTGGGGTAGGCTGATTGTCAGTGTTATTGGATTAGGGTATGTTGAACCCACCAGAAATCATTCTGCATGGTACACTTGAGCACCCACTTTTACTTGCCCCATAAACATTGCTATCAATATTTCCCATAAGCAAGTATTGGGTTATTAGTGATTAAACCCAAGAAAATTCAATTCCAGTAGCAAATGATTGACTCCAAAGTCAAATCAAAATAGGTTTGTCTTCTGCTGGACCTTTGGGGTCATTTTTGTGTCAGAACCTGGACAACCAAATTATAGTCTGGTATTGTGTTGGTTAAATCCGATCCTCGTTGTTGTACTTGTAGTTAAGCTTCTCCCATCTCCTTACTGAACTTCATGGACATACAGTATGTCTTTTTTTCTACTGTGCTATGTAAACCTCTTGGCCAAACATTAATCCACCTGGAGGATACATCTGCAACATGAATTATTTCGATGAAATGTCAGCAGTCACCAAGAAGTTTGATGTTAGGGTGCTGACAAATGTTCAGATTTTTTTTTTTTTCATGTCGTTTTTGAAGCTAAAACCAGGAGTGGATGAAAAATTGTGGAGAAGCTGTATCTGACAGGGAACCTGTCATCAATTTTATGCTGACCTCACTGAGGGCATCATAAATTAGTAACAGAAATGCTGATTTTAGTAAGTGGTTGCCAAGAACCAGCATCATAATGATTGAAGCACAGGCCTTGACAAAAAATGTAATCTACTTGAGAAGAGTCATTGTTATTCATAATCTCCAGCTCTCCCCGACCAGCATCTGCTGATGATTGGCAGTTCTCTCCTAGGGAGATAGGGAGAAAACTAGGTAGAAGCCTGTGAGTCATACGCAGGTGGGCAGGGAGAGCAGGAATTCATGAATAACCATGACTCTTCTCAGGTGGCCGGGACTCTTTTCCAGGCCCAGTCTGCAACGATTGTGATATTGGTTCTCGACAACCACTTAGGGTACTTTCACACTAGTGTTTTTCTTTTCCGGTGCCGAGTTCTGTCACAGGGGCTCAATATCGGAAAAAACTGATCAGTTTTATCCTAATGCATTCTGAATGGAGAGCATTCCGTTCATTATGCATCAGGATGCATCAGCTCAGTCCCTCACCTCCAAAAGGGATATAACACTGCCAGCATTACCTTATAGCAGCCCCCAGTCTGTTACTGATCAGGTGTGTGAGCCAGAAATTCGGTAATCCATACTTGAGAAAAACGCTTTTTTTCCCTGAGCGCTCTCTGTTTGCAGTGAGCTTGAAGTCAAGGGGGGCAGCGGCCTCCTTGCTTCAAGTCAAGCAATGCCCGACTCTTACCCATCCCCTCCTGACTATGATTTACATATTTACCATTCCTTGGGATCGTGCCAGTCTGGTGCCTGCGCGGTGCCCCGCTTGTGACTGCATGATCCCGTCTTGGGCTCTCGCAGTCAGCCGGGCAGATTTTGTAACTGCGATGCGCCGGCCGGCTCGATTCGGCAAGCGCGCACGCTGATTATTGCCGTCGAGCACACGCCAAATCGAGCCGGCCGACGCATGCGCAGTTATAAAATTATGGCCGGCTGACTGCAGGAGCCCGAGACGGAATCGTGCCGTCACAAGTGGGGCACCGCGCAGGCGCCAGACTGGCATGATCCCAAGGAATGGTAAATATGTAAATCATAGTCAGGAGGGGACGGGTGAGAGGCGGGCATTGCTTGACTTGAACCAAGGAGGCCGCTGCCCCCTTGACTTCAAGCTCACTGCAAACAGAGCGCTCAGGGAGATTAAAAAAGCGTTTTTCTCAAGTATGGATTACCGAATTTCTTGTTCACACACCTGATCAGTAACAGACTGGGGGCTGCTATAAGGTAATGCTGCCAGTTTTATATCCCTTTTGGAGGTGACAGGTTCCCTTTAAACACTGAACCACTTTATCCATCTCAGCCTCAAACTGTAATTTACCAAACAAGCATGTGTGCACACCACGCAGAGCTTCCCAAGAAACCCGTTAACTACTGTACTGTTATATTTTTGTAACGTGGGTGTGAATAAAGGTGCGAGCGCTATAATGGCAGCCTCAGCTATGAGACCTAGTGATAGGAACCTGCACAGCGCGCTCATCCTCTGCTCAGTAACTGCAACCATAAAACATTGGTCCGGATTAAAGATGATGCTATTCTCATCATCACGGTGGATGAACTCAAAACTCGGAAATCCGGCCAGAAAAAAGCTACAAATCAGGTTGATTTACAGCCAGTTTTTGTGGGTGGTTCATGAATTATCAATCAATATTTTGAAAGCTTATTTTTAAATGTTATGTCTATGCTTACATTTTTCTTCTTAAAGGTGTCGTCCACCTTATGGCAAGAACCCCCCCCACATTACCAGACTTATTGAGTGCAGCATACTATACTTAGGGCATTTTCACACTTGCGTTGTTGGATTCCGGCAGGAAGTCTGTCGCCGGAACTGCCTGCCGGATCCAGCAATCTGTATGCAAATGGACACCATTTGTAGACTGATCTGGATGCGGATCCGTCTCACAAATGCATTGCAATACCGGATCCGTCTCTCCGGTTGTCATCCGTGAAAACGGATCCGGTATTTATCTTTTTCATATGCTTAAAGGTTTGCGCATGCGCAAACTGCAAAACTGGGTCCTTTTTGGGGCCGGCATTAATGCATTTCAATGGAAAATAATGCCAGATCCAACATTCCGGCAAGTGTTCCAGAATTTTAGACGTACAGTGACTGAACTGAAGACATCCTGATGCATAGTGAATGGATTGCTCTCCATTCAGAATCCATTAGGATACCGGAAAAGTTTAACGCAAGTGTGAAAGTAGCCTTATCTGCTCCCTGCCACTCATTTCTGTCTCCTTCCACCTGCTGCTGGCGCACCCTAGTCCCCCTCATCAACATCAGGGTTGCCAATGACTTGCCGCAGCAGTGATTTGTCCCCATGAGTCATATGACCCATTGACATAATGCATGGGGCACATGTGATGCTTGTTAACAAACGGAACAGAGTACATGAGTGGGGGTGACCGAAGGTGGTTGGGAGCAGGTAAGTATGCTTATCTCCACGGGTCCAGAGGGGTTCTTGCTGAAAGTGGACATCTTTAGAGGGCCACTGTGATATCATCATTCTATTTAGTGTGTAGGGGAAGTGTGTAACCTTAAGCCGCCTTCACCGTGTAGTATAGGCTGAAGAAGCATTTTCCTTAGAAACTCTCATTTAGAGCATTGACAAGTGACAGTTTTTTTTTAAAAAAGTGAACAAAATCAGATAAAGTATATTACAAAAGTACCTCTAATCATTTCCCCCACATATAAGAAAAATGTAAGGGACTGTTACACTTGAATTAATCTGACGGTATCTTAAGAGATATGCGGTGCTAATGAGCTCTCTGTTCATAACTGCATCTCTATGCAGAATGTACCCTTACCCTGGATGACTTCCTCCATTACAAGCATCTGGTGAACCGGAGAATGCAGGAGAAGCAGTTGAGTGATGAACTTGAGGAACAAGCCAGTCTACAGTTCTCCTCCATGGATCCTGAGAAGAAAGGGCAGATAGACTGGGCTGATTTCCTTTCCCATGAGTCCATCTGTCTACTGCAAAAGCTGCGCTCACAGGTCAGTTGTATCTGTACTGCAGCATAAAAATGGTAAAACTGCTATTTGATTCTTAAGTCTGTACTAAGTCAGTGCCCATAGGAGTTGCCTTAAACACCTGGCGGATGGGATACCCACCTGATGGGTGATGGGACTTGTTATGGTAAAATCATTGTCAGCTTTTAGCTGATGTGGTTCCCTTTTTCCTACAGCAGGGATCAGCAACCTCTGGCACTCCAGCTGTTCTGAAACTACAACTCCCAGGATCCTGCTTTTAATTCTATGGGAGTTAAAAGAACAGGCGAGTAAGTATGCATTCTGGGAGTTGTAGTTTCACAGCAGCTGGAGTGCCGAAGATTGCGGAATCCTGTTCTACAGGTTTTCTGTTCTGCTAGAAACCTCTTCAGTCACTAAAAGTTATTACTAAGAGTCATTAAAGATTTGAGGAAAGAAGAATGACAGTCATTGGTCAAAGCTCACAATACAGGTCCTCCATCACAGGTAGGAGAACCCACTCCCACTCAGCAGACATGGAGAGTGAAAATGAGTATTTAAAGAATGTAGAGTTAAGGAAAGACTCCTAATCTGCAGGTTACACACAAAGTCTATCTGGTTACACTACATCTACAGAACATCTAAAACGGCATAAAAAAAAGTAGGATTTTACAATAGGTTGTTATCTCTTCATTGGTCCTTCCAGTATCTATATTTACATTATTCACTGTTCGCAGTTTGGAACTGCTAAAACGAGGTACAAAATATATAAATAAAATAAAATCCAAAAAATGAACTGCTGTAACATTTGTGAAGTTGTCTTATGTGGACAATCCCTGAAAACATTGGTCAGAAAGCAGTCTTATGCATTTATAATGCTGGAGCACTTTGCCTGTCTCACTCCTTGTCAGGACCTGTGGATGTGGATCTACTGTGCCAACCAGCCTTGAGTTGTAGGCTTGTTGATCCACAGGAATCAGGGTCACCCTGGAGTACCAAAGGGATCAGACTAACTTGGAATCAGGAACAGGCTGAGGTCAAACCCCAGGACGTCAACTGTCAGTATATCGACAGGTACAAAGATTATACAGATCAGATAGCAAGGTAAAGCAGACTAGAAGAACTTAGCTGGACCTGTGTTGATCAGGCACAGTGAGAGAGACAAGCAGGTATTTATAGGGGAGCTGTTGAGCTAGTCCGTCAGCAGCTGGACAGCAGCACACAAAGTAAAGAGAGACAGGGCGTAACTCCTGCAGTGCTGAACCTGAGGTGAGATACACTGAACTAAGCTCCTGTTCCCACATTCACACCGGACAGACAGACACATAGAGAGTGGAGCAGCGGACACAGCCCACTAGCGTATCACTCCAGCACAAGTATACTAATCAGGAGAGGTCAAAGATAGCACACCTCAATCTGTTGTAATTTAGGAATTGGAGTATCGAAAAGAAACCCAAGAAAACCCAGTAAAAACATATATATTTTCTGTAGATGGTGCCTGGGCCTCCGTGATCCAGTGCCACTATGTTTACCCCCTGGCCACCATACAACAATATGTCTGTCACTTTTAATTGCATTCTTTCGGTGATGCCTGTCATGACTCTTTGTAATGTGTCATTTTTCTTCAACAGAATTCGCTGTTGAGGCTTTTATCAGTAAAGGAGCGAGAACGAGCTCGTGCCACGTTTCTGACTCTGGACCAGGATAATGATGGCTTGATTACGGGCAGTGAATGCAGAAGGGCTCAGCATGGTTGGTTCCGCAAACAATCTAAAGAGGCCGCTTCGTGTAATGTCAGGTGAGACCGAGCCTCTGGGTGAAGCGTGTTCTTTGACAAAATGAAATGAAAACTTGTGGTTGATGTTAGCGTGGTTCTACACAGGAAGGAGCTCATGGTTGTCTTTCATGTAAGAGGTATATTAGCTTTAAAGGGGTTTACTGTAGATGATGTCCCTTCCTAAGGATAGTTCTTCAAAATCGCATTGGTGGAGGTCCAATTCCCGACACAACAACCAGTCAGTTGTTTCGAGCAGCCAAAACTATAGAGTGAATGGAGCTGGAGTACTGCAGTACCCTGGCAAGGTTGAACCTTGTAATTTTGGCTCCATCCACTGTATAGTTTCTGGTGCTGATGGCTGCCGGAAACAGCTGACTGATGAAGTGTTGGACCACCACTGATCTGATGAGGATAGGTCATCAATATCTACAGTAAGTCCAAGAAAACCATGGCAAAGTTATGTGTAAGGCTGCTGTAGGGACCCAAAGGTACATCCAAAAACTCTTAGGCCAGGGGTCCCCAACTCAAACGTGGCTCATGACCCCCTGCTGCATGGCTCATCATGGCAGTCCTGCGTTATGACCATATGTACTGGCTATTGACATTGTTGCAGACCTATCCTAGATTTACCACCAAACAGTGCAAATTGGGATGTTCACTGTTAAATGTCACACTGAAATATTTATCAGCAAATTTTAGCAATTTCTTGTTTTTTCGTTTCTCCACATTCAAAATTTACCTCTTCTACTTTGAATTGGCTGTTGCTCCGGACCAACATTGAAAGTTGAATGTGGCTCACAACATACAAAAGGTTGGGAACCTCTGTTCTAGACCCTAATTTAAAGGTCCAGGATTAGAAAAACTTGGCTGTTTTCTTCCAAAAAAAAAGCGCAGCCCCGGTCCACAGGTTGCGTGCGGTATGGCAGCTATCCCCTATTGACTCCAATGGAGTCAAGCTGCAATACCAGACACAACCCACAGACAAGGGTGGTGCTGTTTTTGGAAAAAAAGCAACCATGTGTTTCTTATTCTGGACAACCCCTTCAAACCCTGTAAGAGGGCCCCCACCTAGACTACTGCCATTTATACAGTAATTTTAATGTTTTTTTTAGGTGACATTGAGGCCTTCTCAAATGCTACCTCTGCAACCCCCTACAGCGGGGTTCTGGAAAACTTTGGCACTCCAGCTGCTGTGAAACTGCAACTCCAAGCATGCACTTTTGCTCAGCTGTTTTTGTAATTCCTATAGAAGTGAATGGAGCATTCTGGAAATAGTAGTATCAGTACAGCTGGAGAGTGCCGAAGGTTGCAGAACCCGTCCTATAGCTACACCCCTGTGGATTCCCAATAGACTCTTTGGCTTAATAATGGAATCCACAGGGGTGTCACTATAGGGCAGGGTTCTGCAACCTCCGGTGCTCCAGCTTTTCTGAAACTCCATTCACTTCTATAGGAGTTACAAGAGGAGTTGAGCAAGTGTTCATGCTGGGAGTAGTAGTTTCACAGCAGCTGGAATGCCGAAGGTTGCTAACCCCTGCTGAAGAGCCTCCTTGTGCCCTTAAAATATGGAATGTATGTAAACAAGCCCACCAGAATTAAAGCAGCTCTGGCTTATAGAGGGGCGATTCTGTACCATAGGAGCCAGTAAAGAATATAGTACAACCCGTGTAGCTGAAAATAGACGATAGATTTTATTTATTCGAAATTTTGCTCTTTTTTTTTTACGATCATCTTTCGGGAAGATAAACTGAACTTGGTGCTTAATGCACTAAGATGAAACCTCCTATATTTCGGGATATTAGGTTTTAATTCAGCTAATAAATAAGTAGAACAGAACGTCCCTAATGGTCTTGTTAATAAAAGATAATTACCCTCTCATGTCTTTTATTTCATACATCAATATAATATGTTATTTTCTCAAGCAATAGGCTGATAATCGGATTAAGAAGATGTGTAGATTCCATTACTGGCCTCATAATCTTCACAGCGCTCTTCATTTGATTATCCTGCTCTCACCCATTTATATGAAAATTAAAAGACAGGAAGGGAGGCTGAATAAAAATACGGATGCAGAATGCTTAGGAATATGCTCAGGGGTGAAGTATTGCTGATTGGTCTCCTCCATTATTATCTGACAGCTGCCCGAGGGTGTGGGTCTTAAACAAAAGGATGGGCTTGGTAGTTCTGGTTATCAACTGGTGACAGAGCCGTGGTGAGGAGGGCCTCTACTGCAGCCAGTTACCTTACAGCCAGAGACAGAACTGATCAGACAGAGCCTTATATTTTTCAATACTTATTGAAGTCACGCCTTACCTGGAGTTGAAAGTTCCCCTATCATTGAACGCATGAATTCCACCATCAATGCAATGTTGAGGAGCCCTGGAGAGGAAGTTGCTCCTTGGCTGGAAAGGATATCCCGGTGGCTGGAACTGTATGGGGACACTCTACCTGACAGTGGGATTATTTGTGGGTCTTGAGTCTGGCCTTGTTGTTTAGGCATTATAGGTAGCATTAAAGGACATCTGCCAGCAGATTTGTACCTATGAAGGTGGCTGACCTGTTGCAGCTGAAGACATCTGTGTTGGTCCCATGTTCATATGTGTCCACATTACTGAGAATAATTATGTTTTAATTAATGTAAATGAGCCTCTAAGAGCAATGGGGGAGTTGCCATTACACCTGGAGACTCTGCTCTCTCTGCAACTGCCACACCCTCTGTAGTTTCATTCTCAATCAATGTGCAGAGGGTGCAGCTGAGAAAGCTGAGTCTCTAGGTGTAAAAAGGGAATAAAATAATTTTATCCAAAGTTAAAATTTTCTTTTCATTATTAAAACAAAAGAAAGAAATATAGTATCCCAATAACCACACTGACCTGGAAAATGAAGAGCACAAGACAGTTCAGTACAGCATAGTGAACACCGTAAAAACAAAACTAAAAAACTGTGACGGAATTGCATTTTTTTCCCCAATTCCACCACATTTAGGATTTTTTTTTTCAAGCTTCCCACTACATCCTATGCAATGCTAATGGATGCCATAAGAAAGTACAACTTGTCCCGCAAAAATATCCTCATACGGCTATGTGAATGGAAAAATAAAAAAGCAATGGCTCCAAGAAGTCAGGGAGTAAAAACAAAAAATGCAAAAACTGAAAATTGCTCCATGAAGAAAGGGTTAAATGGGGCTTCTGTTGTTGGTCTTGTTTTGACAGTCATGTTGTTAGTTATGGGGGATCTGAATATGTACGGCAAAGTAATGGGGCATCAAATGTGATCAGTTTCAATATGTTTGTGAGCACAGCGACTGTATGTCAACAAAACCCTCGTTGGTAAAACTATTCACAAATTACGTGGTATCTGTAGTGGTGAAAGGTTGGTTCTCCACGTCATCATGGCTCCAGGTTCATGTGGGCCCTTGGGCGATAAATCTCAGTGGGCCCCTTTATGGCATTTTTTGCATTTACATGTCCCCCCCCCACACCGTATAATGACCCCCAGTGCCCCCCGGAAAGTATGGTAATCCCTAGTGGCCCCATACAGTATAATGACCCCCTGTGCCCCCATACAATATAATAACCTCCCAGTGCCGCACCTAAGGGGTTAATTGCCTCAGTTTTGCGGATTGCCGTGCCCTGTCATTGAGGCTGGGTGGCGGGTATTTGCTACAACTGCACCCGCTTCATACACTTGTATTTAGGGATAAATTATATTCATTGGTGGCGCAGTGTCCCCCCTCCTCAGTACTATCTCCTCATTGGTGGCCAGGGGCACCCGAGACACAGTGGGGAAGGAGGTAGGGGAACGTGGTGCACACTGAGGGCAGAGCGTGCCATGTTCTCAGCACAGTGGGCAACCCCCTGGAGCACCGGCATTTGCCTGGGTATGCCAGGTGCTGACGCCGGCACTGCTCCACGTTATGGTATTGGTGGTATATACTGTATTACATATACAGTAAAAGGTCATCATCAAATGAGATTGCTTGATGAAGTCTGAAATGAGTCATCTAACGTACAGTCTGCTTTGTTCTTACCCATTATTACAGTATAAGCCATGTTGGGCCCATGTCTGAGAGCAGCCCGGCCAGCAGCACAAGTGGCAAGAGCCAAGAAAAGGTGCCACTGACCACAGACCCAGATGAGAACAGGTAAGTGTCTCCTCCTAAATGTTGGAAGCTACGTGCAGATGGAGCAGTTTTTATTACGGTATAAACACATCTGAGTTGCTCCACCTTGAAAGCTGTGCCACAATTACAGAAAGGTTTTGAATGGACCTTCGGGGTACTTCCGCACAGCAGTGGACCCAAGGCAGATTCTGGCCAGATCGTGGCGAAATCCACAGCAAAGCCACATAAAAACTTTCATGAATGACATGCATATCTTGTCGCAGATTTTCCATGTCTACATTCCTCAGGCCTTCTACATGCAGAATGTGCTCTGTTCAACTCCATTTCTTTTCAACGGGAAATATTTATTTATGGTGTGGATTCTATGTGCAAATTCCCAGTGAAATCAATGGAAAAGCCAAATAAAAAATTAGAATTTTGCGCCTAAATTCTTAGCGTGCTACAGCGATGTGAGCATACTCTAAAAATATGGCCATGCGGTTTTTGTATAAAAAAAACTTCAGCTGAAATCTGCAGCATCTGCAACATAAAATGACAAGCTACATATTTTTTCCAGTCAGAGCTGCAATATCAAAAACAACCACCAGATTAGAGTGGCGCTGTTTCTGAAGAAAAAATAAACACGCCCTTTGGGCAACCCCTTCAAAGGGGTTAGAACATTTCACACATTGGTGGCATATCGCTAGGATATGCCACCAATGTCAGATAGGTGCGGGTCACACCTGTGGGACCTGCACTTGTCTCTAAAATGAGACCCCCAAAGTGAAGGAAAGCACACCACGCATGCACAGCTTGCTCACTATTGACTTCTGTGGGAGTTCTAAATAGAGCCGAGCGAGCGTGCTCAGCTGTTACCGGAACTCCCCAAAAAGTGAATGGAGAGCGCACTACGCAAATATGGCCGCCTCTCCATTCACCTCTTTCCAGAAATAGCCAAGTCGGCTATTTTCGGCACTCCTGTAGAATGAAGGCGGTCATGCTTGAGCGGTGCACTCTCATTTACTTTGGGGAGTCCCATTCTAGATATAGGTGCAGGTCCCAGACATGGGAAGCAGTATTTTCTGATGTCTGTGGTTGACATATTAGGTAACAAAATTATTTTTACTTATGCTTATTACTTAAAGTGGGTAGTCTCCCTTCAGCAAATGGCATTTATCCTGTAGAGAAAGTTACTACCAGACACTTACTAATGTATTGTGATTGTCCATATTGCCTCCTTTGCTGGCTGGATACATTTTTCCATCACATTATACATAGCTTGTTTTCTTGGTTACAACCACCCTTCAATTCAGCAATGGTGACCGTGCTTGCACACTATAGGAAAAAGCACAGGCCTATGTGCACTCCCACGATCCTGGTCACCAGAGAGGCCAGAGCTTTCTTTGTGTAGTGTGCAAGCACGACCACTAATGCTGGATTGCAGGGTGGTCGTAACCATGGAAATGAGTAGCGTAAAATGTGATGGAAAAACGAATCTAGCCAGCAAAGGAAGCAATATGGACAATCACAATACATTAGTAATCGCCTTGTATTAACTTTCTCTACATGATAAAGGTCATTTACTGAAGTGAAACAACCCCTTTAAATATTACTGTTACTATGTTTTTCTTTAAATCACATTAAAGCAGAATAGTCAGCAGTAAAGAACAATTCTGTGTCCACAACCTAACTGAAGCAGTTCTATCTCTCCCTATCTCAGCTGGAAGTCCCAGCACAGTCACCCTACCAATACATCTAATCACTGGTATTTAACCTGTAGATGGAGGGGAATTAGAGTCTCTGAATGATAGAGGATGGGATATCTCATCATAAAAAGTTCCCATTCTGGTAGACAGAGATTGGCCCATTATATCCTAATACCGATTTTTGTGCCTTCATTATTTACTTTCATAATTGTACCACAATGGGCACTAATGAATGAGAGAATTGTAGTCATTTATATAGCAGGATCGTACCGAGCCCTTTCCTTAGAGCCCATAGATCATTGAACAAATTCCCGCTGCATTCCCATTCATTATTTTAGAAGATCCGGTATCATTAACATCTAATTTTCACCAGTTTTGTTAGTTTAGACTGTAATTACTATGTCGGGTTGAGGCGCACGGCACAGCCTTAATTTATTACCGTGTGTTAAAATGTTTAAAGACCTTACTACACCTAAATTATACATCTAATAAAAATCTGCCTGATGGAAATTACAGCTTGAACTGAGAACATTGCCACATTTGGCAGCCGGGATGAAACCATAAAATAAGATGATAATTGTCAGCAAGAGAGAGAAAAATGTCTTTATCAAAAACTTTTTGAAAGAGGAGGAAATATGGCTCTGTTCTCACTTTGGGAGATGTTCCTAGGGATTATGGCAAACGCGTCCTGTGATCTTTTGACAGATGCATACATTTTTTTCCTATATATACTGCCTTTTGCGCTAATTATTTTCATCATATATTTTAATCAGACCAGTTCTGCTTGGACTTGATAAATTATATAATTCTAGCCTCCTGCAGCCACCACTAGGTAAAGCTCCCTGCGTATAGATTTACCCAGCGGCAGTGTGCTCCCTCTAGTGGTGGCAGATGGTAAACTCTATAGCAATATCATATCAAGCATTTCAGTATTAGGTCCCATCCCTTCTGGAAATTCTGAAAATGTTCATAAAAATGGCGGACTATTGACCATGGCATAAAATAGTTTAATTTAGACCTATCACCTCTCCTGACATGTCTGCTTTTGTAGCTACTTGCATTTCCCATGTAATAGCAATTCTGGAGCATTTTATTCTTATGACTCTATGTTGGGTCATTCCCTTAAAATCCTTACTAGAAGTTTTTCGGATAAATTGTCAATTAGTATTCTTACTAAAAGAAATGCAGTATTCCTACTAATTTAGTATTCCTAATAAAAGCTAACTAAGAAATTTCCAACTGGGGGGGTGTCCCTGCACACTCTGCCACTGGCAGCACTGTATAGATAGTGTCACATTGTGCAGGGGGACGTCATCAACTGGTAACACCCTGTTAGAAATTTCTTCTTCAGCTTTTATTAGGAATAATAGAGGATAATACAACATAGTTATAAAAATAGATGCTCCAGGTGCGTTAGTGTGGATCACAATTACTTACTAAAACAGCCATGTCAGGTGCTTGTGCAGGTTCTTATATTACTAATACTTTCCTATAGGATTTCGGAGCTATAGACATACAAAGCTTACAATTATTATGATATAATATTTGTTAGTTTTGTTTTTCATCATTTTGACCTAAACTGTTCAGAAAAAAAAAAAAAGACAAACAAGTTTGGCAACCTCGCTCCTTGATCCAAAGATGCCCCAGCAGTTGCACACCATGGCTCTAATGGGACTCTTAGGCCCCTTTCACACGGGCAAGTTTTCCGCGCGGGTGCAATGCGTGAGGTGAACGCATTGCACCCGCACTGAATCCGGACCCATTCACTTCAATGGGGCTGTTCAGATGAGCGGTGATTTTCACGCATCACTTGTGCGTTGCGTGAAAATCACAGCATGTTCTTTATTCTGCGTTTTTCACGCAACGCAGGCCCCATAGAAATTAATGGGGATGCGTGAAAATCGCATAGCATCCGCAAGCAAGTGTGGATGCAATGCGATTTTCATGCATGGTTGCTAAGGAGACGAGGGGTGAGTTACCCAGCACCCCATTTACTTAATTATTTTCCATTATAACATGGTGATAATGGAAAATAATAGCATTCTTTAATTCAGAATGCTAAGTAAAAGGTCCATTGTGGGGTTAAAAAAAAACATTTAAAAATGCAATTCACCTCATCCATCTTGATCGTGCAGCTGGGCTCATCATCTTTCTTCTTCTTCTTGCAGGACCTGGCTGGAAAAGGATCTTCGGTGACGTCTTCGCGCTCACCAGGTGGTGAGCGTGGTGACATCAGCTCAGGTCCTGCTGAATGAAGATAGAAGAATCTTCTATCTTCATTCAGGAGGACCTGCCCTGACATCATCGCGCTCACCACCTGGTGAGCTCAATGACATCACTGAAGATCCTTTTCCAGCCAGGTCCTGCAAGAAGAAGAAGAAAGAAGATGAGCCCGGCTGCACGATCAAGATGGATGAGGTGAGTTATGTGTTTGTTTGTTTTTTAACCCCACAATGGACCTTTTACTTAGCATTCTGAATTAAAGAATGCTATTATTTTCCCTTCTAACCATGTTATAATGGAAAATAATAAAATATACAGAGCACTGATCCCAGTGTTCAGGGAAAATGGATTCATTACCACAAAGCACGAGGAAATTCGGCATCACGGTGAATCAAACGTTCCCTGAAATTCAGATCAAAGTACAGTTCATGCACTTCGATTCGCTCTACACTAGTGCTCACACTGCACCCAGCGAGAGCAAACACCTCATACTGATTCTAATGGGCGTTGATCATGGTTTTCAACAGCAGCTAAAACAAGGACGACCCAATCATCTTAAGGCCTCATGCACACAAACGTAGCCATTTTTGTAGTCCACAAACCGCTGATCTGCAAAACATGGATACCAGCCTTATGCCCCACACTTTCCCATTCCACATGTCCCCCACAATTGTAAAAATGCCTATTCTTGACCCGTGCAGTCCAACATTTATCACCTATCCCGTAGATGCAGTAGATGATAATGCAATTCATGGCATAACCCCTATAAGGAGGCTGTGAGAATTTTTTTCCCTCCCCAAAACAGCCCCACTATTGTTTATGGGCTACATCTGGCATTGCCACGTACTTGAACATCAGATGAAACCCATGTACAAGAGTAATGTTTCTGGAAAAAGGTACTGTGATAGGGCAGTGGGCAAGGGGATTTTTATACCATACAACCCATTTAACAGGTTTTATTCATCATATTTGCCTTGCATTCATTAAAAATGTCTCTCGCAGACAGGTGAACTGGGATTCCTTCTTGAAGGAGAATGTTCTTTATATTCTTGCTGCTCGACCAAACAGTTCTGCTATTCACCTGAAGCCATCAGTCTAGACAAGCAGGAGCTCTTTCCGCATCAACAGAAAGACCAACCACCCACTGCTGGCTGCATGAGTCCCCGAGAGACGAGATGGACTGGTGGTTACTGGAAGATGCCGCATTGTAGCCAAGCTCTCATTGAAGTTATAGATGTCTTCCCCAATGAGTCCTTTTACAAACGACCTTACATTTTTAATATTTGACCACCTGAAAGCTCTAGGTTCTTTCTGTAGATATTGGTTCCGCAACACCCTGAAGGATCTTATGCTGGATTGTCACCCCACCAAGGCTTGGACGGATATATCTTACAGATTATTTATTTACTATATGAGATGAAGGACACGGACACCCTGAGGTCTCTATCTACTGAAGACAAGCATCCAGAATGTGCCAACGAAGGCTTCTTCACTGCCTTTGGGTCTAACTCTTGCATCGTGAAGTCCCTTGTCCATGAATTGCTAATGTCTTGAGTAATGTCAAGCTAAACATGACTATCGCTGAGTTTACAGTAGTTTATTTTCTCACTTTCAGATACTTTAGAGGTTTTATTATGAGATTTTACATGAACCACTAAAGATCTACTAAGTTCACAGCAACGCATAACTAGACTATAGGACATCTAGTTCTCTTCTGTGTTATTCAGCTTTGATCAAGGCTTAAGAGGTTCCACATATGTAGGTTGTGGATTAGAGGGTTTACATGTAGTGGTCCTAAGTTTAAAAATCTTACAATTATTGATACACATAGATATATTAAGTATCAGATTGCCATGTGATTTTGTAACTTTGTATCATTCAGATATCATGATAATCTACAGGTAAAGATAACATTTTGTAATAGAAGTTCTGCTTGCAATACCATGTATGGCCACCCAGAGTGCTGTTAGCAAGGAACATGTCTATTGCTAGAGTGGCGCTCAAAGCATTTGTTCTGCAGTGCTCTACAGTACCACCTTGTGGTGTAAATATGTAGTGCAGTGGGTTACATTTTTTTGCTTTGTAAAAATAAAAATGACAAGAGTTTATATTTAGTGTATTACAACACGGAAATTATATACAAATGAAACCCAAACTTTGGTGACAATCAGACATAAGTCTTTAGAAGGTATATTGTCAGGTGATATAGACTGTTACGTTAGTCTCACGCTATAGGTGGGTATGTTCTTTCTTCTTATGAAAGATGTTCTTTACTGTGTATAGCAGTCTTTACTTACCCACACATTATCAGGCTCTTGTTATTTTTTCTTAAAATCGCAAGTTATTATTGCATATTGTAGCTGGAAACAATTTAATATACAAATTCCATTAAACTGAATTTAAAAAAAACAACAACTTTGAGGCGATGAGATACTTGAAAGAACTGAAGAACTGGTGAATACAAATTCCTAAGTTTATTACTGTTACAAATCAATGCCTTCATGCTAAGTGACCATGTAAATGATGTGTTCAGAGACTTATAATATATAAAAGTGATCAAAATACTGTGCCTTCGAAAAGTCTTCAGACCCTTTCACTTTATTCATATTTTATGTTGCTTAGGGTTATTGTCTTGTTGGAAGGTGAAGCTTTCGCCCAGAGCACTCTGGATCAGGTGTTCTTTAAGAATATCTTTGTACATTGTTCCATTTAGTTTTCCCTCAATCCTATCCAGTCTCCCTGTCCCAACCGCAGAAAATCAGTCCCACTGCATGAAGCTGCCACCACCATGCTTCACTGTAGGGTGGTATTGGACAGTAGCTGGTTTCTTCCAAAAATGATGCTTAGAATTGAGGTAAAAAAAATCTAAATTGTTTTCATGACCAGAGAATCTTTTTTTTCGCAGTCTGAGAGTCCTTTAAGTACATTCTTTTTTTCTTTTTACAAATTTTCATGTGTTACTGAGTTTCTTTCTGGACACTTTGCCATAAAGCCTAGATTGGTGAAGTGCTGCAGTGATGGTTGACCTGGAAATTTCACCCATCTGCACACAGGATCTCTGGAGCTCAGCTAGAGTGACTATTGGGTTCTTGGTCACCTCTCTTACCAAGGCTCTTCTCTCCCTGAGTACTTAGTTTGGTGGGGTGAACAGCTCTAGGAAGAGTCCTGGTTGTTCAAAATGTATTCCATTTAAAGGGCTTATCCAATTTCTCAACCCTCCCCCACATGTGTCGGGCCCCTCACCAGTAATATACTTACCCCGCTCCCGGTCCTTGCACCGCCGCTGCTGCTTTTTCCTGCACACGGATGTAAACATCCGGTGTTGGGGGAAGGGGGAAGCCAATGGCAAGCAGGGGCAGGAACGAGCCTCCCTAGCGTCACCCACAATACTAGGGAGGCCCGTCCTCGCCTGCCATTGGCTGCTCCCCCCCTTCCCCCACACCGGATTTTTTAATCCGTGTGTAGGGCGAAGCAGCAGCGGCGGTGCAGGGACCAGGAGCGACGCAGGGAGCGGGGTAAGTAAATTACCGGAGGCCACTGTGCTCTTAGGAACTTTCAGTGCAGCAGAAATTTTTGTCCCCCTCTTCAGATCTGTGCCTACATACAATCCTGTCTACAAGCAGTTCTGGGGGGCTTCCTGAGCTTAATTTCAAGTTCCAGAGCAAAGGATCTAAATAGTTATGTCCATTCAAAGTTTTACACTTTCATTTTTAATAAATTAGTAAAAACTTCTAAAGTTCTGTTTTTGCTTCCTGATTATGGTGTATTAAGTGCAGATTGATGGGGAAAAACTTGAATTTTTTTTTTTTATGTTCGCATAAGGCTGCAACATAACAAAATGTGAAAAAAAAAGTGACATGGCCTAAAGACTTTCCGAATGCATTGTATTTGTTTGTATTTGATTATTTTCAAATCTGTTGCGTAAATTATAGAAAAATCCTGCAACCTGCAACACTTAAGAAGTGGAACCTGGAATTTACCTGAAGATGGGTTTACAGTATTATTGAATTCAATTACACATTGAGTAATCTTCTCCTCTAGTGGAGACTGCAGGCAACAAAAATGTTATTATTTAAGTCTATACAAGGGGTTAGGAGATCTGGAACATAAAAATGAAGCTCTGCCGTCTATAAAATATAATATGAAACTTATCAGGTGAAAAATTAGAGTTACAAATAATGTGTTAAAGGGTGGAAATTCACTTTGGAGATTCTGTTGTAAAAGTGATGAGCTGCAAAGGTGATAGGGACAATCATTGAGAAATACACAGGCCCGATATTTCCTATATAGTGTGTGTGTATATATATATATATATATATATATATATATATATACACATACACAGTTGCAAGAAAAAGTATGTGAACCCTTTGGAATAATATGGATTTCTGCACAAATTGGTCATAAAATGTGATCTGATTGTCATCCAAGTCACAACAATAGACGATCACAGTCTGCTTAAACTAATAAAACACAACAAATTAAATGTTGCCATGTTTTTATTGAATACACCATGTAAACATTCACAGTGCAGGTGGAAAAAGTATGTGAACCCCTAGACATCTCCAAGAGCTATTTGGAGTGAGGTGTCAGCCAACTGGAGTCCAACTGGAGAAAATGTTGGTTACAGCTGCCCTGTCCTATAAAAAACACACACCAGTTCTGGGTTTGCTTTTTACAAGAAGCATTGCCTGATGTGAATGATGCCTCGCACAAAAGAGCTCTCAGAAGACATACGATTAAGAATTGTTGACTTGCATAAAGTTGGAAAGGGTTGTAAAAGTATCTCCAAAAGCCTTGCTGTTCATCAGTCCATGGTAATACAAATTGTCTATAAATGGAGAAAGTTCAGCACTGCTGCTACTCTCCCTAGGAGTGACCGTCCTGTAAAGATGACTGCAAGAGGACAGCGCAGACTGCTCAATGAGATGAAGAAGAATCCTGAGTGTCAGCTAAAGACTTACAAAAGTCTCTGGCATATGCTAACATCCCTGTTAGCGAATCTACGATACGTAAAACACTAAACAATAATGGATTTCATGGGAGGATACCACAGAGGAAGCCACTGCTGTCCAAAAAAAACATTGCTGCACGTTTAAAGTTTGCACAAGAGCACCTGGATGTTTCACAGCAGTACTGGCAAAATATTCTGTGGACAGATGAAACCAAAGTTGAGTTGTTTGGAAGAAACACACAACACTATGTGTGGAGAAAAAGAGGCATAGCACACCAACATCAAAACCTCATCCCAACTGTGAAATATGGTGGTGGGGGCATCATGGTTTGGGGCTGCTTTACTGCATCAGGGCCTGGACAGATTGCTATCATCGAAGGAAAAATGAATTCCTAAGTTTATCAAGACATTTTGCAGGAGAACTTAAGGCCATCTGTCCACCAGCTAAGGCTCAACAGAAGATGGGTGTTGCAACAGGACAACGACCCATAGCATAGCAGTAAATCAACAACAGAATGGCTTAAACAGAAGAAAATACGCCTTCTGGAGTGGCCCAGTCAGAGTCCTGACCTCAACCCGATTGAGATGCTGTGGCATGACCTTAAGAAAGTGATTCACACCAGACATCCCAAGAATATGGCTGAACTGAAACAGTTCTGTAAAGAGGAATGGTCAAGAATTACTCCTGACCGTTGTGCACGTCTGATCTGCAACTACAGGAAACATTTGGTTGAAGTTATTGCTGCCAAAGGAGGTTCAACCAGTTATTAAATCCAAGGATTCACATACTTTTTCCACCTGCACTGTGAATGTTTACATGGTGTGTTCAATAAAAACATGGTAACATTTAATTCTTTGTGTGTTATTAGATTAAGCAGACTGTGATTGTCTATTGTTGTGACTTAGATGAAGATCAGATCACATTTTATGACCAATTTGTGCAGAAATCCATATAATTCCAAAGGGTTCACATACTTTTTCTTGCAACTGTATTTTGTGGGGACTCACTCTGGTAGACAGGATTAGCGGACGCAGTATAGAAGCAACAAGTTCTTTGGATCAAACAGTTCAGTGTTTTATTCACACTTTAGGCAAGTGACAAAACAAGCAGTCATATTCAAACAAAAAGTCACCTTGTGGTGTTGGTGTTAATTCACACCATGCGGCAATTCTGCCTCAGAGTCCTTTCTGATAGCAGCACCAACCTGTTTTCACGCCAAACAGGTAGCAAGCCTTCATCCAGACACAAGGCTCCCATATCCCAACACAGAGACATGGCTTCTGAGCTTAGCTGCCTATTTAAGGACAGCCAGGTGCTGCCAAAACCTGGACCGGCATTTAAAATCCGGTCCGATATTTGACCTCACCTGGCTGTAAATCAGCCCAGCAGCACATGCTGGGAGGAAAATACCTCTTTTCACAGACCAAACCTCTCACTGTGTCACAATATCATAAGGATTGGTCCACAATATAATATCAGAGAAGGTTCAATTTCTTGCACCCTGATCAGCTGTTTGAAGGGGGCCGCTGTACTTCGGCTAGCACTGAGACTAAGAGTTGCCAACCATTCATAAATTCCTGGACAGTTCACTTTTTCCATAATCCATGACCAAAAATATAAATAAAAAAAATAGAAGTGTTTTTTGAGGCTGGTGATGGTTGAGGAGATCATTGTGATTGTAATCATGGTTTTGTGGCTGACTAAAAACTGCTAATGTATTCATGTAGTATATTGAGCTGTAGATATGTATTGCTTATAATCGTTATTATCCATGGTTGTTTTCTGATTGGCTGACTTTTTTTTTTTTTATAAAAAATCCTGCTACAGCCTCTTCAACAGGCCTGTGGCATTATGTTCATTGGTCCCATGGCCATTCTGCAGCTCACTGTTATTTCTAAGTGAATGGGATTGAGCGGCAATACAAGACACAGCCACTGCACAATGCACGGCGCTGTGTCTGAAATAGAATAAAGAGGCTGCAGCCCTTACTTGAGCGCTGTGGCCTCTTCAAACAGCTCATTGCCAGGGGTGATGTCAATCCGACCCGTACCAATCTGATACTGATAGCCAATCTGCAGGATAAGTCCTCAAAATCTCAGAAGATGGCTTTAATATCTTGAAGAAAAGTTAAAGAGACAACCCCTTTAAGTACTATTTTTAAGTAATGCCCGTAGATTCTTTCTGTTTCCCAGTATGCTCCATACATAGATGTTGACATCACCATGATTTCCAGTACTCTCTCACTTTGCCATATAAACATTAGGCCATGTTCTCATACAGTTTCCCTTCATGAACAAATAACAGAATGTTCTTTTCTATAGAACTTGCCTATCCGACCTTAAAGGGGTTTTCCGGGAGTTAGATAGTGATGACCTATCCTCAGGTGTGACTGCCAGCACCCCCACCAATCAGCAGTTTGAAAAGGCCACAGCACTCTGGTAAGCGCAGTGGCCTCCTCACATTTTACCAAGCACAGCGCCGTCCATTGTATAGTGGCTGTGTTTGGTATTGCAGCCTAGGCCCATTCACTTGAATGGGACTGAGCTACACATAGGTCATGTGACCAATGAACATTAGATCCCTGGCCTAAGAAGAGGCTGCAGCACTCACCAGAGAGCCTTGGCCTGTTCAAACAGCTAATCGGCAGGGTACCAGGAGTCGGATCACCACCGATCGGATATTGATTACCTTTCATGAGGATAGGTCATGAATTTCAAGCTCTTTGAAAACCCTTTTAAATTGTTCTCTGTGTATAGAAATTAACATGATAGTTATGGTTTGTTATTTTCCCTGTTACTCGCTGTTAGTCCTCTGATGCTTTATGTACTAGGAGTGCAGCAATCATGACATACAGTATCTGGGTTATTACAGTGAGTCAGCAGCACTAGACTGTCTGTAGAAGAATCTCTACTGTCTATTTTACTATATAACTCAGCCTTATGAGAATCACAGAGCTGTTTTCTTTTACTATTTTATGTATTTATTATATATTTTTTCTTGGATCTGATTAATGTGGTGTTAAATCAATCTGAAATGACATCAAATCAAAATATGGAGCCTCTTTCGATGGAACAGAGTTCATTGTATCGACTGGTGCCTTACCCCATCTATAGGAGGCATGGACTTTTCCGGTGAGATGCCTACATTCCAGCTTATATAATGTACAAAGTCAGAGGTGTAGTTTCTTGCAAAAGATGCCTGGGTCAACTGAGGTTGGGTTTGGTGGAGTTTGGTTAGGTCAATGCATGGCCATCAAGCAGTTCTTTCCTCTGCAGTGTTGGAGAGCTCACTGCCTTTTGATTTATTTCCAAAATGGGGGGAAAATGTCTGTGAGTCTTATAAAACGAATACTAGTGAGCGCTCCCATTATGGAAGCGCTCACTAATATGTATTCGGAGTGGGGAGCGAAGCGCCGCAAGCACAGGTAATATTTACCCTCCCTGGTCTGCGCCACAGCTCCTTTTTAGCTGTCGCGCTCCCATCTTTCTGGCCTGCGCTGCACTGTCCTGACCCCGTACAGCATCAGGACGTAGTGCACGCACTATGACCTGACGCTGCACGCAGTCATGTGACAGTGCAGTGCAGGCCGGGAAGATGGGAGCGCGACAGCTGAAGAGGAGCCGCGGAGCACGACAGGTAAGATGATTTTTTATTTTAGTCTGATCTGAGGTCTGATGGGCTATTCTGAGGTCTGGGGTTACTGATGGGCTAGTCTCAGGTCTGGGGTTACTGATGGGCTAGTCTCAGGTCTGGGGGTACTGATGGGCTAGTCTCAGGTCTGGGGGTACTGATGGGCTAGTCTCAGGTCTGGGGGTACTGATGGGCTAGTCTCAGGTCTGGGGGTACTGATGGGCTAGTCTCAGGTCTGGGGGTACTGATGGGCTAGTCTCAGGTCTGGGGGTACTGATGGGCTAGTCTCAGGTCTGGGGGTACTGATGGGCTAGTCTCAGGTCTGGGGGTACTGATGGGCTAGTCTCAGGTCTGGGGGTACTGATGGGCTAGTCTCAGGTCTGGGGGTACTGATGGGCTAGTCTCAGGTCTGGGGGTACTGATGGGCTAGTCTCAGGTCTGGGGGTACTGATGGGCTAGTCTCAGGTCTGGGGGTACTGATGGGCTAGTCTCAGGTCTGGGGGTACTGATGGGCTAGTCTCAGGTCTGGGGGTACTGATGGGCTAGTCTCAGGTCTGGGGGTACTGATGGGCTAGTCTCAGGTCTGAGGGTACTGATGGGCTAGTCTCAGGTCTGAGGGTACTGATGGGCTAATCTGAGGTTTGATTGGGGGTACTGATGGGCAAATCTGAGGTCTTATATTTTTCTACTCTAAAATCTGGGGTGTGTCTTATCATCGGGTGCGCCTTAAAAGCGGAAAATACGGTATTTCTAAGCTGATGGATGACCAAATCAACGTAGAAGTTTGACTTGACCATCAACCAGCCTAAAAAAAATGTTCATCCAACAGCTTGTCTAACAGATTGAACTCTGCAGCGTCACGTGGTGTAAAATATAAAAGCAGCGGAAACCAAGTATAGCAAAATAAAAACATATCAAAAGAAATGTTGTTAATCCGAAATACTTCTAAAGAAAGAACTAAATAAAAATTACCCAAAGATGTCCACATCTTCCCTATCCTAAATGTCCAGAAAATGTAGGAGTTAACTACTTAGCCACCCTAGACCTCCAGAGAGAATAGACATTAACTCAGAACTAACCCAGACCACCATGAATAATGATCTTCATCAATCTAGACCACCAAAGATACTCTGTATTAACAGCTTTAATGTAGACCACCATGAATATTATTGGAAAATAGTCAGAGCCCCTGATAATTGAATCTTGTTCCACAAAACTCTATCGGTCAGATTGCACTGCATTTCTGGTGAAGGCTTTCTTTAACATAGCCGTTTTAAACTACAGATCAGATCTAGATCTCGACTAGGCAGCTCCAAAATGTTAAAATAGTTTCATTCAATCTTCCCTAAAATCACAGTTCACTTGAATACCGCAGCAGGTTTTCCTTGTATTTTCCTGAATAGTTTTTACATTCTACCTTCAGAGAGAATAATTGAGTCTATTGCATAATGATAATTTTGTATCGGCTGTTTGTTACGACTAGAGATGAGAGAAGTTATGAAAAATTTAATTTGGCTGCATCACTGAATTTCACAAAGAAATTCAACTGTCACAAAGCGCATTCCTTTGTATTTAGCGGGCACAATGAGGGGGAACAGCCTGCCCCTTAGCATTGAACCCCTCAGATGCCATGTTCATCGCTGACCGTGGCATCCGGGATGAAAATGAAGGCCTTTCAGGGGCTAATCCAGTTAAAAAATCAGCCATATTGATTGAAGACACTGCGAAATTTTAGTTTCTGCAATCAAGATGGCCGCAACGACCTCTTCACGCGCAAATGCATGAGGTGAGCAAGTTTTTTTTTACCACCATTTTAGAAAAAATATATTTGTTACCACGAAGCTCAAGGAAATTCAGCTTCACGGCGAATCAAATTTACCTTGAAATTTGGATCGATATCTACTTTGGATACTTTCATTCGCTCAACACTAGTTACCACCCATACGTGTCGCTATCACTTTAACATTACTAATGCTGTCTTGGCAATAAAAAAGGGGTTGGATACAGTCTGAGGAGAGCTCAGAGTGTCACAACTTTCCAGGGCTGTTGGGACACTTCCAATTCAGACTGAATTTATTCGTATTGATTCATATCTGATGGATTATTCAGCTCACCCAAAACAAATTTTAGGAAATTTGCTCACTTCTAGCATTAACGCACTTGCATATTGTTGATTGTTCGGGTCTGAAATTGCGCCATGCAAAGTAACCCTTAACTTTAAGGAGTCCTTATATTTTCTTGTATCCATCTCCTGACTGGTACTAACCTTATCCAAGAGTTATATATAGAGATGAGCGAATTTCTCAAAAATTCAATTTGCCGGTTCGCCAAATTTTTCCCAAAAATGTGGTTTGATTCAAATTTATTCACTGCAAATCACATAGAAAAACGGCTATTTCCTGGCTGCATAGAGCCTGTATAGTGGTGTAGAACACTGTGCCTTGCAGTAACACTCATAGGGAGTCTGCTGTAGTAGTGAAATAATACTGTGAGTCAGTATGACATGCAGATGACAGGTGTCGCTCTTGGAATCACTGCACACTTCACTTATTTGGGCAGTTATGGGGCCAAAACTGACCAAATAACTGAAGTGTGAGCTCAGCCTTACAGGTCAATGTTAGCATCAAGAAGAAGCGCACTTCTTTTACACCGTCGGCAGCTGATTCCACATAGATGTCTACATAACCTGCTCTATTAAAGGCTTATACAAGTAGAGCCCCCCAACAGAGTGGAGGGGGTGTTAGCAGTAAGTTTGTATTGACGTCACTGATTATTTTGCCCTTCCTCTGATCAGTCAGAACAATAATCCCCCAAAAATGTATCCTGTCTGTGGAGCATCCGACTTCCCTCGGTCAGCATTTGGTCAGTAATCCCTCAGTATTGCTAAAGCCAAAAAAAACAGGAGTGGATCCAAAACAGAGATGACATATGAATGGAATTTTTGCATGTCTTCTGTGTTTTGTACCCACTCCTGCTTTTGGCTACCAAATCATAAGCCAATTCTGATGCAAAATAGGGACCATGTCATTCAGGCCTTACAGCTGTTACATAGACAGGATTCATTGTGCATCAAATTTTTCCTTCTTACAGATCATGTCTGTGAAGGTTCTCATTTATCCAAGTCATGGTATATCTGTAAAGAATAAATCAAGGCAACTGGACTTACTGTAGATTTCTGGAAAACGTTTCACTCGTTCTTCCAACCAACAAGTGAAACGTTTTCAAGAAATCTACAGTAAGTCCAGTTGCCTTGATTTATTCTTTAAAGATATTCTTACAAATCAGAAGAAGGGTCAAATAAATGATGATGTCAGCCAGGCTGAAAGGCAAAATAGTGACCCAGTCATGTAGTGGGGAGGGTGGGAATAGCATGAGAAGTCCACAGAGTGGCCTATGACATAGTAGTGAGGTGGAAGCAGCATGAGGAGACCACAGAGTGGCACAATGACAGTGTGGAGGTGGCAGCATCATTAGGAGGCCACAGAGTGGCACAATTACAGAGTGTGGAGGTGGCGGCAACAGCAGCATCAGGAGGAGGCCACAGAGTGGCACAATGACAGTGTGGAGGTGGCAGCAGCAGCATCAGGAGGCCACAGAGTGGCACAATGACAGTGTGGAGGTGGCAGTAGCAGCATCAGGAGGCCACAGAGTGGCACAATGACAGTCTCCTCATGTAGCAGACATCACCACAGCTTCTTCCATCAGGTCTTCTCCTCTTCACTGCCATCCTCTCCTGCACTGGTCACATGATGGTGACATCATCGCAGGTCCTTTTCAGCTACTGAATTTAGAACTGATCACATGGTCTGTGATGTCATCACAGGTCCTTCAGCTCTTTCAAGGCATTAGATTCAATTGTATTGCCGTCCTGAGGGCAGCAATACAGTTGGATCTATCTGGCAGGCAGTACATTCAGGGCCTGGGACAAAACATCAGGGGCCCAGGCCCCGAATTTTTTAACCTAGCAACGCCTCTTCTGCCAGTTAAACCAGATAGTAACACATCTCCTTATTTTCTAATCTGTTTTTATTTTAGGATTGCAGATTTCTTTATTCTGTTTCCTGAACATGATTATGTGGGCGACCATCTTGCCTAAGTTGTTCTTAACAGCATTTAGAAAGCACTTAAAGAATTGCTTTACGGCAGCCTCCATAGACACAATGGTCAGGAGGGGACCTCACTGACTTCTATGAGAGAGTCTTCTAGGCATGGTCTGTGACCTGTGCAGAGGTCATTGTACAAGGGAAGAATAGATGAGCTCTGACAATCACCTATTGTGAATGGTGAATCCTTTCTTATCTATACACAGAGGAGATATCATTACAGGCAGGATTAGAATGAAAGAAAAGCAGATGACTGCAGTAAAGTGATCTGTACAGACCAAGACGTGGCACCTATTAGGCTTAGTGGCCAGTGTGAAAACTGCAGGATTTAGTTTTTTGTTTAAATATAGATATTGAAATGAAAATTTAAAAAAAGTCTTCAAAAATAGGTTAAACATAAAAACGTTACAAATAATTTTCTGGTGACACATTTCCTTTAAATCTAGGAAAGTAGCATGCACCACAAATAGTGTTGAGCAAATTGAAGTATCCGAAGTGGACTTCAATCAGAATTTCAGGAAAAATGTTATTCTCTGCAAAGCCGAATTTCCTCATGCTTCATGGTAATTAATCAATTTTTCCTGAAATGGTGGTAAAAAAAAAAAAACCTACTCATCCCATCCATTTGCATGCGAAGAGGCCGTCGCAGCCAACATTTTTTGCAGAAACTGCGCGTAATCCCGCGAGGGGTGACGCGCTTCACTGCACTGGCTGGAAACAGTGATTTCATCAGTGATGACATCACCGTGCTTGTCCAGTGTGAAGACTTCATGAGGCGAGATTTTGAACGGTGTCTTCAATCAAGATGGATGCGACGGCCTCTCCACCATCAAATAGATTAGGAGAGTATGTTTTTTTTTTTTTTTTAAACTGGATTAGCCCCCGAAAGGCCTTAATTTTAATCTCAGATTCTGTGATCAGCGATGAATGCGACATCTGAGGGGTTCAATGACAAAGGGGGGGGGGGTGCAATTTCTGAATACAAAGGAAGAAATTCATCACAAATCAAATTTCTTTGTGAAATTTGGTGAAGCAGCTGAAATTTTTCATAACTTAACTCATCTCTAACCACAAACACAGCATTAATAAAGTGCAAGACACCAAGTGGTTTTGAGAACCAAGATGAATTATTTACCTTGTCATCTAATTATATGTACGCGTTCCCATGTAAGGCAATGGTGGATAAACCACAGGACCCGGTTGTAACATGGAAAGGCTCCAGTCTTCAATAATATGGAGCTGTCATTTAGGCAAAGAGTCACCCAAACTTCATACAGATGCATAGACCCTGGCCCCTTCTTCCATGTAGCTGATGCCATTATTTTAGAAGCTGAATTGAATAAGGTTCCTGGTATGTGGCAGCCACAAACAGGTCTCCAGAGACATCTTCACTTTTGTAGCAATAACTAGTGACTGACTTTACTGTCTTCATGGCTGGACGTCCTCTTCGTCCACTCAAGCACAGCAATCAAGGAAAAGCCAGCATCGCTAATCTGTAAAGTTCATTTTCTTTGCTCCTTTTCTATTTTGCTCATTAATTCAGCATACATTAAGTGTATGTGATAATTAACTTCATATCCATGCCAGTAATTGACCATTAATTGAGGGCTTAATGTCCATAGTGATAGTTAAAACAAGTGGATGGCGAAATACCTAGATGATCACTACACTGCTAAACAGTCCTACTCGGCAAATTAATGAGGAGGGGTATGAATATATACAGGCATCTGCTGCTCGTCAAGATATAGACCAGGCAAAACACTAGAATATTCAGGCACATTCAGCTATAATCTTAAGTATCATTTTTAGCAGGTTTGAAAGCCTTAATTATCATGTCTTGAATTACATCTTCAGGAAGTCTATGGTGTTAACTTATGTTGAATACTTTTAGGAAGTGCTGCATTAAGGTATGTGGTGTTCCTGATCTCACTTCTAAGAACCAGGCCTCACCAGACCCTCGATTGGGGCCACAAATAGTAAATGTCTTCTCGACTGGAATATATTGAAGTTACAGAGGCTGTCTACACCCTTGGACTTCACCAGCGAGAGCTACATACAGGCCTGGCCTTCTCACTACGTCTAGTTAGTTGATGAACGGGTCAGTTGTCTCAGTGATGTGGGGGTCCCAGAGATGAGCAGTGTATACACCACCCATAAAAATAGTGACTGACAGGCCTGGGTCGAAAATGAATTCATGTTAGGCCATAAGCTACTTCACCATTCTACAGGCTTCAGAGCTGAAATCTCCTAGCATGTCCTTTTTTAGTTATTCACAGAGCTTGTTAGGTGATTTGTATTCTGGGAAAGTATCATCTTTACACCAGGCACTATACAATAATCCAAAAAAGGGAAAACAAACTTTAACTCAGGTATTACAGGAGTTTATAGCAAAACTGTTAAGGGTTTGTCTCTGGTTGTAGAAAGCTTTGCTGACAGTTTACAATAGCAGAATTGTGAATGCAGCTCTGGGGTATAATACAGGCTGCAATTAAAGAGAATCTTTCAGCATGGTCAACCCTCTCTGATAGAGCTGATTATGCTAACTGCAACAACCCAGCAATGCAATGAGTAATTTTTGAGAAATCCATATTTTTATTTTTATTCTAAAGAGGTGCTTGGAGCACTAAGAAGTTTGCCTATCCCCTCAGAGCACTGATTTATCTCTTTGCCACTACCTCTCCCATACTGATTCATAGGACCAGGCATCCTCACTGTCCTAATGGCTGGCCATGAAATCTCCAATATGAACCATTGAGAGTACAATCAGCGCACGTGCAGTGGATCTCTCTTGGATATCCACTATCTTGGCTATTGTAATGTGAATTCAAAATATTTGAGAATGAATAAGCTTACGTAGGCTAAGTTCCACAAATTCCTTCCTGAGATGAGAGAGCAGTCAACCTCTCCCACTCAGGAGCGGGATTTCGAGGGGACAGTACCTTCGGTTGAGGCAAAACTGTTCAAACAGGAATTTGTCATCCAAGCAGCTGACCTGAGGACGCGGTTTCAGCAAAGGGGATATCCCGACCCCGTCCTCAGATCCGCATATAAGGCAGCTTTGCCCCTAACCAGCCTAGTAACCCAGATGCCAAGGTGTTATGCATCATTACCAACTTTGATAAGGGATCAAAATAGGTGAAACAAATTATCCAATGTTATTGGGCAGTCCTGAAAATGGACCCCGGTTTAGAGGAAGTGTGGGGCGAATACCCACAGATTACATATAGACGGGGCCGTAATTTACGCGATAAGTTGGCCCACCAAGGTGACACATCCAACTTGGTTGCGGTCTAATATTGTGGGTTGCCACAAATGCGGCAATTGTGTAGCATGTAAACATATACAGACCGCCAAATTTTTCACAAGTTCCGTTAAAAAGGACTCACAGTTCATTAATTGTAAATCAAAAGGAGTGATTTATCGCATCCTTTGTGAATGTGGGATGGAGTATATCGGCAAAACAATACGTGAGTTCAGAAGGAGGGTAGGTGAGCACCTGGGGGACATTTCACACAAAAGAGACACCCCGGTTTGCTAAACATATACACATAACACACAATGGCAGAGCCCAACTGATGTTTACGGGCATCGATTTGGTTAAACCTCCACCCAGAGGAGATGACTGGGATAGGAATCTTCTCCAGTGTGAATCACGCTGGATATTCTTTTTAAAAACCATCTGCCCCTCTAGGTCTGAATGAGAGACTTGATTATGGCTGCTTTATCTAAGCACACATTTGACATCCCAATTCTCTCAGTGTGTATTTATATATAATCTGGGTTTACTATCTAGGTCTTTTGCCTCCGATATTACAAACCGGATTCCAAAAAAGTTGGGACACTAAACAAATTGTGAATAAAAACTGAATTCAATGATGTGGAGATGGCAAATGTCAATATTTTATTTGTAATAGAACGTAGATGACAGATCAAACGTTTAATCCGAGTAAAGTATCATTTTAAAGGAAAAATACGTTGATTCAAATTTTCACGGTGTCAACAAATCTCCAAAAAGTTGGGACAAGTAGCAATAAGAGGCTGGAAAAAGTAAATTTGAGCATAACGAAGAGCTGGAAGACCAATTAACACTAATTAGGTCAATTGGCAACATGATTGGGTATAAAAAGAGCTTCTCAGAGTGGCAGTGTCTCTCAGAAGCCAAGATGGGTAGAGGATCACCAATTCCCACAATGTTGCGCAGAAAGATAGTGGAGCAATATCAGAAAGGTTCTATCATCATCAACTGTGCATAACATCATCCGAAGATTCAGAGAATCTGGAACAATCTCTGTGCATAAGGGTCAAGGCCGTAAAACCATACTGGATGCCCGTGATCTCCGGGCCCTTAAACGACACTGCACCACAAACAGGAATGCTACTGTAAAGGAAATCATAGAATGGGCTCAGGAATACTTCCAGAAACCATTGTCAGTGAACACAATCCACCGTGCCATCCGCCGTTGCCAGTTGCCAGTGCAAAGAAGAAGACATTTCTAAGCAAGATCCACAAGCTCAGGCGTTTTCACTGGGCCAGGGATCATTTAAAATGGAGTGTGGCAAAATGGAAGACTGTTCTGTGGTCAGACGAGTCACGATTCGAAGTTCTTTTTGGAAATCTGGGACACCATGTCATCCGGACCAAAGAGGACAAGGACAACCCAAGTTGTTATCAACGCTCAGTTCAGAAGCCTGCATCTCTGATGGTATGGGTTTGCATGAGTGCGTGTGGCATGGGCAGCTTGCATGTCTGGAAAGGCACCATCAATGCAGAAAAATATATTCAGGTTCTAGAACAACATATGCTCCAATCCAGACGTCATCTCTTTCAGGGAAGACCCTGCATTTTTCAACAAGATAATGCCAGACCACATTCTGCATCAATCACAACATCATGGCTGCGTAGGAGAAGGATCCGGGTACTGAAATGGCCAGTCTGCAGTCCAGATCTTTCACCTATAGAGAACATTTGGCGCATCATAAAGAGGAAGGTGCAACAAAGAAGGCCCAAGACGATTGAACAGTTAGAGGCCTGTCTTAGACAAGAATGGGAGAGCATTCCTATTTCTAAACTTGAGAAACTGGTCTCCTCGGTCCCCAGACGTCTGTTGAGTGTTGTAAGAAGAAGGGGAGATGCCACACAGTGGTGAAAATGGCCTTGTCCCAACTTTTTGGGGATTTGTTGACACCATGAAATTCTGATTCAACATATTTTCCCTTAAAATGGTGCATTTTCTCAGTTTAAACTTTTGTTCCGTGATTTATGTTCTATTCTGAATAAAATATTAGAAGTTGGCACCTCCACATCATTGCATTCAGTTTTTATTCACAATTTAAATAGTGTCCCAACTTTTTTGGAATCCGGTTTGTATTATTTTATGCGTCATCTCATTGTTTCAGACTTCCCTCTGGGCTCCCTTTGTCGTTAATCCTGCAATAAATGCCAGAATTATTATGCTGTGGTTTGTATCCGCAGTGCTATTATGGATGCGCAAGACCAATGCGCCCTACGTGGTTTCCTGTTTACCTGTCTCCAGGCAACCACGTGACCACGGTACTGGTGTCTGGAGTCATGGGCGGCGCTTGCGTCTGACATCACACACCGATGGTGGGGGGGGGGCGTTCCCTTCAGGAGAAGCGCAGGCAGGTATGATTTAAATCCCACAGATTAGGTGTTTTATCGCAGCTGGTAGATCATTGTGTTGTCTATTCCCCAAACCATAGGGGATCTGCCATATAGAGGATTATCATATCCTCCAAACTGACCAGCATCGGATTACCATCTCCTTTGCAGATTTGCGTCCCAGCACCCAGGTGTGGCAAATATAATTTTTTTTTTTTTACCCAGTTATTACCTCAGGGTATTTACCTGCGGCTTTTTTGTCCTTTTTTCCTTATTGCAATTTTCCCCTGAAGAGTCGACACGGACCGAAACGTGCCACGTCGGGAGGTCACTAGGAATATATTAACTAGCCACTTTCTCTAGATTTAGGGATCAGGTCCGAAGTAGAGACAGGTATCTGGACGGGGTCGCCCCTATCTGGGCGGGTGCTCTGTATAGATAGGTAGAATGAAACTAGACCCCTTCCCCTCTCATAAGGTCATTTAGGGCACAGTTCTGCATCAACTTTACAGACGCCACCCCATAGTGTGACCTCGTATCCGGTATATACCTGATGTCCTTGAATAGATCTACCTGGACACGCTCGCTGATCCCAGTATTTTTATTAGACTGCTCGCACCTCTCACCAGGTTTATTACTTCTCTACCAGTACAGGGGTACTAGGCGTGGACCCCATTTGTTTTATAGATATTGCATCAATGTGATGTGTTTTAGTTGCATTTTGAATTAAAAGTTATATTTTAGACAGTAATACTCCTCCCCCTCTAGGAGGCCTATTCGCCTAGGTTTAAGGTATGCAGAGTTGACATCATCAGTCAAGTGTGTTTTAACAATATATTTTAAGAATTTTTCTATAGACATTGCAGATTTGTCACGTTTTATATAATTACTTAGTTGTTCAGGCTGGAAAAATATCCATCAAGTGCAGCCTATAATCCTGCTATATCGATCCACGGAACAAATCCCTGGATCAATGTCCATCTTCCTTTTAAAAAGGGGTTGAGCCAAAGGGAAAGGGTGTGTAGAACAAGATTTCTATACATTGTCATAAGCCTCAATGTTATTTTGATTTAAAAAGTCACCTAAACCTTTTTTTCAAGCCATCTCCTATATTTGCTGTGACCAACTCCATAGATTCACAGATCTTACTATAAGAAATGTTTGTTGCTTCTTATGATTGAATCTTTTTTCTCCAGGTGTAGGGAGTGGCCTCTTGTTTTTTGAGGGGGTTTAACACAGAATAGCTTCCCTTGATATTTTTTGCATGATCCAGTTATATATTTGTACAGGCTAATCATGTCTTTTTTCAAGGCTAAACAAAATACTGTATTTTTCGCTTTATAAGACGCACTTTTTTTCCCCCAAAAGAGGGGGGAAAATGACAGTGCGTCTTATAAAACAATGGTTGACTTTCTTTTACAGGGCTCACACTGATATATCGACAGCCGCTATGCTGCACAGTGTGGCCGGCGATACATCAGTTACAGTACGGGGAGGGAGGAGGGGCTGGAGGCAACTCACAGCGGGGCCCGGTGCAGTCACTGTATTACACCGGGCCCCGCGCACACAAGTCTCTTTGTATGTAAAATCTTTCATTATTCCTGAATCCATCGCTCTCCTTTTGATAAACTAACCTAATCGCCTGCATCAGTACTCACTATGAATGTAGCGTGCGGTCCCTCAGGCGCATGACTTCATCCTGCTTCTGCTTCATTAATGAAGTGGGAGGAGCGTGACGTCAGTCACACACGCCGGCCGGACCGCACGCTGTATTCATAGTGAGTACTGATGCAGGCGATTAGGCTAGTTTATGAAAAGGAGAGCGATTGATTCAGGATTAATGAAAGATTTTACATACAAAGAGAGTTGTGTGCGCGGGGCCCGGTGTAATACAGTGACTGCATCGGGCCCCGCTTTGAGTTGCCTCCAGCCCCTGTGACTGATGTATAGCCGGCCACACTGTGCAGCAAAGCAGCCGGGATATATCAGTGTCAGCTAGTTTATCAAAAGGAGAGCGATTGATTCAGGATTAAAGAAAGATTTTACATACAAAGAATAAAGTACTGTAATGCTGTGAAACATAGGGCCATGAGGGGGAGCAGCATAAGATGCTATATGTGTGTCACCCACACATATAGCATCTTATGCTGGCCCCCCTCATGGCCCTATGTGTCACAGCACACATCCCCCATAACAGTGCATCATCCACAGATTCCCCCCATAGCAGTGCATCATCCACAGATTCCCCCCCATAACAGTGCGTCATCTACAGATCCCCCATAACAGTGCGTCATCTACAGATCCCCCATAACAGTGCGTCATCTACAGATCCCCCATAACAGTGCGTCATCTACAGATCCCCCATAACAGTGCGTCATCCACAGATCCCCCCATAACTGTGCGTCATCCACAGATCCCCCATAACAGTGTGTCATCTACAGATCCCCCATAACAGTGCGTCATCTACAGATCCCCCATAACAGTGCGTCATCTACAGATCCCCCATAACAGTGCGTCATCTACAGATCCCCCATAACAGTGCGTCATCCACAGAGCCCCCATAACAGTGCGTCATCCAAAGAGCCCCCATAACAGTGCGTCCTCCACAGAGCCCCCCATAACAGTGCGTCATCCACAGAGCCCCCCATAACAGTGCGTCATCCACAGAGCCCCCCATAACAGTGCGTCATCCACAGACCATTAGTTCAAAATCCACCAAAAGCACAACTTTTGGGTCAAAATATTTTTTTCCTTATTTTCCTCCTCAAAAACCTATGTGCGTCTTATAAAGCGAAAAATGCGGTAATCTGACAGAAAATCTGCATACTCTAAACTCAATTGAATCTAAATCTCAGAAATCCTGCAGAAATTTGAATCGAGAGCCCATAAAGCATATATTTCCTCATGGCTTCTCAATGTTGCAGAAATGGGTCTGATTGATTATACACGGCTTTGTACATACCGTAGACTTATAAATGACAATGTAGATGCACGACCAAGGTCAGACTCCTCAAAGATAGTGCCAGACTGTGACAATATCTGGAGAGTGCTCCATGAACAGGTGGCAGATTACAGTAACACATTTATCCGTTTTTGTATTTTCCCACAAATTATAATTGCTGATCCTTGTCTATTATTATCCTTGGCTACGTTATCGACGATTATCACACACACTAATTCTCCTTTGCACAAAAATACTCTCATTATGCAGATACAGTGGGCACGAGAATGGTAGTCTCTCCGCTGCCAACTGCAATTGACTGGAAGTTTTTTTAATTTTTATGGTCAGCATCATTAGATGGCACCAGGTGGTCTAGGGGGCTATTATCAGGGTTCATGCAGTAAATCAAAGATAGCAGATTATTCTCTGTTCACGTCACACAAATATTACATTTACATAGTAAATGTAAACTTCTCAGCTGTGCAAGCAAATTCAACCTCTAAGCACATTTGCTGGGTGCTTAGGAGGGACAGTACTGTAAGACAGAGGTCACTGCGGCGCCTCTTTATAACTTCAGCGGATCCACTGCCAGATATTGGGGTTATTAAAACGGGCGTCTAAAATGCCGGTCTTAATAAATGACCGCCGTAGCTCTATGAACAACATAGGAAGCTCAAATCATGCACAAAGTACAAAGGAAAACATAAAGGCAGACATACGCAACAGACAAGAAACAAAGATTATAGGGTAAAGGATGGTAGCAAAGGACAACCATCTGTAGTAATAAGATTATAAACGTTGAGTGATCCAGTACGTGTCCCAAACATTCCAAGTAACCTAAAAAAGATCTGTAAAACACAGACACTGACTGAGAGCCTGCCACCATTTGTTTTCCCTCCTGCAGAAATGTCCTATCCTTGTTCGCAAAACAGACAAGAATAGGACCGTGGAATGGATTTATGAATGACATGTGATTAATGGGACCACATGGGACTGCAATGAGGAAAAGGGCCGCCTTCAAATCCTGGAGCGTAAGATTGAGTGGGTTCTTCTAAATAGGGATAGCTGGGATGTTTAGCAGAACAGATAAGATGACCGGCGTATTGTCGAGTCGCTTACCTCTTAAACTCCACTCCCCCTCCCAATAATGACAGACTCAGCAAGTGGATTATATGGCCACAGCAGCCTTTTATTAATAACATAAATACAAATAAATATCATAAATACATAACTTAACCCTTGGCCTTCCCACCTGAAGGCCCCGCCCTAAAACCTTACCAAGAACCCATGAATGCCAACACGGGGAGGGTCCTTGAAGCCCCATAAATGACGGATAACTGGCCTCGCCCTCAGTTAAATTACCTCTAGCGGATGAACGCCAGCTCAGAGGCAGGAACCGGTAACCAAGGGCAACCAACTTGGGCCGCTACCCGCCATATCACACCTTAAACCAGTACCTGGGGAGTCCAGAGTCTCCTTTGGCTCCCTCCCAACCATGCCACCATAACCACCAACTCCAAAGACCCCCCACCGCCCCAGGCCGCTATGACAAAGCTTACCCTCCAATCACTGACGGACCATCCGTAATCCACTCGCAACCCCCCGGCCTAAACCCCAACACTAAGCGACACTCGAGGACCCCAACCTAACCCCAGGCAAATAGCAGCCAAAAATAACAACAAAAATTGGGTGGGTGGGAGGGGGCTGCTGCCACACTGCCGTCCTCACAAAATGGCCCCTTTTCCCGCCCCTGCTAACCCTTTTAACCCCTTAGCCACACCTCCATCCCTTACGTCACTATCCTTCCTCCTTAACCCTTTGTAACCCCGAATCCTCTCCCTCCAAGCCCCAGTCATGCCAGGCCTCCATCCAGCCTTGCAGCCCTGATTCCGGCCTGCATTTAACGGTTCAAGGGAATATCATACCCCAAGAGCCCCTGAAAAGTGAACACAATTCCACCAAAAATGGGTGACTTAGTGAACCCTTAAGATATTCCAAGGGGCCAGCAGGATGCTAACATAGTGAGAATTAATTTGTGCAGGGGCTCTGGAGTGTGGCATCACATCATAATGACGTGATAACGATTCTCCTCACTTAAATAAGACGCCATGCATTGTAAGATAGCGTTTTACCCAAAAATTATTTGTCATATAGGAATGTTTAGCCAACCTGTCTGGTAGTGATGGACGAACATCTGCCGGGACGGGCGGGTTCCATTCATTTTAATGGCAGGCGAACCTGAAAAACCTTCAGCTCACCTATTTGCAGCCAAGAAATAATTACTAGAAGTGCACAAATAGTCCCACAACATGGACAGTGACATACCAGATGTATTATTCGAATTTGCGATCTACATTCATTATTTTTTTCAATGTGCAATCGGCAATATAATTTTCGCGTACGCGCATGCGCAAATGCCCTATACAGTACCCAAATGCACTATAAAGAAAGTATATTGGTATATAACACCCCGTTTTTTGGGGGGGCCACTGGTATATCACACCAGTAGAAATTATTTGTCCCAATAACGCTTTTCCCTCTATATACCTGCAGTATCGCAGCAGAACCGCACACAACTGCCGCACAATACAAATGCACTATAATATACTTTCTAACATAGAAAGTATATTATAACATTATACAAGGAAGGCAAACCATTAGAATATACATAAGAATAAAACGTAAACCTTTAATAATGTTACTATGAGGGTCCATTCACACGTCCGTAAGTGTTTTGCGGATCCGCAAAACACGGACACCGGCAATGTGCATTCCTCAATTTGCGGACCGCACATTGCCGGCACTATCTATAATAGAAAATGCCTAATATTGTCTGTAATTGCGGACAGGAATAGGACATGTTCTATTTTTTGGCCGAAACGGAAGCACAGATGCGGAAGTGGATGCGGATGTGGATGTGGATCCGCAAATGCGGATGCGTACAGCACATTCCGGTCCCATTGAAAATGAATGGGTCTGCACCGGTTCCGCAAAATTGCAGAACGGATGCGGACCCATTTTGCGGACGTGTGAATGGAATAGATATTCCTCAAAATGAAAATAAATTAAATGATTAAAGTTAAGCAAAAAGCATAGATGTGGTCGGCAATAACAAGTGCTCGGCGGCACCAAATCAGAAACCATATGTCCTACCACAATCCGGGGGGTTCCAGTGCACATCCATGAATCCCGGAGGGAAAGCAGAAAACATCCATCCCTGGGCTAGATGATGATGTGGTATTGAAGGACAGGGTGGGCAAAGAGCTGTCCCTGATATTGGTGCTATTCTGGCCCTGATAGCCTAACCACAGACCACCCGCCCTGATAAGAGCGACCCTGTCCGGAACCTTACCCTATATAAAAATGGCCCTAGTAAGCCCCTAGGCCCCTGACTTCCAGGTGATCACTATATAGATGATGTGTTTTTGACTCATTATAAAAGTATAATATAAGTATATTACACCCCTCTGTGTATAACACCTATCGATAGCACACCTATACTAGTGCTTAATAAGTATTTTGTGGCCCTATTAGTTAGCGTTTGGTGTCCCTAACAGTCTGTCCTTGCTCCACACAGCAACCTCTCCCTACACTGGCAAAACACTGAATGTAAAATGGCGGCCAGATCAGGTTTATTTATAAGGTAGGGGGTATGTCCATGTGCTGAAATGTCTCAATTGGCTGTCCTGTACCACCTGATGGATGTGTCATGGGTCAAAGTTCTTCACAATGTAAAAGAATATGGCGGGTGCGAATATCTTCATATGTTCGCATGTTTGGCGAATCGCGAACACGCAAAGTTCGTCGCGAAACGACTGCCGGTCGAACGGCAAGGCCATCTCTACTGTCTGGTATTGGGACAATTAAAATAGAATAGGTACTAGAAATAAGTCCCCTTGTTGAAGTACCCAATCTACATAATCGTTCAAAGGCTATGGGGATAGAAAGTGTTACAGTTTATTTTCGAACCATTGCTTAGACATGTTCATGGCTACACTCACCCAGTCCTAATAAAATCTGGTCCTACCTCATCCAGGGTGTCACTGGCGTCGGCGTGATGTCCACTGGATCCAAAACAAGGTCCCTGCGGTGATTGTATTTTGAATTTTTGGAGGTGTAGAAACTCCTAGTCTCAATGTGCCTTTATTTCCATCCACAGGCAGCATTCTGGTGCACATGTGAGGCCCGGGCTATATCAGCCAGTCTTAGGTGGGGCTCAGAGGTCTCTGCCTCCTCCCATTGTATGCATGGTCACATGCTGGAGGTTACTGGGAGATTGCTTTGAGTCGCACCTTGCGCGCCTGTAATTTGCCCACTGGCTCCTGGTATTGCCCATACAGCCCAGGTAGGTTTAGCGTTAGGTCACAAGCTACTTGAGAAACCTTGGCGCGTTGCTCGGGCTCAGACATGTCCTCCAAGCAGGATATGTTGGCTAATTCTCAATTTTACACCAGTACGAGGGCTAGTTATTTTGACTGCTTATCACATCCACACAATTGCTATCCTGTGTAGGATGTCCATTGTGGTACTTGTGGTCCGCTGCAGGCATCCTCCATTGTATGCATTATTGCTGGGGATTGTCATTAGCAACGGGCCACAAGTTCAGGATCTGCCCCCCCCGTATAGATGCACCACTGCATATGGGGTTGAGCACTTCCTGCTTTTTAATATCACGCCAATTAGTACCAGATATGTGCCCCCCCTCACAGTAGTTATACCAGATATGTGTCCCTTCATAGTAGTAATGCCCGGATCCGCAAAACACACACGGATGTGTGAATGGACCCTAATACACACAAAACCGAAGATAAAAATGATTTTAGAGGAAAAATTGTTAGGAAACATTCTTTCCTGTATATTTACTTTTATATAAAGTGCAAGTGTTGCCAAAAATTACAAGGAAGAGGCACTCCGATACAACCTGGATATCACATAAAGGAGGGTCTCATTCACATTGTGGTACAATTGTTCAGGTAGTGGGACTCCTACACTCATAAAGTCTATGCACTAAGTGAAAGGGCTGCCAAAAATTACAAGGAACCGGCACTCCAATACACCCTTTATTACACATAAAGGAGGGCAGCATACACACCCTTGGAAAATTATGATTGATGGCCTGCTGATGACCCTCAAAAACATTAGGGGCGAGGGTCTGCTGCTGATCTGACCATCTAAAACATTATGAGCGAGGTCCTGCTGGTGACCCTCTAAAACATTAGGGACAAGGGTTTGCTGCTGAGCTGACCCTCTAAAACATTAGGAGCGAGGGCAGCCTAATAAGCATGTTGATATGATGGTGGTGGAAGGGGTTCATGGGAATACAGTGTATTCAATACACCATAAAAGACACATTTAAAGTGCCTTTATGTTCAGCCGCTTTCCTCTGGTGGATTAGAGAAATCAGGGGAAATCCAGGCCTTGTTCATTTTGATAAGAGTCAACCGGTCAGCATTTTCAGTTCACAGTCGGATGCGCTTATCAGTTATGCCCCCAGCAGCACTAAATACCCGCTCTGACAAAATGCTGGCGGCAGGGAAGGCCAGCACCTCCAAGCCGAAGAGCGCCAGTTTGTGCCACGTGTCCGGCTTGGACACCCAATAGTTGTAAGGCCTCCTGCACATGAACGTGTTCTTCCTGTTGCCATATTGCAGACCGCATTTGCGGATCCGCAATACATGGGCATCATTCCGTGTGCATTCTGCATCACGGATGCGGACCCATTCACTTCAATGGGACTGCAAATGCGGAGATGCGCAATGGAAGCATAGAACGGAACCCTACGGAAGCACTACGGAGTGCTTCTGTGGGGTTTCATCCCGTACTTCCGTTCCGCAAAAAGATAGAACATGTCCTATCTTTTTGCGGAAGTCCGGATCGCGGACCCATTAAAGTGAATGGGTCCGCGATCAGCTGCAGCTGCCCCACAGTGGGTGTTCATGCATTGCGGCCCGCATTTTGATGGCCGCAGCATGGCCACGGGGCGGGAGGCCTAAGGCACAGAGGGATCACTGAGGACGATGACACAGTTTGCTACGTACTCCTTCACCATCTTCCAAAACTTTTCCTACCTTGTGACACTAGGCCACGCATCAGGGTGAGGGTGCTGACGTGGTGAAGATGACTTTTGGAAATGGGCACACACGCAGCGTACCTTCACCAGTAGCTAAGGCAAATTGGCGTAGGCTTTGAGAAACCACTGAACCACTAAGTTCAACACGTGTGCTAGGCATGGTATGTGTGTGAGCTTGCCAAGCTCCAAAGCCGCCACCAAGTTACGGTCATTATCAGACACAACCATGCCTGGTTGTAGGTTGAGTGGCAAGAGCCACAGCTCAGTCTGGTCCCTTATAACCTGCCACAGCTCTTTGGCGGTGTGCTGTTTGTTACCTAAGCAAATTAGTTTCAGCACGGCCTGTTGCCGCTTCCCCACTGCAGTGCTACACTGCTTCCAGCTACTGACTGATGGCTGATTGATGCTGCAAGATGAGAATTCAGTGGTGGAAGTGGAGGAGGAGGAGGAGGAGGAGGAGAAGGGGGGGTTGCAGCCACTAATGTAGGTGGCTGCAGATATCCTGATAGAAGTAGGGCCTGCAATCTTTGGCGTCGGTAGCGCCTGTGCCATCCCAGGGTACAACTCGCTCCTGGCCTCCACAACGTTCACCCAGTGTGCCGTCAGGGAAATGTAGCGTCCCTGGCCAAAAGCATTTGTTCATGTGTCAGTCGTTAAGTGGACCTTCCCAATAATTGTGTTGGTCAGGGCACGGGTGATGTTACGGGACACATGCTGGTGTAAGGCAGGGACGGCACACCGGGAAAAATAGTGGCGGCTGGGGACTGAGTAATGAGGCTGCGGAAGGCTTCAGTGTCCACAAGCCTAAATGGCAACATTTCCAGGGCCAGCAATTTGGAAAGGTGCGTATTTAGTGCTATGGCCGGTGGGTGGCTGGGCATTTGTGCTTTCGTTCAAAGGCCTTGGACATCTGTACGCTGCGCTGGGACACAGAAGTGGATATGCTAGCTGATGGTGCTTGCGAAGGTCGGAGTGCATGGCGAGAGGCTTCCGGGCCTGCGTCTTGGACAGGGGATTGGCCAGAATGTAACACAGGGGAAGAGGAGGCAGTGGTGTGACGCGCAAACGTTATACAGGAGATGTAGCGCAGGTAATTTAGCTGTCACCAGCGGCGAAAAAAAAACCCTGAATGTCACTGATATTTATGATGCGCAAACGTTATACATGATTGGGTTATTGGTTATTCCCCAGGGCCTCCCACCACCACTAACAAAGATAACCTGAACCCAGCCTCTACCCCAAAGAACACTCATAGCCAAGATTTGATTAAATCGGCCACAGCAGCCGCTTTATTAATAAAATAAATAAAGACATAACATGTATATATAAATAACATTAACATACACCCTGACGAGGGAGGTCATAGAAGCCCCAAATTCTTAATCATATAAAACCCCAACACAGCAATTCCATCTTGCCTCCAGCCGCAAAACTCCAGCTCAGAGACACTAACTGATGGACGCCTTTCCGAACCAACCAAATGCCTCAACTTTGAGAGTCCATCCCCCACCATGGAGGCCCTCCAATTTTCCATACCATCCAATACCACCAGCTTCTATGACCTTCCACCGTCACCACTGCCGCGACAGCCCCATATAACCCCAGTTATCTACCCCATTAACTTTCTTATTTTTTTATTTTTTATAACCCACCATTCGATGTACAAAAAGGGGAGAAGGGTGGACGGGAGTTGCCTGCTCTTTCCTCACTTTCCTAAAATGGCGCCTCTCTGCACACGACCACCCTCCTTTATTAACTACACCCCACCCCTTCTCTCCGCCCGCCCCTTTAGCTCCTTATTAACCCCTTACCTCCCGTCCCTGTACCCAAAAACCCATCATATCGGCCTCCCTCTATTCATACAGCCTCACTTGATTGGGTTATTGGTTATTCCCCAGGGCCTCCCACCACCACTAACAAAGATAATCTGAACCCAGCCTCTACCCCAAAGAACAATAATAGCCAAGATTGGATTAAATTGGTCACAGCAGCAGTTTTATTAATAAAATAAATAAATACATAACATGTATATATAAATAACATTAACATACACCCTGACGAGGAAGCCCCAAATTGTTAATCATATAAAACCCCAACATGGCAATTCCATCTTGCCTCCAGCCGCAAAACTCCAGCTCGGAGACACCAACTGATGACACCTCTCTGAACCAACCAAATGCCTCAACTATGAGAGTCCAGCCCCCACCATGGAGGCCCTACCATTTTCCATACCATCTAATACCACCAGGTTCTATGACCTTCCACTGCCAACAACGCGCAGCTTGACTCTAACACCTCAAGCCTGCGTGTTCCTCCAAACACCTAGTGCCCTCTCAATACCTCCCTGCAGACCCAAGGACCACAAATCAATCCCAACCGCGTTCAAATGAACACCATCAGCCCTCCAAAAAACCCAATACCTGCCTCCAAATCAGTATGCCGAACCACCACAGCCCCATTCCTGGCCACAAACTTACCAACCGCCCTATTCACTTTAATCCGTGCCTTATTCAACTGCTCCACTGACCTTGCATCCCGCCACGACCTCCGATGTACTATATCCGACCACACTGTTATTAAGCCCGGGAACAATGACCACAACCGCAAAAGTTCAAATTTTATATCCTTAATCAAATCCCTGCAAGAACGAACTCCCAGATCATTGCCCCCGACATGTTGCACCAAGATGTCCGGGGAACGATCGAGACGAGCATGACAATGTACCTCCCCCATCACATTCCCCCACAACATACCTCTACGTCCGATCCATCTTATGATCGCCGCCTCCCTCCCGACCCCCAACTGTCGCCCATTCGGCCTTACGTCTGTCCGAAGAGCCCCCTAAAAAACGAACGAGTGCCCCAGAATCCATACTAAAGCAGCCGCACCACCTGAAACATAAAGTAAAAAAGGGGGACAAAAAACACAGCATTAATAAACAACAACCGCCTTACAAACCCCTCAAATGCACATATGACTTAATGTGATCAGATTCCCACCTCCCAATCTTCTTGATCACCTCATCACGCAATCCCAATCGTGCCGCCTCCTTCGCCGCCCCTATCCGGAAGGAATGACCCTTGTAAATCCTGTAGAGTCCATGCTGTCAAACATTTTTTGAAAACTGCCACAAACTGGAACCATGACAAAAAGGACCCGTCCTCATGCCGTAATAAAGGTCCCACACCAACCCAGCTAGCCCCCGACCTATAATCCGTCAAGCAACTGACCGGGCATACCAGGCAACCCGGCACCGCAAACAACGACACACTACAACCCTTACCTTTCCTGTTAGTCTTAGATGCCCAAAGTCGTACCACCACCCTGTCCCCATGCAAATCCACATCCTCCCTCGCCAAACCCCCTTGACTACGCACACTCCTGCTCACCAATTCACCCAAACGAAACGCCCCAAAAAAGGCCAATGAAAATGCCAACCTAAACAACCTCACCTCACTTGCTGACCTGCCCACTGAACCTACACAAACCCCCACCCTCAACAACAAATCAAAATAGATCGGCCTCCTACTGTCCGCCAATCGCCTCCCTCCCCCCGGTCTAAAACCCTTTAACACCTGCCGCACTAAGAACGTCTTCGTAACATCCGGAAGGCCCCGTAATTTAAAACCAAACCGGGCAAACACCTATTCACCTTCGCCACCGACCAACCTTCTTCAACGATATGACCCAAAAACAATACCAACGGAGCTTCCCCCCCATCTACCCCTACCACCAAACCATCACACCATTGCTACCAACAACACCAAGCCTTACCGTAATCCAACCATGTACCCGCACTCAACGACTCTCTAAACAAACCCACTATTGTGCCTCCAAGAGATCCCAGAGCCAATCCAGACACTCCAACCCTTCCTTCTCCGCCTCCGGCGCCAACTGATGAAACCGCTCCAACTGAAAGCGAGAAAGAGAATCTGCCACACCATTAGCAACTCCCGGCACGTGAACCGCCAAAACCCAAGCATTCAAAGGCAAACAAAGTAGCACCAAATGCTGCAACAACCTGACAACGGGAGGGGAAGATGCCGTCAGACTGTTGATCGCCTGCACAACACCTAAGTTGTCACAATGACAACGAACCTTTCGGGTTCTTAACTTGTCTCCCCAGAGTACTACAGCCAGCACTATGGGGAACAATTCCAGCAAAGCAACATTCTTCACCCAGCCCTTCAAAACCCATGACTCAGGCCACCTGCCCGCACACCACTGGCCTTCACAATAGACATCAAACCCCACCCCGCCCGCTGCATCCGAAAACAACTCAAAACTCTCAACAGTGTCCCCCGTGAACAACGCCCTACCAGTAAACTGTTCCAAAAACCCATCCCAAACTTCTAAATCCCTTTTCAACTCCTTACCCAGCCAAATAAAATGATGCCCGGAAACCATACCTCCCGTGGCCGCCGCCAACCTCCTACAAAAAATACGGCCCATCGGCATAATCCAACAAGCAAAATTCAACTTCCCCAACAGAGATTGCAAATCCCTCAAACAAATTTTTGGCATGCCCCTCGCCATCCGAACCGCAGCCCCCAGGTCCCCCACCTCCGGGTGTTCCAAAGCAGAACGCAAATTTTTAAGCTTTCTGTCTACTGCTTCCAAAGGGGAAGACGGAATATTAAAACCTTTCCGCGAAACCCCTCCTCAAAAACGCTGCCACTACCCGATCTGGGTATCTACTTAAATACCACCCCATCACGTCCACTCGTACTGGCGTCCGACCCTTTTCAAACCGCCTTCCCACCCCTCGGCCTTGGGCCCGGGAAACGACTGGCCCCGTGACAACCCCCGCAAATAGAGCACTCCTGCTTGAACTTGCATTTTTGTCCAAACTTGCAACTCCCCTCATTGAACAAGAAACAGAAGCCCCTAGCCGATGCTGCCGCAAATCCGGACTGCTCTGCCGCCCCCCCCCCCCCCGAAAAAGCTGCCCCTGCGCAACGGCATTACCCTCATTCACAACCCAATGTCTTTATGGTCCCACAGCATGTTGGGGCGGACCGCTTTCCCCTGACGACACTGTTCGTCATACAGCAACCACCCGGAACCCCCGTATACCCTATAAGCTTCTCCTATGGCATCCACGTAGCAAAAAAGCAGAGAACAACTGTCCGGTGCCCTTTCACCAATCACACTCGCCAAAATAGCCGAATGCCTGAAGCCAATTTCCAAAGGTGCGAGGAATCAGCCGATATCGCCTCTTCTCCTCCTCCTTTTTTCCAACATCCTTCCTACCAATATCCAAATTAAACCGCTCTAGGGGAAGAAGCGAGAAAATATCCACGTATTCCCCCCTCCATATCCTGTCCCTCATTTCCTGTTTCAAGTGCCCCACCAAGGGGCCCTCAAAGCACACTAACACCTCCCGCCTAGCCGCATCATCCACCCTGGGCCTAACCTCCTCATCCCCCACCTGTGTTTGCACCGATACCCCACTGCCAACTGTGCCACCAGTCGCCCACCCAACCCCCGCCCCCACCTGTGTTTGCACCGATACCCCGCCCCCAACCGCGCTGTCAGTTTTCCCCCCAACCCCCGCCCCCCAAGCTTGCAAAGGCACTGTTCCTACCGACCCCGACCCCACGCCCAAACCACATAACAACCGTCCCAACCTCCCAATCACTTCAGTCTGACCTCCCCAAACCCCCCCACACCAGCACCCTGAATTAAAGCAAGAAGCGTCCCCCATGCTGTCTCACCTGGCTGCCCGGGCACTGTGAACCCGCCAGCTGTTAATCCGCCGCTCCACCTCAGACCGCACTGACACAAACCCTCCTGACGATGGCGATGCTTCACCTTCTCCCAGCGTCCCAGCATCCTCTGCGCTGGACGTGCTCTGCGCCGACCTGGACCCTTCACCAATCGACAATCCGGAAGGACCAGCCGAAGAGGCCTGTGCATCGGTGCCACCCATGTTTCTTGCTGTTGCAGGCTCTCCCACAATGAGCAGCCCCCCCCCCAGTCGAAGGGGAGGAGCCTGCAGTACCCGATCCTGCTGCCCTGCCGTCTGCTGCCGCACACTGGGGGGTGCCCCCACCTCTCACTGAGTCCCGCCGCAAGCCTGGATTCCTCCTGAGGCGGAAGGACTTAGCAAGGGGCTGAAACGGCGCTGGACCCTGTGGGCCATTATATATTATATTTATACAGAGAGGCTATTAATAATGGGCCCTCTGTCTCTGTATAATTCTAATATATAATGGCCCCCCTGTATAATTATAATATATTATGGCCCCACTGTATAACTATAATATATAATGGCCCCTCTGTATATTATACATAGTGACCCCTCTGTAATATTAGGATATATTACAGCCCCCTCTGTATTATTATTATTATATATATAATGGCCCCTCTGTATAATTATTATATATAATGACCCCTCTGTAATATTAGGATATATAATGGACCCTCTGTATAATTACTATATATGATGACCTCCTGTATTATTATAATATATAATGGCCGCCTCTGTATTATTATGATATATAATGGCCCATTATATATCCTAATATTACAGAGGGGCCATTATATATTATACAGAGGGAGCCATTACCGTATATATAATAACTAATAATAATAAAACTCTACAGAGATGAGACGCGGCTGAAAGAAGGTGTCATGGCGGTCTTATCTCCGAATGAAGACGCTGTGGAAAGTCTACATCACAGGAGACGTCACTGGATGGATGAGGTATGTGGTGCTGTATTCTCCTGTATATTTTGTAGTGATGTATGTAATGTCCAAACACATATTTATTTCACGGTAGGGTTGGGGGGTGGATTGAGAATTTGCCCCACCCTGCAGCATCCTGGCCCCAGACTTCAGGTCACACTGTGCGTGTTCTGAATTCTGGGGCCTTATACCCATCTACTAAATCATCTGTACTTAGAGAGTTACCACCATGTTATCTGTGGTGTTATATTGGACTGCTATATTATCTGTAAAAGGGGCGTGTCCACAGGTTGGGAGGGTGCAATACATGGCTTGCCCCAGGTGCTGGCAACCCACGCTACGCCACTGCCCAGTTCACACAACTGACTTTGAGAAATCAGCACGGAATATACAGTACTTTTTTCTTTCAGCTCGAAAAAAAGCATGTTGCGTCTATTTTTTTTTTTATGGATGTTTGCTTTAATATAAAGTTAAATTTTCAGCTTGAGGAATTTAAAGATCTATGCCAAAAACTGCCCCAAAAATGCACAAAAACTGCATGGACTGACATGGAATTTTTTTTTCTGCTTCGCATTTATTTCAATGGGAGATTTAATGCTGATTCTTCCCTAAGATAGGGTGCGCTGCTTCTTTTTTCCACATTTCTTTAAGTGCTGCATCCCATTAAAGTAAATGGAAGATTGTTTTGAGATGTTTTCTGGAGCCGACTTTGCAGCAGAAATGCTCCATAATCAGTGCCAAAAAACTCTATGTGAACTGGCCCATAGGCTGTATTTACATCAGATTTTTACCCCAGGTTAAGCATATGCACATTACTTATACATTACACAGTTGCCTCAACAGCGTCATACAGTGGCATTCGTCATCATAGCTTCCATTGTAAAAAATAAATAAAGAAAATACAGATCCGTTTAACATATTGTGGTAATGTGAACAGTGCTGGAAGGTGTGTTGTCCCACTTCAGGAACCTCCGATGGGTGAGACAGATAAAATCCAGAGAGGGGCAGTAGTCTCAGCAAAGCATAGTTTGCTGAGACATTTCTGTATACATTTTCTGGGCTGGATTTTACTTGGACTGGTGGCTAGGTTTGGGAGAGGGAGTTCCCAGTCCACACCCTTCCAGTATGGGTTTTTCTTTCTACCTGAGGTGATTGCAGGTGAGGCCTGCTGTAATCAGGCTGGCATAAAGCGCCTCAGAGTAGGTCAGTCTGAGGAGGGAGAGCGAGACTGTTGTGAAGCAGAGGCTCTCTGTGTGGTCTCAGTCAGGAGGACTGAGGGGCCACAAGGCTTTGAATAGCCTGAGGTTTCGAGAACCTAGCGACATCTAGAGAACGAGGGTTGCACGCCCAGCGTCTGGAGGACTACTGGGCCACACTCCCCCAAAAGGTACTGGAGTTGCCACAGCCTGAAGGCTGCAGTATTGATGTTGGCTGAGGAAAGCTGCATATGTTGTCCATGTGTGAACTGAGGTAGGGATGTATTGTGTTTAGGTAGCGCATAGACGGGCAGGAGTTTATTTGTCTTTTAAGTGTTGGCGGTGCGGGAACCTCACCCCACCCAGTGATGTATAACTGGACTATCCTTTATAAGAAGACTGTCAAAATAAATGCACAGTTTGGACATGAAAATCCGTTGCCTGGTGAGGTATCTGTGAGTGTGACCCCCTGAAAAGAGACGATCCCTTACAATATATATGTTTTTACTGGACTATGCAGGATGGGAAAAGGGTAGTATACCAGGCATTTGCATCCTTTTTTCCACACGTACATTGTATGTTACATGTGGGACAAAAATGTGATTGTGAACTTGCAGCGCATTGTACAGTTGTTGAAAAAAAACATACTCGCCTGCTCCCCGCCGGTCTGCTCTGTGATCTTCCAGTCCCCATTCTGTAAACGTTTGGGTGGATGGGGGTTAGATGACCAGCCTCATAACGGTGTGTCCCCAAGCAGCACATAGGCGCCCAGGGGACTAGGGCATCAGATGGGTAGGGGGCCTAGAGGACAGGGCATCAGATGAGTAGGGGGCCTAGAGGACAGGGCATCAGATGATTTGGGGCTCCAGGGGACTGGGGCATCAGATGAGTAGTGGGCCTAGAGGGCTGGCGGCACCAGATGAGTAGGGGCACCAGGGGACTGGGGCATCAGATGAGTAGGGGGCCTAGAGGACGGGGCATCAGATGAGTAGGGGGCCTAGAGGACAGGGCATCAGATGAGTAGGGGCACCAGGGGACTGGGGCATCAGATGAGTAGGGGGCCTAGAGGGCTGGGGGCATCAGATGAGTAGCGGCTCCAGGGGACTGGGGCATCAGATGAGTAGGGGGCCTAGAGGACAGGGCATCAGATGAGTAGGGGATCCAGGGGAGCCCACAGGACTTGGGGAGGGGGGCAAAGGACAGCAGATGAATGCAGCTGGGGGGCATGAAATATGAGATGCAGGACAGCTAGTGCTGGCAGGTATAAGCCTGGAATGTATGGGCTCCTGAGAGTGACAGGCACAGCATCTTCTTTCTGCAGCACTTCCTGTCACTATTCAGTCTCCCCTCTCCCTCCTGTTATTGCCGACTACAGAGCAGTCTCTGTAGCAGAAGATGGGCTGTACTAATAGTTAGGAGAGGGAGGGGAGACAGGATCTCCCTGTAAAACACTGTACTGAGTCAAGTGAACGGAGCTTAGCTGCGCCCAGGCCAGTTGATACTAGTCGTGATGCCACTGGTCCAGTGGTAAACAGTGAGAAGGTAGCGGCACTGCTTCTCAAACAGCTGATCGACGGGGGTCCCGGGTGTCGGACCCCCGCCGGTCAGATGCTGATGATCTATCCAGAGGATAGATCATCAGTAAAAACAAACTGCAGAACCCCTTTAAGCAGCCAATCTCCTCTTTTAATGATCCGTGCTAATGGGCGGGACTTATCTCCCTGCTCTGCACTGAGGACTTCTAGAGCAGTGAAGTGAGTGTAGAGGGGGTGTGGCCAGTCTGAGACTGTTTACTACTGCTTAGGGCCCCTTGTCAGCTCAGGCCCGAAGCAGCTGCTTCCCTGGTAGCTACGCCACACGTCATGTGTTATTTCTACCTTGTCTGCATGGAACAAAGTCAACGTAATCCTTATGAATTGGTGTTAGGAGCAAATTGGGAGGCTAGGATCTTTGTGAAGATCTTAAGATTAGTATTGAGGAAGGCAATCTATAATTTTGGCATTCCAAGAGGTCTTGGTTTGGGAAGAGTTTTATATATGAGTGAGACCTAGAAGTAGGAGCCTGGACCCCTTTCAGAAAGGAATTTAAAAGAGATGATATGTGGGAAATCAGTTCTAACTTCTCTGCGCTTGGTGCTTTAGCCTTGGAAGAACAGGAGGAAGGGGAGGCAGGACAAAACCAGACAAAAAACATAGAAATTGAAAAATTATATGAACAAATCTACGCCCAGGAACAATCATCATGGAATATGGTCAAGATAGACTTTGAAGGGGCTGCTGATGACGTCGTTTCTGTAGAGTTGCCCAGTGGAGATCTGGAAATAACTGAAATGGAGCACCATCAAACTCAAATGCAGAGATCTGGATTTTATCATAATAGATTATTTAAGTGCAAAGTCATGTACCTAACAAATTATATCACATTGATATGAGGTGGATCATTTTGGTTTCCTGGCTCCATGAGCTCTATCCAATTTTATCTTGTGGGAGGGAGGTTCAACAAGGATTAGATTAAATATAGCTTCTAGAGTCACATATAAGTCTTCCTCCTATTCTCTAGGTCTTCCAGATGATGATTAACCTTTCATAGTGCCAAAGCATGAGCTATAATGGTAGACTGAAGTTGGGATATATATTGTCTACTGTCATCTTGTGCACCCTCCTGGAGTCAACCATTCTGTCAAATGCTTAATATCATTACGGAGCCAGTAATGAGGCCAATATTTTAATGACTGTGACTGTCTGATTGATTAACTGAGAGACGGCACATGGAAACATCTACAGCATCCTTGTAAGTAATTGAGATACAGTAGCTAATTGATCTATCACGTCATCTAGTAGCACAAAAAGATCTTTTTGATAGATATTTATCAAGCACCAAAGTGCTCGGGTGCTCGGGTCGAACACCTTGTGATGCTCGGGTGCTCTACTGAGGACCTGAGCACAATGGAAGTCAATGGGAGAACCCGAGCATTAAACCAGGCACCCCCTGCTCAGGAGGGGAGGGTGTTTGGTTCATAGGAAAGGGTCAGAAATTGATGGAAACAGCATGGGGAGGATGTCTGGATGCCTTTTGGACTCTCAGGTCGCTGCTGGGAACGATGTTGTCCGAGTAGTACGCCACTTTTACAAGACCAAACCGAAGATAAAATCGATTTTAGAAGAAATATTTTAAAACATTCTTTCCTGTATATTTACTTGTATATAAAGTGCAAGTGCTGCTAAAAATTACAAGGAAGAGGCACTCCGATACAACCTGCATATCACATAAAGGAGGGACTCATTCACAATGTGGTATAATTGTTCAGGTAGTGGGACTGCTACACTCATAAAGCCTATGCACTAAGTGAAAGGGATTCCAAAAATTACAAGGACCCGGCACTCCAATACACCCTTTATTACATATAAAGGAGGGCATCATACACCCTTGAAAAATTATGATTAATGGCCTGCTGGTAACCCTCAAAAACATTAGGAGCAAGGGCCTGTTGGTGACCCTCTAAGTCATTAGGGGCGAGTGCCTGCTGCTGATCTAACCATCTAAAACATTAGGCGTGAGGGTCTGCTGGTGTGCTGACCCTCTAAAACATTATATGCGAGGGCCTGCATGTGAGCTAACCCTCTAAAAGATTGTAGATGAGGGCCTGCTGGTGAGCTGACCCTGTAAAACATTATGGTTGAGGGCCTGCTGGTGAGCTGCGCCTCTAAAAGATTGTAGGTGAGGGCCTGCTGATGAGCTGACCCTCTAAAACATTATATGCAAGGGACTGCAGGTGATCTTACTCGCTCAAATATTGTAGGTGAGGGCCTGCTGCTGAGCTGACCCTTTAAAACATTTGCATGGCAAACTTGACATACTTTTTTTACTTTCCTTTATGTCTGGTGATCCTCCAAAAATAAAGGAAGACACACGGAAACAAAAACAGAAACGGATCACGGAACAACGGAACTCCATTTTGCGGAACGGAACACAACAACGGTCGTGTGCATGAGGCCTAAGCCTCGTAACATCCCCAAAAAATAAAATATTCCCAAAATGATCCAAACATGAAGTAGATATATTGGGAATGTAAAGTAATAACTATTTTTGGAGGTATTACTATGTATTATAGAAGTAGAGAAATTGAAACTTGGAAATTTGCAATTTAAAAAAAAGAAAATTGGTACATTTGTTTTTTTTTAAATAAAAAAATAAAATTAAATTTCACTTCATTTTACCAGTGTCATGAAGTACAATATGTGACGAAGAAAACAGTCTCAGAATTGCCTGGATAAGTGTTTTAAAGTTATCACCACTTAAAGTGACACTGGTCAGATTTGCAAAAAATGGCCTGGTCCTTAATGTGAAATAAGGCTGTGTCCTAAATGGGTAAATAACAGAATAGAACAGCAGTATCTAACGGGTGTATCTCACACTGACAGATGCAGCAAAGGCTGCAAATTAGTTTTTTTGCCCAAAGATTGTGGGGTTTTTTTAAACCCAGAATAATATTGCAGTCTTTCTAGCTTGTATCTCACACTGACAGATGCAGCAAAGACTGCAAATTAAGTATTTTGCCTAAAATGGGTGTTTTTTTTAATAACAGAATAGAACAGCAGTATGTAACACGTGTATCTCACACTGACAGATGCAGCAAAGGCTGCAAAATTAGTTTTTTGACCAAAATGGGTGTTTTTTTTTAAACCCAGGATATTATTGCAGTATTTCTAGCTTGCATATCACACTAACAAGTGCAGCATAGGCCCCAGATGTAGGGTATTGCCAAAAATTTGTGTTTTTTTAAACTCTGAATATTATTGCAGTATTTCAAGCTTGTATCTCACACTGACAGATGCAGCCAAGGCCGCAAATTTAGTATTTGGCCCAAAATGGGTGGTTTTTTTTTATAACAGAATAGAACAGCAGTATCTAACGTGTGTATCTCACACCAACAAATGCAGCATAAGCCCCAGATGTAGGGTATTGCTAAAAATTGGTGTTTTTTTAAACCCTGAATATTATTGTAGTATTTCAAGCTTGTATCTCGCACTGACAGATTCAGCCAAGGCCGCAATTTTAGTATTCGGCCCAAAATGAGTGTTTTTTTTTTAATAACAGAATATAACAGCAGTATCTAACGTGTGTATCTCACACTGACAGATCCAGCAAAGGCTGCAAATTTAGTTTACTTTCCTAAAATGGATGTTTTTTTAAACCCAGAATATTATTGCAGTATTTCTTGCTTGTATCTCACACTGACAGATGCAGCAAAGGCTTAAAATTTAGTTTTTTGCCCAAAATTGTTTTTTTTAAACCCAGAATATTATTGCAGTATTTCAAGCTTGTATCTCACACTGACAGATGCAGGCAAGGCCGCAAATTTTGTATTTGGCCCAAAATGGGTGTTTTTTTTATAACAGAATAGAACAGCAGTATCTAATGTGTGTACAGGGCTGCCATCAGAAATTTTAGGGCCCCTTACACAGCTCAAGGCCTGGGCCCCCCTAACCCCCACCCCCCTAGGCAAAAGCAAATTTTGCGGCCCCCCCCCCCCCCTTGACTCCCACCTTTTTAATGATTGTTTCATGCAACATTTTACTTGAGCAGCTAATTTTAGATATTCTAGATATTCTTGGTGGTCATCTGTGCCATTTTGGCCTCAAAACATTACATGGCCCCCTACACTACATTACATTATTGACAATGACTGGTGGTGGCTTAGGTGTGTTTATCAGCAAGTCTGCTCCAGTCACTGTTATGGTGGGATCTGTGGATGGCACTGTTATGGGGGATTTGTGGATGACACACTGTTATGGGGGGATCTGTGGATGACACACTGGTATAGGGGATCTGTGCATGACACTGTTATGGAGGGGAATCTGTGGATTGCAATGTTATAGAAGGGGATCTGTGGATATCACTGTTATGGAGGGGGATCTGTGGATGACAGTGTTATGGGGGATCTGTGGATGACACTTATGGGGGGATCTGTGGATGACACATACCATATATAGCATCTTATGCTATATGTGTCATCCACAGATCCACCCCATGACAATGTCATCCACAGATCCCCCTCCATAACAGAGTTCTGTGGATGCCACTATTATAGGGGATCTGTGGATGGCACTGTTATGGGGGGGATCTCTGGATGACACTTATGGGGGATCTGTGGATGACACATACCATATATAGCATCTTATGCTATGTGTCATCCACAGATCCCTCTCCATAACAGTGTTCTGTGGATGACACTATTATGGGGGATCTGTGGATGACATTGTTATGGGGGATCTGTGGATGACACTGTTATGGGGGATCTGTGGATGACACTGTTATGGGGGATCTATGGATGGCACTTATGGGGGGGGGATCTGTGGATGGCACTTATGGGGGGGGATCTGTGGATGGCACTTATGGGGGGGATCTGTGGAGGACACTGTTATGGAGGGGGATCTGTGGATGACACTGTTATGGAGGGGGTTCTGTGGATGACACTGTTATGGAGGGGGTTCTGTGGATGACACTGTTATGGAGGGGGTTCTGTGGATGACACACACCGTATATAGCATCTTATGCTATGTGTCATCCACAGATCCACCCCATGACAGTGTCATCCACAGATCCCCCTCCATAACAGTGTCATCCACAGATCCCCCATAACAGTGTCATCCACAGACCCCCCATAACAGTGCCATCCACAGATCCCCTATAACAGTGTCATCCATGGATCCCCCTCCCTATAACAGTGCCGCCATCCATAGATCCCCCTCCCCGCCTCTCACAGGAGTAAACATTTATAAACTGTAATCCGTATCCTGCAGACAGTAACTTTAACTTTAAATCAGCACTCATCTCTTTACTACCTTACATTCAGCCTCCTCCAGTAACAGGCAGTGCGGGCGGCAGCGCTCACTCACTGACGTCACGCGCCTGCACCGTCTAGTGGGAGGAGCAGGCACGTGATATCAGTGAGTGAGCGCCCCCCCGCACTGCCTGTTACCGGAGCTGAGTCAGTGTAAGATAGTAAATAGTGATGTCCCGAACTATTCGCCAGCGAACAGTTCCCGGCAAACATAGCTTGTTCGCGTTCGCCGCGGCGGGTGAACATATGCGATGTTCGGTCCGCCCCCTATACATCATCATTGAGCAAACTTTGACCCTGTACCTCACAGTCAGCAGACACATTCCAGCCAATCAGCAGCAGACCCTCCCTCCCAGACCCTCCCACCTCCTGGACAGCATCCATTTTAGATTCATTCGGAAGCTGCATTCTTAGTGAGAGGAGGGACAGTGCTGCTGCTGCTGATTCAATAGGGAAAGCGTTAGCTAGGGCAGTGTTCTGTGTCCACAGACTCATCTGCTGTATTGACAGCGTCCTGGAATTATATACATAACAAAAAAGTGTGAAACAACTGAAAATATGTCATATTCTAGGTTCTTCAAAGTAGCCACCTTTTGCTTTGATTACTGCTTTGCACACTCTTGGCATTCTCTTGATGAGCTTCAAGAGGTAGTCACCTGAAATGGTTTTCCAACAGTCTTGAAGGAGTTCCCAGAGATGCTTAGCACTTGTTGGCCCTTTTGCCTTCACTCTGCGGTCCAGCTCACCCCAAACCATCTCGATTGGGTTCAGGTCCGGTGACTGTGGAAGCCAGGTCATCTGGCGCAGCACCCCATCACTCTCCTTCATGGTCAAATAGTCCTTACTTTGAAAGTTTTCCCAATTTTTCCGACTGACTGACTGACCTTCATTTCTTAAAGTAATGATGGCCACTCGTTTTTCTTTACTTAGCTGCTTTTTTCTTGCCATAATACAAATTCTAACAGTCTATTCAGTAGGACTATCAGCTGTGTATCCACCTGACTTCTCCTCAACGCAGCTGATGGTCCCAACCCCATTTATAAGGCAAGAAATCCCACTTATAAAACCTGACAGGGCACACCTGTGAAGTGAAAACCATTTCAGGTGACTACCTCTTGAAGCTCATCAAGAGAATGCCAAGAGTGTGCAAAGCAGTAATCAAAGCAAAAGGTGGCAACTTTTAAGAACCTAGAATATGACATATTTTCCGTTGTTTCACACTTTTTTGTTATGTATATAATTCCACATGTGTTAATTCATAGTTTTGATGCCTTCAGTGTGAATCTACAATTTTCATAGTCATGAAAATAAAGAAAACTCTTTGAATGAGAAGGTGTGTCCAAACTTTTGGTCTGTACTGTATATATATATATTGTAGGAAGGCGCAAGGGTCCGTCATTGACGGAAGGTACGTGTCACCGAGGTTCCTGGCCTCGGTGAGATAAGAACTGGTTATTTTATGTGTCAGCCGCAGCTAGTGCTCGCTGACACTGTTTATTTTTAGTGTGGCTGAAAAGCCGATCCGGGCCGGTTCTTATTGGGAGTAGCCAAAGAGCAGGGTGGGTGGCTGTTCCCCACGTCCAGGCCAGGTTTTGGGCTGGGGTTTAAAAGCTCAGCCAGAAGCTCAGCTGGTGTGGTATGTTCCTCCAAGTGAGAGTGGAGCTTTGAAGGCTCTGGGTTTCTAGGAGCTGCATGAGAGCCACCAGCTGGAAGCCAGGCGCCCTAAAAGCCTGCTGTGGATATCCAGGTGACATGTTTGTTTGAGTTTGCTGGACTTTTTGCTGTGTGAAAAACCACGGAGGAATTCCCGCGGTGTGAATTAACACCAGGACTCTGCCAAGTGTTTGTGTTATGTTGTTCCTTGTTGTGTGAATAAACACTGACTTTTGCTTTACAACCTTGTTTTTGCCTCTGTACTGCGTCCGCTTACCCTGCCTACCAGAGCGAATCCCTAATATATATATATACACACATACACACTCACCTAAAGAATTATTAGGAGCACCTGTTCTATTTCTCATTAATGTGATTATCTAGTCAACCAATCACATGGCAGTTGCTTCAATACATGTAGGGTTGTGGTCCTGGTCAAGACAATCTCCTGAACTCCAAACTGAATGTCAGAATGGGAAAGAAAGGTGATTTAAGCAATTTTGAGCGTGGCATGGTTGTTGGTGCCAGACGGGCCGGTCTGAGTATTTCACAATCTGCTCAGTTACTGGGATTTTCAGGCACAACCATTTCTAGGGTTTACAAAGAATGGTGTGTAAAGGGAAAAACATTCAGTATGCGGCAGTCCTGTGGGCGAAAATGCCTTGTTGATGCTAGAGGTCAGAGGAGAATGGGTCGACTGATTCAAGGTGATAGAAGAGCAACATTGACTGAAATAACCACTCGTTACAACCGAAATATGCAGCAAAGCATTTGTGAAGCCACAACATGCACAACCTTGAGGCGGATGGGCTACAACAGCAGAAGACCCCACCGGGTACCACTCATCTCCACTACAAATAGGAAAAAGAGGCTACAATTTGCACAAGTTCACCAAAATTGAACTGTTGAAGACTGGAAAAATGTTGTCTGGTTTGATGAGTCTCGATTTCTGTTGAGACATTCAAATGGTAGAGTCCGAATTTGGCGTAAACAGAATGAGAACATGTATCCATCATGCCTTGTTACCACTGTGCAGGCTGGTGGTGTAATGGTGTGGGGGATGTTTTCTGGGCACACTTTAGGCCCCTTAGTGCCAATTGGCCATCGTTTAAATGCCACGGGCTACCTGAGCAGTTCTGAAGGCAAAAGGGGGTCCAACACCTTATTAGTATGGTGTTCCTAATAATTCTTTAGGTGAGTGTGTGTGTGTGTGTGTATATATATATATATATATATTGCAGTTGCCTGCCCGTGTGTGAGAGGCTGCAGGCTCAGTCACAGACAGTACTGTGTGCACACCATTCATACAGGGTGTCACAGACAATACCTTGCAGATAAAATAAATTCAATTTATATTATTTCTCTGTGATATAATCGCAGTTGCAAGCCATTGTGTGTCAGGCCCACACAGACTGTACTGTGCCCACTGCCCACCACTTATATAGGGTGGCACAGTACCTTGCACGCATAGTACCACTTATCTAAAAAAAAATGACAGACAGAGCCAGGCCACCCCGCAGTGGCCGTCGTGGTCGTGGTGCTGTGATTTCCACTGGCCCTGGAATAATGCCCAGTGTTTAGAGGCCACGTACCCTGAACCCAAAAAATTCAGAGAAAATAGTTGACTGGCTTACACAGGATGCCCAATCTTCAATAGGTTCCGCTAGGAACCTTGACGCACCATCCTCCTCCAGCTCAGCTTTGGTCACCTGCTCTCAAGTTACCACTCTCCCGCCCGCCGACACCACCACCACAGCCACCACAGCCGCTTCACTTGATCCCTCAGAGGAGTAATTTACACATCAGTTGGATGAAATTAGTGATGCGCAACCATTATTGCCAGAGGATGTAGATAACAGGGATATGTCTCAGTCAGGCAGCATTACACACATGGACGTACAGTGTGATGATGATGATGATGTTGTACCCGCTGCTGCTTCCTTTGCTGAGGTGTCAGATACAAGTGAAGTGGTTGATGATGACGATGTGTCCGTGGATGCCACGTGGGTGCCTGCTCGAAGATAAGAAGAAGAGGGGGAAAGTTCTGAAGAGGAGACAGAGAGAAGGAGGAGACGAGTTGGAAGCAGGGGGAGGTCGTCACAAGGAGCTAGTGGCACAGTCAGACAGCATGTATCGGTACCCGGGGTCAGCCAGACAGCACATCAATCAACGCATGCTGTTGCCACCACCAGAATGCCGTCATTGCAAAGCTCAGCAGTGTGGCATTTTTTGTGTGTGTCTGCCTCTGATAACAGCAATGCCATTTGCAACCTGTGCCAAAAGAAACTGAGTCGTGGGAAGTCCAACACCCACCTCTGTACAACTGCTTTGCGAAGGCACATGATCTCACATCACAAACGCCAATGGGATCAACACATGAGTACAAGCAGCACACAAACTCAAAGCCACCATCCTCCTCCTGGTCCAGCATCTTCAGCCACGTCAACCACTGCTGTCCTCCTTGCCCCCCCTCAAACACCCGCCACTCCGCCTCTCACCTTCAGCAGTTCCATCTCATCTGCCCACAGTCAGGTGTCTGTAAAGGAAATGTTTGAGCGTAAGAAGCCAATGTCACAGAGTCACCCCCTTGCCCGGTGTCTGACAGCTGGCTTGACGGAACTCTTAGCCCGCCAGCTTTTACCATACCAGCTGGTGGAGTCTGAGGCCTTCAAAAAATTTGTCGCTATTGGGACACCACAGTGGAAGGTACCTGGACGAATTATTTTTTTCAAAAAAGGCAATCCCAAACCTCTACTCAGTGATTGAAAAGGAAGTCATGGCATCTCTGGCATACAGTGTTGGGGCAAGGGTCCATCTGACCACTGATACCTGGTCTGCAAAGCACGGTCAGGGCAGATATATCACATACACTGCGCATTGGGTCAACCTGCTGACGGCTGCCAAGCATGGAATGCGTGGCTCTGCAGCGGAGTTGGTGACACCGCCACAACCTGTAGGCAGGCCTACTGCCACCTCCTCTACTCCTCCTACTCCATCCTCTTCCATAACCTCCTCGGCTGAGTCCTCTTCTGCTGTGGCGTCTGGCTGCACATCAACTGAATCCCCCCAGCTCCCCAGGGGCTATTCCACATCCCGGATACAACAGTGTCACACTGTCTTGGGGTTGACTTACCTGAAAGCAGAGAGCCACACCGGACCAGCACTCCTGTCCCCCCTGAACGCAGAGGTGGATCAGTGGCTGACCCCGCACCAACTGGAGATCGGCAAAGTGGTGTGTGACAATGGAAGCAATTTGTTGGCGGCATTGAATTTGGGCAAGTTGTCACATGTGCCGTGCATGGCACACGTGTTGAATCTCATTATACAACGCTTTGTGTCTAAGTACCCAGGCTTACAGGACGTCCTCAAGCAGGCCAGGAAGGTGTGTGGCCATTTCAGGCATTCCTACATGGCCATGGTGCACTTTTCAGACATTCAGCGCCGAAACAACATGCCAGTGAGGCGCTTGATTTGCGACAGCTCGACACGTTGGAATTCAACACTCCTAATGTTCGACCGCCTTTCAACAAGAAAAAGACGTCAATGAGTATTTGTATGACCGAGGTGCTAGGACAGCCTCTGCGGAGCTGGGATTTATTTTGCCACGTTACTGGACACTCATGCGCAATGCCTGTAGGCTCATGCGGCCTTTTGAGGAGGTGACAAACCTACTCAGTCGCACCGAAGGCACCATCAGCAACCTCATCCCATTTGTTTTCTTTCTGGAGCGTGCCCTGTGAAGAGTGCTGGATCAGGCTGTAGATGAGTGTGAAGAGGGAGAGTTGTGGTCACCATCACCACCAGAAACAGCCTTGTCATCATCGTTTGCTGGACCTGCGGAAGCGCTGCAAGAGGAGTGTGAGGAAGAGGAGTCAGAGGAGGAATGTGGCTTTGAGGAGGAAGAAGACCAACCACAGCAGGCATCCCAGGGTACTAGTTGTTTTTGTCACCTATCTGGGACCCGTGGTGTTGTACGTGGCTGGGGGGAAGAACAGACCGTCAATGACATCAGTGAGGACGAGGAATGGGAAATGAGTAGCTCGGCATCCAACCTTGTGCAAATGGGGTCTTTCATGCTGTCATGTCTGTTGAGGGACCCTCGTATAAAAAGGATGAAGGAGAACGACCTGTACTGGGTGGCCACGCTAATAGACCCCCGGTATAAGCAGAAAGTGGCGGAAATGTTACCAAATTACCGGAAGTCAGAAAGGTTGCAGCAGTTCAAAACCAAACTAAAAAATATGCTTTACACAGCTTATAAGGGGGATGTCACAGCAAAACGGGAATCTAACTGGGGAAGAGGTGAAAGTAATCCTCCTCCTACCACGACCACGGCGGCAAGGACAGGATGCTTTACAGATGTGTTGTTGATGGAGGACATGCAGAGCTTTTTCAGTCCTACACATCGCCACAGCACTTCGGGATCCAGCCTTAGAGAACGACTCAACCGACAGGTAGCAGACTACCTCGCCTTAACTGCAGATATCAACACTCTGAGGAGCGGTGAACCCCTTGACTACTGGGTGTGCAGGCTTGACCTGTGGCCTGAGCTATCCCAGTTTGCGATAGAACTTCTGGCCTTCCCCGCTTCAAGTGTCCTATCAAAAAGGACCTTCAGTGCAGCAGGCGGCATTGTCACTGACAAAAGAAGTCGCCTCAGTCAAAAAAGTGTTGATTACCTCACCCTTATTAAGATGAATGAGGCATGGATCCCGAAGGGACTGACAGTGGGGGATACGTTTGACTAATAAAAGGCCTGATGACATGCCTTGGCCTCAAAATGGTCCCCACGCTGCTGAATTTAATGTCTGCATACCGGATGACTTTCGTGAATTCTCTGCCACCAACTAGGGTTCAAGATGCAATGTTTTAGTCACCTTTCTGCCTGAAAAAACATAAATTTTTCAGCGGCTGCAACAACAGCGGCTGCAACAATACCATTTTTTTCAGGCATGTGTACATGCCAAATTTTTCTGGCCTCTGGTGCTGCACTGTGGCTGCAAAAAAAAAAAAAAAAAAGGCACATGCAAGTGTCAATTCCCCTTCATGATTGTTACCTTGTTGTGGTGAAGGGGCTTGTGTATCACAATGAAGCGATCATCACACCCCAGATGATAAGGCCGTTGCTTCATTATGATCAGACCAAAAGTGATCGGCTGGATAATTTTTCATAGAAAAAACATTAATTTATTTTTCTTTTTTTAAGTTGTATGGGTTTTTAATACATAAAATAAAAAAATCATAATAAAGTCTCTTAATAGTTTATTAGAAATAATGCAGACATCTTAAAAAATCCCCATCAATTTCAATCCAAAGCAAGTACAAAGCTCAGAACTAAATTATTCCAGGATGTCGTAATGGTTCGTTAATTCGACAATGGTTAATCAATTCGACACACGTCCCCGTATAGGGGACGTAACAGGGATTAAACTGATAGGAATAGTACTAGTTAAGACACCACTCATATAGGGTGTCACAGCACATTGCTCCGTGCACGCGCAGTGCCCCAACTTGGGAGTAAGAGGACCGACCAAGCTGCTTTTTCCATCTCCCGGTTCCTAAAATCAATTCAGTTTGGTGTATCAGAGTTTGGTCTGTCACTGTGAAGGCAGTCGAAGGTACCTGGCCTAAATTTTTTTCACAATAGGCAATCCCTGATATGGGACGTAACAGGGATTAAACTGATGAGAATAGTACTACAGAAAATACCACTCATATTGGGTGTGACAGTAAATTGCACGGCGCAGAGGCAGTGACTGTGGATTCAAACAAAGGGGAGGGAGCCAGCGTTTTTTTTAACCATCTCCCCGTTCGAAAAATCAATTCAATAAATGGACCCCAGATTGGGGACGTAACAGGGATTAAACTGATGAGAATAGTACTACAGAAAATACCACTCATATCGGGTGTGACAGTAAATTGCTCGGCGCAGACGCAGTGACCGTGGATTCAAACAAAGGGGAGGGAGCCAGCGTTTTTTTAACCATCTCCCTGTTCGAAAAATCAATTCAATTCACCTTTCGGGGACCCTTGGTGTTGTACGTGGCTGGGTGGAGGAAGAAACCTTCAATGACATCAACGGGACATGGCTAGCTTGGTATCCAACCTTGTGCAAATGGGGAGTTTGCGGTTGGGCAAATGGACTGTTTGCGGTTGTTTGCGGTGCATTAAAAGGGGAGTTTGGTCTGTCAATGTCTGTGAAGCAGGCATAACCCTTACTCTACCTGATCGATACAACATCATACCTGATCGTATACACACACTGGATGTTTTTAACCACGTTGTTCAAAAAAAAAATTGAATTGTTAGGTGATTTATGCCCTTTATGGAGTAAAATCCAACTCTGCGTCAACTACAGTATGTAATTTTCCATGGGAGTTTTGCCATAGATCCCCCTCCGACATGCCACAGTCCAGGTGTTAGTCTCCTTGAAACAACTTTTCCATCACTACTGTGGCTAGAAAGAGTCCCTGTGTTTTTTTTTATTCGCCTGCCTATTGAAGTCAAAGGCGGTTCGCCCGTTCGCGAACATTTTGCAAAACTTTGCGTTCGCCGTTTGCGAACGGAAAATGTTATGTTCGCGACATCTCTAATAGTAAAGAGATGAGCGCTGATTTAAAGTTACTGCAGCAGGATATGGATTACCTGTAGCCTATCACTCACTGTCTGACACAAAAAAAAAAAGGCTCTGGACTGGCCGGGCCACCCCGGGATCCGTGCCCCTTACTGGGGTATCGGCTTTACCCCCCTGATGGCGGCCCTGCGCCTGTATCTCACACTAACAAATGCAGCATAGGGCTCAGATGTAGGGTATTGCCAAACATGTGTTTTTTTTAAACCCTAACTATTTTTGTAGTATTTCAAGCTTGTATCTCACACTGACAGATTCAGCCAAGGCCGCAAATTTAGTATTTGGCCAGAAATGAGTGTTTTTTTAATAACAGAATATAACAGCAGTATCTAACGTGTGTATCTCACACTGACAGATGCAGCAAAGGCTGCAAATGTAGTTTTTTTCCCCAAAAAATTGATGTGTTTTTTTAAACTCTGAATGTTATTGCAGTATTTCTAGCTTGCATCTCACACTGACAGATGCAGCCAAGGCCGCAAATTTAGTATTTGGCCCAAAATTATTATTATTATTTTTTATAACAGAATAGAACACCAGCATCTAACGCGTGTATCTCACACTGACAGATGCAGCAAAGGCTGCAAATTTAGTATTTGGCCCAAATTGGTGTTTTTTTTTAACCCAGAATATTATTGCAGTATTTCAAGCTTATATCTCACACAGACAGATGCAGCCAAGGTCGCAAATTTTGTATTTGGCCCAAAATGGGTGTTTTTTTTTATAACAGAATAGAACACCAGTATCTAATGCGTGTATCTCACACTGACAGATGCAGCAAAGGCTGCAAATTAAGTTTTTGGACCAAAATGGGTGTTTAAAAAAAAAATTGAATAGAACAGCAGTAGCTAATGCATGTGTCTTACAAACCGGATTCCAAAAAAGTTGGGACACTATACAAATAGTGAATAAAAACTGAATGCAATGATGTGGAGGTGCCAACTTCTAATACCTTTATTCAGAATAAAACATAAACCACGGAACACAAGTTTAAACTGAGAAAATGTACCATTTTAAGGGAAAAATATGTTGAATCAGAATTTCATGGTGTCAACAAATCCCCAAAAAGTTGGGACAAGGCCATTTTCACCACTGTGTGGCATCTCCCCTTCTTCTTACAACACTCAACAGACGTCTGGGGACCGAGGAGACCAGTTTCTCAAGTTTAGAAATAGGAATGCTCTCCCATTCTTGTCTAATACAGGCCTCTAACTGTTCAATCGTCTTGAGCCTTCTTTGTTGCACCTTCCTCTTTATGATGCGCCAAATGTTCTCTATAGGTGAAAGATCTGGACTGCAGACTGGCCATTTCAGTACCCGGATCCTTCTCCTACGCAGCCATGATGTTGTTATTGATGCAGAATGTGGTCTGGCATTATCTTGTTGAAAAATGCAGGGTCTTCCCTGAAAGAGATGACGTCTGGATGGGAGCATATGTTGTTCTAGAACCTGAATATATTTTTCTGCATTGATGGTGCCTTTCCAGACATGCAAGCTGCCCATGCCACACGCACTCATGCAACCCCATACCATCAGAGATGCAGGCTTCTGAACTGAGCGTTGATAATAACTTGGGTTGTCCTTGTCCTCTTTGGTCCGGACGACATGGCGTCCCAGATTTCCAAATAGAACTTCGAATCGTGACTCGTCTGACCAGAACAGTCTTCCATTTTGCCACACTCCATTTTAAATGATCCCTGGCCCAGTGAAAACGCCTGAGCTTGTGGATCTTGCTTAGAAATGGCTTCTTCTTTGCACTGTAGAGTTTCAGCTGGCAACGGCGGATGGCACGGTGGATTGTGTTCACTGACAATGGTTTCTGGAAGTATTCCTGAGCCCATTCTGTGATTTCCTTTACAGTAGCATTCCTGTTTGTGGTGCAGTGTCGTTTAAGGGCCCGGAGATCACAGGCATCCAGTATGGTTTTACGGCCTTGACCCTTACGCACAGAGATTGTTCCAGATTCTCTGAATCTTTGGATGATGTTATGCACAGTTGATGATGATAGATGCAAAGCCTTTGCAATTTTTCGCTGGGTAACACCTTTCTGATATTGCTCCACTATCTTTCTGCGCAACATTGTGGGAATTGGTGATCCTCTACCCATCTTGGCTTCTGAGAGACACTGCCCCTCTGAGAAGCTCTTTTTATACCCAATCATGTTGCCAATTGACCTAATTAGTGTTAATTGGTCTTCCAGCTCTTCGTTATGCTCAAATTTACTTTTTCCAGCCTCTTATTGCTACTTGTCCCAACTTTTTGGGGATTTGTTGACACCGTGAAGATTTGAATCAACGTGTTTTTCCTTTAAAATGATACATTTACTCGGATTAAACGTTTGATCTGTCATCTACGTTCTATTACAAATAAAATATTGACATTTGCCATCTCCACATCATTGCATTCAGTTTTTATTCACAATTTCTTTAGTGTCCCAACTTTTTGGGAATCCGGTTTGTACACTGACAGATGCAGCAAACTGCAAATTTAGTTTTTTGACCAAAATGGGTAATATTATTGCAGTATTTCTAGCTTGTATTTCACACTAACAAATGCAGCATAAGCCCCAGATGTAGGGTATTGACAAAAATTGGTGTTTTTTCAAACCCTGAATATTATTGCAGTATTTCAAGCTTGTATTTCACACTGACAGATGCAGCAAAGGCCGCAAATTTAGTATTTAGCCCAAAATGGGTGTTTTTTTTAACCCAGAATATTATTGCAGTATTTCTAGCTTGTATGTCACACTAACAAATGCAGCATAGGCCCCAGATGTAGGGTATTGCAAAAAATGGGTGTTTTTTTTTAAACTTAGATTATTATTGCAGTATTTCAAACTTGTTTTTCACCCTAAGAATTGCATCATAGGCCCTAGATGTAGGGTATTGCCAAAAATTGGTGTTCTTTAAACCCAGAAAATAATTGCAGTATTTCAAGCTTGGATTTCACACTGACAAATGCTGCAAAGCCACCAGTTGTAGGATATTGCCAAAAATGGGTATTTTTTTTAAACCCAGATTATTATTGCAGTATTTCAAACTTGTTTTTCACACAAAAAAAAATGCAGAAAAAAAATGCAGCATAGGCCCCAGATGTAGGGTATTGCCAAAAAACCCAGAAAATTATTGACGTATTGCAAGCTTATATTTCACACTGACAAATTCTGCAAAGGCACCAGATGTAGGATATTGCCTAAAATGGGTGTTTTTTTAAAACCAGATTATTATTGCAGTATTTCAAGCTTGGATTTGAATGTCACAAATGCACATATGCTGTGCTGGTGCATTGAGATTGCATAAAATGGCCGCCGCCGCCCACCTAACTAACAGACGGATAAAAGTTATTTTTCTGTGTCACTGAGCTCAGGGCAGGGTAAAAAGATTGTGCACTGCACCCACACAACTAAATCTATGTAGATCGCTGAGTTCAGTTGGAGTTCTGATTAAAAATTCTTTCCTATTCTCTCCCTCACAGCAGCAGCATCCTATCCCTACACTAATCAGGGCAGAGTGACGTGCGCCGCTACGTGACTCCAGCTTATTTAGAGGCTGGGTCACATGCTGCACTGGCCAATCACAGCCATGCCATTAGTAGGCATGGCTGTGATGGCTTCTAAGGGCACACGAGTTAAACTGCTTGTTGATTGGCTACTCTGCAGCCTTTCAAAAAGCGCCATTAACTCGCCGAACACCGAACCCGAACCCAAACTTTTACTGAAAAGTTTGGGTCTGGGGTCCAAAAATCCAAAAGTTCGGTACGAACCTGAACTTTACAGTTTGGGTTTGCTCAACCCTAGTTACTGGTATTTTGGATATGGAAATGTTACACAGGAGATGTACCCCAGGTAATGTCACTGTCCACAGCGGACACCGTTTACGGAAAAAGGACACTGGATGTCACTGATATTTTTGGGATGCGCACACGTTACACTGGAGATGTAGCGCATATAATGTCGCTGTCTGCAGCGGCCTAATTATTGCACGCTATTTAGCGCAGGATGCACTAAAAATAGATATTTCTGCCACACACAACAGTCCTTAAAAGGACTTTTGGGTCTGTAAAGTTTTAGCTGTTTAGCGCAGGTTGCGCTAAAAATATATATTGCTAAAAGGCCTTTTTCACTCCCTACACTATCTTTCCCTTCTTCAACAGAGCTTTCCCTGAGCCGAACACGTGTTCTGGTCAGCGAATCACTGTAATGCCAGTAACCAACATGGCTACAGCATTACAGTGAAGGGCAGGACTTGCCTGCATGTTTATTGACTGCATAGCAGCCAACAAACGTGCGGGGAGGAGACTTGAGCATCGTGCTCGAGCACATGCGGTGTTCGGCCGAGCCTGCTCGATCAACACTACTCTTTGATAAAAATATGTCTTCTGGTGACGAGTTCTCGTTATTACATTGCAATGTACTGTACATTCAGAAATAATGTCATGATCACATTACTGAGCCATGCTATTTATGCCCTTTTATTTTGCTTGTTTTTAGAACATTTACACAAAGTAGTTTATATGTCCTGGAAAAGACTTAAAAGGGTTGTCCGGGTTCAGAGCTGAACCCGAACATACCCACATTTTCACCCCAGCAGTCCCAGTTATATGGAGAAAAAAGACAATGCAACAGCACTCTGCAAACCAGATAAAGTACAATAATGCCATAGTAATAGAAAATATTCAAGTGCTAATGCTATGCTTATTTATAAAGTGAGATGCTTGGCAAATGCATTTTGTACAAAACCATTTTGGCCCCTCCAAAAGCGAGGTTATTTTCACCACATCCGGGTTCAGCTTTGAACCCGGACAACCCCTTTAAGAGCTATATGGAATCCATACACTAAGGCATGACATCGGAAAAAATATTCCAGCACCGTCTACTGACTGTCCATGGTGGTGACACACTCTAGACTAGAAGACAGAAAATACGAAGCAGTGGACGTGATGTCGGCAGAAGAGTCATCTTGTTTACTGGACATGGAGTTCCAGTTTCCAAATACAGCCCACACAGGTAAGGCCTGTTTCACATTTGCATTGTTGTTTTTCCATTATTGAGATCCGGATGAGACAACTGTGGCACCATTCTCAGCAGGGACGGCTGTGGACAGGTCATGCAAGACTAAAGGTACATCCACATTCGATGGGTACACTTAGATTTTTTTGAGTTCTCAAAGCATGACATTTGCAGCAGAAATCCACAATATAAATTGCAGATTTGATATAGATTATGTTGCAGAAATGTTCTACAGCATGTTGATGATATATATTTTTTTTTTACATTTTAATCACTTTGTTGCTGTTGAACACGCTGTGGATTTTCCACATGCAATTTTGCTGAAGAAAGTCCAACTTTTCGACCACGTGTGTCAGTGATCTTGGGCTGGAAACTCAATTGCAGTTTTTGCAAGCCTAAAAGGTATCTTTGAGAAGTATAAGTAAATCCTTGCTTTATATTTCCTAATCCCATTTCATCTACTCCTGGCTTCCTTGGCACTTTACAAGCATTATCATCATCTGCTTTCCTCAGTGAAGCTCAAAATCTAAATTCTCTATCCGGAAACCCACTAAAACAAAGGGAGAACTTGCAGAGGTTGTCATTGGTCAGATTTAACCCCTTAAGGACCAGGCTCAATTTCACCTTCAGGACCAGGCAATTTTTTGCAAACCTGACCAGTGTCACTTTAAGTGCTCATAACTTTAAAACGCTTCGACTTACCCAGGCCGTTCTGAGATTGTTTTTTCGTCACATATTGTACTTCATGACACTGCTAAAATTGGGTCAAAAAAGTTAATTTTTTTGCATAAAAAAATACATTTTTTACCAAAAATTTTGAAAAATTAGCAAATTTCAAAGTTTCAGTTTCTCTACTTCTGTAATACATAGTAATACCCCCCAAAAATTGTGATGACTTTACATTCCCCATATATCTACTTCATGTTTGTAGCATTTTGGGAATGATATTTTATTTTTGGGGATGTTACAAGGCTTAGAAGTTTAGAAGCAAATTTTGAAATTTTTGAGAAATCTTCAAAATCCCACTTTTTATGGACCAGTTCAGGTTTGAAGTCATATTGTGAGGCTTAGATAATATAAACCTCCCAAAAATGACCCCATTCTAGAAACTACACCCCTCAAGGTATTCAAAATTTTTTATTCAAACTTTATTAACCCTTTAGGTCTTCCACAAGAGTTAATGGCAGATGGAGAAACAATTTTGAAATTTCTATTTTTTGGAAAATTTTCCAATATAATCAATTTTTTCCAGGAGTAAAACAAGGGTTAACTGCCAAACAACACTCAAAATGGGTTGCCCTGATTCTGTAGTTTGCAGAAACACCCCATATGTGGTCGTAAACTACTGTTTGGCCGAACGGTAGCACATAGAAGGAGGGGAACACCATATGGGTTTTGGAAGGCAGATTTTGCAGGACTGGTTTTGTTTATACCATGTCCCATTTGAAGCCCCCTGTTGCACCCCTAGAATAGAAATTTCAAAAAAGTGACTCCATCTAAGAAAGTACACCCCTCAAGGTATTCAAAACTGGGTTTACAAACTTTGTTAACCCTTTAGGTGTTCCACAAGAGTTAATGGCAGATGGAGAAACAATTTTGAAATTTCTATTTTTTGGAAAATTTTCCAATATAATCAATTTTTTCCAGGAGTAAAACAAGGGTTAACTGCCAAACAACACTCAAAATGGGTTGCCCTGATTCTGTAGTTTGCAGAAACACCCCATATATGGTCGTAAATTACTATTTGGCTAAACGGCAGGACATAGAAGAAGGGGAACGCCATACGGTTTTTGGAAGGCAGATTTTGCTGGACTGGTTTATTTACACCATGTACCCTTTCAAGCCCCCTGATGCCCCCCTAGAGTAGAAACTCCATAAAAGTGACCCCATCTAGGAAACTACGGGATAAGGTGGTTGTTGTTTTGGGACAATTTTTGGGGTAAATTTGATTTTTGGTTGCTCTATATTACTCTTTTTTGAGGCAATGTAACAAAAAAATTTAATTCTAAAATTGTTTCTACATTCGCTATTTAGTTTTGTGGAACACCTAAAGGGTTAACATAGTTTGTAAAGTAACTTTTGAATACCTTGAGGGGTGTAGTTTCTTAGATGGGGTCACTTTTTTGGAGTTTCTAGTCTAGGCTACATCAGGGGGGGGCTTCTAATGGGACATGGTGTAAAAAAAAAAACTGTCCATCAAAATCTGCCTTCCAGAAACCGTATGGAGTTCCCTTCGTTCTATGCCCTGCCGTGCGGCTATATAGCCATTTACGACCACATATGGGGTGTTTCTGCAAACTACAGAATTGGGGCAATAAATGTTTAGTTTTGTTTGGCTGTTAACCCTTGCTTTATTACCGGCAAAATGGATTTAAATTTAAATTTTGCCCAAAAATAGGTGTTTTGGCACCGTTTTTATTTTATATTTTTAACACCGTTCATCCGAGGCGTTTGGTAAAAAGTTATTTTTATAGCGATGACTTTTACGCACGCGACTATGCCCAATATGTATGGCTCTCAGACTTTGGAGACACTAAGCAGGCATCCTAAAACTGCGGCCCTCCAGATGTTGTAAAACTACAATTCCCACCATGCCCTGATGATGGCTGTAGGTTGTCTGGGCATGCTGGGAGTTATAGTTTTACAACATCTGGAGGGCCGCAGTTTGAGGATGCCTGCACTAAAACTAATATTTTTTGGGGAAAGAAAAATTGTTTTCGTGTCTCCAAAGTCTGAGAGCCATAGTGTTTTATGTTCTCTAGTGAACTGTTGGGGATTATAAAAATTTAGTACTCCATGGAAGTGTGATACTCCCTGAAGCAATCGATAATGCAGAGGCCCGGATGATCGGGGCACGTGTCACATTGAGTTGTGGTGTCCTTCCGTATCCCCCTCTTGTGACACACTCTGCACTTTTTTTGGGTTCGTCCCTTCTTTCCAGTATGGGGGACCACACCTGGAAAGTGTTGGCCAGGGACGATCCGGGCGCCTCCAGTTCCCGAGGTACTCCGGCCTGCTCTTTCCCGGTCCGAAAAGATCAGGTCCTTGAGGACTGCCTCATAGAATTGGAGGAATGTCCCTGTGCTGCCAGCGCTTCGGGATAGTACAAAAGAGTTGTACATGGCAACCTGCACCAAGTAGACCGCAACTTTTTTGTACCATGCCCGGGTTTTGCGCATGGCGTTATATGGCGTGAGGACTTGATCAGAGAGATCAACTCCTCCCATATACCGATTGTAGTCGACGATACAATCGGGCTTGAGGACCGTTGCCGCGGTACCTCGCACAGGGACTGGGGTGGTGCTGTTACCGTGGATTGTGGACAGCATAAGGACATCCCTCTTGTCCTTATACCTGACCAGCAACAGGTTTCCACTGGTAAGTGCACGGGTCTCACCCCTGGGGATAGGTACCTGGAGGGGGTAGGCAGGGAGGCCGCGTTGATTTTTCCGCACGGTCCCACAAGCGAACGTGGATCTGGCGGCAAGGGACCTGAATAAGGGAATGCTGGTATAAAAGTTATCCACGTACAAGTGGTAACCCTTATCCAGCAGTGGGTACATAAGGTCCCACACGAGTTTCCCGCTAACACCCAGAGTGGGGGGACATTCTGGGGGTTGAATACGGGAATCTCGCCCCTCGTACACACAAAATTTGTAAGTGTACCCTGAGCTACTCTCACAAATTTTGTATAGCTTCACGCCATACCTCGCCCGCTTTGTGGGAATGTATTGGTGGAAACTGAGTCTCCCCTTGAACGCAACGAGACTCATCAACCGCGACCTCCCTTCCAGGTACGTAGGCCTGCTGAAATGTGGCCCCAAAGTGATCGATGACCGGCCGTATCTTATACAGCCGGTCATAGGCAGGATCACCTCGGGGTGGACATGCTGCATTATCGGAATAATGCAGACATTTCCGGATGGCCTCAAACCGGTGACGTGTCATGACCATACTGTACAGTGGGGTCTGGTACAGGACGTCCCCACTCCAGTATTGCCTGACACTGGGTTTTTGGACTAGACCCATATGCAGCACGAGGCCCCAAAATGTCCTCATCTCGGCTGCACTGACCGGCGTCCAGCCACCGGGTCTAGCCAAAACTGAGCCTGGGTTTTGAGCGACGAACTGTTGGGCGTACAGATTCGTCTGCTCCACCATCAAATTCACCAGTGGGTTACTGAAAAAAAAAACTAAAAAAGTCTATTTCAGTAAACCCTACTGTGGGAATCTGGATTCCAGGATTGCCAGCGAAATCCGGAATCTCAGGCTCAAAGTCCACTGGGGGACACCAGCTAAGTTCATCGGCAGGGGGCTCCGGTGAACTTATTTGGTGGGCCGGGAAACCAGTACGAACCCCAGGGCGGCTCGTACTAGGGTGGGCCACAGGATCCCTAGCATGTGTGGCCCCTGGCTCCGCCTGGCGGCGTCTCCGCTGCCTTGGTGGCTCATCGTCATCCGATGATGATGAGGAGGATGCGGATGACAAAAGGAACGTGGGGTCATCCTCATCCTCACTGGGGCTCTCAGAGTCGGAGGCAATCTGGGCATATGCCGCCTCGGCCGAGAACACCCGGCGGGCCATGGGTGTGTGTGTGTGCGTGTGTATGTGCGTGTAAACCTTTATTCTATGTGCGTGTGTGTGGGGGCACGGGTGTTCACGTACTAAAAAGTCCAGGCAAAGTGTAAGAAAAAAAAAAAAAAGTTCAAACTTGCTGATCAGCGGTTCAACGCTGATCAGCGGTCGGTGGGGTGGTGGGGCGGGCGATGCGCTAACAGTGGACGGACGCTAAAAAGTTCCGGCCAGTCAGCGCACGCAGAAAAAAAAAAGTGGTGGTGGGGGAAGGGTCTGGTGGTGGGGGGGGGGGCTGGTGGTGGGGGGGGGGGCTGGTGGTGGGGGGGGGGCTGGTGGTGGGGGGGATGCGAGGGGGGCAAGTGGCAGGGGGGGTCTGGGGTCTGAAAGTTGAAACAAAAAAGTTTGGAATAAATGTGCTTTTTTTTTTTTTCTAACTTTTCCCTTCTATCCCTGCCTAATGGTGCCTCTCCCTCACTGACCCTAACCTACCTGGGTGGCGATGGGTGCAGGAGGGTGATGGATGCCGATTAGGGGGACACAGGAGCTGGTGCTGGACGATGCTGCACGGTCAGGGTGCTGGACAGGAAGAGGAGGGGAGAGAGGAGCGCAGGAAGTTTGAATGTCGCGCCTCTCTCCCCTGCACCAATCAGCACCCTGGACAGCAGCGTTCAGCACCAGGGCCAGCACCGCCTCCTCAAATCCTCGGACTGCGATTGGTGGTGTAAAATTACGCCACCGATCGCAGTCTTTTTCCGGTTCATCGGGTCACAGGACACCCGAATGGACCGGAAACGCAGAAAACCGCAGGTCTGAATTGACCTGCGGTTTTCTGCGATCGCCGATACGGGGGGGTCCAATGACCCCCCCCCCCTGCGTTGTTACGGGATGCCGGCTGAATGATTTCAGCCGAAATCCCGTTTCGATTAACCCCCGCGGCGCCGGAATTACATTTTTAAGTCAGTACGTATAGGTACGTCCTCGGTCCTTAAGGACTCGGGAAATAGGGCGTACCGGTACGTCCTATGTCCTTAAGGGGTTAAACATAAGACCCAGCACTGCAAGGCACCACTGCTAACTACTGAGCCACCATGCTTTCTTATAGAGGAGGTCATTGGGAGAGAAAGAGCAGTTTCACAGAGAACACCCCCTAAGCTCTGAACCTGCAGCTCCACAAGCAGTAGTCAGATATCAGCCAACAACATAGAGCAAGTGAAAACTCTCCAGGAAGATATTTGTAATTTTTCAGGCAAATTATCCCCTTGATGCAGAGGCATTAAGCGATTTCTAAAGTTATAGAGGAGAATGCTGTGTTTTTCCCCTCTGGTTTTCTCTTTGCAAGGGCTTTTTAGCAATTATTTTGGACTGTCTGGTTTATATTAGGTAGCATCTGAAGGCTAATTAGCGGCTGGTTTTAGCAGCTGTCAGTGAAGAGGAACAGCTTGTCCAGGATTAACCATCTCTCTTCTGAAAACACAGAAGTAATATCCTTTTACATGGATCGTTTTAGAGGGCAATTATTGGGAACAAATATAACATTACTGATAATTGCCTGATTATCAGTGAGATGAAAAACCGCTCCTCGACTCTAAATGTTCAGCAACAGTAGAATAAATCCAATGGGAAACTTCAAGCTTTAAAGGGGTTATTTCATTAAAGACAACCCCTTTAAGAAAAGAGCACCTGTAGCTCTCTGTATCCTTGGCAAATAGCTGACCACGGACAGACAGACATTTCACTTACGAACTGCTGCAGGGGAAATGTAATTTTGAAACATCGTCCATTAAGTGCCACCCGTGTAAGACATATGTGGACAGTTTGACTCTGCCAGAGCAGTAGCCATTCTGGCTCATAAGGAGCTGTCCCCAGAGGGGGGACCCCAGATGATGTCCATATGCACAAATAGGGCATGTGGACAAGGATGTATAAATCTATACAGAAAGAGTTAAAGGGGTTGTCCGAGACAATAAAAAATTTGGGATAAGCCCTACAAAACTACCCTTCCCACTAGAAGGCTCTAGTTCAGTTAGAAACTGTATAAAAGTGGAGTAGTTAGATCCCCTAGTTGTCTGCAGATAGGGGCCATTGTTTAGAAGGATGAACTCTGCCAGTCTGCAGATAGTGACCACTGTTTTGTAGAAGAGACTCTGCCAGTCTGCACAAGTGACCAGAAGAAGGTGCTGAGATAGGGATATTGTTCTACAGACCATGGGTCACTAGTCCTTTGACCAGAGGGCAGTCGGCCTACTCTGCCAGAGCAGGAGCCATTCTGGCTCATAAGGGGCTGTTCCCTAGGATGGAACTCTATGTTGGAAAAGAAAAATGCTAGTGTGAAAGTACCCTAACTCAGGCATTTTCTCAGCACAGAACCTTCTTCTGCCAGGGAGGAGAGCAACGCTGAAGATAGGGGTGAGAATAACATTATTTTCTTTATTATTATTATTTTAAGTTATAAGTTAGATTGTCCAGATTTTTTAATATCTTGGGCAACCACTTTAATGCAGTTGAATTTTCTTCAGGTGCTACTTAAGAAGGTAGGAGCAGAGGGGTCTGCTCAAGGGTTGTATAACTAAAGATCTCCTATACCAACGCACATGAATTAACAGGAACATTTTTGGAATGGCTACGTGCCAAAAATGGGCCATATTATATAAAATGTATTAAATGTGGTACAGTATAATGTATTTGGACACATTTCTGTCACCTTATGATTGACACACATTTGCATAATATTTATTGCCAGAAAATAGGATTTATTTGAACAGTTCATACATTTTAGGATATTTCTTAGACATCTCATCTCTTTTATTGCTATGGTAGGTGTAAAAGTGTCCCTGAGCATTAGTACCTAGTGCAGGGATGGGCAAACTCCCCCCTCCAGCTGTTGCAAAACTACAAATCCCATCATTCCCAGTCTGCCTACAGCTATCAGCCTACAGCAGGGCATGATGGGATTTGTAGTTTTAAAACAGCTGGAGGGCCGAGTTTGCCAATCCCTGACCTAGTGCAATCCATCTGGATGTTCATAGAAAAACATGTTAATATTGAGAGGGATAATGTGAAGCTAATCTGCAGAGGTTTCCTTAGGGCAAAATATAACTTTTGGAACATTCAGCATTAGGAGGTACAAGGTGCAATTTCTGTCACCAGATGATGAGGTGTGGTGGCTGATTAGGTAGCATTAAAGTGGCACCTGCAAGTACTTGAGATACAGGCCTGGAGCTATACTGGCCTGGATGTTAGCTAGGGGATGGCTGTCTGAGCCGTAGTCCCTCACTTGCAGGTCTGTAAAGCTGTGGCTCGCTACTCACTCTGCTAACTTTGTATGCTGTAGCATTTTGTTTAGCAGTATTCTTGATTCTGGTAATCTCCCTGGAGTGGTCCCCCCCCCCCCCCCCCCCGCCCCCCGGGAGAGAATAGGACCCATCCACTCCCAACAAGAGTAGAGGAACAGTGTGGTTAACCATACACCCTCCCTGCTGGTATACATGGCAGAACATAAAACCAATACAATTCAGAACAATAACCATTTGCAAATACCCCCAGGTCTGGGGTACTTCAAATCCAAACATCGTTATTTGGGAGAGAATTGCACTGTGTACAGTTGGAACTGTGTCAGCTATAGTTGAATGTACTACAACTACAATTGTGCACGACAGTAAAGAGAAAACATTTATTCTTCTATGCTGGCCATTGCACTCTTCATGCACTGCCTTGCCCCTATACAAACACTTAGCATCACACTTAACATCACAGGAACCCCAAATACCATCAGGCAGATCTCTCAGAACCAAGGTGTGTCCAGAGGGAAGAAGGGCTGCCCCCTCCTTTCACTGCACGGCCCTAGGGAGCAACGATGCGAGGACTGCCCCAGAGTCACTACCACTCTCATCCTCTGCTCCATCTCCTCCTGGGAGCCGCTACAAACATGTTCTAGACTGGTAGTCAGATTGCGGATCTCTTGCCGCAACTACATGTTATAACAGGGGGCAAAATATATTTATACAATGGAGCTGGAATGAAAAAAAATTACACGGCTAGAATACATGGAGTATGGAATCCAGTAGATAATCTTCAGCCAGGAAATCATGGTTCTTTCAAGAAAGAACCTTGAAGTGTGATAAAATACTGTCATTCCTACTCCCAGGTGAGTAGAATTATCGGGTTTTCTATTAATTATGGTGCTGAGGTGTGCACTGTTTGCTTATTTACTGCCTGATGGAATACTTAATATTGGATTGCTCTGCATGATGAATCGACAGAACCAGAAAACTCTGTTTGGTTAAGCAAGAAATCAAGGTTTGCTTTTCTCTTTTATCTTAGGTGACAGCACTCCAGTTGTTTTAAAGAGACTTGATGATGAGGAAAACTGCAGCGTTTTTACCTATAGTACTGGAATAAGCAAACTTCTCAGCTTCCCCAGCAGCACAAAAAATATCAGGAGATGAGTGTGCTTGTGTTGTGTGTGTGGGGGGGGTGACTTATTTAGCCCTTTCGCCAAATTTGATGTAACTATATGTCATAAAGGCGAAAGGTGTTTATGGAGTGGGGCATGAGCTGGGCCCAGTCCATAAGCAGCAGGTACCATCTGCGTTATACAACTGACACACACACCTGTATGGCAAGGATTAGAGATCATTTTGATCCCAGTGATTTAACCCCTCAGATGCTTCATTTAATAGCGAGGGGGGCTCCCACTGACCTCCATTTCGCCATCGCAGTGAAAGAGTGCAAATTAGTTGTTATTGTAACCTAGAGCCTTGTGCTGTCTCCGATGCCTGCCATAGTAAGAATTTAAGCCCTGCCTGTGGCAGAGCATAATAGTAAGCACCATAGATTGCAATACTACAGTATTACAGTCTATGGGATAAGTAACAGTAAACAACATAATTTTTTTTTTAAATCTATATATTTTAAAAATAAATAGTTATAAATTCAAATCACCCCTTTGCTCAATTTTACATATAAAAATAAACAATAAAAAACATAAAGATAATAGTTTAGAATTGTCCAAACTGTTAGAATATAAAAAATATTTATCCTACATGGTAAATGCGGAACGGAAAAAAAAAATATAAAAATGGAGAATCGCTGTTTCTTGATCACCTTGCCCCCAAATAAATATTTAATGAAAAGTAAACAAAAAGTCATAAGTACCCCATAAATAATGCTAATGCTAAATCCTGCCCACCCACCAGGACCTGTGAAAAGATCAATATTTACCTGCTCCAGGGAGACTGGGAACTTACAGTGGCCCTAGAAAAATTTAAAAGTGGCCCCATGTTGTAGGCAGGTCCAAATGGACAGAAGGTGAGACACACAGGTAGGCAAGGCTAAGGGCTCTTTCACACCTGCGTTCTTTTCTTCCGGCATAGAGTTCCCTAGTCGGGGCTCTATGCCGGAAGAATCCTGATCAGTTTTATCCTAATGCATTCTGAATGGAGTGAAATCCGTTCAGGATGCATCAGGATGTCTTCAGTTCAGGACCGGAAAGTTTTTTGGCCAGAGAAAATACCGCAGCGTGCTGAGCTTTTTGCTCCGGCCAAAAATACTGAACACTTGCCGCAAGGCCGGATCCGGAATACGACGTTTAGCTTTTTCTGAATGGTTACCATGGCTGCCAAGACGCTAAAGTCCTGGCAGCCATGGTAAAGTGTAGTGGGGAGCGGGGGAGCAGCATACTTACCGTCCGTGCGGCTCCCGGGGCGCTCCAGAGTGACGTCAGGGCGCCCCACGCGCATGGATGACGTGATCGCATGGCACGTCATCCATGCGCATAGGGCGCTCTGACGTCATTCTGGAGCGCCCCGGGAGCCGCGCGGACTGTAAGTATACCGCTCCCCACTACTACTATGGCAACCAGGACTTTAATAGAGTCCTGGGTGCCATAGTAACACTGAAAGCATTTTAAAGACGGATCCGTCTTCAAATGCTTTCAGTACACTTGCGTTTTTCCGGATCCGGCGTGTAATTCCGGCAAGTGGAGTACACGCCGTATCCGGACAAAGCAAATGTGAAAGAGGCCTTATAAATAGCAAAGCCTCACACAACTTTGTAGATCAAAATATAAAATATTTATGTGTGTCATAATATGGCAACACAAAGTCATTTTTTGTTTAAAGTTTTTACTTTTCAAAAAGTAGTAAATCATAAGAAAACTGCATCAGTTTGGTATTGTGACTGTACTAGTACATGGAATAAAAGTAACATGCCAGTGTTAGTGCAGACAGAATGCCATAAACACACAACCAACAAACAGAATAGCGGAATAGTGCTTTTTATAAAAAAAATTCCCCCCAAGAAGAATATTTTTACAGTTTTTCAGTACATGATATGGTAAACAAATTATGATACCCTTAGAAAATACAACTTGTCCTGCAAGAAAGAACCCTTCACATGGAAAAATAAAAAAGTTACGGATTTTGGAAGCAAGGGAGGGGAAAAAAACTATCAAATTAAAATGTTTACGATGGGAGGGGGTTAAATGATGATGGTGGCTGTAAATGATCCATATGGTGTCATGATATCTATAACTGTAATACAGGGAAATGTTTAGTTACCATAGCAAAAAAGCCGAAACATAACTGCCACTGATGACTAGAAACAGGTTCAAAACTCTTATTAAAAGCAGTCTGTCACCAGGAAATTCACTGGTGAACCAAGCACAATGCCTTGTAGGGCTAGCTCAGCTTTCACTTAGCAATTTTACTTCTTTCTTGAGAAAAAGTATTTTTAATTCATATGCAAATGAGTAGTTAAGTGCACTGAAGACAGGCTGGTTCAAATCACTTTGTGTACCATTGCTCCTCCTGCTTCCTCTACCAGCCCCTTCCTCTCCTTCTTGACTGACAGGACCAAGTTCCTGCATAGTCATCTCACCTGGTCCTGTCCATCAAGGTTAATTTAAGGAGTGAGACACCATCATTACAGACAGGTAATTTATTTGCAAACATTTTATTTGTAAACAATGAAATGGGTTGCCCAAGTTATAGGAGGCCATATCTGCATGGAGCTTGTATGATCTCCCAGAGGGTTTTAGGAGTTTCCTCAAACAAACAAAAAAAATGCTGGGAAATATCAGCCCTAATGGCAAGAATTCTGAATGCAGTACAGTTAGTATCTCAGGATCAGTACATAATAACTAATGGAATATGTTTAAAAAATTACTCTATATGTGACTAAATATGTGATTATTTGATTGAAAGGAACTGTAATATGAATCTTCTATCACAGGGACATCTTGGACTTTTCCTCGCCTATACAATGTTTAGCAGTCCATGCATGTTCTGGCAAATCTATGGGAATCCATTGCGACCTTTTGCAAAACTTCCTTTCTTTCTAAAACAAAGTGCTTCTATTGAGGCCTGGGGTTGTTTTGTTTAGCCTATAGTTCTCCGTTCTCCACTACAACCATGTACTCATCGTGACTTCCATCTCAATGACTACTCCATGGTGATGATATTGCCTCCTTACATACTTCAAGCCTTCTGCTAAAAAAAAATAACTCTCCATAATCCATTATTAAGCACTGAAATGACCAAGTAATAAAGTTAAGATTGAACCCTGAGAACATTATGAGGAGTGGTACGTCTTATTGTCACCTTCTTAGAGACATCGCTGAGATTCCTTCTAGGGACTACTTCACCTGCCAGGAGTTTGCCTGCTAATAAATTGAACTGTAATTTTTACAGACTTAATTGTGACTTTAAATCTCAAGGTGAGGAAATCAAGAGGGAAATATCTGTAATCCTGGGGAGGAGAAAAGATTTCTCAGGAGAAAGATGAGGGTAATCTAATTGTAAAAGGATGCAACTTAATATTACAGCGATGGTGGTTATCAATCAATGATAACATAAGATTTCAACATTCATTATTATAGCGATACTCCCGACATTATAACTTAAAAAAAACTCATCTGTCACAGGTACATTGGTTCACTTTTCCACCGCTTCTGGTCCTCACTGGACCGGAAGTAAGATGTGCCATCTACATGCGTGTCAGCGATGCCGGCAGCGGTCACATGCCGTCCCTGCACATGTCACCGCTGAGGCCATTAAATGGCCGGCATAAGTGACATCTACCAGCATGTCACACTTCTAGTCCAACGGGGACCAGAAGCTTAGGTGAAGGGAGCGTGGTGCTAGAACCAAAGTACCAGTCACAGCTAAGTCTTTTTTTAAACTGTTGAACTCATTCTGTACATATGAAAAGGGGTTACAGTTGTATCGCCCGCTAGCAGGCCTTACCACCTTTTTGCACCCCCACTATCTCTTATGGTTGATCCTGTGTCATCTTACATTTTTGCTTCTATGTCCTGCATAATGTGTATATGTATTTCCTGATTTGCAACTGTTTAAGTGTAATGTGCCTGGTTTACCAGCAGATGGCGGCAAAATTGGCAGAGCTACTTTGTCTGTAATGGAACTTCCTATACATTCTAGCCTTCTCTAGAGAGGGAGGAGTTTTTGTTAGTGAGGAACAGTTCAGAAGAGCCCCTGTATAGGGAAGCAGCAGGCCCTCATCCCTGCTGGATAAGCCTGCAGAAGTTAGTCTCAGAACATACCCCTGCAAGGGGAAAGGCTGTGTGAAAGCCAGCAGAGCCTGTCTGCTCTGTTGGGCCCAGAGGCCTAAGCTGAGTGCCTCCAAAGTGCCTCCAAAGTCAGAAAGGAAGATTCCTTGAATAAAGATAAAGTCAAAGATACAGGTTAAGATGGTGACAGAGTCAGACTACAGAAAGCTAAGTTGCAGCCTACAGCAGAAACGGAAAAGTTCCTATTTAATCCAGGCAGCATAGCAGACCGAATGAGTACAGATGTAACAGGGCTGATTGTGTTTGCCTGCCAAAAGTTAAGCCAAAATCTGCTGATGACCAAGACAAAGTTGGAAGATCGTTCCCTGATGAAAGTTTATGCAAAGTACAGCTGTTTCAATGCTAATAAAAGTTTGGACTCCAATCATTTCTACAAATCCCTCAACTGTTAATCCTATTATCACTGCTGCGGATGACCACGCTTGGGGTTCCCGGATATCCAGGTAGGAGCACAGTGGCAAGTTCAAAGCCGCACCTAAAGGAACACTATAGGCAACCCTTACACCACTCTGGCATTCCTACACCTGAGTTCCACCATCATCTTCTACATAGGGGGACCTAGTCGCTCGTTGCTGAAATGCAACTGGCGTCACAACAAAAACTCTAAAAACTCCTGTAGAAGAGACCCCCTTTAAAAAGCCAGGCCTGAAAAAAGGACTTAGCTACTTCAGCTTTCTTGGATTCATTATATCTCATCTAGCTTTCCTTAAATGAAATATATACTTCCTGGAGCCTAGTACATGTATGAGAGGAATATTGATGAAATATAGCATTTTCTGAACACTTTTCTTTTCTCACACTACTTATTGTAGCGAGCTCTGGAGCAACAGGATCAGAGGATTGGAGTGGCAGTACCCCTGACGATGATTTGCCAAGGTGTACTCCCTCAGGCTGTAGCTACAAGTGAATAGCTGGTATAATGAATCAAGACCGAAGTAGAAGAATAGAAGTCTCTGTTTAATTAGTGTCAGATAAGAGTTGTAGTATATCCAGCAGTAGTTGTCCACTGTGCAATTCCTCTCCCCAGATGATAAAGTTTGGTTGCTGGAAATGTAGCTGATAATGGTACCTAGGTATGGTATCTTGCAGATGTCTCTCTCCCAAGTTCTCTCCTGGCGCTTGTGGTTGGAGGTGTCCACTTGGTAAAAATACAGGCTTTTATGAGTTGGCCTGGCCTTAGCCCCTCACCTGGAGCAGGGTCTGTATAGCTGTGGTATCTGGTTCCTCTGCTGACTGTTACGCTGTAGCTTTGCAGAATATCTGTAGTTTTTGGATTCTACAGTCTCTCTGGAGTAGTGGTCTCACAGATGAGCTGGTTCCTAAGGCCCTTGGAGCAGGAGCTCAGTCCTCACTGTCCTAGCTAAGACTCACCCACTCCTTGCAGGAAATAGGACCAGCCTACTCCTACCAGGATTGGAGGAATGGGGTGGTTAGCCCTATTCCTGATGCCAACCATACCTAACCTGCTGAAGTACAGTGCAAACATTAAATAACATTGCAAACATTACATAAAAAACAAAACTTTGCAGATACCCCCCATCTTGATGATTCAGTCCTGGTGGAGTGGTTTCAGCTCTAGGCAATTCCTACATCTATGCAATACTAAGAAAACCGTGAAAGCATGTTATGTTGGGGAGACCTGAGAGATTGAGAACAAAGCTCTACATGATAGAGAAAAGAGCATTTTCAGCATGTATCCTACATATCAGTGTGCAGAAACCTTAATGACAGAGCGATTTGGCATGCTGAATCATCTTATTCTGGAAATTGCCTGACAGGAAAGAAGGGAAGATCTTCTAAAGCAATTACTTACTAATTAAAGAGGAAATGAAATTTCTGTCATTAAGAATAATGAGGGTTCAGAAAGGACAACCGGCAAAGAACAGACAGGGACTGCGAGTAAGCAGCGACAACTTCATCAGATTAAAATATTAATTACAAACCACAAAAACCTTGATATGAACATATCACAGGTAGAGGTTGATTATTGAATCATCACCCATAAATGGCATGCCAGCCATAGAGGAAGATCTCATCTTCTGGGCTGGTGCACACAGGAGTCCTTAGAGGACCTGCTTCCTCACTATTATGATAGTGGGCCCCGCTATAATGCATGTGTGATTAGAAGGACTAGGACTGTAATACACCGCCAGTGTAACAAAATAAAATTGCCCAGCAGCAGCAGAAACCACAGTGCGGCAAAAAATAATGCTCCAGAAGCACAAAATATCTTGTTCTGTCCTTCTACTCCAGGCACCTCAAGATGGCCATACAGTTGAATTCAGGAATTAGGAGGGCATCACGAACAGAATTCGGACAGCAATCTGTGTGCCTATAGACTTATTAGCCTATTGGATTTACAAATATGCCGCTAGAAATTACTTTGTGTTTGCTGTGGAGCGACCAGCGCAAAATGCTGAAGAGTTAATTTGCCATTTTTACATGTAATGGTGCAGCTTCTTCATACCCAGCAAGAGCGGTAAAAGTCAGGAACGCCCCCAGCTAGAGCGGGAATGTCCAGCCCTGCCCACCGGAAGCGATTTTACTGTATGCTTAGAGGAAGTGAAAGCTCCTCCCCTCCAACTCCTCCTTCCTCTCCAGATTTCGTCTGCGCCACAGATCGCAAGATGGTGACTGAGCTGCCCCAGGGGGAGACTACCCCAAAGTCTACTGAAGAAGAGATGCCCAGAGGAAGCGACCTTTCCGAATTGAATGAAGCTCTAGAGGAGATCCGTCTCCCACAACTTGTCCAGGGATCAGGGAAGGAGGTGCCCCCAAGCCCTGCTCTGGCCGGTGTGGTCGAGCCAGCCGGAGAATCTACTCCGCCGCCCAGAAGAAGAGACCCACCCAGTAAAAGCGAGAAGGCAGACTTTCTCAACCCCATTGTGCCCTGGAGAGTGACAGCTGACGCCGCGACGCCTGGGAGCATCGCAAAGCTGTTGAGGACTGGTTCCCCTGGATCCTTGACCGACCACTGCCTCACGACCCAATACTGCAGCGTTGGATTGGAACCGTCCAGTGGTTCAACATAGACCGAGGTATGGGGTTTATTCAAGATGATCAGTCGGGGACGGAACTTTTTGTAAACCACCACTCAGTTAAGAGGCCGTATCTTCCACAGGCCTGTCATAATCTTTACAAAGGGTAGCAGGTGCAGTACACCCCTATGCAATCTGCGAAGGGTCTCTTTGCTGTGGGAATTAGCCTAAATTAATGGCGTCAGTGCCCGAGCAGGAGCACTGGCAGGAAGGCCCAACTGTCACCGCCAGATCTCTGAGAAGTTCTGATAGACGTTCTTCAGTACCTCCTGCATGATGTTCTTTTGTTTTGGTTTAGTTTTGACATCTCTTCTCCCTTTCCCAGCTGTCATCTATTAGCATTGATTGCCTCCCTTTATATCCCCTCCCATACTGACTCACTTTGCGGTTTATACTACTTCCTGGATTGTGTTCACTGCTTGAAGTTGCTACTGATGGTTCCTCAGATAAGTCTATTTTCTGTATTTGTGTTTTCCTGTTGGCTTGATTCTAGGTGACCCTGACTCCCTCCGTATTTTGTGCAGGGAACCGGTGGTCGTGTCCCCTCACTATTATAGGGTTTGCAGGTGTCACTCAATCAAGGTATGTGGACATGCAAGTTTCTATCATAGAGATCTTTGCATGGGCTGAGCAGTCAGGGAGAGCTCTAGGGCTTTTATAGGGCTCACCCATTTGTTCGTTAGTTTGGGATCAAGTCAGTCGGATCTTTTATTTGTTACTTCTTGTTTTCTGCAACACCATCCGTGACACCGACTACCTGAGATCAGGTTAGCTGGCTACAGGAGGAGGAGATCAGAGTTCGATGATATCAATAGAGAGCAGCAACGGAGCCAGAACCCCCTCATACCGGGACTGCCTACACCCCCAACCATAGGTCGGAAGATGGAACACATTGACCTGACAGCCTTGGTCTACAGTCCAAATATTGTGTCCTACCAGTTACATTGGAAATCCGAGCCGCAGTTAGGCAGAAGGGAGCGTCCGGAGTTATCGATCCGACCGACCCAAATGGAGGTTTATCTCCCAGCGCCCTTCCAGCCAGAGGTCATGGATCCCTTTAAAATGACAGGAGCGGCTGCACCAATTAAACAGAAGAAGGCTGTGCAGATGAAAAGTGTGACCACCCAGTCAATTCTGACTTCCACTGCAGGAGAGCAGTGGCGCTCCACTACCCATGCTCAGATGGATTTCCAGAGGGAGTACAAACCTCTTATCCAATTCAGCAGCTCTAGTAGTGAAGAGGATATTCAGTCCCTCCTCTAAGAAGCTGGACTTACTCCGAACATCCTGAAAGAAAAGGATACTGACTTTGGGAGCCACCCCATGAACTGTGTCTGAAGGGTGAGGGCCTGTTGACATGTTTTTATATGTTCTTGTTTTACAGGTTGCCTGGTTTTAGGCCATGTGTGTAAGGACTCCCCCCATTATCTACTACCTCCAAGTTGCACTGGACAGTGCCACAAATTCCTTTTTTTCCCCCTTTTCAGTTTTTTGGGGAGCCCCTTTCCAAAAGGTTCTCATAACCTGTGCTGCTGGTCTATTACCCATATAGATTAAAAGTGACTTTCCTACCCATGTGGATTGCAAATACCTCATTTGGATTACAAATAAATGACATTATTGTTCCCTCGGATTACAAAGGACGTTATTGCATTTAAAGTTACCGTATGGTGCACTTTCACAGAAGAAAGAGAATCTAATGTAATTTTATTGCATTAAAATGTGCACTAATCTTTCCCATTTTAGCAACGTTCAAGTATTATGCCCATTGTGTGTATTCTCTTTCAGGTACAATAATGTGACTTTATGCACTTTTGTCCGGATTTTGGTATTTTTAATTCAGGTCATCAGAAGGTAAGCACCTTATGTACTGCTTAGCCTTATGGACTGCCTCTGAGTACGTTCATATACGTTCCATGCAGATCTAACATTGCAGTTGCTCATTATGGACCTCCTCTGAGGCCGGTACAATACTAATGGTCCCTGAGTGACATAGCTTATTGCTACACCAGAGGAACCAAGTGGTAAAAGCAAGTCTAACATAATTGAGGGTAACCCGCTGCTAATATGTGTATGGAAAGATTGGAGTGTCTAGCCTTATCCTCCTAGTATATGTGTTTGAGAGCCCTGTGTTAAGCCAAAGTTCTTTGAGTCCTAAGGCCTAGTGCACTGCCTCAAGGAGAATTTGTGGGTAGCTACTTGTACAGTCATCAAGGTGATGAAGCGTAAAGCATTATAAGGCCTTGGTGTTTGAAGGGAATACAGTATAAAGCCACCCTTCTATCTGCGGACGTATCAAAGAGTGCAGGACACCCTAACTCAGTCAGGTTCCAGTGGTAGCCGTCTTTTATGTCAGTCTATGTAAGACCGTTCCTATGCAGCACTTTGCATTTGTTTCTGGTACCCTAAGAGCATATTGCATATTTTGGTATTTATGTATACCCTAAGAACAAGCCGAGGATGGCTTGGTTCTTAAGTGCCAGGGAATGTAATACCCCAGAGTGACATTACTACTTTTTAAGAGAGTTTGGGGTGGGAGATGTTGGTGTGGATGGGCTATTGTTGGTTCATGAGGATGGGTCGTTCCGTTCTCGTTTTCAGTTCATAGCCATTCTGCAAGCTTTTATGAAGGGGTTGGGTAGGGACCCCTCGTTGTTTGGAAGTCATTCTTTTTGTATCAGCGCGGCCACTGAGGCGGCTCAGAGGGGGCTAGGGTACGAGGTTATTCGATGCATTGGACGATGGGAGTCCATTCGTTTCTGGTCGTATGTTAGGCCGGCATTGCTATAAGGGGTAATTTTTTGGGCTAGGGTTAGGGCATGCTGGGGGGCTTGTTTTGTTCATTCATTCTGTTTTGTTCCTTGCATGTGATTCTGCTTGCCTGGTGTGGATTATGGGCCACACCTACGTTTTTGGGAGAGTGTTGCGGGCAGCGGTCAGGCCGGATGTAAGACAGTTATGTTTTCCGAGAGAGGTGGTGGTGATTTGGTGGTTGGGGATGAGAGGAATGCTATGGAGTCAGATGTTACCGGAGTTTCTCAGGTTTGTGAGGTTAGATACACGCCTGGGGGTCTTGGTGTTGCATGCATGGGGCAATGATTTGGGGGTGCACCCCTTTCGGGAGCTCACAAAGGATATTCAATTTAACTTGCTTTATCTTTGGGCTCAGTTTCCGAGGGTGGTTACAGTTTGGTCTGATGTTGTGCCACGGAAGCAGTGGAGGGATGCCAGATCAGTGGAGAGGCTGAACAAGGCAAGGATAAATGTTAATACCGCGGTGGGTCATTTTGTGGTGAGGAATGGCAGTGTTGCTGTGCATCATAGCGAGCTTGAAGCAGGAAGAGGGGGTGTTCTGGAGAGGTGATGGGGTGCACCTGATCTGCATAATCCCCTGGGCCCCCATTGTTGCTGGCATAGGTGGCTTATCTGAACAGGCATGTGTTTATCCTGGACCTCTTTATTCAACCTATTGTTCTAGGTCTTGATTCTTATTTGAGAGACTCCATGCATTTGATTGAGAACCTCCAAGACATCCAGCTTCCCCCTAATACTTTGATTGTCAGGTGTGATGTTGAATCACTTTGTTCTAACATAGCACATGTTGATGAAGTTGCTTCAAGTCAATATTTGTTATCTAAATCTGCTCATGGAAATCCTGCGCACTACACCTCTTTAGTGAGTCTCTTGGAATTTGTTTTACATCACAATTATTTTCTTTTTGATCTGACCTATTACAAACAAGTGTCTGGGTGCGCTATGTGCACCCTCCTACACAAACCTTTTTTTAGGCTGGTGGGAGGAAACACGTGTCAACCCATCATCTTGTTTTGATCAACATGTTGTGACATGGTATCATTATATCGATGATGTTCTTATTTTTTGGCAGGGGACACGTGAAGAGTGCACTGATTTTGTGACAACTCTCAACCATAATCCCTTCAATATCAGGCTGACCCACAGGTTCTCAGAGACATCCATTGATTTCTTGGATCTTCAAATTCATCTAGATGGAACAGGGTCCGGACATCTTTATATTGCAAAGAAACAGCTACCAATAGCCTTTTACATTTCAATAGTTTTTATCCTGATCATTTACGTAGAGGAATACCAAAGGGACAATTCTCGAGACTTCTTCGCAACTGTACAACTGTTCAAAACTTCCAAAATGCCTCAAGAGATCTGACTTCACGTTTCTGGTCCAGGGGATACCCTAATTTACATGACAAACTGGTGTGTAGCCAGTTTCAAAGGCCCACTCAGCGACCATTCACTGGTACTAAATTGCAGGGCACCTACCCTTCCGGCAACTGTAATGTTAGCCAATACATGATAGCTTCTAACAGCTTTGTCAACCCAAGGGACTCCAGACAAATTTGCCTTAGAAATTATGTCAATTGTCGTACCCGAAATGTTATTTATGCTCTTATTTGCAAGTGTGGGAAAAGATATGTCGGGCAAACTGGCCAAGAGTTACAGAAACGTATCTAGCAACATCTATCCAATATTTCTTTGGCACGTCATGATAGGATCAAGGGAGAAAAACCACTGACCTCCGTAGCTACAAATTTTTGGGATGATCATCAGAGTAGTACTTTAGGCCTATGAGTTGTTGGACTGGGCTGAGTACGCAATAATCTTAGGGGAGGCTCCATCACTCCACAGCTTCTCCGCCTTGAATCCAGATGGATCGTTGATCTTGATTCCTTGACACCAAATGGTATGAATGAAGAACTCAGTAATTTTATATATTTTTGTTTTCACCCTAGTGTTCCACTTTTTGGTTTAGCATGGTCACTTTGTCACTTTCTTTTATTCCTTCCCTTTTTATTTATTTATTTTTTGTTTCTTTCACTATTAATCATTTTTTTCTTTTTGTAGTTTTTTTTTTAGGTCTTCTTGGTCTCATGATTGGCATCCATTCACTTCAGCACATATGGGCAGACGTCACACACACGTCGTCATCATGGACATTCACTTTTTTTTCAAAGTTTTTTTCATAGGTCTTTCTGGAACGTCTACTTTGTTGCATTTTCTGGTGCTTTGACCATCAGTACTGTGTAACACCTTAATAAATAATGCATAATATATCCGAGACAAAACGTTATATATAGAAGATGGGGGGAGGGTGGAGGCGTCATAGCATAGGTTTCAGGCGTCATAGCATGGAAATTGATATTGAGGCTCATAACTCATTTTACTAATCTGAGTTTACAATAAATAAGTGGACTACAGACCCCAAACATTATTCATTCACCAGACAGAAAACATCAAGTGATTATGTGGCTGGAGTTATATTAGATGGTCATTGGAGATCAATTTTACTGCAGGCCAGTAGACTAAAGGCCCCAAAAATTATCCATTCACCTTACATTAAAGATCAAGTGATTATGTGGCTGGAGGTATATAACACGTTCAATAGATATGAATTTAACTGAAGGCCAGTGGACTACCGGCCCCAAAAATTATTCATTCACCGGACAGAAAATATCAAGTGATTATGTGGCTGGAGGTATATTAGACGGTCAATGAATAACAATTTTACTGCAGGCCAGTGGACTACAGGCCCCAAACATTATTCATTCACCAGACAGAAAACATCAAGTGATTATGTGGCTGGAGGTATATTAGACTGTCATTGGATATCAATTTTACTGCAGGCCAGTACAAATACATGTCAAATACATATGTTTCAAAGAGCAAAAAATATAAAATTGGATTAAAAACATTGCTAACTAAATCCCCCCTCTTGAAAAAAAATCAAAAATAATAATAGTTGAAATTCGATAACACGTGGTCGTCACAGGTGTTGAATTCCTCCGAGGTCCCAAACATTAGGAATTCACCGGACAGAAAAGGCCCTTTATGCCGGGGCCAGGGACCATTATTTGTTCTTGGTAATGGCGAATATGTGTGGGCTGGCATGAGGAAATTCAATTAAATGTGGTCGTCACCGGTGTTGCATTCCTCTGAGATTCATGCCTCATTTATTTTTAGAAATGTGAAGTAGTCCACACTGTCGTGAGCTAAGCGAGTGTGCTTCTCGGTCATGATCCCCCCCTGCTGTGCTGAACGCCCTTTCAGACAGGACACTTGACGAAGGGCAAGCCAAGAGTTCTATGGCAAATTGTGCCAGCTCTGGCCACAGGTCAAGCCTGCACACCCAATAGTCAAGGGGTTCCTCGCTTCTCAAAGCGTCCACATCGGCCGTTAACCCAATATAGTTGGACACCTGTCGGTCTAGGCGTTCCCTGAGGCTGGATCCAGAGGGCGGCTGTCGATGGGTTGGTTGCAAGAATGATCTCATATCTGAAGTGACCAACACATCTTCAAACCGCCCTCTTTTTGTATGCGCTGTAGGATTGGTACTCACAACTGTTTCTCTTTGGGTGGAAATTCCTCTGCCAGTGCCCACAACAGCAGAATGCAGCATCTCTCAAAGCAAGGCCTGGAAATGCTACATTCTGACAGCCCTCTGTGATGCTGGTAACATGTCCGCCATTTTGTGTTTGTACTAAGGGGTCGAAGTACGTTGCCACCTAGTACTGGTCCTTGCCTTTTATGCTTTTTATACGAAGGCCCCTTTTCAAACACTAGAGCAAGAAGCCCCCCATTTGTACTAAATTGGAATTGGGGGCGCAGCCTGGCTCCTGCTCATCTCCCAGGAGAATGTCATCCTTGCTCTCCTCCCCCCATGGACAACACCAGGGATCCCAGAAAATTTTAAAGCCAGCTCTTTTTGCTCCTCCTCCTCCCCCCAGGCATTAGCCTCCTCTGACTCCTCTTCAGCTCTTCAGACTCCTGCTGACTTGTCTCAGATGGAGTAGCCCCCCTAAGAATCCATTCAGCATTGCGACTTCCTTATCTTCCTACTCCTTGACAGCTTGATCAATGACACAATGCAATGCACGCTCTAGAAAGAAGGTTTAAGGTACGATGTCACTGATGGATCCCTGGCTGAAACTGCTCAGTTTGGTGATCTCATCAAATGGCCACAGAAGTCTGCATGCGTCGCACATGAGCAGCCACTGACGTGGTGGAAAAAAAACAAGCTCCCCAGAACCTGTCCTGCCGCAGAGTTCGTACAGGTAGTCGTTAACGGCACGTTTTTGCTGGAGCAGCCTATCAAGCATATACAAGGTGAAGTACCAGCGCATCGGGCAGTCACAACAAAATAGGCATCTGACGGGCAAATGGTGTCGCCGCTGAACGTCAGCAAGGTGAGCCATGGCCGTGTAAGATCTAAAATGGCCAGAGTTTTTCCTGACCTGCAGCAAGATGTCCTGGACCCCGGGATATTTGGCAACGAATCGCTGCACGACTAAGTTCACGACGTGTGCCATGCATGGCAGGTGTGTCATTTTGCCCTGTTTCAGCACACTCAGCAGATTGGCACCATTGTCACACATCACTTTACCAACTGTCAAATTGAGCGGAGTTAGCCACTGACTGGCCTGTGACCGCAGAGCTGAAAGCAGTGCAGGACCAGTGTGGCTCTTGGCTTCCAGGCACAACAGCCGCAGCACAGCATGGCAACGTCTCACCTGGCACGTCAAATAGGTTCTGGGGAGCTGGAGGATGGAGTAGGAGGAGGAGAAGAAGAGGCAGGGCTGCATGCAATCCGTGGCGGTAACACCAAATCCACACGGATGCCACGGGTTGCATGCTTGACAGCCGTCAGAAGGTTCACCCAGTGGGCAGTAAAAGTTATGTACCTTCCCAGCCCGTGTTTTCTAGACTATGTGACTGTGGTCAGATGTATCTTGGCACCAACACTGTGTGCCAGAGATACATTCACTTGCTGCTGAACGTGGCCATATAGCTATGGAATGCCCTTCTGGAGAAATATTTCCTTCCAGTGACCTTCCATTGCAGTGTGCCAATGGCCACAAAATTTCTAAAAGCCTCGGAGTCCACCAGTTTATATGACAGTAGTTGGTAGGCTAGCAGTTCTGACAAGCCGGGGGTCAGCCCTTGGGCAAGAGGGTTATCCGGTGTCATCGACTTTTTACGTTCGAACATTTGGGCCACGGAAGCCTGCATTTTGCCACGACGACGGCACGGTGGAAGGTGGAGTGGAGGACAAATGGGAGGAGAGAGGAGAAGGAAAAGAGGCAGGATGTGGAGCACTTAGAGTGTGGCTTTGTGGGTTCTGACGGCATTGCTTCCACTGGGCTCGGTGATGGGAGGCCAGGTGCCTTCTTAAGGTGGTCCTCCCTAGGTGAGTGTTGGGATTACCGCGACGTATGTGTTGACAGCACAGGCTGTAGATGGCAACACTATTGTCAGCAGCTGACACAGTTAAAGACCACACTGCGGAGCCATGTGCCAGTGTCCTGTGAGCGCCAGATGTGACTGTGCATGGTGGATGGCTTGCTCCAGATACATTTGCAGTCTGCTTTTTGCCTCCTGTACACTGCGAGTTCTGCCTGCTTCTCCTTCTCCTCCCTATCTGCTGCTGTGTCTTTGCCTCTGAACTCCCCTCCTTTTCCTTTCTTGTGGGCACGTCCATCGAAACGTCATCATCGTCACCTTCACCACCACTGATATTAGAGATCTCGGAGTAGGCAGCAACAGTGGGGACCACCCTCCTTGGGCTGATCTGGGTACTGTCGTCAGACCGCTGGGTGGCGGCCGTTGCTATTTCCTCTTCCTTCTCCAATGCCAAGAATGGCTGGGCATTGGTAAGGTCTGGGAATGGATGGTAAAATAATTCCTCTGACTCGAGTGGAGGGGCTATGGTGGTTGTGGTGTCTTTGGGGGTGCACACAGCAGAGAGTGAGGAGGCTGATGATATAGAGGATGAGGAGGGTGCAGAAGCGGAAGGCTGAGTGAGCCACTCAACCAACTCTGGTGCGTCCTTTGACATAATCGCACGCACCTTCTCCAACTTCCCACTTAGGCTCCGGCCTGGTGCAACAGCCTGACCCCTACCACCCCTGCAGAATGGCCTGCCTCTTCCTCTGCCTGCCCTGTGACAAAGTCCCTATAGAAGAGCAGTATGGAAGCAGGTATATAGAACCCCTTAATGAGTATTTGCTGGAAGCAGGTATATCAAACCTCTTAATCAGTTCATTTTAGGGCAACAGGTATATCACACCAGTTGTTCCAATTGCGTTTGTCCCTCTGTATAGCTGCGGTATCTCAGCAGAACAGCACACAAATGCTGCACAATACAAATGCACTATATAGAAATTAGATTATAGGTATATCGCACCCCTGCCTCAAACAGTTTTTTGGGGGGAGCAACTGGTATATCACACCATAGTAACATAGTAACATAGTACATAAGGCCGAAAAAAGACATTCGGCCAGTTGCAATTAGTTGTTCCAATAGCGTTTGTCTCTGTAGCTGCACAATACAAATGCACTATATAGAAATTATATTATAGGTATATCACACCCCTGCCTCAAACAGTTTTTTTTGGTCTGCAACTGGTATATCACACCAGTTGCAATTAGTTGTTAAAATAGTGTTTGTCCCTCTGTATAGCTGCGGTATCTCAGCAGAATCGCACACAACTGCTGCACAATACAAATGCACTATATAGAAAGTATATTATAGGTATATCACACCCCTGCCTCAATCAGTTTTTTGGGGGGCAAGTGGCATATCATACCAGTTGCAATTAGTTGTTCCAATAGTGTTTTTCCTTTGTATAGCTGCAGTATCACAGCAGAACCGCACACAACTGCTGCACAATACAAATGCACTGTAATATAATTTCTATGTTAGAAAGTAGATTATAAGTATATCACACCCCTCAGTATGTCACACCTATCGATAGCACACCTATACTAGTCCTTAAAAGGACTTTTGTGGCCCTATTAGTTAGAGTTTGGTGTCTCTAACAGTCTGTCCCTGCTCCACACAGCAACCTCTCCCTACACTGGCAAAAGACTGAATGTAAAATGGCAGCCAGATCGGGTTTATTTATAGGGTAGGGGTGTGTCCATGTGCTGAAACATCTCAATTGGCTTTTCTGTCCCACGTGATGGATGTGTCATGGGTCAAAGTTCGGCACAATGCAAAAGAAAATGGTGCCAGCGGACATCGCCATATGTTCGCCTGTTCGGCGAACGAGCAAATTTCTCAGCGAAATGACCGCCGGGTGAACTGCAAGGCCATCTCTACTCCACAATATGTCACCTTGCCACTCTGTGGTATCCTGATGCTGTTGCCACCTTCACACTATGTCATCTTGCCACTCTGTGGTCTCCTGATGCTGCCGCCACCTCCACACTATGTCACCTTGCCACTCTGTGGCCTCCTCATGCTGCTGTCACCTCCACACTCTGTCACCTTGCAACTCTGTGGCCTCTTAATGCTGCCGCCACCTCCACACTTTGTCATTGTGCCACTCTGTGGCCTCCTGATGCTGCCACCACCTCCACACTCTGTCATTGTGCCACTCTGTGGACTCCTCCTGATGCTGCTGCTGCCATCTCCACACTGTCATTGTGCCACTATGTGGCCTCCTGATGCTGCTGTCACCTCCACACTCTGTCATTGTGCCACCCTGTGGCCTCCTCCTGATGCTGCTGCCGCCACCTCCACACTCTGTAATTGTACCACTCTGTGGCCTCCTGATGCTGCTGCCACCTCCACACTGTCATTGTACCACTCTGTGGCCCACTGCTGATGCTGCTGCCAGCTCTAAACTGTCAGCGTGCCACTCTGTGGCTTCCTCCTGATGCTGCTGTCACCTCCAGACTCTGTCATTGGGCCACCCTGTGGTTTCTTCATGCTGCTTTCACCTCATCACTATGTCATAGGGCCACTCTGTGGACTTCTCACCACTTCATGACTGGGCCACTATTTGGCACTTTTGGCTTGGCTGACATCATGATTTATTTTACCCTTCTGATCTGTCAGAAAAAAGGAAAAATGAGACGCACAAGGGATCCTCTCTGTGTAGCAGCTGTAAGGCTTGTATGGTCCAATCAGAATTGCCGTATGATTTGGTTTCGAAAAGCAGGAGTGGGTGCAAAACACAGAAGACATCCAAACATTCAGTTCACGTGTCATCTCTGTTTTGAATCCACTCCTTTTTTTTTTTTGGCATTAGCAATACTGATGGATTACTAACCAAATGCTGACCAAGTGAAGGCTGATGCTCCACAGACAGGATCCGTTTTTTGGGGGTTATTGTCCTGACGGATCAGAGGAAGGGCAAAATAATCAGTGACGTCAACACAAACTTACTGCTAACACCCTCTCCACTCTGTCAGGGGGCTCTACTTCTAATAGCGTTTAATAGAACAGGTTCTTTAGATATCTATGTGGAATCAGCTGATGACGGTGCAAAGGAGTACACTTCTACTTGGCGCTAATATCGACCTGTAAGGCTAAATTCATACATGAGTTGTTTGGTCAGTTTTGGCTCCGTGACTGCCCAAATAAGTGAAGTGTGCAGTGATTCTAAGAGTGACGACTGTCATCTGCATGTTATACTGACTCACAGTATAATTTCACTACCAAATCAGACTCCCTATGCGTGTTACTGCAAGGCACAGTGTTCTACATCACTATAAAGGCTCTCTGCAGCCAGGAAGTAGCCGTTTTTAACGAAATTCGGCGCAAATATATTCTGATCAAACCAAATTTTTAAAAAAAAATCAGCAAACTGCCAAATGGAATTTTTTAATATTCGCTCATCTCAAGTCTACGCACTAAACGGCTAAACTTGGACATAATCTTCAGATCTTGGTTAATGAGAGAAATGGGATGTTAAGAACTAGGCTGGAATGGATCCTTGCCTGGTTTCAGAAGGATGTTGATATTTGCCATATTGCCTGAAGGTGGTATTTCCTTACCTTGTAGAATAGCATTAAACAAGGAGACTAGGGTAGGTGTAATGTCCTTGCATGGTCCTTCATATCATTCGACCAGATAGCCTTCCGAGCCTGGTGCCTTCCCATTAGGTAATGATTTGATTATACTTGTTACTTCTTCGTCTTTGCGATCAGGGCATTTCTGTAAGTTAAGTTACAGCCTCCTCCCTGACTCGAGATATATCACACGGTTCCTGTCTATAGAAGGAATTGAAATACTGTAGAAAATTCTCCAATATGTGTGCAGGGTCCTTGGTACTAACTCCTGCAGTGACATGCAGGCTATGTACATGACAGATTGGTTGTTGACCCCTTGGAAGGCTTGCCAGAAACGTACCCGCCTTATTGCCAAATTTAAACAGGTCAACAGATCTCTGATATGTGTACATTCTTACCTTGGTTCAAAATTATGGTTTGCTGTAACTCAAACCACCTTATTTTCTGTTGGGTTGTTGACAAAGGCTATATAAGCTGTGCGTAGTCGGGAAGTAGCTTGTTTGTACTTTGTCAACACATTTTTTCTCTGGGCTACTGTATGTGAAATGATTTGCATCCTTAATACCACATTTGAAGTTAATCTTTATGCTCCTCATTCTGGAAATATTCCCATCACCATTTCCTATGTTTCTTGAGGAATTCCTCATCTGTCACCAAATATCCAGACAGACCCCACAAATATTCAGTGCCTCTCGGGTTGTTTTCCGCTACAACCATAACCATCTTATCAGATATAAGCAAATATGAGATTTAAATCTTCGTGACTCTCTGAAGAAAGCTAGCCCAAAATAATGTATTCTCGACCATGAGAGTTGTCCATGGAAATAGTGGGTGAATACTGTCTCTGTGGGGTTGTAGTACTTATATCTATCAACCCTAGTCTAAAAAGGATTTCAATGTAAAAGTTCCTGAAAAGTACCTGGAGCCTAATCTATTATGTTGTCTATCTTCTGACACATCATGTACTGTGTTTAGATTATCACCTATTAGCACATGGGCTTGTCTCTCTTGGAGGATGAAACTCTCCAGCATCTCGAAGAAAGATTTTTGAGAGGAATTGGAAGAGTACACATTGTATATAATCAGGGTCCTTGTATCCATCTTGACTTTTAATAGAAGCCCTTCCTCATCCCTGTCTGACCATATTATCTTGTGGTGCAATCTCTTATGTATAAGCATTAGGACTAGAGTTGAGCGGACACCTGGATGTTTGGGTTCGACGGGTTTGGCCGAACTTCACAAAAAAGTTTGAGTTCGAGACCCGAACTTGACCCAAACTTGACCCCGAACCCAAACCCCATTGAAGTCAATGGGAACCCAAACTTTTGAGCACTAAAATGTCTTGGAAAGGGCTAGAGGGCTGCAAATGGCATCAAAATGTGATTAAGAGCATGGCAAGTGCTCTGCAAACAAATGTGGATAGGGATATGACGGTAAATAACATAAAATAAGTAAAAATAAAAATCTTGATCTAGGAGGACGAGGTCCATATGGAGTAGAAGGTTGAGGAGGCAGTGGATGTCGCGGTGTCGGTGGAAGTGGCGGTGGTGGAGGAGAAGGAGGCAGCCTACACTGCTTTTTGGTTTTAAATTATTATATATTTTTTTAAACATTGGGAAATATAATCTGTAATAACCCCCTCCAGTCGTGCTAAACACACGTTCAGACAATACACTGGCTGCAGGGCAGGCCAGCACCTCCAAGGCATAAAGGGCAAGCTCAGGCTATGTGCCCGTTCCCGACCAAACACTGCTGCAGGTTCTGTCGCCTACTCGCACCTAAGGAAGGGGTTTCACTTGTGCGTGTAGTTGGCACAGATCGACCACGTCCTCTCCCTGCAACAGGAGCTCCACCAGCAGCACCACGATCTGGGCCACGTCCCTTAATTGACTCTCTCCTCATATTTCTCAAATTTAGGATCTTGCCCTAAATGGGTGTTTTATTAATAGCAGAATAGAACCACAGTATGTAAAGGATGTATCTCACACATACAGATTCTGACTAGGCTGCAATTTAAGTTTTTTTGCCCAAAATGGTTGTTTTTCAAATAACAGAATAGAACCAGAGTATGTAAAGGGTGTATCTCACATGTACAGATCCACACTAGGCCGCAATTATTATTATTTTTTGCCAAAATGGTTGTTTTACAAATAACAGAATAGAACCACAGTATGTAAAGGGTGTATCTCACACGTACAGATCCGCACTAGGCCGCAATTTAAGTTTTTTGCACAAAATGGTTGTTTTTCAAATAACAGAATCGAACCACAGTATGCAAAGGGTGTAACACACGTACAGATCCAGACTAGAATGCAATTTAAGTTTTTTGACCAAAATGGTTGTTTTTCAAATAACAGAATAGTACCGCAGTATCTAAAATGTGTATCTCACACGTACAGATCCTGACTAGGCCGCAATTTAATTTTTTTGCACAAAATGGCTGTTTTTCAAATAACAGAAGAGACCACAGTATGTAAAGGGTGTATCTCACATGTACAGATCCACACTAGGCCGCAATTATTATTTTTTTTTGCCAAAATGGTTGTTTTTCTAATAACAGAATAGAACTACAGTATCTAAAGTGTGTATCTCACACGTACAGATCCTGACTAGGCCGCAATTTAATTTTTTTGCACAAAATGGCTGTTTTTCAAATAACAGAAGAGACCACAGTATGTAAAGGGTGTATCTCACACGCACAGATCCAGACTAGGCCGCAATTTAAGTTTTGTGCCCAAATTAGGTGTTTTATTAAGAGCAGAATAGAACCACAGTATCTAAAGGGTGTATCTCACAATGACACATGCAGCAAAGGCTGCAAAATTTAGTTTTTTGTCCAAAATGGGTGTTTTTTTTTAAATAACAGAATAGGACAGCAGTATATAACGCTTGAATTTCACACGTGCAGATGCAGCAAGGGCTGTAAAATTGTGTATTTTGCCAAGAAAGAGTGTTATAGCTGTATTTCTAGCTTAAATTGCACACTGACTAATCCTGCAAAGGCACCAGATGTTTGATATTGCCAAAAATTGGTGTTTTTTCTAAGCCAGAAAATTATTTAATTTTTTAAAACTTGTTTTTAACAATCACAGATGCAGCAAGGGCTGCAAGTATTTTGCAAAAAAAGGGTGTTTTTTTTACTAACAGAATATGAAAGCTGTATATAACGCTTGAATTTCACACGTGCAGATGCAGCAAGGGCTGTAAAATTGTGTATTTTGCCAAAAAAGGGTGTTTTTAAAAACCCTGAAAATTATAGCTGTATTCCTAGCTTAAATTGCACACTGACTAGTCCTGCAAAGGCACCAGATGTTGGCTATTGCCAAAAATGGGTGTTTTTTTTTAAAACCAGATTATTATTGAAGTATTGAATGTCACAAAAGCACAGATGCAGTGCTGGTGCACTGAGCTTGCATAAAATGGCCGCCGCCGCTGCCCACCTAAATAACAGACGGATAAAAGTTATTTTTCTTTGTCACTGGGCTCAGGGCAGGGTAAAAAGATTGTGCACTGCACCCACACAACTAAATCTATGTAGATCACTGAGTTCAATTGGAGTTCTAATAATCTGTCCTATTCTCTCCCTCACAGCAGCAGCATCCTTTCCCTACACTAAGCACAGCAGAGTGACGTGCAGCGCTATGTGACTCCAGCTTATATAGAGGCTGGGTCACATGCTGCACTGGCCAATCACAGCCATGCTATTAGTAGGCATAGCTGTGATGGCTTCTAAGGTCACACTGTTAAACGCTTGTTGATTGGCTGCTCTGCAGCCTTTCAAAAAGCGCCGAACACTGAAGCCGAACCCGAACTTTTACTGAAATGTTTGGGTTCTGGTCTGGGGTCCAAAAATCCTAAAGTTTGGTACGAACCCGAACTTTACAGGTCGGGTTCTCTCAACCCTAATTAGGACCCCTGTCCCTCTTTCCTCCGATGGGGAGCCCAAAACAGCTCCCACCCAGAGCCATTGCATGCGCCAAAAATCTGATTACCCTAGGTGTGTCTCCTGCCATAGTGCCACAATTTTTTAAGGTGACAGAGGACCATTGTATGTAGGGAACACAGGCCACTCATTCAAGGTCACAAATTTCAAGTGAATGCAACTCTAAAAGACATACCTGGAAGAATCATGGCCCAAATGCAAGAATCCCATGAAGGATTGATCATTATATAATATTGCATAATAGTGCAAATGTCTAAACTACCCTCTTCAGTAGACATAAATCCGAACCTAATAATAGTAACCTCAACAACGAGAATTGTAATTTGTTAGACTTCACTTTTTTTGGGCATTTCTGCATTGAGTCATTGTCATCGCCAATCTCACAAAAGCTCACCATATCTACTAACTACTCACTAGACCTTAGACTCTAATGAGCCTTTCTCAAGGAGAACTCTCATTCTCATTCTATTCTCCCCTTTCTGTCCTAATATCACACCAGATGAAGATCAACCAGTGTGATACCTGGGAGGATCTATTAAAAGAATCTTAACTAGTAGCATTATTTCCACCCTTAGGTTATGTGCTACAGTATACAGTATATCACATGACGAAGAGCACAGTTGCAGATGTTTAACAGTGCCATATCAATTAACTAGCCTATCTGGTTCACACTCTGAGCAAGATTAAGCCAGAGGCAGCCCTGCAGCAATCCTAAGAGACACGGGTGCCGGGGACCGGGTAAGTATCATCTATAGGAGGGGCCCAGGAATTGTGTGTGTGGGGGGGTTATTTCTACTATTTGATAACCCCTTTAAGCTTGGTAGTGGCAACATCATGCTGTGAGGGTGTTTTTCAATGGCTGGGAGAGGGAGACTGGTCAGGGTTGAGGGAATCAACAAGGTAAAAGAGGAGAGAATATTTAAAAGAAGAAAAACTGCTACAAGAGGACATAGTTTAAAATTAGAGGGGCAAAGGTTTAAAAGTAATATCAGAAAGTATTACTTTACTGAGAGAGTAGTGATGCATGGAATAGCCTTCCTGCAGAAGTGGTAGCTGCAAATACAGTGAAGGAGTTTAAGCATGCATGGGATAGGCATAAGGCCATCCTTCATATAAGATAGGGCCAGGGGCTATCCATAGTATTCAGTATATTAGGCAGACTAGATGGGCCAAATGGTTTTTATCTGCCAACACATTCTATGTGGCAAGCTGAATAGAGCAAAGTACAGAAATGTTCTCAATGAAAACCTGATCTAGTGTACTCTGGACCTTAGACTGAGCCAATGGTTCACCTACAAATAAGATAATAACCCTAGGCACACAACCAAGGCAACACAGGAGTGGCTTGAGAGAACTCTGCGAATGTCCTTGAGTGGCCCAACCGGAGGTCTGACTTGAATCCAATCGAACATCTCTCTCGAAAAATGGCTGTTCACCGACGGTCCCCATGCAACCTGATAGAGCATGAAAGTATCTGCAGAGAAGAATAGCAGAAAATCCAGATGGCATCATACCTAAAGGTACTTTCACACTTGCGGCAGGACTGATCCGACAGGCTGTTCACCCTGTCGGATCCGTCCTTCCGCTATGTCACCGTGCCGCCGGTCTGTCCATATTGACTATAATGGGGACTGGGCGGCGCTCTGGCGCAGTACGGCAGTTCGCTGTCAGAGGCCGCCGGACCAAAAAGTCGTACATGCAGGACTTTTAGTCTGGCGTCCTTTCGCTGTGCACTGCCGTACTGAGCCGGAGCGCCGCCCCCATCCCAATTATAGTCAATGGGGACGGAGCGGCAGCACGGCGAAATAGAGGAAGGACGGATCCGACAGTGTGTACAGCCTGTCGGATCCGTCCTGCCGCAAGTGTGAAAGTACCCTAAGAAGACTGGAAGCTCTAATCTCTGAAGCCAAAGGTGCTTCAACTACAGTAAGTAGTGAGTAAAGAGCCTTAATACTTATATCAATGCCATATGGTATTTTAGCTTTTTCTTTTTAATAAATTAGCAAAGATTGTCATTATGGAGTATTACGTGCAGAATGATGGGGAAAAAGTGAATTTTATTTTAGCACGAGGCCGCAACATACATAAAATGTGAAAAAATCTAAAGGGACTGAAGACTCTCCATATGCACTGTGCAGATTCAAGAACATCTCATACTGGGAAACACATGTCCACAGCCCTCTGGTGGGTTTGGAAGACATTTAGGAAGTTTTGATTTATCTAGCTTCCATGTTTTCCCTTTGGCATGCTCCGCCACCTGGTTGAGTAGAGAATCCTGTTTTCCCTTTCTTTCTCTCATTTATATGAAGTGATATATAATATGCAATGGGTATTTATGGCACCTGTGGCTACACTATGTTTTACTACAAGAAAATTTAGACAAGCACATTCATAGTCGCAGGTGCACATCCATAAAGCTAGCATGCAGAAAGCAAACAAAAAAAAGGTATAGCAGCGCAACATTACTCATACAAACAATAAAACTGGGGAATAAGGATTTTTCTGAATTAAAATGGTATTATACCTACTATACATGAAAAAATAGAAGCTTTTTGCGCACATTTTTGATCAAACGTGTTTCAAGCCCATCTACCAGGCGTCAAGGTGGCTTCTGCAGATGGGTCCCTAACACTAACAGAACTGCCTCTCCTAGGCTTAACCTAAGCCTACAATGTACAGGGCAGTGTGCCAGTAAAAATGCCCCTATATAGTGTCCTGATAGTGCTCCTCCTCTCCTCCTCCATAGTGCACCCAACAGCATTGTGCCAAATAATAATAATAATAATAAAAAGCACTAATACTTACCTCCATGCTTCTGGCAGCGATGCGGTGCAGGACTCTTCCGGCCTGTGTCCCGCGCAGTACACCATCCGGCTCAGGTGCCGCCTGCGCTGGCCTATGGGTGCTTAGTGCCTGCAGCCGATCAGAGGAACAGGGAAGGGGGACACCCCTCCCCTGCCCCGCTACAGCATCCAACTGTATTACAGGTGAATGTAGACAGGTGAGCACTTCCACAATGGAATCACTCATTTCCCACGGTCCTGTTGATGGCCCTTCCCCCCACTTATCTCCAGGAATGGGCCCCGGGACTTGGCTGGGTATACCGGGTGCTGATGCCGGCCCTGCCGATAAGCATTCAGGAATGTTCAGGGCAGTTTTGTGTGGGTCTCCCATATTTGCAGAGGTAGATATATAAAAGGGTAAAGCTTGTCTCCTAGTAACACATCTTCCTATAATCTTCGTTATATTTCCTTCACATCCTTACTGAACACAGCTCTACGACATTTAACCAAATTTCACTGAGTTAAAGATAAGGGTCGCATTTCTCTCAATTCTCTAATAAAAAGAATGGTCATAAATTCCCAAAGGCTCCCTTTCCAAAGACTACTGAACCTGGCGGCTTAATTAGCAAGTGAGTTTTCAGAGTAATGAGGAGCGACTTGGCCTTTTCTGTCATATAAGATCAAGGTATGTTGGTTAGAAAAGGATCCCAGAATATCAGAGTATGAGTCATGGAGGACGGATGAAGTAGAGAGGATGGGGAAAAAATCCAACATCACTAATGGTTATGATGAACATTATTTAAAAGAGAAATAAAATAAAATAAAAATATCTTCTCAAATGCCAAGATATGTCATCAATTGCTATGGGTGGAGGTCCAGTGACTTCTTAAAATTATCTCCTGTCCAACAACATAAACAGATTCAGTTTTATGGCGTATAAATAGATCTTGTAATACAAAAAATGTGTTCCTCCTCTCTTGTCCTTCTGAGAAGTAATTGTGGCCTTTTCGTTCAGGGTGTAGGTGGTAATATGGAGCATGAGGAAATGTTTCCAGTTACACACATTTAGTTAGACCAGGCCTTGTATAACTAGTCCATGAGGACCAGGTTCAGAGAATCGGAATGGTAGTGGCCCTGATGAAGTGTTGTGTCACCGTTTACTCCCTCAAGCCATTGCTTCCTGGGGATCAGTGCAGTGGAAATGCAGTGGGAATAATGATGCCTGAAGTAAATGTATAACAGCCCCTTTTAACTAAGTGCAAAGTATAACTTCAGGTACATTCAATAGCAGCTGGTTCCTGTGAAGAAGTATGGAGCATGGAGGCAGGTTGGTTGGCTGCAACGCAGCACTTGAGGGTGTAGATGTCCCCAAAAATATCTAGACCTGAATTATAACTGGCCTAGCAGTAGTCTTGGTTGATGGGTGTCAGAGCCGTAGTCCCTCACCTTACAGCAGTGTTTGGACTGCAGTTTTCAGCTGTTCACTTTGCTGTCTTGTCTCTCAAGTATGTTCTTGACGAAGAAGAAAGTTGATCTCTCTGGAGAGTCTGTAACAGGAGCAGGAGTTCTGCAGTGTGCTTGCTCTCCCTTCTTTGGTTACACAGGAACTCCCTTCCTCGCAGGAAGAAGAACCAGCCCGCACTTACCAAGAGGGAAGGAACAGAGTGGTTAGCACTTTTCCTGCCAACCATTTGCTAGCTAGCTCAGCTTCCAATTAATACTTCAGATAGTGCTGGCATTTCCTGCTCTGAATGAGACAGGCAGAGCTGCTTTATTCACTGTTTGGACACAGAGGTAGGGATTTATTAACAGTTTTCTGGTGTAAATACGTTGGTTCCACTAAACTTAGCTTTTTTCCCTTTTTACACTTCTATCACCATATTTCAAAAGTTACACAAAAAGTGGACATGATTTAGTTGTAAGGCAAGGGCGCCTCCGAACCAAAAGATTTATTAGAACCTGCACCCATAATTGGTGTAAATTATAGCTGGAATATATGCCTGCTCATTCTTTCTGACATCTGGGGACTGTATCTTGAATTTATTTTAAATCCTGCCAACCCACCAGGACCAGTGAAAAGATCAATATTTACCTGCTCCAGGGGGACTGGGAACTTACAGTGGCCCTAGAAAAATGTAATAGTGGCCCCATGTCTTAGGCAGGTCCAAATGGACAGAAGGTGAGACAAACACAGGTAGGCAGGGCTAACAATACCACAGTGCAGCACAAAGTACCACCCAAGCAGAACCAAATACCAAAGTGTAGCACAAAATACTTCCTCACCAGAACCAAGTACCCCACAAAATACTGCCCCAGCAGAACCAAATACAACAGTGCAGCACAAAATACTGCCCCGGCAAAACCAAATACATTGTTCAGATTTTTATAGGTCTTGTAAAGGTTTGTTCATATGCTAAGCCAACTAAATACTTTTCGGATGCGGAAAACAAACAACCATATCCTGTCAAAGATGCACTCTGTGTCATAAACAGTATGTGGGCAGTACATCCAGACGTTTAAAGACACTTATCTTAGAGCATTTGACTGATATATCTCAACAAGATAACCGCAGCGTTTACAGGGTGTCAAATCACTTTAGGGATTGCCACGGAGGTAATTTTGCATCTTTTAGAGCAGGGATCAGTAACCTCCGGCACTCCAGCTGTTGTGAAACTACAACTCCCAGCATGCATACTTACTCAGCTTTTCTAAGAAATCCCATAAAAGATAATAGAGCATGCCGGGAGTTGTAGTTAGTTAACAGTTGGAGTGCCGAAGGTTGCTGAGCCCTGTTTTAGAGTATGTGGAATTGAAAGAGTTAGAACTCCCTCTAGGGGTGGAAACATTAAATATTGTTTACTTGAACGTGACTTATTTTGGATTAGTAAGAAGAGAAAATTTCTGCCTCGGCGCAAAACACTGGAGAAGACGATCTTAAATGCAAGAAATCTTCTTGGTTTAATAGAAACAACGCGTTCCGGGGATTTCAAACTCCCCTTCATCAGGTTTCATAATGATACCATTATTTTGAATTAGGACATTAAATATATGTTTTTCCTTCGGGTCCTAATTACTGAAGGGATTTCATGTTCCATTATTGGGTGTACTACACTATCTATACAAATCTGAGACATGTATCTCATTGTAACTGGCTTATGGGCATTTTTGAAAACATAGATGGTCTTTCCTGAGCTTGTTTGCGGGGCAGTGTCTAGGGAATTTTGCCAACAGGGAGAACAATGCAAAAGCCCTCCCCCCCCCCCCCCCATTCACGTTTAAAGTGTCTACAGATCTCAGTTTGTTCACTTTTCTTTTCTTTCCAGTTTGTTTCCAGAAGCTCATGCGCAGACGTCTTCGGCCAGGGGCGCAGCGCCCTCTGTCACATAAAAAGACACCAGTATTAATATATGACACAGGGTAGAGGAGGTATGTTACCGATTTTGCATTAGGGACCAGGGAATTCAGCTGATACCTTTTACTTTGGCTTGTTGTTTCTGCAGTCCACCCCAACCCTCTATAGCAAATAACCTCCTTATATAGATGCCCCTTTTAAAGGGGTTGTCCAGGTTCAGAGCTGAACCTGGACAGCCCTCCATTTTCACCCAGGCAGCCCCCCTGACATGAGCATCGGAGCAGTTCATGCTCCGATGCTCTCCTTTGCCCTGCGCTAAATTGCGCAGGGCAAAGGCATTTTTCTGAGTTCCGGTGACGTACCGGGCTCTCTATGGGGCTAACAGGAACCCCGGTGACGTCACCGGCACTGATGGGCGGGATTTGGCTCTGCCCTAGCCAGTAAAACGGCTAGGGCAGAGCTAAAGCCCGCCCCTCAGAGCCGGTGACGTCACCGAACACACCGCTGGGCGGAAGTTACCGCCCGGTAGTGTGTTATTGAAAACACAAGAGCCCGTGCCCTGCGCGATCTAGCGCAGGGCACTGGAGCGCATCGGAGCATGAGATGCTCCGATGCTAGGCTCAGGGGGGCTGCCGGGGTCAAAATAAGGGTATGTCCGGGTTCAGCTCTGAACCTGGACAACCCCTTTAACACTGCTACCCTGTAGTGTCCGCCAATACGATGCCCAGTGCTGCCCCGTGTGCCTACATTAGTTTACTTTCAAACTGCTGAGAACATGATAAAATAATAAAAGTAGTGAAACTTTTTTGATCCCACCGCTCACTTCTCAATCACTGGCTGCAGTGGTCTCATGTCTCAGTGGAGGGGGACATAGAATTACATAGACCAGGATACGGGAAGTAGTGGAAGGAGTGCGGCAGGGATCAGAGATGGATCACTACTTTTATTATCACATTCAAATCAGTTTTAGAAAATTTATTTTACATGGCTGGATAAACCCTTCTTAACACAGAGACCACATGAGATCCCAAAATTAATGATGCAGACCTCCAGACCAGATCTCAAAATGTATCCAGATTGCAGATAAGCCCCCAAGTCAGCCCTAAATCCGTTCAGACCCCAGAACAACCCCCAAATTCATACAGATCAGCCCACAAATTTATACAGGCCTAAAATTTATTCAGACCCTGTCACCCCTATAACATCCACCTCACTCCTTAGTAAACTAAATGCAGCCCTCAGAGTAGAAAATATATATATATATACAAGTTGCGGTGAACCAAACTTTGCATTACTTGGAACAGTCCAACTTTATACAGTAAGATGGTAAATACAGTCCCTTGCATCAAATGCTTCACAAGCAGGCTTAATTTTAATACTGAATTGAAACCCCCACATTTTTTTCTTTGTAGTATATATTGGAGGCGTGGCGATCTCCAAGCAGTCATGCACACCTGACCAGTTAGTCTGCCCTGGAGGCTGGTTTTAAAGTCAGTATAAAACTGAGTCTGCTTATATAGCACCTACCAGTAGCCATTTGGCTCCAGGAGAAGTATATAGTGGGCTCAGCATGCATGTTGGTACTTGCATCCCTGGATCTGATGAAAGCTGTAATGCCACCAGACGGGGTTAAAAGCAGAGTGTGCTTGGCGTGCATGCTGTACCTGCGCTCCCTGGACTTTGTGTGGCTGTCATGGCCCATAACAGGTAGGAACTAGTGTTAGGGACCACTCATGAAGGCGACCTTGACGTGGTGAGTGGCTTATTACGCTTTGGACAAAATGTACACCAATGCCTTATCCAACATCCAGCATAGAGGCAGGGCAGAGTGCTGGTTGCAAAGTGCGATTGCATTTGTGTTTTTGCATTTGTATCTGTATTTCGCCATAGCAATCTGCACCTGCAAAAGGGTTGTGCGGGCTGAACCCACCACATTAATTTCAATACTGGCAGGTATAATCTTAGCAAGATACTCGGAGGGTAATAATAATACACACACACTCAGATCAGGTTGTACCTTCTCCTCAGATATAGAGTACACTGTTCCTAGAACTCCTGTCTGGTTTTCTATCCCAAGGCCCGGACACCCAAATGCTGGCTTTTATCCTTGGCAAATAATCTTCCTCCCGTATTTATCCTTGCACTATATTTGTAATCCTTCTGCCCTTCAGCTTACTTGCGTCTAGCTGGATACACTGGCTCTGCTTGGGTTGAGGGTACTGCAGGTTTCTCCCAGGAGGCACATCTCTTCTACTGGGGTTGATTCTTCTGAGCTGGACATAAACTCAGGAATACTTCAGGCAGGCTGTAATCCTCCACTAGCCTCCTGGTGGCAACTAGAAACCAGGACTATCTAGCTGCATGTCAATAGGAGGCCCTCAGCTTGTCTTTGGCTGATGCCCTCTCACTTCTGTCTCCACAGACTCCTGACTACAGACTAACTCCTCCCTGTCTGGGCCTGGACATTTATACTAGGGGCTCCCTATCTCCCTCTAGTGTCTAGGATGCTACACTACACCCCAATAGGCCTGCTGTGCATGTAACAGGGGAACAATACATATAAAAACACATAGAAAACACATTTAAATGCATAGTTAAATATAATGCCACTGTCCCTCAGGAGTAGGAGTAACACGTGACCCAATTGACCCTTGTGTAGTGCCCACTCCTACCTAGTGGGACACTTCACTTGTAGCTTACCATGTCTATACCACATGTAGAGGAGGCTATACCCAGATTTGCAGCAATTACCTTCTTTGCCAAAGTCCGCAATGCCTTTCTGTCGGATAAACCTTGTATAGATCTTTTCCCTTCTGAGGGCTGGCACATAAGTTGCTTGTGGGCTGGAGGGAAATGGAATCTCCCTACAGGATCTGCTCCTCGCTGCTCTGAGGTGTTCATTCCTCAGTAGTCAGCCATTAACTCCAGAATGTTCCTCCTAGAGAAGAAAGGTAGAGCCAGCCCTGACTAGCCTCATGGGACCTCCTACTCCCTATACCAGTGTTTCCCAACCAGCGTGCCTCCAGCTGTTGCAAAACTACAACTCCCAGCATGTCAGGACAGCCTTTGGCTGTGCGGGCATGCTGGGAGGTGTTGTTTTTAAACAGCTGGGGGCACACTGGTTGGGAAACACTTCCCTTTAAAACCTTATGGGATTTGAAGTACATGCACATAATACACAATACACAATGATACACAATATACAATGATATTAACACTTTCAATGCTTTGCAGTGTATTTCAGGGACACTGCATGTTTACTAAGCTATCACGCAGGCATGAACTTAAAACGCTTGCGTAGGTTAGACATCTGAAGTCGTTAGCACCTTTTTATGGTGAAGATTTTGTATGGCATTTTATACTTTGGCTAAGACCATGATAGTTAGTCAAAACTAGGGATGAGCGAACTCGAACTGTATAGTTCGGGTTCGTACCGAATTTTGGGGTGTCCGTGACACGGACCCGAACCCGGACATTTTCGTAAAAGTCCGGGTTCGGGTTCGGTGTTCGTCGCTTTCTTGGCGCTTTTGTGACGCTTTCTTGGCGCTTTTTGAAAGGCTGCAAAGCAGCCAATCAACAAGCGTCATACTACTTGCCCCAAGAGGCCATCACAGCCATGCCTACTATTGGCATGGCTGTGATTGGCCAGAGCACCATGTGACCCAGCCTCTATTTAAGCTGGAGTCACATAGCGCCGCCCGTCACTCTGCTCTGATTAGCGTAGGGAGAGGTTGCGGCTGCGACAGTAGGGCGAGATTAGGCAGATTAACTCCTCCAAAGGACTTGATTAACTGATCGATCTGCAGCTGTGGATCATTGAGCTGCTGATCCTCAATTGCTCACTGTTTTTAGGCTGCCCAGACCGTTTGTCAGTCACATTTTTCTGGGGTGATCGGCGGCCATTTTGTGTCTTGTGGTGCGCCAGCACAAGCTGCGACCAAGTGCATTTAACCCTCAATGGTGTGGTTGTTTTTTGGCTAAAGCCTACATCAGGGTGAAGCTGTCACACCAAGTGCATTTAACCAGCAATAGTCTGTTCATTTTTTGGCCATATACAAAATCAGGGGCAAGCTGCGCCTGTCACCAAGTGCATTTAACCCTCAATGGTGTGGTTGTTTTTTGGCTAAAGCCTACATCAGGGTGAAGCTGTCACACCAAGTGCATTTAACCAGCAATAGTCTGTTCATTTTTTGGCCATATACAAAATCAGGGGCAAGCTGCGCCTGTCACCAAGTGCATTTAACCCTCAATGGTGTGGTTGTTTTTTGGCTAAAGCCTACATCAGGGTGAAGCTGTCACACCAAGTGCATTTAACCAGCAATAGTCTGTTCATTTTTTGGCCATATACAAAATCAGGGGCAAGCTGCGCCTGTCACCAAGTGCATTTAACCCTCAATGGTGTGGTTGTTTTTTGGCTAAAGCCTACATCAGGGTGAAGCTGTCACACCAAGTGCATTTAACCAGCAATAGTCTGTTCATTTTTTGGCCATATACAAAATCAGGGGCAAGCTGCGCCTGTCACCAAGTGCATTTAACCCTCAATGGTGTGGTTGTTTTCTGGCTAAAGCCTACATCAGGGTGAAGCTGTCACACCAAGTGCATTTAACCAGCAATAGTCTGTTTATTTTTTGGCCATATACTACATCAGGGGCAAGCTGCGCCCGTCACCAAGTGCATTTAACCCTCAGTAGTGTGGTTGGTCAAGCTGTGACACCAAGTGCATTTAACCAGCAATAGTCTGTTCATTTTTTGGCCATATACTACATCAGGGGCAAGCTGCGCCCGTCACCAAGTGCATTTAACCAGCAATAGTGTGGTTATTTTTTGGCCATATCCCAGTCTAATTCTGTCACTAAATCCATACCGGTCACCCAGCGCCTAAATACTAGGCCTCAAATTTATATCCCGCTAAATCTCTCGTTACCGCTGTCCTGTTGTAGCTGGGAAAGTTATTTAGTGTCCGTCAAAGCACATTTTTTGTTCTGGGTTGAAGTACAATTCCCAATTTAGCAATTTCATAATTTAGTGGTTTCTGCTATATCAGAGCTATTTGAAATCTATCCCTAAAAGGGTATATAATATTCAAGGTGCACATTGGGTCATTCAGAATAACTTCACACACACCCGCTACTGTGTATTTTCAAGTCTAATTCTGTCACTAAACCCATACCTGTCACCCAGCGCCTAAATACTAGGCCTCAAATTTATATCCTGCTAAATCTCTCGTTACCGCTGTCCTGTTGTAGCTGGGAAAGTTATTTAGTGTCCGTCAAAGCACATTTTTTGTTCTGGGTTGAAGTACAATTCCCAATTTAGCAATTTCATAATTTAGTGGTTTCTGCTATATCAGAGCTATTTGAAATCTATCCCTAAAAGGGTATATAATATTCAAGGTGCACATTGGGTCATTCAGAATAACTTCACACACACCCGCTACTGTGTATTTTCAAGTCTAATTCTGTCACTAAACCCATACCTGTCACCCAGCGCCTAAATACTAGGCCTCAAATTTATATCCTGCTAAATCTCGCGTTACCGCTGTCCTGTTGTAGCTGGGAAAGTTATTTAGTGTCCGTCAAAGCACATTTTTTGTTCTGGCTTGAAATACAATTCCCAATTTAGCAATTTCATAATTTAGTGGTTTCTGCTATATCAGAGCTATTTGAAATCTATCCCTAAAAGGGTAGATCATATTGAAGGTGCACATAGGGTCATTCAGAATAACTTCACACACACCCGCTACTGTGTATTTCCAAGTCTAATTCTGTCACTAAACCCATACCTGTCACCCAGCGCCTAAATACTAGGCCTCAAATTTATATCCCGCTAAATCTCTCGTTACCGCTGTCCTGTTGTAGCTGGGAAAGTTATTTAGTGTCCGTCAAAGCACATTTTTTGTTCTGGGTTGAAGTACAATTCCCAATTTAGCAATTTCATAATTTAGTGGTTTCTGCTATATCAGAGCTATTTGAAATCTATCCCTAAAAGGGTATATAATATTCAAGGTGCACATTGGGTCATTCAGAATAACTTCACACACACCCGCTACTGTGTATTTTCAAGTCTAATTCTGTCACTAAACCCATACCTGTCACCCAGCGCCTAAATACTAGGCCTCAAATTTATATCCTGCTAAATCTCTCGTTACCGCTGTCCTGTTGTAGCTGGGAAAGTTATTTAGTGTCCGTCAAAGCACATTTTTTGTTCTGGGTTGAAGTACAATTCCCAATTTAGCAATTTCATAATTTAGTGGTTTCTGCTATATCAGAGCTATTTGAAATCTATCCCTAAAAGGGTATATAATATTCAAGGTGCACATTGGGTCATTCAGAATAACTTCACACACACCCGCTACTGTGTATTTTCAAGTCTAATTCTGTCACTAAACCCATACCTGTCACCCAGCGCCTAAATACTAGGCCTCAAATTTATATCCTGCTAAATCTCTCGTTACCGCTGTCCTGTTGTAGCTGGGAAAGTTATTTAGTGTCCGTCAAAGCACATTTTTTGTTCTGGGTTGAAATACAATTCCCAATTTAGCAATTTCATAATTTAGTGGTTTCTGCTATATCAGAGCTATTTGAAATCTATCCCTAAAAGGGTAGATCATATTGAAGGTGCACATAGGGTCATTCAGAATAACTTCACACACACCCGCTACTGTGTATTTCCAAGTCTAATTCTGTCACTAAACCCATACCTGTCACCCAGCGCCTAAATACTAGGCCTCAAATTTATATCCCGCTAAATCTCTCGTTACCGCTGTCCTGTTGTAGCTGGGAAAGTTATTTAGTGTCCGTCAAAGCACATTTTTTGTTCTGGGTTGAAGTACAATTCCCAATTTAGCAATTTCATAATTTAGTGGTTTCTGCTATATCAGAGCTATTTGAAATCTATCCCTAAAAGGGTATATAATATTCAAGGTGCACATTGGGTCATTCAGAATAACTTCACACACACCCGCTACTGTGTATTTTCAAGTCTAATTCTGTCACTAAACCCATACCTGTCACCCAGCGCCTAAATACTAGGCCTCAAATTTATATCCTGCTAAATCTCTCGTTACCGCTGTCCTGTTGTAGCTGGGAAAGTTATTTAGTGTCCGTCAAAGCACATTTTTTGTTCTGGGTTGAAGTACAATTCCCAATTTAGCAATTTCATAATTTAGTGGTTTCTGCTATATCAGAGCTATTTGAAATCTATCCCTAAAAGGGTATATAATATTCAAGGTGCACATTGGGTCATTCAGAATAACTTCACACACACCCGCTACTGTGTATTTTCAAGTCTAATTCTGTCACTAAACCCATACCTGTCACCCAGCGCCTAAATACTAGGCCTCAAATTTATATCCTGCTAAATCTCTCGTTACCGCTGTCCTGTTGTAGCTGGGAAAGTTATTTAGTGTCCGTCAAAGCACATTTTTTGTTCTGGGTTGAAATACAATTCCCAATTTAGCAATTTCATAATTTAGTGGTTTCTGCTATATCAGAGCTATTTGAAATCTATCCCTAAAAGGGTAGATCATATTGAAGGTGCACATAGGGTCATTCAGAATAACTTCACACACACCCGCTACTGTGTATTTCCAAGTCTAATTCTGTCACTAAACCCATACCTGTCACCCAGCGCCTAAATACTAGGCCTCAAATTTATATCCCGCTAAATCTCTCGTTACCGCTGTCCTGTTGTAGCTGGGAAAGTTATTTAGTGTCCGTCAAAGCACATTTTTTGTTCTGGGTTGAAGTACAATTCCCAATTTAGCAATTTCATAATTTAGTGGTTTCTGCTATATCAGAGCTATTTGAAATCTATCCCTAAAAGGGTATATAATATTCAAGGTGCACATTGGGTCATTCAGAATAACTTCACACACACCCGCTACTGTGTATTTTCAAGTCTAATTCTGTCACTAAACCCATACCTGTCACCCAGCGCCTAAATACTAGGCCTCAAATTTATATCCTGCTAAATCTCTCGTTACCGCTGTCCTGTTGTAGCTGGGAAAGTTATTTAGTGTCCGTCAAAGCACATTTTTTGTTCTGGGTTGAAGTACAATTCCCAATTTAGCAATTTCATAATTTAGTGGTTTCTGCTATATCAGAGCTATTTGAAATCTATCCCTAAAAGGGTATATAATATTCAAGGTGCACATTGGGTCATTCAGAATAACTTCACACACACCCGCTACTGTGTATTTTCAAGTCTAATTCTGTCACTAAACCCATACCTGTCACCCAGCGCCTAAATACTAGGCCTCAAATTTATATCCTGCTAAATCTCTCGTTACCGCTGTCCTGTTGTAGCTGGGAAAGTTATTTAGTGTCCGTCAAAGCACATTTTTTCTTCTGGGTTGAAATACAATTCCCAATTTAGCAATTTCATAATTTAGTGGTTTCTGCTATATCAGAGCTATTTGAAATCTATCCCTAAAAGGGTAGATCATATTGAAGGTGCACATAGGGTCATTCAGAATAACTTCACACACACCCGCTACTGTGTATTTCCAAGTCTAATTCTGTCACTAAACCCATACCTGTCACCCAGCGCCTAAATACTAGGCCTCAAATTTATATCCCGCTAAATCTCTCGTTACCGCTGTCCTGTTGTAGCTGGGAAAGTTATTTAGTGTCCGTCAAAGCACATTTTTTGTTCTGGGTTGAAGTACAATTCCCAATTTAGCAATTTCATAATTTAGTGGTTTCTGCTATATCAGAGCTATTTGAAATCTATCCCTAAAAGGGTATATAATATTCAAGGTGCACATTGGGTCATTCAGAATAACTTCACACACACCCGCTACTGTGTATTTCCAAGTCTAATTCTGTCACTAAACCCATACCTGTCACCCAGCGCCTAAATACTAGGCCTCAAATTTATATCCTGCTAAATCTCTCGTTACCGCTGTACTGTTGTTGCTTGGAAAGATATTTAGTGTCCGTCAAAGCACATTTTTTGTTCTGGGTTGAAGTACAATTCCCAATTTAGCAATTTCATAATTTAGTGGTTTCTGCTATATCAGAGCTATTTGAAATCTATCCCTAAAAGGGTATATAATATTCAAGGTGCACATTGGGTCATTCAGAATAACTTCACACACACCCGCTACTGTGTATTTTCAAGTCTAATTCTGTCACTAAACCCATACCTGTCACCCAGCGCCTAAATACTAGGCCTCAAATTTATATCCTGCTAAATCTCTCGTTACCGCTGTACTGTTGTTGCTGGGCAAGATATTTAGTGTCCGTCAAAGCACATTTTTTGTTCTGGGTTGAAATACAATTCCCAATTTAGCAATTTCATAATTTAGTGGTTCCTGCTATATCAGAGCTATTTGAAATCTATCCCAAAAAGGGTATATAATATTCAAGGTGCACATAGGGTCATTCAGAATAACTTCACACACACGCTTCTGTGCATTTCCAAGTCTAATTCTGTCACTAAATCCATACCGGTCACCCAGCGCCTAAATACTAGGCCTCAAATTTATATCCCGCTGAATTTGAATACAATACATTGGGCCAAATAATATATTTGTTGTTGTGGTGAACCATAACAATGAGAAAAACATCTAGTAAGGGACGCGGACGTGGACATGGTCGTGGTGGTGTTAGTGGACCCTCTGGTGCTGGGAGAGGACGTGGCCGTTCTGCCACATCCACACGTCCTAGTGTACCAACTACCTCAGGTCCCAGTAGCCGCCAGAATTTACAGCGATATATGGTGGGGCCCAATGCCGTTCTAAGGATGGTAAGGCCTGAGCAGGTACAGGCATTAGTCAATTGGGTGGCCGACAGTGGATCCAGCACGTTCACATTATCTCCCACCCAGTCTTCTGCAGAAAGCGCACAGATGGCGCCTGAAAACCAACCCCATCAGTCTGTCACATCACCCCCATGCATACCAGGGAAACTGTCTCAGCCTCAAGTTATGCAGCAGTCTCTTATGCTGTTTGAAGACTCCGCTGGCAGGGTTTCCCAAGGGCATCCACCTAGCCCTTCCCCAGCGGTGAAAGACATAGAATGCACTGACGCACAACCACTTATGTTTCCTGATGATGAGGACATGGGAATACCACCTCAGCATGTCTCTGATGATGACGAAACACAGGTGCCAACTGCTGCGTCTTTCTGCAGTGTGCAGACTGAACAGGAGGTCAGGGATCAAGACTGGGTGGAAGACGATGCAGGGGACGATGAGGTCCTAGACCCCACATGGAATGAAGGTCGTGCCACTGACTTTCACAGTTCGGAGGAAGAGGCAGTGGTGAGACCGAGCCAACAGCGTAGCAAAAGAGGGAGCAGTGGGCAAAAGCAGAACACCCGCCGCCAAGAGACTCCGCCTGCTACTGACCGCCGCCATCTGGGACCGAGCACCCCAAAGGCAGCTTCAAGGAGTTCCCTGGCATGGCACTTCTTCAAACAATGTGCTGACGACAAGACCCGAGTGGTTTGCACGCTGTGCCATCAGAGCCTGAAGCGAGGCATTAACGTTCTGAACCTGAGCACAACCTGCATGACCAGGCACCTGCATGCAAAGCATGAACTGCAGTGGAGTAAACACCTTAAAACCAAGGAAGTCACTCAGGCTCCCCCTGCTACCTCTTCTGCTGCTGCCGCCTCGGCCTATTCTGCTGCTGCCGCCTCGGCCTCTTCCTCCGCCTCTGGAGGAACGTTGGCACCTGCCGCCCAGCAAACAGGGGATGTACCACCAACACCACCACCACCACCTCCGTCACCAAGCGTCTCAACCATGTCACACGCCAGCGTTCAGCTCTCCATCTCACAAACATTTGATAGAAAGCGTAAATTCCCACCTAGCCACCCTCGATCCCTGGCCCTGAATGCCAGCATTTCTAAACTACTGGCCTATGAAATGCTGTCATTTAGGCTGGTGGACACAGACAGCTTCAAACAGCTCATGTCGCTTGCTGTCCCACAGTATGTTGTTCCCAGCCGGCACTACTTCTCCAAGAGAGCCGTGCCTTCCCTGCACAACCAAGTATCCGATAAAATCAAGTGTGCACTGCGCAACGCCATCTGTAGCAAGGTCCACCTAACCACAGATACGTGGACCAGTAAGCACGGCCAGGGACGCTATATCTCCCTAACTGCACACTGGGTAAATGTAGTGGCAGCTGGGCCCCAGGCGGAGAGCTGTTTGGCGCACGTCCTTCCGCCGCCAAGGATCGCAGGGCAACATTCTTTGCCTCCTGTTGCCACCTCCTCCTTCTCGGCTTCCTCCTCCTCTTCTTCCACCTGCTCATCCAGTCAGCCACACACCTTCACCACCAACTTCAGCACAGCCCGGGGTAAACGTCAGCAGGCCATTCTGAAACTCATATGTTTGGGGGACAGGCCCCACACCGCACAGGAGTTGTGGCGGGGTATTGAACAACAGACCGACGAGTGGTTGCTGCCGGTGAGCCTCAAGCCCGGCCTGGTGGTGTGTGATAATGGGCGAAATCTCGTTGCAGCTCTGGGACTAGCCAATTTGACGCACATCCCTTGCTTGGCGCATGTGCTGAATTTGGTGGTGCAGAAGTTCATTCACAACTACCCCGACATGTCAGAGCTGCTGCATAAAGTGCGGGCCGTCTGTTCGCGCTTCCGGCGTTCACATCCTGCCGCTGCTCGCCTGTCTGCGCTACAGCGTAACTTCGGCCTTCCCACTCACCGCCTCATATGCGACGTGCCCACCAGGTGGAACTCCACCTTGCACATGCTGGACAGACTGTGCGAGCAGCAGCAGGCCATAGTGGAGTTTCAGCTGCAGCACGCACGGGTCAGTCGCACTACAGAACAGCACCACTTCACCACCAATGACTGGGCCTCCATGCGAGACCTGTGTGCCCTGTTGCGCTGTTTCGAGTACTCCACCAACATGGCCAGTGGCGATGACACCGTTATCAGCGTTACAATACCACTTCTATGTCTCCTTGAGAAAACACTTAGGGCGATGATGGAAGAGGAGGTGGCCCAGGAGGAGGAGGAGGAGGAGGAGGAAGAGGGGTCATTTTTAGCACTTTCAGGCCAGTCTCTTCGAAGTGACTCAGAGGGAGGTTTTTGGCAACAGCAGAGGCCAGGTACAAATGTGGCCAGCCAGGGCCCACTACTGGAGGACGAGGAGGACGAGGATGAGGAGGAGGTGGAGGAGGATGAGGATGAAGCATGGTCACAGCGGGGTGGCACCCAACGCAGCTCGGGTCCATCACTGGTGCGTGGCTGGGGGGAAAGGCAGGACGATGACGATACGCCTCCCACAGAGGACAGCTTGTCCTTACCCCTGGGCAGCCTGGCACACATGAGCGACTACATGCTGCAGTGCCTGCGCAACGACAGCAGAGTTGCCCACATTTTAACCTGTGCGGACTACTGGGTTGCCACCCTGCTGGATCCACGCTACAAAGACAATGTGCCCACCTTACTTCCTGCACTGGAGCGTGATAGGAAGATGCGCGAGTACAAGCGCACGTTGGTAGACGCGCTACTGAGAGCATTCCCAAATGTCACAGGGGAACAAGTGGAAGCCCAAGGCCAAGGCAGAGGAGGAGCAAGAGGTCGCCAAGGCAGCTGTGTCACGGCCAGCTCCTCTGAGGGCAGGGTTAGCATGGCAGAGATGTGGAAAACTTTTGTCAACACGCCACAGCTAACTGCACCACCACCTGATACGCAACGTGTTAGCAGGAGGCAACATTTCACTAACATGGTGGAACAGTACGTGTGCACACCCCTCCACGTACTGACTGATGGTTCGGCCCCATTCAACTTCTGGGTCTCTAAATTGTCCACGTGGCCAGAGCTAGCCTTTTATGCCTTGGAGGTGCTGGCCTGCCCGGCAGCCAGCGTTTTGTCTGAACGTGTATTCAGCACGGCAGGGGGCGTCATTACAGACAAACGCAGCCGCCTGTCTACAGCCAATGTGGACAAGCTGACGTTCATAAAAATGAACCAGGCATGGATCCCACAGGACCTGTCCGTCCCTTGTCCAGATTAGACATTAACTACCTCCCCATAACCATATATTATTGGACTCCAGGGCACTTCCTCATTCAATCCTATTTTTATTTTCATTTTACCATTATATTGCAAGGCTACCCAAAGTTGAATGAACCTCTCCTCTGCCTGTGTGCTAGGCCTAAATATATGCCAATGGATTGTTGCAGTGGTGGCTGACGTGAAGCCTCATTCTCTGCTATGACATGCAGACTGATTCTCTGGTGACATGAAGCCAGATTGTCTGTTACGGGACCTCTCTCCTCTGCCTGGGTGCTGGGCCTAAATTTATGAAAATGGACTCTTACAGTGGTGGGTGACGTGAAGCCTGATTCTCTGCTATGACATGAAGACTGATTCTCTGCTGACATGAAGCCAGATCCTCTGTTACGGGACCTCTCTCCTCTGCCTGGGTGCTGGGCCTAAATATCTGACAATGGACTGTTGCATTGGTGGCTGACGTGAAGCCTGATTCTCTGCTATGATATGAAGACTGATTCTCTGCTGACATGAAGCCAGATTGTCTGTTACGGGACCTCTCTCCTCTGCCTGTGTGCTAGGCCTAAATATATGCCAATGGATTGTTGCAGTGGTGGCTGACGTGAAGCCTGATTCTCTGCTATGACATGCAGACTGATTCTCTGGTGACATGAAGCCAGATCCTCTGTTACGGGACCTCTCTCCTCTGCCTGGGTGCTGGGCCTAAATTTATGAAAATGGACTGTTGCAGTGGTGGGTGACGTGAAGCCTGATTCTCTGCTATGACATGCAGACTGATTCTCTGGTGACATGAAGCCAGATCCTCTGTTACGGGACCTCTCTCCTCTGCCTGGGTGCTGGGCCTAAATTTATGAAAATGGACTGTTGCAGTGGTGGGTGACGTGAAGCCTCATTCTCTGCTATGACATGCAGACTGATTCTCTGCTGACATGAAGCCAGATCGTCTGTTACGGGACCTCTCTCCTCTGCCTGGGTGCTGGGCCTAAATTTATGAAAATGGACTCTTACAGTGGTGGGTGACGTGAAGCCTGATTCTCTGCTATGACATGAAGACTGATTCTCTGCTGACATGAAGCCAGATCCTCTGTTACGGGACCTCTCTCCTCTGCCTGGGTGCTGGGCCTAAATATCTGACAATGGACTGTTGCATTGGTGGCTGACGTGAAGCCTGATTCTCTGCTATGATATGAAGACTGATTCTCTGCTGACATGAAGCCAGATTGTCTGTTACGGGACCTCTCTCCTCTGCCTGTGTGCTAGGCCTAAATATATGCCAATGGATTGTTGCAGTGGTGGCTGACGTGAAGCCTGATTCTCTGCTATGACATGCAGACTGATTCTCTGGTGACATGAAGCCAGATCCTCTGTTACGGGACCTCTCTCCTCTGCCTGGGTGCTGGGCCTAAATTTATGAAAATGGACTGTTGCAGTGGTGGGTGACGTGAAGCCTGATTCTCTGCTATGACATGCAGACTGATTCTCTGGTGACATGAAGCCAGATCCTCTGTTACGGGACCTCTCTCCTCTGCCTGGGTGCTGGGCCTAAATATCTGACAATGGACTGTTGCATTGGTGGCTGACGTGAAGCCTGATTCTCTGCTATGACATGCAGACTAATTCTCTGCTGACATGAAGCCAGATTGTCTGTTACGGGACCTCTCTCCTCTGCCTGGGTGCTGGGCCTAAATTTATGAAAATGGACTGTTGCAGTGGTGGGTGACGTGAAGCCTGATTCTCTGCTATGACATGAAGACTGATTCTCTCCTGACATGAAGCCAGATTGTCTGTTACGGGACCTCTCTCCTCTGCCTGGGTGCTGGGCCTAAATTTATGAAAATGGACTGTTACAGTGGTGGGTGACGTGAAGCCTGATTCTCTGCTATGATATGAAGACTGATTCTCTGCTGACATGAAGCCAGATTGTCTGTTACGGGACCTCTCTCCTCTGCCTGGGTGCTGGGCCTAAATTTATGAAAATGGACTCTTACAGTGGTGGGTGACGTGAAGCCTGATTCTCTGCTATGACATGAAGACTGATTCTCTGCTGACATGAAGCCAGATTGTCTGTTACGGGACCTCTCTCCTCTGCCTGGGTGCCGGGGCCTAAATATCTGAGAATGGACTGTTCCAGTGGTGGGTGACGGGAAGCCAGATTCTCTGCTATGGAACCTCTCTCCAATTGATTTTGGTTAATTTTTATTTATTTAATTTTTATTTTAATTAATTTCCCTATCCACATTTGTTTGCAGGGGATTTACCTACATGTTGCTGCCTTTTGCAGCCCTCTAGCCCTTTCCTGGGCTGTTTTACAGCCGTTTTAGTGCCGAAAAGTTCGGGTCCCCATTGACTTCAATGGGGTTCGGGTTCGGGACGAAGTTCGGATCGGGTTCGGATCCCGAACCCGAACATTTCCGGGATGTTCGGCCGAACTTCTCGAACCCGAACATCCAGGTGTTCGCTCAACTCTAGTCAAAACACATACAGGTGAAACTCATAGCCTCAAAAATGCCTAAAAAATGAGACTTTGGGGTTTTCATAAGCTGTAAGCCTCATCCAAATTATAACAAATAAAGGCTTGAAATATCTCGCTTTGCCTGTAATGAGTCTCATCTATTAGTTTCACCTTTTAAGATGCATTACTGAAATAAATGAACTTTGCATGATATTCTAATTTTTCGAGTTTCACCTGTAAGTGGTTTCCATTACGAATGTGTTACTTTTATATGAAGATATGAAATAAACAGTTTGACTATCTGCGCTGGATTTTTTATTATATGTATTGGATTTGTTCAAGCTTTAGCTCGCTGTGGATTCGTGCTGTGGACTAGAACAATTCATCCTTTGTGAGTGTGCTGGTTTTTCTCCATCACACTAGTTTACATTGACATTTTCTTCATGCAACTTTACAAATTATTGGATTCTTATCAAACAGTTTGAGCACATCTTCCGTTTTTTTATAAGGCTAACATAACATTTACAGAGAGTGCTGACAGAGGGGATTGTGCAGTGCACGTTCGGTATTTGGAGACACAAGTAGTACTCAACAAACTCAATTGGAAATGTTGGATGTAACGCATAAGTTAGAGAACTGAATGATGGATGAGGCACATAGCTGGTGGCAGTGTCGGACTGAGGTGCCTAGGGTCCACCAGTAAAATTCATTCTGGGGGCCCTCTGTACAGCTATATGCAAATACCACCTGTTTACACTGCAGCAAGCAGCAGCAACATGCTCAAGATGATTAAATATAGGTGTCCCTGCAGCAATTTCTAGAAGGCAGGCCATTGAGAAAAAGGATGCTGGCTGGACTGTCTCTGGTCCTAGAAGTCATCTCATAATCATCTATAATAATAAACAGCTTTTCTATAAGTAATGCTAGTGTGCCTCTTGTGGAAGAAGGGGGACTAGGGGCCTACTTTGCTCAGGGCCCACCCGGGGCCGGGATTCACCTATTCCCCTGTAGGCCAGTCCCAGCCTGAAAGGTGGGATATTACCACTTTAAGATGGTCCCTCGTGGTCTTGGTATTAAAAAGATACCTACCACAAAGTCCACAAAATATAATAAGATTTTGTTGCTGCCTGGAATGTTATCCTCAGTGATTGTTCCAATGAATGTAGTTAATTACTGAATATGAGCAGTCTAACCTGGAGAGTTTGCTGCAGAAAATTAAATCAACATGTGTGGAGTTGGAACAGTATTAGCGTATCTCCGCATACTGTACAACAAATCAAAAGAAAAAGTTACAGTATTAGAGAATCACATTACCCAGAAAAACAAAAAAATCTAATTTGATTGTGATATTTAATTATAAACACAATCAAGTGTATGAGTAGGGTAGAAGGTGGCATGCACCACGTACTCCTAAATTGATACTTAACCCCTTTTAGGACACAGCCTTATTTCACCTTAAGGACCAAGCCATTTTTTGCAAATCTGACCAGTGTCACTTTAAGTGGTAATAACTTTAAAATACTTTGACTTATCCAGGCCATTCTGAGATTGTTGTTTTTTCCGTCACATATTGTACTTCATGACACTGGTAAAATGAAGTCAAAAAAATTATATTATAAAAAAAAATACAAAATTTACCCCAAATTTGTAAAAAATAGCAAATTTCCAAGTTTTAATTTATCTACTTCTATAATATATAGTAATACCTCCAAAAATAGTTATTACTTTACATTCCCCATATGTTTACTTCATGTTTGGATCATTTTGGGAATGATATTTTATTTTTTGGGGATGTTACAAGGCTTAGAAGTTTAGAAGCAAATCTTGAAATATTTCCGAAATTTTCAAAACCCAATTTTTAGAGACCAGTTCAGGTCTGAAGTCACTTTGCGAGGCTTACATAATAGAAACCACCCCAAAATGACCCTATTCTAGAAACCACACCCCTCAAGGTATTCAAAACTGATTTTACAAACTTTGTTAACCCTTTAGGTGTTCCACAAGAATTAATGGAAAATAGAGATACAATTTCAAAATTTCACTTTTTTGGCAGATTTTACATTTTAATAATTTTTTTCCAGTTACAAAGCAAGGGTTAACAGCCAAACAAAACTCAATATTTATGGCTCTGATTCTGTAGTTTACAGAAACACCCCATCTGTGGTCATAAACCGCTGTACAGGCACACGGCAGGGGGCAGAAGGAAAGAAATGCCATACGGTTTTTGGAAGGCAGATTTTGCTGGACTGTTTTTTTTTACACCATGTCCCATTTGAAGCCCCCTTGATGCACCCCTAGAGTAGAAACTCCATAAAAGTGACCCCATCTAAGAAACTACACCCCTCAAGGTATTCAAAACAGATTTTACAAACGTTGTTAACCCTTTAGGTGTTCCACAAGAGTTAATGGCAAATGGAGATGAAATTTCAGAATTTAAATTTTCTTGCAAATTTTCCATTTTAATCAATTATTTCCAGTTACAAAGCAATGGTTAACAGCCAAACAAAACTCTATATTTATGGCCCTGATTCTGTAGTTTACAGAAACACCCCATATGTGGTACTAGTTTAGGGTACATATGATTTTTGGTTGCTCTATATTACATTTTTTGTGAGGCAAGGTAACAAGAAATAGCTGTTTTGGCACCGTTTTTATTTTTGTTATTTACAACATTTATCTGACAGGTTAGATCATGTGGTATTTTTATAGACCAGGTTGTCACGGACGCGGCGATACCTAATATGTATACTTTTTTTCTATTTATGTAAGTTTTACTCAATGATTTCTTTTTTTAAACAAAAAAAAACATGTTTTAGTGTTTACATAGTCTGAGCCATTATTTTTTGGGTGATTACCTTGGGTAGGGTATGATTTTTGTGGGATGAGATGACGGTTTTATTGGCACTATTTTGGGGTGCGTGTGACTTTCTGATCGCTTGCTATAACACTTTTTGTGATGTAAGGTGACCCCCCAAAATTTTTTACACCGTTTTTATTTTAATTTTTTACGGTATTCATCTGAGGGGTTAGGTCATGTGATATTTTTATAGAACAAGTTATTACGGACGCTGCAATACCTAATATGTATACTTTTTTTTATTGATGTAAGTTTTACACAATGATTTCATTTTTGAAGCAAAAAAAATCATGTTTTAGTGTTTCCATAGTCTTAGAGCCATAGTTTTTTCAGTTTTTGGGCGATTATCTTGGGTAGGGTATGATTTTTGCGGGATGAGATGACGGTTTTATTGGCACTATTTTGGGGTGCGTGTGACTTTTTGATCCACCACTGGATTGTGCGCTACCAACCAGGGAAGGCCCAGCACTACCGGAGTGGGAAGCCCCTCCAGAACATAACATGAAAGCATCTCGTTATGGTGGTCCCCTACCCGAAGGTGTAAATTATGAACAATGTGGGTGAGGTTTCTCTGAGACAGAGGAGCAGAATCAATAGCGAATATGGGAATAGGTCTCTGTAGCGTACAGAGAGACAAACCCATAGTGCGGGCAAAATGGGCATCTATCAAATTTACCCCTGCTCCACTGTCTAGAAAGAAAGAAATAGTCTCCGTCTTAACACCAAAAACAATAACCGCTGGCAACACAAATTGCGATGTACGTATGGAGGAAACATATACCCCCCGGCTGACATCCTCCACACAGCCTGGGGTTCCCCCACCTGCTGTTCTTCATTACCAGAGGAGTAAGGGCGCAGTTTAAAATATAATTTACAGGCCTCACGGAATGCCAAAAACTTGTCCCTTCCCCCAGAAAATCTGTCAGGGAGGGGAACCTTGGGTTCCGCAACAACCTGGTTACCAGTAGCAACCGCGGGGCTTGCGGTCAGTTGTAATTGCTGCTGTTGCTGGAGGACCGATGCCTTCAATCCTGCCACCTCCAAAGACAGGCCATGAAATTGCTTGGACAGAGCAGCAATTGGATCCATACTGGATTCTAAGTAGGTAAAAAAAAATATATATTTTTTACCTACACAAAATAAGGGCCAGATATAATGTAATGACCGGCGTCACGCACCGGGAAGGAAAAGGGAAAGCCCTGCCCAAGGGAGAGGGAAAGGTGGTGACCCCTGACTCACCTTGCGGCTGGCACCTTACTGCCCTGACGTCCCTAGACGGGTTCCTCACCCGTGCGGCGATCACGCGCCTAAACCCTGGCTTTCCCTAAAATGAGCCCTAGATAGTGAACGGGCCGGTGGGATCGCTAGTCCGCACCACTGACACTAAGAGGAAAAACACCAGGGAGAGGACAGACAATACAGACAAACACATAAACCCAGGTGGGCGACCACAGCGGTCCAACAGGGATCCGGAGGGAAACGTTCTGGAACAGCAACCAGGGAACGCAGCAACACAGCTCCAGTGGGTCAGTATAGAAGTCCAGGCAGGAAGCTCTATATCCGGCAACCAGAGAAGTGGGAGAGGGGAATATAAGGAGGTTGGGAGTGCTGGACAAGGAACAGCTGAGGAGAAGGAGCTACGGATCCCTGAGTGAGCCAAAAAGGGTTGCAAAGCAAACCCAGAAAGCTACCATAAGGAAACAGCCCTATCTTACTACATAGAGCGCGGAGCCAACCGCTGCGACTTCCTGACCCCGGGTATAACGGAGTCAGGCGTGGTTCTTGACACCCTCGTGACACAAGCCCTTATTACTTGAATAACATAATTAATCCAGTCATTGTGCCTCTGCATGCAACACAGGCATAATTTCATCTTCATGGATGACTCATCTTATCAAGGCTGCATCATTGAGGAATATAAATGTAGTATAGTCCGAGCACTCACATACGGGCATATGGAATGAAAACCGTTAATAAAACATTTAATAAACATCTAAATGCAATACAATAAAAACATCAGAATGCAAATAAAACTGAAAATAAAGATGGAAATATAAATATCCGGATAATAACACTTGAGTTTGGGGGGGGGGGGGAGAGGGCTCAGTTGGAGATAAACTACTTAAAGTGCTTGTGCTTGAAAGCCTATTTCTTAAAGGAGTAAAACGTCCTGAAGACGATGGATAAAGTCAATATAACTTCAAACAGGCTGATGCATATAGAACAAATAGATTCTGATAAAACCTGCCAGTCAAGGGGACCCACAGCAATAGTTAAATCCAAACATAGTTTGGTAAATGTGGTGTGGTAATAATAACCCGCACGTCGAAGCGTCCCACGGCTGTGCGAGACCACGACCACTTGTTACCTGTCCCGAGGTCTTCAGATGGAAATACTGTCCTCCCAGTAAGCAAGTAGTACGTCCTGCTGTTACTGGCCCAAACAAAAGCCACACCAAACAAAGGTAGATAATGCTGGCTTGTCACGTGATGTGTCGGCAGGAAGTGCTGGCTGGTCATATGACGTATCACGTGATCACGGTGAACCTGATATCCTCAACCGAGTATAAAGGAAACAAATCCAATAAATAGCACAAAGTTCTGATTTATCGAGGGAATCTTTAAACTGACATGTCAGGATGGGTCTTCATAAAACCAAATGTATTTTGGGGTATACAACTGCCCCCTTCCTCAGTGGTGACCCAATGGTGAACTTTCCCTGTTTATATAGCCAATCTCAGTCACACCTAAAACGTGGATACAGCCTGGAACGGAATACACTAGAATGGAGTACTAAAATAAAGTAAAAAATAAAATAAACAACAATAAAAGTTAAAGGTAACTGCATACACATTAAAAAACACAGCAGTTATGATTAAACAGTCAAAAGAGACCAGAAAAAAACAAAAACGCAGGTGCAGTTTTGATGTGCTTTTTTTAGGTGAAGATGCATTTTTTGGTGTAGACTGCTGTTTTAATATAATAACTAGATTCTATAAAGTATTTGGGCCTAACGATTAACGTGACCCAGAAAAAAAGAGTGGAATCTTGTGAGAATCGTGTAAAACATATAAACATATGAACAAACTGGACGAGCTTAGGAGGAAATGGAGATGGATGGAGGCCCTCCGACGAGGGAGGACCAGTGTTGAGGAAGAGAGAGGAGCGACATATGCTCACTCAGAAGCCTAGGCCTTAGTCCCAGAGAATCACTATCTCTGAGATATTTGTATCAAGAAAACCATCTCTACTTCACAGTATTCCAGAGAGAAAAGGAAGAACTACAAGGTGCAGAATCCTCATGGTCAGGGATTGGAGTCAGTCAATAAGGTATTTGCTGTATAAGGCTGATAGAGACTTTACTGCAGTGAGAGGAACATTGGCCCCCTGTACCCCTCAAGCCTGGGAATAACAGACAAATTTTAAAAGGACCTTATTGCCAGCCTTATATTCTGCAAAGAGAGACTTTGGAAAGAAAGAGAGAAGGAGTACTACAACTCTCATCAATGCTCATATCCATACATTGTATGCAGGGAAGATTTTCTCTGTAAATTGTTTGGAACAGTTTTTTTTTATATAGTTGGAGGTACTACAACTCCTATTCTGGACTTTAGTAAACAGACACTTGTCTATTTTCTATAACTGGCCTTGGTTAATGACTAGTGTTGAGCGCGAATATTCGAATTGCAAATTTTTTCTCGAATATCGCAATTTCGAGATTTCGCGAATATTTAGAATATAGTTCTATATATTCTCAAAATCGAATATTCGTTTTTTTTTTGTTTTTTTTATTGTTATATATTTTTCTTTCCCACTTCCCTAAAGTTGTTCTTACCTGTCCTTTGGATTCCTGGCTGCTCCAGTCAGTGCCCGTTGCCGCTTCTGCTGACTTCCGTGCTCATGGAGCGTCCCCATCACCATGGGAATGTCTCCATATACTAGAATGTACTGTCGGATTTGCCCTAAAGGAAGAAAGGATGTGCCCTATTGTCACTGCCGAGTCCTAGGGAGCAAAAGTGTGAGGACTGCCACTGTGATTTGCCACTACCACTCCATCCTCTGCTCTGCTCCTCCTGGGCTGTTGCACATCAACTATGCATTGAATGAGGCTGTGTAGTTCTGGAACTTATTTCTGATTTTGTAGCTATTACAGCTGATAGGTGGTGCGCGATATGAAGCACCCCCGTTGATCTGACATTGATGATAGGCAACAAATATCAAAATATTGGAAAAACCATTTAAAAGAATGGTGGAGACCTTTAAATATGGACCTTTTTATGTCATAGCACTGCCTATACATGCTCTAATAGAAAGTGCCCTCTGACACATTGCAGGTATGGACACAGCACTGAGGAGTGTGCACCCAATGGGCTCTGTTAACTCCATAATGCTGTGATCAATGGCAAATGCAGCATCTAAGGAGTTTGGCAGAGGCTCTCCTTGTAACTGATTGATGTTCTTTGATGCGATGAGATGGTGCTGATGAGTTTCAAAGGCAGCTGAGGGTTTCACTAAGGCCCCAAGGATTATGTATGTATTCCAAAGCAGTAGACAAGCGATCAAAACAGGGACTAAAAAAAATTTAAATAAAAAGGTAGCAGGCACACTCATAAATGGGATAAATATAATGGTCTTTATTTAGTTAAAATGCTAAAATTGGGTAAACGTGTTAGAAAAGAGAGGTGGGTGTGGTGGTCTGGACACTTGGTACGAGTGCCAGATGGGGGGTGGCTGATATTAGGTGATCCTGGGGTAAATCCGTGGGGAACAAGAGGTAGAGCCTTTTGTGGCTGGCTCAAATAAGTGGGATAACTTTCCCAGTAGTTGTGAAAAATATAGTGGTGTGAGATAAAAGAATGTCAAATAAAATAAAAATGAAAAAATGGGATAAAATGGAAAAATGTGTAGTCTTATATGGTGTAGTTCGTCATCAGGTGGTCCCAAGGTAGCGCTAAAGATAAAAATGTAAAATGGTGGAAAGGTACTATACATTAGGTATGTATCATATTGTCCCATAAGTAGCGCTTAAAACAAAATTGCAATAGATATAATGTGGGGTCTTGTACTCCTGGAAAAATATATGGTTCCTGTGGGGGAATTGGTGCTCTGGACCTCGGTGCGGCGTCCCGCACTGTCTTGGGTACAGAGATCACTTACCCGCCACGTGGAGATGTCTTCCTTCAGTGCTCCGGCCAGTTGTTGCTTGCAGTTGGCTTCCTCGGCTGTCGGCGTCCCTCGTGGTCTCTAGGCGCGCGCGCGCTTGTAGTTAGGTATGTGGTGTCAGCGTGACCTGGTGTTGGTCACGTGATCGGGATCTGCCGGGCCAGTTTAGAAAATAGTAAGCGCAGCAAGGGGAGCGCTTTTGTTGGTGTCTGTTATCACAGCTCCGTTGGCAAAAATCCTCAGTGTAAAAAAAATTAAAGAGGTTGTCCGAGTGTTTTATCTGTGTTTTTGTTTTGTGGGGTCCAGCACCCGGCACCCCCGCTGATCAGCTGTTTGTGTAGGCCGCATCCTCTCAATTAAATCAGATCTCAGACCAGACCCCTAAATGAATTTTACAACATTTGCATTAATTTCAGACCCCAGGCCAAATCCTCATATTAATACCATACACCAGACCTGTGTAGTGTGGAGTATCCAACCCCAAAGAAGAGAGAGTCACAATGAGATGCTCCTGGTGTATTCTATCTTTGCACAGCAGCAGCTCTTCCTCTTCCTCTATATAACTGTATCAAACTCATATTCCTTGATCACCTGCGTAACAACCTACATCTGGGAGCCATGGACAGAGGGCGGATGAAAAAAATAATTCATCGGGTCATGGAGTGAGAGAGGACAAGAACATGGTAGCTTCTGGTAGAACCACATGACTTGATATGTCTGTGAGAGTGCAGCTATGAGAAGGGCACATGGGCACAGCTGTCAGATAGACCTCTTTCCTAAAGTTAGTGGCGCCAAGTATTCTTTAGGCAGTGACAACAAGATGTTTCCAAATACAGTGCCAGCCACATTGCTCCAAATATAATGGCAGTGACAGCTCCGATAAATACAGCACCAGAAACATTGCTCCGAAATACAGTGTAACGGTCACATTTCTCTCAAAGTCATTTCAAACCACAGTGCCCTCAAAATGGAGATAGCTACCATGTACATACAGTGACAGGAACATTGCCCCCAGGTGAAGTGACTGCCCCTTCTCAAAATTCAAATCTGTGTCTGGCGAGGTGAAGTCAGTCCAAGGCTCTGTTCACATTAACAGGGGAGGCTTTGTTAGACATAGGATGGGGTTTATCAGAATGCTGTCTTTAATAAAACAGTCCTGCAATGATTTACTATTTACTTTTCTTAAGCAACTCCAGGTCATCTTTAGCTTTTGGCCCTGCTGCTGATGAAGCCAAAGATGAACCGGAGCTGCTGAAGAGGAGCCAGGAGTAGTGAGTGATATTGGCTGTTATCTACAGATGATAGGTTGCTTTGTTAAACAGTACTGACATCTTCATGGCAGGAGACAAGTTAAGCATTTTGGTGTTTAGGGGGAGAGGGGTCTGAGGTGGCCAGACATCAGGGGAGAGGATGGGAGTGATAATAGTGGCAGATGTTACTCACAGTGGCAGTCTTCCTGCTCCAAGGCTTCCTGGGCCGTGCACAGTGAAGGGGGTGGCACATCGTTATTCCACTACAGCAGACTCTAGTGAAGGTCCACTGCCTGTTAAAAGGTGGAGGGCCATGATGTTGATGCTTGGTGTGGTGCAAGGCAGAAAACCACTAAGTAGTATGAGGAGAGGCAAAAAATGAGGTAGTCTCTGGTGTCCAACGCATCACAAGTCTTTGGCTTAAGACAAAAATAAGTTCACAGTCTTCTACATAAAACAAAGATTCAGTAGCAAAATGTCCTGAAGCTGGTTTTATGGTGTTAATTTCAGTAGCTCCCTCACATAACACAATGCTACTGTCCCAATCCAGCTTATGGGTGCAATTCTCTAAAAACTTTTATCTAAAATGACCAACTGCGGGGGGCAGAACTTAAAAACTGAAACTCTGTCTATCCTACTGGTATGACTGGGTGCCTGAAAATGTTTAAACCCAGCCAAGGAGCTGTAGAGTCTAGGAGCCATAAACGAGCATTAACTTCACAGGCTATTTCCATGCACAACCCTCTTGTTTGACTGCTCAACCTTTACAAAACTACTGTTCTCTGATTACTCTGGGGTGCTGCCTGGTTTATTTTCTTGAATTCCCATAAAACCATCTATGGCTGCTACAATTGTTGGAGCTACTTACCCTTGAACTAAGTCAGCTAGACTAACTTACTCCCTAGGAAAAAGCCAAAATCAAGGGTTGAACCTGCCACTTCCTGACAAAGGACAATAAATGAACTCCATAAATCCAGACTTCAGATCTATAAACAGCAGAATAACAGTTTGTAATTAAGTATAGCCATACAATAGTAGAAATATATCATATCACATAATTACCACTATCTTTAACCCTTTTCCGGTAGTCCACTAGGTCACTGCACACAGGCCGCTTACCATGACACCGCTATGGAACTGCCAAACATAGCTGAGCCTGCGCTCAACTATTGTCAGAACCCACATATTGGTGAACAGAGGGTGGCCATGCATCCTAGCAATATGCTATCAGTGTATGAGATAAGACAACCCCTTTAAGCTATTTGTCCAATGACCACAATGCTGAAGATATGGAAACACGTTTAGGTGTTTTCATGCAGCTTTTGAAGTCAAAATCAGGTGTGAATGATAAAAGGATAGAAAGTATAAAGGACGAATGGTGTCATACATGTTTATTTGATTCCGCATCTAGTTTTGGCTTCAAAACCTGCATTAAAATACTTGAATGTGTGGCAGCACCCTCATAGAGAAGATCCTGAGCTCATGCAGTTTCAGTTATATGAAACATATGGGTTCCAATTTCTGACCATCAAACCACTGGTCACACTCGTTTTACCTAAATAATTCGGAGGATTGCATGCGTTTTTAACGTGCGTGAAAAAACCGGACCCATCCTCTAGATTTACCTGTTACTGCAAACACACATAAATATCCCCAGCATGCAGTGGTTTTTTGGACAGCTCCATTTTTTTTAGGGAGATTTGTTAGTTTGGCTGATTGGTGTGTTTGGTTTTTGGATTTTTTATATAGTTAGGGACTCACAAGATAAAGAGGACCCTTGACGTGGGTTGCGAGTTAACATATTTTGTTTGCATATATTGTTTAGAACACGGTCTGGGAAATATGTACTAATACCTCATTAATATAAATTGTAATATCTAGCACTAAATGTATGCGTGTTTCACCATCATCATTAATAACGTTTTAATTGGCCTCATTACATGTGTCATGTCACTAAACTTTATCTGCATTTGTGTTTACTATCGTGTGCATAATGGACATTATATTTTTATGTAAATTTTTTGTACATACTGCATGTATTATAACAAAAACAAATTTTGAATAAAGTGTTTTAATTTCTTGATATAGATTATAACCAAATTAATACTATTGTGGGAAAATGTTAGAGAAATCATGTTTATATAGTAAGTGTATTAGGGTTATAATCATGTATAATAAACATTTACAATTATTAATGTGGTCTGTGTGTTAGTGCTACATAAATATCATTATGCACTGTATATAATAAAGAGAAAAAAAAATCATGAAAATAAAAATCTGTTTATTAAAACACAGATGAGTCAACTTGACTTTTTTTTTTTAACAGTAATAACATAAATAAATTATACAAACGAAAAATTACAAATTAAAGAAACGCCCAGGTGGCGATGGGGGACCCTGAAACTGCGCGCCATGGTAGGAGGGTTGTTAAGGGGGGCCAGAGTGCAGAGATGGCCCAGCTTGGGATGAGGAGGGGACAGGCTGGCCATAGGAACTTTCCCCCTGATATGTCGGGCCATATGGCGGACTTGTTTGGCCATAATGCTCCCTTGTACTCAGGAAATGTGGCAGACCCTGTAAACCCCGGGGAATTGGCATTTGGGCGGGGGCCAGACATGTGCCCATGTGTGTGCCAATTTTCCAGGGCCACAAACATTTCTGTGGGGTCATTTGGCGAAGTGGCTGCATCCAGAACGATTCTGAGAGCCGCTTTGGTTCTCAGCAATCGTTCTGGAGGCTCACTCTGCAAATGATGTGCCAAACTTCTGGCATATAAATCCAAATGGTCCTCCTGCCGGGCTCTAGCGAAATAGTCAAGGACCTGGCTATTGACCAGAGCCTCGGTAGGAGACATGGGGCGTCTCCTTTGCCGGCTGAGTAGGGGCAAAGTGTGGGGGGGGGGGATCGAATCCCGAAGCAGCGGGATGTGAGGCTGCAGAGGTGGCGAGTCTGTGCAGGTACACCCCCCCAAATCGTTAACATCCCTCTGTACCCTTTTGGTAGGCTAATAGCAATTATAACTTCTAGCAGGAATAATAAAGGAACAGCACAACATACAGGCATAAGAATAGATGCTCCATAATTGTTATTACATGGGGAATGCATGAAACTAGTAAAACATGCATGTCAGGAGCGGTGAAAGGTCCTCTTTAACTAACCTACATATTACATATGTGGTCATGTAACGACATTAGGGAAAATAGTGGCATAGCTGGCCATAGCAAATAATCCGATTCCACTTGTAATGTTGTTCACCTACTTTTGAAAATGAAAGGAGGATTCGGCTTGGTTGCCATCGCCAACTATGACATTTCTCATTTACACATTGTTACTAATTACATTACCCACGTAGTCAACATACAGTGTGTATTGATAAACATGTAGTGCTCATTGTTTATTATTCACTTACGGACGCAGTTCCATGACCGGACGCAGGAACATCAGCTGCCCCCAAAAGATATAGGGCCTTTTCTTTGATGGGCCCGACACACTGTGGCCTTGATGCTGCATTTCCTTCTGGAACTCATCCCTGCAGCTCCACCACCGATTCTTGACTTCATCATCTTTGTAATATAAATACAAGAAACAAAATAAAACCAAACAATACAATCCTACAGAGTACAGCGTATGCCATGTGCTATGCTAGGGAGGACAACGTATGGCATGTGTATGCTAAGGAGTACAGCGTATGCCATGTGCTATGCTAGGGAGGACAACGTATGGCATGTGTATGTTAAGGAGTACAGCGTATGCCATGTGCTATGCTAGGGAGGACAACGTATGGCATGTGTATGCTAAGGAGTACAGCGTATGCCATGTGCTATGCTAGGGAGGACAACGTATGGCATGTGTATGCTAAGGAGTACAGCGTATGCCATGTGCTATGCTAGGGAGGACAACGTATGGCATGTGTATGCTAAGGAGTACAGCGTATGCCATGTGCTATGCTAGGGAGGACAACGTATGGCATGTGTATGCTAAGGAGTACAGCGTATGCCATGTGCTATGCTAGGGAGGACAACGTATGGCATGTGTATGCTAAGGAGTACAGCATATGCCATGTGCTATGCTAGGGAGGACAGTGTATAACATGTGCTATGCTAGGGAGGACAACGTATGGCATGTGCTATGCTAGGGAGGACAACGTATGCCATGTGCTATGCTAGGGAGGACAACGTATGCCATGTGCTATGCTAGGGAGGACAACGTATGGCATGTGTATGCTAAGGAGTACAGCGTATGCCATGTGCTATGCTAGGGAGGACAGTGTATAACATGTGCTATGCTAGGGAGGACAACGTATGGCATGTGCTATGCTAGGGAGGACAACGTATGCCATGTGCTATGCTAGGGAGGACAACGTATGGCATGTGTATGCTAAGGAGTACAGCGTATGCCATGTGCTATGCTAGGGAGGACAGTGTATGCCATGTGCTATGCTAGGGAGGACAGTGTATAACATGTGCTATGCTAGGGAGGACAACGTATGGCATGTGCTATACTAGGGAGGACAACGTATGCCATGTGCTATGCTAGGGAGGACAGCATATGCCATGTGCTATGCTAGGGAGGACAACGTATGGCATGTGTATGCTAAGGAGTACAGCGTATGCCATGTGCTATGCTAGGGAGGACAGTGTATAACATGTGCTATGCTAGGGAGGACAACATATAACATGTGCTATGCTAGGGAGGACAATGTATGATGTGCTATGCTAGGGAGGACAACGTATGCCATGTGCTATGCTAGGGAGGACAGCTAGGATCACACATGCATAGATTGGCCACTTACCCAACCTCTGGCGACTCTGGCCTTTAATTTTCTCCCATACAGCTGTGAACAACTCCTGGGCTATGTCCACCCATGCTGCCTCCTTCTTGTAGTGCTCGTGGTAATCCACCAACCTTGTGTCCCAATGCAGAGCCTCTCCGCAAGGGCAGTATAAAGTTCACCAACCACTCCTCTCTCATGCAGTGCCTGGAGCCACACGCTGTGAAACGCAACTTCCTGTCTTAAAGGGAACCTGTCACCAGTTTTATGGTGTCCTAACTAAGGGCAACATAAATAAGTGACTGATTCTCTTAGCAAAATGCTGGGTCACTTTCTTTAATTGACCCAGTCAATCTGCCAACATCTTGTATTGAAAAGCTCCAGCTGATAATGATGAGCCATGAATATTCATGAGCTCCTGACTCTCCCAGCCCACCTGCTGCTGAATGACAGTTTTTTTCCATATGAATCAGCAGCAGGTGGGCAGGGGAGTGGCTATAGCTCTGAATTAAATATACGCTGGACTCAATGACATCACGATGGACTCAATTCAGCTCATTAGCATGCGGCATCTTTGTGTGTGTATTATGAGGTAACCATCTGTCACACCAGTAAGTGAATACATCTAAGGCACTTTTTAGTAGTTAATGATTGTATATAATTAGTTAGATTATAATCAAATATCCACATGACAGGTTCCCTTTAAATCCCTTCACTGTTGCTAAGTTACTTGTGTTTACAATGCATCTGGATGCAATGCGTTTTTTACGCAGCCCCATTCACTTCTATAGGTCCAGGGCTGCGTGAAAAACGCAGAATATAGAACATGCTGCGATTTTTCACGCAAAGCACAAGTGATGCGTGAAAAACAACGCTCATGTACACAGCCCGATTGAAATGAATGGGTCAGTATTTAGTGCGGGTGAAAAGCGTTCATGTCACGCATTGTACCCGCGCAGAAAACTCTCATGTGAAAGGGGCCTAAGGAAGTGCTCAATTACCCAACAGATTCACCCTCTGCTGTGTTTTCTTACCTGCTGGTTGTTATTTACCTTTTGTCCACTAGATGTCAGTACTGTATAGACATGTATAGTCAATAGCCAGGCAGCTGTTGTCTCATAGTAGGTAACATGCTGTAAAAGAGCAAAGCAAAGATCTGTGTATAAATGTGAATATACAAAACAAAATAATGTTTGTCTAATGGGCAGATTTTCCTCTGTTAGAAGAAAATATAAAAAAAAATTGAAATTGTCAATCATATTCCATTTGTCAAACTATATTTTATGACACATTCAGTTTGACAAAGGCCCATTGTGTGCTGAAACGCGTCACTGGAATGTGGCAATAAATCACAGCAAGATTATATACCAACAGCGAGTGCCGGTACTCTTTTCCTGTTATCTACATGGGACGCCTGCCCGGAGACACGTGCGCCGCCACTCTGTCTCTCCGTAGTGCCGATTAATATATGGTATACATTCAGACCTGACGGAATTACTGTAGATTTGCGGTGAGGATTCTGCACTGCGAATCTGCAGCAGTTTACATTACAATACACGTGAATGAAGTTTTAAAAAAAAACATTCACATTTAGAGGAAAAACTGTGTGCAGAAAGCAGAGCAGGCTGCAATGCTTATTCTTGCGCCAATTGTCAACTGACATAGAATTTTGTGGCCAGGCTTTGTGAGCAGCAGAGGGCAGAAGTGGAATACCAGCTGCAACATGGTTGTCGCCTTTCCAGTCAGCTTCCGCTCTTCACAAGCGACGAGTGGGCATTGAGGTCTGACCTCTGTAAGGTTTTACGCAACTTTGAGGAATCAACACAGATGTTGAGCGGCGATGCCGCTATTACCAGCGTAACCATCCCACTTCTGCGTCTACTCAAACGATCACTGCTCACAGTTAAGGTGGACGCTTTGCATGTGGAAGAGGTGGAAATGGGGGAAGACAGTACACAGGATGAAAGCCAGACCACCCTCAGTTCGTCTTCTAAGTGCAAATTGGATGATGATGAGGAGGAGCAGGAGACGGTTGCCTCCACTACAGAGGGTAGTACCCATGGAAGTTGTATTCCATCTGTTCAGCGTGGATGGGTAGAAGAGGAGGAAGAGGATGAGGAGATTGAGAGTCATTCTCCTGATGAGGACAGCAAAGTCTTGTCTGTTGGGACTCTGGCACACATGGCTGACTTTATGTTAGGCTGCCTTTCCCGTGACCCTCGCGTTGTACGCATTTTGGCCAACAGCAATTACTGGTTGTTCACCCTTCTCGACCCCCGCTACAAAGAGAACTTCTCATCTCTCATTGGAGAAGATGGGCAAAATGGTGCAATACCAGAAGGTCCTTGTGGAAAAATTGCTCCAAAAATTTCCAGCTTATGCTGGCTGCAGAGTACGTAATTCCTTGACAAACCGAGGAGGGGAGACGAGGGGCAGTTCTAACAGAGGCAGGGCAACACTCTCCAAGGCCTGGGACAGTTTCATGACACCCCGCCAGCACCCTCAACCTGATGCGTGGCCTAGTGTCACAAGGAAGGAAAAAATTTGGAAGATGGTGAAGGAGTACGTAGCAGTCCTCAGTGATCCCTCTGTGCCTTACAACTATGTGCGGAGGTGCTGGCCTGCCCTGCCACCAGCGTTTTGTCAGAGCGTGTAGTTAGTGCTGCTGGGTGCATAATAACTGATAAGCGCATCCACCTCTCAACTGAAAATACTGACTGGTTGACTCTTATAAAAATGAACAAGGCCTGGATTGCCCCTGACTTTTCTACTCCACCAGAGGAAAGCGGCTGAACAGAAAGGCAATTTAAATGTGGCTTTTATGGTGTATTGAATACACTGTATTCCCATGCACCCCTTCCACCACAAAAAAGGGTATATGGTTCAATCCTCCTTTTCTCGTCCTCATCCTCCTCCTCCATCATATCAACATGCTTATTAGGCTACCCTCAATCCTAATGTTTTAGAGGGTCAGCTCAGCAGCAGGCCCTCACCCATAATGTTTTAGAGGGTCACCAGCAGGCCCTCACCCCTAATGTGTTTGAGGGTCACCAGCAGGCCCTCACCCATAATGTTTTAGAGGATCACCAGCAGACCCTCACCCATAATGTTTTAGAGGGTCACCAGCAGGCCCTTGCCCATAATGTTTTTGAGGGTCACCAGCAGGCCCTCGCCCATAATGTTTTTAAGGGTCACCAGCAGGCCCTCACTTATAATGTTTTAGAGGGTCACCAACAGACCCTCACCCATAATGTTTTTGAGGGTCACCAGCAGGCTCTCCTCCCTAAAGTTTTAGATAGTCAGATCAGCAGCAGTCACTTGCCCCTAATGTTTTAGAGGGTCAGCTCAGCAGCAGACCCTCATCTAAAATGTTTTAGATGGTCAGCTCAGCAGCAGGCACTCGCCCCTAATGTTTTAGAGGGTCAGATCAGCAGGCCCTTGCTCCAATAGTTTTTGAGAGTCACCAGCAGGCCATCAATCATAATTTTTCAAGGGTGTGTATGATGCCCTCCTTTATGTGTAATAAAGGGTGTATCGGAATGCCGGTTTCTTGTAATTTTTGGCAGCCAATTACCTTAGTGCATAGGCTTTATGAGTGTAGGAGTCCCACTACCTGAACAATTGTACCACAATGTGAATGAGGCCCTAATTTATGTGATATACAGGTTGTATCGGAGTGCCTCTTCCTTGTAATTTTTGGCAGCACTTGCACTTTATATACAAGTAAATATACAGGAAAGAATGTTTCCTAACAATTTTTCCTCTAAAATCGATTTTATCTTCGGTTTTGTGCGTATTATTGTCAGTCTGTAAAAGTGGCGTACTGCTTGGACAACATTGTTCCCAGCAATGACCTAGGAGTCCAAGATGCATCCAGACATCCTCCCCACGCTGTTCCCAAACCATTTCCGTGGTGTTTCCATCAATTTCTGACCTTTTGCTGTGAACCAGACACCCTCCCCTCTTCAGAGCAGGGGGTGCCTGGTTTAATGCTCTGGTTTTTCCATTGACTTCCATTGTGCTCTGGTGCTCCATTAAGCATCCCGAGGTGTTCTACTCGAGCACCCGAGCACTTTGGTGCTCGACCAACACTAATGATGATTCATCAGGAAAGAAAAGCTCTCAGGAATATATTGCTCCACACAATAGAAGTGCAAATGCTAAATTGAAGATAATGGTGACCATTCAATATCAATAAAATAAATACCTAATAATAGCTATAGAAAATATATTAGAATACTGGAGTACAATCCATAAATCTATAACCAAAATGAATTCATTAAAGACACTCAGACACATAGGGGGTCATTTATCAAACTGGTTTCAAGTAGACCTGGCTTAGTTGCCAATAGCAATCATATTCAACCTTTTATTTTTGACAGCTCCTTTGGAAAATGAAATGTGGAATCTGATTGGTTGCTATGGGCAACTAAGCCAGTTCTACTTTACACCAGTTTGATAAATGGCCCCCATAGTACATATAGATGTTTAGATATAAGCTGAGATAGATAGCATGCCTTCCAGGTTATGAATGATACCACATACTGTAATTATTTCACTGCTATTGAATGGTTATTAACTTGTAATAGATTTTCCCAGGCAAACACCAATATTTTCCGGTTTTTAATGTTTTATAAAATGATGTACTGCTTATAAATGCTATAAAGATAGAAACAAAGGTAATAATGTGACTAGTAAAAAAGTTATTAAATGAGGTGGCTCTACCTACAGGTAGGATGGGAAGGTGCTCAATATCTTAAAGGTGTTAGCTCCAAACACCAGAAAATGATTAGATAATAGCAACAATTATTGATTTATTATTAATTTATATATCATAACAGTAAGTAATAAAAACCATAATTTTCATCCATAAAAACATATAATAAAATAAAATAATATAATATATTATAACACCACTAAAATGACGTAATTAGTAGGGATGAGCGAACTCGAACTGTATAGTTCGGGTTCGTACCGAATTTTGGGGTGTCCGTGACACGGACCCGAACCCGGACATTTTCGTAAAAGTCCGGGTTCGGGTTCGGTGTTCGTCGCTTTCTTGGCGCTTTTGTGACGCTTTCTTGGCGCTTTTTGAAAGGCTGCAAAGCAGCCAATCAACAAGCGTCATACTACTTGCCCCAAGAGGCCGTCACAGCCATGCCTACTATTGGCATGGCTGTGATTGGCCAGAGCACCATGTGACCCAGCCTCTATTTAAGCTGGAGTCACATAGCGCCGCCCGTCACTCTGCTCTGATTAGCGTAGGGAGAGGTTGCGGATGCGACAGTAGGGCGAGATTAGGCAGATTAACTCCTCCAAAGGACTTCACTTGATTAATCGATCGATCTGCAGCTGTGCATCATTGAGCTGCTGAAATTCAAATGCTCACTCACTGTTTTTAGGCTGCCCAGACCGTTTGTCAGTCACTTTTTTCTGGGGTGATCGGCGGCCATTTTGTGTCTTGTGCGGTGCTGCGACCAAGTGCATCCAAGCTGCGACCAAGTGCATTTAACCCTCAATGGTGTGGTTGTTTTTTGGCTAAAGCCTACATCAGGGTGAAGCTGTCACACCAAGTGCATTTAACCAGCAATAGTCTGTTCATTTTTTTGGCCATATACTAAATCAGGGGCAAGCTGCGCCTGTCACCAAGTGCATTTAACCCTCAATGGTGTGGTTGTTTTTTGGCTAAAGCCTACATCAGGGTGAAGCTGTCACACCAAGTGCATTTAACCAGCAATAGTCTGTTCATTTTTTGGCCATATACTACATCAGGGGCAAGCTGCGCCCGTCACCAAGTGCATTTAACCCTCAGTAGTGTGGTGCGTCAAGCTGTGACACTAAGTGCATTTAACCAGCAATAGTCTGTTCATTTTTTGGCCATATACTAAATCAGGGGCAAGCTGCGCCCGTCACCAAGTGCATTTAACCAGCAATAGTGTGGTTATTTTTTGGCCATATCCCAGTCTAATTCTGTCACTAAATCCATACCGGTCACCCAGCGCCTAAATACTAGGCCTCAAATTTATATCCCGCTAAATCTCTCGTTACCGCTGTCCTGTTGTGGCTGGGAAAGTTATTTAGTGTCCGTCAAAGCACATTTTTTGTTCTGGGTTGAAGTACAATTCCCAATTTAGCAATTTCATAATTTAGTGGTTCCTGCTATATCAGAGCTATTTGAAATCTATCCCTAAAAGGGTATATAATATTCAAGGTGCACATTGGGTCATTCAGAATAACTTCACACACACCCGCTACTGTGTATTTCCAAGTCTAATTCTGTCACTAAACCCATACCTGTCACCCAGCGCCTAAATACTAGGCCTCAAATTTATATCCTGCTAAATCTCTCGTTACCGCTGTCCTGTTGTGGCTGGGAAAGTTATTTAGTGTCCGTCAAAGCACATTTTTTGTTCTGGGTTGAAATACAATTCCCAATTTAGCAATTTCATAATTTAGTGGTTCCTGCTATATCAGAGCTATTTGAAATCTATCCCTAAAAGGGTATATAATATTCAAGGTGCACATTGGGTCATTCAGAATAACTTCACACACACCCGCTACTGTGTATTTCCAAGTCTAATTCTGTCACTAAACCCATACCTGTCACCCAGCGCCTAAATACTAGGCCTCAAATTTATATCCTGCTAAATCTCTCGTTAACGCTGTCCTGTTGTGGCTGGGAAAGTTATTTAGTGTCCGTCAAAGCACATTTTTTGTTCTGGGTTGAAATACAATTCCCAATTTAGCAATTTCATAATTTAGTGGTTTCTGCTATATCAGAGCTATTTGAAATCTATCCCTAAAAGGGTATATAATATTCAAGGTGCACATTGGGTCATTCAGAATAACTTCACACACACCCGCTACTGTGTATTTCTAAGTCTAATTCTGTCACTAAACCCATACCTGTCACCCAGCGCCTAAATACTAGGCCTCAAATTTATATCCTGCTAAATCTCTCGTTAACGCTGTCCTGTTGTGGCTGGGAAAGTTATTTAGTGTCCGTCAAAGCACATTTTTTGTTCTGGGTTTAAATACAATTCCCAATTTAACAATTTCATAATTTAGTGGTTTCTGCTATATCAGAGCTATTTGAAATCTATCCCTAAAAGGGTATATAATATTCAAGGTGCACATTGGGTCATTCAGAATAACTTCACACACACCCGCTACTGTGTATTTCCAAGTCTAATTCTGTCACTAAACCCATACCTGTCACCCAGCGCCTAAATACTAGGCCTCAAATTTATATCCTGCTAAATCTCTCGTTAACGCTGTCCTGTTGTGGCTGGGAAAGTTATTTAGTGTCCGTCAAAGCACATTTTTTGTTCTGGGTTGAAATACAATTCCCAATTTAGCAATTTCATAATTTAGTGGTTTCTGCTATATCAGAGCTATTTGAAATCTATCCCTAAAAGGGTATATAATATTCAAGGTGCACATTGGGTCATTCAGAATAACTTCACACACACCCGCTACTGTGTATTTCCAAGTCTAATTCTGTCACTAAACCCATACCTGTCACCCAGCGCCTAAATACTAGGCCTCAAATTTATATCCTGCTAAATCTCTCGTTAACGCTGTCCTGTTGTGGCTGGGAAAGTTATTTAGTGTCCGTCAAAGCACATTTTTTGTTCTGGGTTTAAATACAATTCCCAATTTAACAATTTCATAATTTAGTGGTTTCTGCTATATCAGAGCTATTTGAAATCTATCCCTAAAAGGGTATATAATATTCAAGGTGCACATTGGGTCATTCAGAATAACTTCACACACACCCGCTACTGTGTATTTCCTAAGTCTAATTCTGTCACTAAACCCATACCTGTCACCCAGCGCCTAAATACTAGGCCTCAAATTTATATCCTGCTAAATCTCTCGTTAACGCTGTCCTGTTGTGGCTGGGAAAGTTATTTAGTGTCCGTCAAAGCACATTTTTTGTTCTGGGTTGAAATACAATTCCCAATTTAGCAATTTCATAATTTAGTGGTTTCTGCTATATCAGAGCTATTTGAAATCTATCCCTAAAAGGGTATATAATATTCAAGGTGCACATTGGGTCATTCAGAATAACTTCACACACACCCGCTACTGTGTATTTCCAAGTCTAATTCTGTCACTAAACCCATACCTGTCACCCAGCGCCTAAATACTAGGCCTCAAATTTATATCCTGCTAAATCTCTCGTTAACGCTGTCCTGTTGTGGCTGGGAAAGTTATTTAGTGTCCGTCAAAGCACATTTTTTGTTCTGGGTTTAAATACAATTCCCAATTTAACAATTTCATAATTTAGTGGTTTCTGCTATATCAGAGCTATTTGAAATCTATCCCTAAAAGGGTATATAATATTCAAGGTGCACATTGGGTCATTCAGAATAACTTCACACACACACGCTTCTGTGCATTTCCAAGTCTAATTCTGTCACTAAATCCATACCGGTCACCCAGCGCCTAAATACTAGGCCTCAAATTTATATCCCGCTGAATTTGAATACAATACATTGGGCCAAATAATATATTTGTTGTTGTGGTGAACCATAACAATGAGAAAAACATCTAGTAAGGGACGCGGACGTGGACATGGTCGTGGTGGTGTTAGTGGACCCTCTGGTGCTGGGAGAGGACGTGGCCGTTCTGCCACATCCACACGTCCTAGTGTACCAACTACCTCAGGTCCCAGTAGCCGCCAGAATTTACAGCGATATATGGTGGGGCCCAATGCCGTTCTAAGGATGGTAAGGCCTGAGCAGGTACAGGCATTAGTCAATTGGGTGGCCGACAGTGGATCCAGCACGTTCACATTATCTCCCACCCAGTCTTCTGCAGAAAGCGCACAGATGGCGCCTGAAAACCAACCCCATCAGTCTGTCACATCACCCCCATGCATACCAGGGAAACTGTCTCAGCCTCAAGTTATGCAGCAGTCTCTTATGCTGTTTGAAGACTCCGCTGGCAGGGTTTCCCAAGGGCATCCACCTAGCCCTTCCCCAGCGGTGAAAGACATAGAATGCACTGACGCACAACCACTCATGTTTCCTGATGATGAGGACATGGGAATACCACCTCAGCATGTCTCTGATGATGACGAAACACAGGTGCCAACTGCTGCGTCTTTCTGCAGTGTGCAGACTGAACAGGAGGTCAGGGATCAAGACTGGGTGGAAGACGATGCAGGGGACGATGAGGTCCTAGACCCCACATGGAATGAAGGTCGTGCCACTGACTTTCACAGTTCGGAGGAAGAGGCAGTGGTGAGACCGAGCCAACAGCGTAGCAAAAGAGGGAGCAGTGGGCAAAAGCAGAACACCCGCCGCCAAGAGACTCCGCCTGCTACTGACCGCCGCCATCTGGGACCGAGCACCCCAAAGGCAGCTTCAAGGAGTTCCCTGGCATGGCACTTCTTCAAACAATGTGCTGACGACAAGACCCGAGTGGTTTGCACGCTGTGCCATCAGAGCCTGAAGCGAGGCATTAACGTTCTGAACCTGAGCACAACCTGCATGACCAGGCACCTGCATGCAAAGCATGAACTGCAGTGGAGTAAACACCTTAAAACCAAGGAAGTCACTCAGGCTCCCCCTGCTACCTCTTCTGCTGCTGCCGCCTCGGCCTATTCTGCTGCTGCCGCCTCGGCCTCTTCCTCCGCCTCTGGAGGAACGTTGGCACCTGCCGCCCAGCAAACAGGGGATGTACCACCAACACCACCACCACCACCTCCGTCACCAAGCGTCTCAACCATGTCACACGCCAGCGTTCAGCTCTCCATCTCACAAACATTTGATAGAAAGCGTAAATTCCCACCTAGCCACCCTCGATCCCTGGCCCTGAATGCCAGCATTTCTAAACTACTGGCCTATGAAATGCTGTCATTTAGGCTGGTGGACACAGACAGCTTCAAACAGCTCATGTCGCTTGCTGTCCCACAGTATGTTGTTCCCAGCCGGCACTACTTCTCCAAGAGAGCCGTGCCTTCCCTGCACAACCAAGTATCCGATAAAATCAAGTGTGCACTGCGCAACGCCATCTGTAGCAAGGTCCACCTAACCACAGATACGTGGACCAGTAAGCACGGCCAGGGACGCTATATCTCCCTAACTGCACACTGGGTAAATGTAGTGGCAGCTGGGCCCCAGGCGGAGAGCTGTTTGGCGCACGTCCTTCCGCCGCCAAGGATCGCAGGGCAACATTCTTTGCCTCCTGTTGCCACCTCCTCCTTCTCGGCTTCCTCCTCCTCTTCTTCCACCTGCTCATCCAGTCAGCCACACACCTTCACCACCAACTTCAGCACAGCCCGGGGTAAACGTCAGCAGGCCATTCTGAAACTCATATGTTTGGGGGACAGGCCCCACACCGCACAGGAGTTGTGGCGGGGTATTGAACAACAGACCGACGAGTGGTTGCTGCCGGTGAGCCTCAAGCCCGGCCTGGTGGTGTGTGATAATGGGCGAAATCTCGTTGCAGCTCTGGGACTAGCCAATTTGACGCACATCCCTTGCATGGCGCATGTGCTGAATTTGGTGGTGCAGAAGTTCATTCACAACTACCCCGACATGTCAGAGCTGCTGCATAAAGTGCGGGCCGTCTGTTCGCGCTTCCGGCGTTCACATCCTGCTGCTGCTCGCCTGTCTGCGCTACAGCGTAACTTCGGCCTTCCCGCTCACCGCCTCATATGCGACGTGCCCACCAGGTGGAACTCCACCTTGCACATGCTGGACAGACTGTGCGAGCAGCAGCAGGCCATAGTGGAGTTTCAGCTGCAGCACGCACGGGTCAGTCGCACTACAGAACAGCACCACTTCACCACCAATGACTGGGCCTCCATGCGAGACCTGTGTGCCCTGTTGCGCTGTTTCGAGTACTCCACCAACATGGCCAGTGGCGATGACACCGTTATCAGCGTTACAATACCACTTCTATGTCTCCTTGAGAAAACACTTAGGGCGATGATGGAAGAGGAGGTGGCCCAGGAGGAGGAGGAGGAGGAGGAGGAAGAGGGGTCATTTTTAGCACTTTCAGGCCAGTCTCTTCGAAGTGACTCAGAGGGAGGTTTTTGGCAACAGCAGAGGCCAGGTACAAATGTGGCCAGCCAGGGCCCACTACTGGAGGACGAGGAGGACGAGGATGAGGAGGAGGTGGAGGAGGATGAGGATGAAGCATGGTCACAGCGGGGTGGCACCCAACGCAGCTCGGGTCCATCACTGGTGCGTGGCTGGGGGGAAAGGCAGGACGATGACGATACGCCTCCCACAGAGGACAGCTTGTCCTTACCCCTGGGCAGCCTGGCACACATGAGCGACTACATGCTGCAGTGCCTGCGCAACGACAGCAGAGTTGCCCACATTTTAACCTGTGCGGACTACTGGGTTGCCACCCTGCTGGATCCACGCTACAAAGACAATGTGCCCACCTTACTTCCTGCACTGGAGCGTGATAGGAAGATGCGCGAGTACAAGCGCACGTTGGTAGACGCGCTACTGAGAGCATTCCCAAATGTCACAGGGGAACAAGTGGAAGCCCAAGGCCAAGGCAGAGGAGGAGCAAGAGGTCGCCAAGGCAGCTGTGTCACGGCCAGCTCCTCTGAGGGCAGGGTTAGCATGGCAGAGATGTGGAAAACTTTTGTCAACACGCCACAGCTAACTGCACCACCACCTGATACGCAACGTGTTAGCAGGAGGCAACATTTCACTAACATGGTGGAACAGTACGTGTGCACACCCCTCCACGTACTGACTGATGGTTCGGCCCCATTCAACTTCTGGGTCTCTAAATTGTCCACGTGGCCAGAGCTAGCCTTTTATGCCTTGGAGGTGCTGGCCTGCCCGGCAGCCAGCGTTTTGTCTGAACGTGTATTCAGCACGGCAGGGGGCGTCATTACAGACAAACGCAGCCGCCTGTCTACAGCCAATGTGGACAAGCTGACGTTCATAAAAATGAACCAGGCATGGATCCCACAGGACCTGTCCGTCCCTTGTCCAGAATTAGACATTAACTACCTCCCCATAACCATATATTATTGGACTCCAGGGCACTTCCTCATTCAATCCTATTTTTATTTTCATTTTACCATTATATTGCGAGGCTACCCAAAGTTGAATGAACCTCTCCTCTGCCTGTGTGCTAGGCCTAAATATATGCCAATGGACTGTTGCAGTGGTGGCTGACATGAAGCCTGATTCTCTGCTATGACATGCAGACTAATTCTCTGCTGACATGAAGCCAGATTGTCTGTTACGGGACCTCTCTCCTCTGCCTGGGTGCTGGGCCTAAATATATGCCAATGGACTGTTGCAGTGGTGGGTGACGTGAAGCCTCATTCTCTGCTATGACATGCAGACTGATTCTCTGCTGACATGAAGCCAGATCGTCTGTTACGGGACCTCTCTGCTCTGCCTGTGTGCTAGGCCTAAATATATGCCAATGGACTGTTGCAGTGGTGGGTGACGTGAAGCCTCATTCTCTGCTATGACATGCAGACTGATTCTCTGCTGACATGAAGCCAGATTGTCTGTTACGGGACCTCTCTGCTCTGCCTGTGTGCTAGGCCTAAATATATGCCAATGGACTGTTGCAGTGGTGGGTGACGTGAAGCCTCATTCTCTGCTATGACATGCAGACTGATTCTCTGCTGACATGAAGCCAGATCGTCTGTTACGGGACCTCTCTGCTCTGCCTGTGTGCTAGGCCTAAATATATGCCAATGGACTGTTGCAGTGGTGGGTGACGTGAAGCCTCATTCTCTGCTATGACATGCAGACTGATTCTCTGCTGACATGAAGCCAGATTGTCTGTTACGGGACCTCTCTGCTCTGCCTGTGTGCTAGGCCTAAATATATGCCAATGGACTGTTGCAGTGGTGGGTGACGTGAAGCCTCATTCTCTGCTATGACATGCAGACTGATTCTCTGCTGTCATGAAGCCAGATTGTCTGTTACGGGACCTCTCTGCTCTGCCTGTGTGCTAGGCCTAAATATATGCCAATGGACTGTTGCAGTGGTGGGTGACGTGAAGCCTCATTCTCTGCTATGACATGCAGACTGATTCTCTGCTGACATGAAGCCAGATTGTCTGTTACGGGACCTCTCTCCTCTGCCTGTGTGCTAGGCCTAAATATATGCCAATGGACTGTTGCAGTGGTGGCTGACGTGAAGCCTCATTCTCTGCTATGACATGCAGACTAATTCTCTGCTGACATGAAGCCAGATTGTCTGTTACGGGACCTCTCTCCTCTGCCTGGGTGCTGGGCCTAAATTTATGACAATGGACTGTTGCAGTGGTGGCTGACGTGAAGCCTGATTCTCTGCTATGACATGCAGACTGATTCTCTGCTGACATGAAGCCAGATCCTCTGTTACGGGACCTCTCTCCTCTGCCTGGGTGCTGGGCCTAAATTTATGACAATGGACTGTTGCAGTGGTGGCTGACGTGAAGCCTGATTCTCTGCTATGACATGCAGACTGATTCTCTGCTGACATGAAGCCAGATCCTCTGTTACGGGACCTCTCTCCTCTGCCTGGGTGCTGGGCCTAAATTTATGAAAATGGACTCTTACAGTGGTGGGTGACGTGAAGCCTGATTCTCTGCTATGACATGAAGACTGATTCTCTGCTGACATGAAGCCAGATTGTCTGTTACGGGACCTCTCTCCTCTGCCTGGGTGCCGGGGCCTAAATATCTGAGAATGGACTGTTCCAGTGGTGGGTGACGGGAAGCCAGATTCTCTGCTATGGAACCTCTCTCCAATTGATTTTGGTTAATTTTTATTTATTTAATTTTTATTTTAATTAATTTCCCTATCCACATTTGTTTGCAGGGGATTTACCTACATGTTGCTGCCTTTTGCAGCCCTCTAGCCCTTTCCTGGGCTGTTTTACAGCCGTTTTAGTGCCGAAAAGTTCGGGTCCCCATTGACTTCAATGGGGTTCGGGTTCGGGACGAAGTTCGGATCGGGTTCGGATCCCGAACCCGAACATTTCCGGGATGTTCGGCCGAACTTCTCGAACCCGAACATCCAGGTGTTCGCTCAACTCTAGTAATTAGGAATATATAGTTTACAATAGGACTAAATAGTAGCCCCCATGATTAACTCAGGTATACCGGGTTGCAAATATTGCATACTATTGCATCTCCATAGATCAATCAGCTTCACATAGGATTAAGTTCAGGTAGTCAATTTGAATGGTAAGTATAGGATATAGCGGCACCAAATGTTTCAAAAAAGTCACGTTGCCATTATCATCTCTGTGTAAGGTATAGTTCACAGATGCTTAACAGTGGGGGAATTAAGTTCTAGGTGGCGTCCCACCTGTTTGGAGCTATATAATTCCCTTACCTCCAAGTCAGTGTGCGGCTTGCTCCTCTGAACTTCGCCGCTTCAGCGTCCCTCATGCTCCAATCCTGGCTTGCTCCAGTCACGTTAGAGTAGATCCGCCAGACTCCAAGTGTTCTTTGGAGCAGTTGTTTACGAGGGGACGGATCAGTTTCCTAATCGGCAGGCGGTAGATAAGTAAGCGATCTTCAGCGTACGCAGAGACAATGGTGTTGCAAAGTCAAGATTCCTCCCAGCAGTGGCGGATTACAATAGGGACGTTTGGGTCGGCAGCCCCGGGCTCAGCACCGATGGGGGGCCCAACGCTGACCCGAACGCCCACATACTGCGGCGGGACACGGGAGCGCATAGCTCCCTGTCCCGTCGACGATTACCGGCATTCACCGCATAGGCTTTAGGCCTTGTAGGCCTGAGGCCTATGCGGCAGTGAAATCCCGGCGCAGGCATGCGTGATGACGTCATCGCGCGCCTGTGCCGGCACGCAGCACTGTGACGCGCCTTCCTCTGCGAGCAAGCGCCTGGCCCTGGACATAGGTGAGTATTTATCTTGGGGGGGGACACACAGGAGGACATATTAGGGAAGATAAATCGATTACATTGGGGGGGAATGTGGGGGCTGTATGGGGCCAAATTATTATGGGAGGGAATACTATGTGGGAACAAATTACTAGATGGGGCAGTGTGGGGGCAAATTGCTATGTGGGGGCAGTGTGGGGGCAAATTATTATGAGGGAATACTATGTGGGGGCAAATTATTATGAGGGAATACTATGTGGGGACAAATTACTAGATGGGGCAGAGTGGGGGCAAATTACTAGATGGGGCAGTGTGGGGGCAAATTGCTATGTGGGGGCAGTGTGGGGGCAAATTATTAGGAGGGAATACTATGTGGGGGCAAATTACTAGATGGGGCAGTGTGGGGGCAAATTGCTATGTGGGGGCAGTGTAGGGGCAAATTATTATGAGGGAATACTATGTGGGAGCAAATTACTATGTTGGGGCAAATTATTATGAGAGGGACTACTATGTGGGGGCAAATTTCTATATGGGGGCAGTGTGGGGGAAACTATTGTGTGGGGGAAATTGCCATGTGGGGACAGTGTGGGGTAATTTCTATGTGGGGACAGTGTGGGGTAATTGCTATGGGAAAATTGCTATGTGGGGGCAAATTACTATGTGGGGGCAGTGTGGGGAAAACTATTGTGTGAGGGCAGTGTGGGAAATTGCTATGTGGGGGCAAATTACTATGTGGGGGCAGTGTGGTGGAAATTACTATGTGGGGGCAGTGTGGGGCAAATTATTGTGTGGGGGCAAACTACTATATGGGGGCAGTTTGGGGGAAATTACTGTGTGGGGGCAAATTACTATGTGGGGGCAAATTATTATGAGAGGGACTACTATGTGGGGGCAAATTTCTATGTGGGGGCAGTGTGGGGATCATCCTATATAGCGCAAACCTAGGAATGTCTAAAAGGGCACTGTCCTCAGTGTTAACCGAGGTACATGTAAACCCCCATGTAAATTGGAGAAAAGGGACACTCCCGCGTCTCCATTCCACTATCACTACATTCCAGGTCACATACAGGTAACCACAAAAAGGAAAGTATTTTGTGTCCAAGGATGTAAGTCATAGGTATGCATGGTTCCTGACGTGAACCGGGACACGTGCCCCCATGTGGCATAAGGAACAGGGACACTTCCAATGCCACTCTTCCCTAATCACCCCATCCTCAGGCACATATATGGATCACATGTTAAACAGCCCTATAAATCTGGAATAACCAGTATACCACAGAGGACCTAGTAATGGGGGGGGTGGCACAATTAAGTGTTTTACCTTAATTTATAAAAAAAAACAAAAAATTAACGAAAATGTTAAAAAATTCACTGTTTTCTAAATTTGAATCTCTCTGCTTTTAAGACAGATAGTGATGCCTCATAAAATATTTATTAATTAACATTCCCCATATGTCTACTTTATGTTGGCATCATTTTAGTAATGTAATGTTATTTTTTTAGGACGCTAGAAGGTTTAGAATTTTAGAAGCAAGTCAACTTTTTTAAGGACCAGTTCAGTTCTGAAGTCACTTTGTGGGGCTTACATAATAGAACCAACCCATAAATGACCCCATTTTAGAAATGACACCCTGCAAACTATTCAAAGCTGGTTTTAGAAATGTTGTTAACCCTTTAGGTATTCCACAGGAATTAAAATAAAATAGAGGGGACATTTCAAAATGTCACTTTTTTTTGCCGATTTTCCATTTTAATCAATTTTTTCCTGGAACACATCAAAGGTTAACAACAAAACAAACCTTAATATTTAGTACTTTGATTCTGAAGTTTGTAGAAACACCCCATATGTGGTCGTATACCACTGTTTGGGCACATGACAGGGCACAGAAGGCAAGGAGCGCCATATGGTTTTGGAGGGCAGATTTTGCTGGAATGGTCTTTGGGCACCATGTTGCATTTGAAGAGGCCCTGAGGTAACCCCTCAGTGAAAACCCCCAAAAAGTGATCATATTTTGTAAACAAATAAATAGAAAATCCACAGCACTCCTCAGTTCTGGTGAAAAAGCCAGTTACTTTATTGGTAACAGCAGCATACAGAAAGCTTTCTGTATGCTCCTGTTATTAATAAAGTAACCGGCTTTTTCCCAAGAACTGAGGAGTGCTGTGTATTTTAAATTTATTTTGTAACCTTATGGAACCCCCAGCCAGGATCCCCATCCGCGGGCACCATCTAATCTATTTTTCTACTGGCAACTTTCCCCAGATTGGGACCTGGAGTGCTGCTTAACCCAATTTTTTTGTCCATATTTTGTAAACTACACCACCCAAGGAATTTTTAAGGGGTGTAGCAAGCACTTCACTCAGCAGCTGTTTCATAGTACTTGGGTGTGAAAATAAAAATATATTATTTTTTTTACAAGAAAATGGTGCTTTAGGCCCAAACTTTCTTTTTCACACAAGATATCAGGAGAATATCCCCCCAAATTTGCTACCCACTTTCTCCTGAATACAGTAACAGTCGTAAACTGTTATTTGGGGTTACACCAGGGCTCAGAAGGGAAGGAGCAGCATCTGGATTTTCTAACATGGAATTTTCTGTCATGGTTTTTAAGAGCAATAACTTTTTTTTATTTTTTGTTGAATGAGCTGTATGAGGGCTTATTTTGTGCGAGACAAGCTGTAGTTTTCATTGGCACCATTTTGGGGTACATTTGTGCAATGTGCCAGTCCGCAGGGGAGAACACGTGAGGTTCACAGTAGGCCGACAGGTGCAACAGTTCATCGGGTACACACGGTTAGCAGATGCTTCCGTGGGCCAGCAGTGCACTGAAGGGGAGAACAGCACTAGATTATCAAGGGCACACTCTATTACAGGGGACACCGGCCCTTGATGGTAAATGGGTTTCTGAGTGCTTGTGCGGCTGGGCACCTGACTTAGGTAATGTTGTGACTCCAGCACCTTGATGGTGCAAAATGATGAGAGTGGTTGTAGTATGGAGATAGAAGAATGAGGCAGGTTTGAATCCAACTAAGAACTTTACTGTAACCAGGATCTTGATGACAGTTTACATCCAGTTATGAAACAGTCTCTTATAAACATGCAGGTTGGATGTGATGAATCCCAGTAACAGGCTGTACATGTAGTTATGTCTCAGGCTATTGTAGGTAGTTGTGTACTCACTGATATTCAGCTCTTTGCCTGCTTCCGTTTCTCCAGCTTATTAATGGTGAGGCTGCCGGAAGCTAATAGATCCTTCACCTTGAATCCGAAGGTCCTTAAAGCCTGGTAAAATGGCTGTTGTCCTTTGTGTTTTTATCCACTCTTTCTCACTTGAACTGACTTCCACTAAACACAGCTAGCAGCTGCACGCTCACTCCTTCAACTCCTACTCCTCCTCTCCCCTAAACTAGGCCTGAACTGTGCTATATATACTGTGGTGCTACCCCCATCTAGTGGTGGAATGTGTGTAGCGCACCTGACAGCCTGGTAACAGGGATTCCATATAAGAATAAAATACAGCATGATACAACATATGACATAACAAGCTTTTGCAGTGCCCACGTACACTAGTTGGACGCTGCATTTGGCTTTCTGGTTGCTTTTTATCTCATTTTTGGGAGGTGAAGTCACAAAAAAAGCGCTTTGGTGTCATTTTTCAATTTTTTTTTACACCGTTCACTTGATGGGGTAGATCATGTGATATTTTTATTGATCCAGTCATTACGGATGGAACGATACCAAATAGGTCTATTTTTTTTTATTTTTTTATGTTTTACACAATAAAAACATAAAAATAAAAATAAAATCATGTCATGTTTTTGTGTTGCCATTTTCTTAAAGCCATATTTTTTTTATTTTTCTGGCTATAGTCTTGTGTAAGGAATTGTTTTTTGCGGGACGAGGTGACGTTTTTATTGCTACCATTTTGTGGTACATACGACTTTTTGATTGATTGATATTATGTTTTTTGTGAGGTGAAGTGACAAAAAAAAGCTGTTTTGGCATATTTTTTTTTTAACACCGTTCACTTTTTGGGGTAGATCATGTGATATTTTTACAGAGCCAATTGTTAGGCTACTTTCACACCTGCGTTCGATCGGATCCGTTCTGAACGGATCCGTTCTGAACGGATCCGCTCATATTAATGCAGACGGTGGCTCCGTTCAGAACGGATCCGTCTGCATTATAACTTAGAAAAATTTTCTAAGTGTGAAAGTAGCCTGAGCGGATCCGTTCAGACTTTACATTGAAAGTCAATGGGGGACGGATCCGCTTGAAGATTGAGCCATATGGTGTCATCTTCAAGCGGATCCGTCCCCATTGACTTACATTGTAAGTCGAAACGGATCCGCTCGCCTCCGCACGGCCAGGCGGACACCCGAACGCTGCTTGCAGCGTTCAGGTGTCCGCTCACTGAGCGGAGGCTGAGTGCTGGCAGGCGGATGCATTCTCAGTGAATCCGCCTCCACTGAGAATGCATTAGGGCCAGACGGCTGCGTTCAGGGCCGCTCGTGAGCCCCTTCAAACGGAGCTCACGAGCGGACACCTGAACGCAGGTGTGAAAGGAGCCTTACAGACACGGCGATACCAAATATGTCATTTTTTTTTATTTATTTACATTTTACACAATAAGAGTTCATGTTTTTGTGTTGCAATTTTCATAGAGCCATATTTTTTTGGGTCTTGTGTGGGGGCTCATTTTTTGCGGGATGAGGTGACGTTCTTATTGCTACCATTTTGGGGTACATATGACTTTTTGATTGATTAACATGTTTCTTGGCGCAATGTTTATTCAAAACATTTATTTTTTTATTTTAAAATATATATTTTTTGCACTTTGTGTTCACCATAAGGTCACACAAGACCTCTGGGGGACATTTAACTTCATTTTTTTTTTTACTATTGATTTCTCCTGTAACTGGGGCTGACATAGTAGCCCCAGTTACAGGGGAAATACACCCCCCCAAAGAGGCTGTACAGCTGTCGGGTGTATGGAAGACCCAACATCTTCTGCAATCCCCCGGCCGTCACATGACCACCGGTCCGGGACAGGAAGAGGCATAGCGCTTCCTGATCTGTATACACAGCGCACGCTAAGCGCTGTGTATACAGCGATCTAGAAGGCAGGGACACCGAGGAACGATCCCTGCCTTCTCTCTGGGGTGCCCTGCTGTCACTGACAATGGGCCCCCCGCTCGGCAGCTGCACGATTAGCGTGCAGCTGTGATTTCTGAATAGACGTTCCAAAACGTCAATTCAGAGATAAACCAACCGCCCAAGGACATTTATTGTCAAGGGGCGGTTGGGAAATGGTTAAAGCTGACCTACAGCAGTGAAGAAAAATGGCTTTGTTGTCATGGAAACCTGGTGTAAAACTGTGTGCATGTGGAGACTAAGGGCCTGCGAGCTTCTATTGGCTGATAAGGGTCATGTGACCAGGCTTCAAATGGCAAATGCATTGTTGTGGAAATTTTATTATGCGGACATTTTATCTTAGGATGTGTGTGTGTTTTTATAGATTGTCATCTGTCTCCCTGTGTCGGATTTAGCCGGAGAACACTCTAGCAGAGGGTACTTTGGCTGAATCGGGACCAGTGGTAAAACCGTCAGTATGAAAACCTTCTCATGGGCTTGGAGACGTGTTCTCAGTGTGTAGGGGGGGGGGGGGCGAATGCCGGTTTGTGAGCACTAAGTGCAAGCAATGGGCTTCTTGCTGTCAAATGTCTATACACATTAGAGAAGTGAAGTCTGCATAACGAGAGATACATATTATACCTCTGCTGCGGCTTCGCTATCCCTTTCTGGATACATATCTGCTTTTAAGACATGCATATCTGCCTTGTCGGTATACTCGTACCGTATACTGACAATAGCCATAACAATGTCTTGCAGATAATCTTAAACCTATAAGAACCAGTAGAATGATCTTCACTAGATACTGGTCACTTTGAGCAGTATCGAATGAGGTCCATGCTGACAGTGATGGGGGATGGGCGGCCACCTGGCTGATCAGACAATGGACATGACTCATCCTTCCTTATACAGGGATGGGGTGTGTGCATTGCTCTGTCAAGCCACGTTGATGCCCTCCCCTGTCCTTTGACAAGTACCTGAACTTTCTCATCTTCCTGTGTCATCACTTCCTCAGCATTTTTTGGGAATATCTCAGGAACGGTACGTCTTAGAGAGCTGAGACACAGTCTAAAACCTTTCTGGACACCTAATGTACCTTTGCGCCAAATGTTGTGATTGTAAATGTGACAGTGCAGATTCCTTTAGCGGACATACATACACTCAGCTTTATATATTAGATATACTGCAAAAAATTTGCAGTATTAGTGCTAAATAAGAGAGCACCAGGAGTGGTGGGCAAGCCATCCACCATACTTTGCAGTGGAGGAGATCAGCGTATTATTGTGTTCAATTTAAATCTAGATTGAGTCCCGTGGGTTTCAACGTGTTTAATCTAAAGATCCATTGAAGCTATTTTTTATTCAAAATGTCAGCTCTATTGCCACCTTTCCTTAATGGGGGGACATGGTCAATTGTCTGAAACCGCAGCTGATGTTCACTATGTTTGTATTCAGAGAAGTGTTTGGGCACTGGTAAATCCTGACGCTTCTTGCGAATGGTGTAGCGAGGTTGGATGAGTCGAGTAGTCTTACCTACATAAAGTAAATTACAGGGGCAAGATAGTACATAAATGAAGTGATCACTGTTATATGTCAAAAAATCCTTAATGTTCCTCCCGTGACTGGATGTGTGAAACGGTCACCTTCTCAGGCAAGACAGATAGATAGATAGATAGATAGATAGATGATAGATAGATAATATATATAGAGAGATAGAAATGGAGAGATACAGAAGACAGAGTAGAGTAGAATTTATGGTTTTATTGACACATTTAAAACTTTAAAAATGAAAAAAATGAAAAAAGAATAGCCTGTGACTGAAATGCAGAATTCCCCTTTGTGAGGAACGCATACAACAAACCTTTCACCAGCAGAAAAGACAGAAATGCTCGCACTGCGGTCACTGCAGGATACTGAGAATATGATCACTAAACATTGGCAGTACAGGCTGCACTGCACCACAAAAAGCAGGAGATTACTGAGGCTGAATTAACCAGGGCGGTATTTGAAGGGGTATTTTTTGGGTTTACAAGAAATCGTATTTCTTCAGTTATTTGTCATCTCTTGACTGAGGACAAGGTTGACCTTCTGAATAAGGAATGTTCTGGGGCACATTTTTGTACTGTACTGCTAAAAAAATTTAATAAAAAAAGAGGATTTCTAATTATCAGTAATAATACTAATATAAACACTAATAATAATCATCATAGTAATATCCATAGGAACATATTGCTTCACACAATATAAGTTCAAATTTAAGGTACAGATCTAATACCTCAATAGCATTAAATAGGTATAAAACACCTAATAAGGTCTACAGTATATAATTCATAAATCGAAAAAAAAAGTTAAAAATGAATTCACTGGAGACAGACACACAGGGGCAGTGGATTTATCAACCCCTTACGCCTATTTTTAAAAATAGAAAAGTTGCAAATCCATCAGATTTGTGACATTTAATTCATTTGCAATTTTTCACAACTTGCATTTTTCACCGCCCTCAAGATGTCTTTATTGCTATTGAATAGGGATGAGCGAACCCTTGGAAGTTCGGGACCCGAACTTGACCCGAATTTGACCGAGAACCCGGATCCCATTAAAGTCAATGGGAACCCGAACTTCGCTTCACTATTTTCCGTTATAACGTAAAATAATAGCATTCTTAAGACAGAGTGCGGTGACGTCATCGCAGGTCCTTTTGCAGGTCCTGCAGAAAGAAGAAAGAAGAGGATAGAGGATGAGGTGAGTTTTTTTTTAAATTATTTTTAACCCCTCAATGGCCATTTTACTTAGCATTCTGTTTTAAGAAAGCTAATATTTTCCATTATAACCATGTTATAATGGAAAATAATAAAATCACCCGAACACCGAACCCGAACTTCAGTGAAAAAGTCTGGGTTCGGGCACCTGAACTCCCAAAGTTCGGTACGAACCCGAACTTTGCAGTTCGGGTTCGCTCAACCCTACTATTGAATGATTATTAACTTGTATTAGATTTTCTCAGGCAAACACGATAAATGTATCTATCGATCTATATATCTATTTATCTATCTATCTATCTATCTATCTATCTAATATCTAGCTATCTCATATCTATCTATCTATCATCTGTCTAATTATCCATTTATCTATCTTCTATCTATCTATTGATCATCTATCTCATATCTATCTCTTGATGGACTTATGTATTTTTTCAACCATATCAGCTATGTAACTATGTATCTCCTATCTATCTATATATCTATCTACGTATCTATCTCTCTATGTATCAATCTATCTATTATCTATCTATCTATCTATCTATCTATCTATCTATCTATTATCTATCTATCTATCTATCTATATCTGTCTATCTATCGCACTCTAAATCAATATTTTCCTGTTTATTTGAAATGTTGTATATACTGTAATGATTTGCTACTTATAAAAGTTCTATAAAGGCAGAAGTAATACTGTGACAAGAAATGTATAACTCAGTTTTGTAATACATTTTTAGATTTACAGTAAAAGCTATGAGAGATGCTGAATAGATTGATATGAGATATAGATACATAGATTGATAAAGCTGTGATATTGATTTTGTAATACTTTATGGTAAATGAATACATAAGGTCCTCCTCACATATGACAGTTGTGTTTGGCCAGTTGCTTTAGGTCGGGAACGGCTTCTATATGTACTGCAATTCAGTGCATCGATCTGGTATCCATACACTGACAGCACCGGACGCTGAGCGTGCAGCGTTTTTCTCTCGGGCACTGTTTGTCAGTTCGGGCTTCAGTTATGCTCCAGCGTTTTCCTGTGACTGAAATGCAGAATTCCCCTTTGTGAGGAACACATAAAACAAACCTTTCACCAGCAGAAATGACTGAAATGCTCGCACTGCGGTCACTCCAGATACTGAGATTAGGATCACTAAACATTGGCAGTTCAGGCTGCACTGCACCACAAAAAGCAGGAGGTTAGTGGGGCTGAAGTAACCAGTAGCGGTATATAAAGGGGTGTTCCTGTTTGTTTGTCACAAATCATTTTTCTTTAGTCTTTTGTCTTCTCTTGAAGGCTGACTTTCTGTATACGGAGTGCAGTGTACTGTATGTACATCATTTGATAAAAATGTACCCGTTTGGGTCCCATTGCCTGCTGGAGCGGTGTGGGGGCACAATAGTCGCCGCGCGGTGCCGGCCCAAAGCTAGAGTAGGTCCCCACCTTGTCGTGGTAAGTGGGCCTATGCTCTTTGATCAAACTGTATACTAATGCCTCCTAATAGTGCACAGCAATAGATTGATAATAGTGCTGTATAGCCATATCATGCTGAAATGTAAAACAGTTGTTATATCAAAAGCATAGCAATGAGGATGTGCGATTCAGATTCCCTCTCATATTGAATACATCATTTGATAAAAATGTAATTTTAAAAAAAGTGGGTCAAAATTATCATAGTAATACAAATTTTAATAATAATAATGATAATTATTATTATTTATTATTATTATCATCATAGTATCCATACACTATCTATAGAATAAATTCACAGCTGAAAGTCTGGAAATGAAGTATGGGTTAGTTACAACAAGTTAGGAGAAGATTATAATTTAGCTTCTGAAATGCCAGGGGGTTAATTTATCAAACTGGTGTAAAGTAGGACTGTCTTAGTTGCCCACAGCAACCAATCAGATTCCTTCTTTATGTTTCAGAGCTTCTTTGGAAAATGAAAGATGGAATCTGATTTGTTGCTATGAGGAACTAAGCCAGTTCTACTTTACACCAGTTTGATAAATCTCACTCTATATTTTACAAAATCATTTTAATACTGATGACCTATCCTAATTAGATAGGTCATCAGTATCTGATTGGTGGGGATCCGACACCCAGGACTCCCGTCGATCAGCTTTTTAAGAAGGCACCAACGCTTATGTGAGCGCCGCAGCCTTCTCTCAGCAAACCAAGCACAGCGCCGTACATTGTATAGTGGTTGTGCTTGGTATCGTGCTCAGCCCCATTCACTTCTATGGGGCTGAGCTGTCCAAAGCCATGTGACCAATGAATGTGTCATCACTGGCCTAGGGAAAGCTGAGAGAAGGCCGCGGTGCTACTACGAGTGCTGCTTCCTTTTCAAACAGCTGATCGTTGTGGGTCCCAGGTGTCGGACCTCCAGAGATCAGATACTGATGACCTATCCAGAGGATAGCTCATCAGTATTAAAATCCCAGAAAATCAGTTTAATGTTTTTTATGGGGAAAAAACTGCACAAAAAAAAATAAGTGACTAAAACATAAAACTAAAACAATTAACATGAAATCAAGGAGAAGAAATTGTAAAGTAATTGTAGCACAATATTATCTAAAAATAATTAATAATTATGAATAATAAATAAATATAAATGCAACAAATTGCTTTTTTTATATACATGGTTTATTGAAAGCCACAGCTATTAAAGGGCTTCTGTCAGCCCACTAAACCGTTTTTTTTTTTGGGGGGGTTATTAATAATCCCTACACTGCGAGCTCCCTATACATAAGCTAAATATTCATTTTGGTTCAGTAGAATTTGATAAAAAGCTATTTTTATAATATGTAAATTACCTTGCTACCAGCAAGTAGGGCGGCTACTTGCTGGTAGCAGCCACATCCTCCGATCCTAATGACGCCCCCTCCGCTGTGTGAGTGACAGGGCCAGGGAACGGAATCGTTCTCTGCTGGCCCTGTTTGAATTCCAAATCTCGCGCCTGCGCCGTACCTGTCTTTAATCGGCGCAGGCGCACTGAGAGGCGGCCGCTCTCTCGGCCGCTCCATCCTCAATGCGCCTGCGCCGGGTGTAGATGTGACGTCATCAGCGCAGGTGCATTGAGGATGGAGCGGCCGAGAGAGCGATTGCTGGTAGCAAGGTAATTTACATATTATAAAAATAGCTTTTTATCAAATTCTACTGAACCAAAATGAATATTTAGCTTATGTATGCAGAGCTCGCAGTATAGGGATTATTATTAACCAAAAAAAAAAAAAACGGTTTAGTGGGCTGACAGAAGCCCTTTAAGACAAGAAAAGTGAAAATCCACTGACATGTCACATACAGAGAAAAGGATTTACAGATGTGTGCCTATTGGTAGTATATGTTCAGATATCACACACAACATTCAGTGTACACACAGGGCATTTAAATAATAGAAAGACAAAAAAAGAAGAAGTTTGAGTTACAAAAACACCAGCAGGAAAAAAAAAGGCTTGTGTGTCTGCATTATATATTTCCCATAGACCTTCAGCTAACATCTGGTACTGGTGTTTTTACAGCAAAAATGCTGCTTCAGGTCAAAGTGCCGTTCAACCCAAATAATTTTCTGTTGAGACTAGATGTGACGGTTAATCTACCCCTCAAAGAACTGTTTTATGTCATATTTCTCCAAAGTATTGCGCAAATCTGGAAATCTCCTCTAATCCCCTCTATATGCCAAATATTAAGGAAGGTGAACATCAGTTGTAGCTTTGAGAAGATGATTGCCAGAAGCAATAATACGACTGATAGGTACATAAAAAATTGGGCACTATGGATCTCTTCGACACATACCTCATAGTTACTGTAGATAATTGAATCAGGTTGCAGATTTTCTGCCAAATGGACCTAAATATGTAAGTTATCTGATAAACAATTTTCTCCTAGTTATCTATCTTTTTGTTTATTTCATCTCATTATGTTTCATATTATTTTCACAAACGGAATAAAAAAAACCTCAGTAAAACCAGAGCGAAGCTGGGCAGTCGTCGTTTTATTGGGGTACCTGTCGAGCCACGGTGACATCTTGGCTGCGCTCACTGGAGTCCTTGGAGGCACCTGAGACAGGCGGCTTGGTGAATTTAACGGGGGGTCGGGGACATCGGTTCGCCGCATGGGAGCCACCGCAAGCCCAGCATTCGTGCTTGTATTTGCATAAGCCGGCATATTTGCAATGCCCTTCGTTGAACAACCAACAAGCTCCAGGTAGGCGAACGGCCACTGGTCCCTGGGGGATTGCTCCGGAACCAGTGGCCGCTCCGGGAAAGGGAGGCTGTCGCTGAGACATCATGAGGCGAAGCCAAACATCGGTAGCCTTAACCCCCCAACCAATTTCCGGGTGCAACGCCAAGCGTCTGCTGAATTCTTCGCAATACCGCCACCATGCTCTACCGCCATGGGCCTTATAGGCGCTATAAATCCTGGTAGACAAAAAGCTCAGAAGAACGCTCAGGGTGCCTCTGACCCATGATACATCTCAAAACCGAAAAGGCTTGTAACCCATTATTTATGGTCTTAGCCACCTTTGGCCTACGCTCAGAGGGGCTTGTCAGATACCCGCCGTTTCCTATCAGTGGTATGCTGGTCCACGGATACCAAGGACCAAATATCAATATACTGGTTAGCCCAAATCTTGTCCCTAATTGATTCTTCTGAAAACCTATATATAGCCCTAACAAAATTGCGGGCTTACCCCTAATTAGAATATATATAACCGATTGAAGGAGTAAGGTAAATAAGATATAATTTGATTTAAAGAACATATACTACAATAGTACAAAAATACTCCATTTTATTAAGAAAATCACAGAAGACACATGATCAGCACTGGTCACAAATAAGACAATACATACAGGTTACAATACATGTTAAAAACCAAGTGAACCGATGGTAGGCTGCCAATACAGATATCTAAAGTAAAGTGCAAGTGCATAGTTATACCCAAAAGGTCATAAATAGTGGACATATAGTATCCAAACGCTGTAGCTATTGGACACCACTAATATCCACATGTATATATGTGTCAAAATTTGCCACTAGCCGGTGTAAATATATACACCAAGGTTATCAAAATTAGGGCAATACCAATATCACAATTGTATTTGACACATGATGGAAGCTATTATATATACTGACCACTTGATTCAATTGTATCCTGCAGCAATACCACCGGTCCACTCCCCAACGCACGTTTCGCGTACAGCTTTTTCAAGGGGTGTTGGTTGGCAGAGAGGAGGGTCACCCATAAATAGGTCAAGTGGAAACATATGATTGGTTGTTGGACTAGATTTAATTACATTTAGGGCTCACCTGAGTGTTAACACATTGCGGACATTAACGGTGCCTGGCCCCTCATCCGCATGCCACCACATCCGGTGGCGCCGCGCCGGTCCAGAAAGGCAGTCACGCACATCCTGTGCGACACGCGTCACTCTGGAGCGGCCGGCGGCACACGAACGCGGCGCATGCGCAGAACACCAAGGACACCTATTCCGCCATATTAAGTGAGGGCGCATGACATTACATACGGATATATCAGGAAAATCAGATTGCTTTGCATAAAATGATGGCATCTTATCGTATATAAATCATACTATAATAGACACAGTTCTTATCCTAAGGCATGAACACATGTATGCTGACAATCCACATGCCAATATTTATCAGTTTGTCAATGTATGTATACACGTGCACAGAACCTCATTTCAGTTCAACTTCAATGTAAATGCATATATATATATATGTTTATCAGGCAGCAATACCAGAAGTGCACTTGCACTAGACGGATATTATACACCTGACCACAATAGTCATACACATCGAATAACATGTAATTCGATATGTTGTACTCGGCCTTTACCCTCTCCTGCGCATGCGTTACCACCCGAGTACAACATATCGAATTACATGTTATTCGATGTGTATGACTATTGTGGTCAGGTGTATAATATCCGTCTAGTGCAAGTGCACTTCTGGTATTGCTGCCTGATAAACATATATATATATATATATATGCATTTACATTGAAGTTGAACTGAAATGAGGTTCTGTGCACGTGTATACATACATTGACAAACTGATAAATATTGGCATGTGGATTGTCAGCATACATGTGTTCATGCCTTAGGATAAGAACTGTGTCTATTATAGTATGATTTATATACGATAAGATGCCATCATTTTATGCAAAGCAATCTGATTTTCCTGATATATCTGTATGTAATGTCATGCGCCCTCACTTAATATGGCGGAATAGGTGTCCTTGGTGTTCTGCGCATGCGCCGCGTTCGTGTGCCGCCGGCCGCTCCAGAGTGACGCGTGTCGCACAGGATGTGCGTGACTGCCTACTCTGGACCGGCGCGGCGCCACCGGATGTGGTGGCATGCGGATGAGGGGCCAGGCACTGTTAATGTCCGCAATGTGTTAACACTCAGGTGAGCCCTAAATGTAATTAAATCTAGTCCAACAACCAATCATATGTTTCCACTTGACCTATTTATGGGTGACCCTCCTCTCTGCCAACCAACACCCCTTGAAAAAGCTGTACGCGAAACGTGCGTTGGGGAGTGGACCGGTGGTATTGCTGCAGGATACAATTGAATCAAGTGGTCAGTATATATAATAGCTTCCATCATGTGTCAAATACAATTGTGATATTGGTATTGCCCTAATTTTGATAACCTTGGTGTATATATTTACACCGGCTAGTGGCAAATTTTGACACATATATACATGTGGATATTAGTGGTGTCCAATAGCTACAGCGTTTGGATACTATATGTCCACTATTTATGACCTTTTGGGTATAACTATGCACTTGCACTTTACTTTAGATATCTGTATTGGCAGCCTACCATCGGTTCACTTGGTTTTTAACATGTATTGTAACCTGTATGTATTGTCTTAGGCTACTTTCACACTAGCGTTCGGGTTTCCGTTCGTGAGCTCCGTTTGAAGGAGCTCACGAGCGGACCCGAACGCAGCCGTCCAGCCCTGATGCAGTCTGAATGGAGGCGGATCCGCTCAGACTGCATCAGTCTGGCGGCGTTCAGCCTCCGCTCCGCTCGCCTCCGCACGGCCAGGCGGACAGCTGAACGCTGCTTGCAGCGTTCGGGTGTCCGCCTGGCCGTTCGGAGGCGTGCGGATCCGTGCGGATCCGTCCAGACTTTCAATGTAAGTCAATGGGGACGGATCCGTTTGAAGATGCCACAATGTGGCTCAATCTTCAAGCGGATCCGTCCCCCATTGACTTTACATTGAAAGTCTGAACGGATCCGCGCAGGCTACTTTCGCACTTGCGCACTTGCGAATTTTTTTAAAGTTATTAATGCAGACGGATCCGTACTGAACGGAGCCTCCGTCTGCATTAATATGAGCGGATCCGTTCAGAACGGATCCGCCCGAACGCTAGTGTGAAAGTAGCCTTATTTGTGACCAGTGCTGATCATGTGTCTTCTGTGATTTTCTTAATAAAATTGAGTATTTTAGTACTATTGTAGTATATGTTCTTTAAATCAAATTATATCTTATTTACCTTACTCCTTCAATCGGTTATACCTAATTGATTCTTCTACATGACATCCCAGGGGACTGACTCCACAGAAAAAGGAATCCTTATGTACCCCCACTAAAACAGGCGTGAGCTTCTGTGAAGGAGGGGGAGGAGGCTGATAAGATTGGGGCATCTTCTCTAAAAGCGCTTTCAATAACGACTCTACGTTTGACCCCCAACCCTCCCGCTCCCCAAGCCCCAGTATATTGGTAATCACTGATTGCTGACAGGTCAGCTACCACAGAAGGACCGGGTATCGGGACAATATCCTGCTGTACCGCAGCGGCAACCACACTAGGAGCCCTGGAAGGATGAAAAGGCATCTTCCTTTTACGCTAGGACCTGGACGTTCTGCCAGACTCCCCTGACGCGCTCGTAGATCCATCAGAAGACGACGGAGAGCGCCATCTAGAGGACCTGGATCGCCTGCTGCTCCCGGAAGCCCTTGAATGGCATCAGGACAGGCACCAGGCAGCAATACAGGATAATGAGCAGCAGGTGCAGGGAAGGAACCTGATGCCACTGGGGGGGAAAAGAAAGCGGGGGGGGGGGGGGGGCGCTCCGGAATGGGCCAACATTACTGCGGGGGAAAGAGGGTGGTCAGCCAACACTGGGGCCACCACATTGCTATCTGGGAGATGAGACGGAAGGAAGGTAAGCTGGGGGTCCCTAAGAGCAGCGCTCTCCTGCGCTCCCATACTGGCACTAACTGACTCGCCTGTCACGTGCTGAACTGAGCAGACGAAACCAGAAGTGGCGCGGGTGGAAGGGGCGGAGCCACGGCGCCATCTTGGGACAGGGAAGCTCAGAGCCAGTACACCCAGGGGAATCTTTGGGAGCCTGAGGGATGCACAGAAAGGGGGCTATGACCCAGGGGGGCAGCTGCGACCTGCGGATCGCCGGCCCCAACCAGGGAGACCAGAGCTGCCCACTGACTGAGCCAGCTCCAGCCGTCGCCCCATAGTGCCAGCAGCAGCAGGGGAGGAGTATAAAGGAGAGGAGCTGAGGCTTTGCAAAAAAGCCAGCAGCCATCCCTCACCTTCCTCATTATGCCCGCAAGGAGGGAATCCCTCAAGGATGCATCTCCTGCGGACATCCTGGAGTTTACAGAGCTAACAGGCAACATACCAAATCAGCTTCCACCGACAAGACGAAGTCCAGCAGAGAGGAAAGGGTATATATGCTCTCTAGATAGGAGGAGTTATTAAGCCACCCCCATTAGGCAGGGCCCGAACGATGCTGCCATAATTAACCCCAACATGCCCAAAATGCTGCGTCCAAATACCATTTGGGGGCCATATCAGATAATGAACCATGCTCAGGAAAGGGAAGGGGAACCACCAGTCCCTAAGTACCCTCCCTAACCTGTCGGGCGCTTACCACAATGGAAGTCAATTGGAGAACCGGAGCATTAAACCAGGCACCCCCTGCTCTGAAGAGGGGAGGGTGTCTGGTTCACAGGAAAAGGTCAGAAATTGATGGAAACACCACTGAAATGGTTCGGGAACAGCATGGAGAGGATGTCTGGATGCATCTTGGACTCCCAGGTCGCTGCTGGGAACTATGTTTTCCGAGCAGTACGCCACTTTCACAGACTGACAATAATACGCACAAAACCAAAGATAAAATCGATTTTAGAGGAAAAATTGTTAGGAAATATTCTTTCCTGTATATTTACTTGTATATAAAGTGCAAGTGCTGCCAAAAATTACAAGGAAGAGGCACTCCGATACAACCTGTATATCACATAAAGGAGGGCCTCATTGGCATTGTGGTACAATTGTTCAGGTAGTGGGACTCCTACACTCATAAAGCCTATGCACTAAGTGAAAGGGCTGCCATAAATTACAAGGAACCGGCACTCCAATACACCCTTTATTTACACATAAAGTAGGGCATCATACACACCCTTGAAAAATTATGATTGATGGCCTGCTGATGACCCTCAAAAACTATTGGAGCAAGGGCCTGCTGATCTGACCATCTAAAACATTAGGGGTGAGGGTCTGCTGCTGAGTTGACCATCTAAAACATTAGGGGCGAGGGCAGCCTAATTGTAACGGGGTGCAAAGGCACACTCGGTCTCCCATCAGCCGCAGACCTGCTGCTTAGCTTCGGGAGCGAGGATCTGTGTTTGACCTCGTTCCCAGGGCAGCTTTGCTAGCTGGGAGGCTCCCTGCTCCTAGGTCTGCCTTGAGCGCCGAGCTGATCACTCGGTGCTCGACTGGTCAATCTGTCGGTCATGTGACGCTGGCCACGTCACATGACCCTCACTCCCCACTATAAATACAGGCAGCCTGCTGGCCACAGGTTGCCTGTTAATTTAGGTTCCTGGCAGTTGTTGGATAGCTGTGTACTTACCTGATCCTGTTCCCTGACGATCCTTTGCCTGCTCCTCCTGTACTGCGCATCCTTCCTGGTATATTGACCTCGGCTTCCATCTGACTATTCTTTGCGACTCTCCTGGTATTTATGACCCTGGCTTCTCCTGACCTTTCTTTGCTTATCCCTCTGTACTGCGTTGTCCTCTTGGTTTTGACCCGGTCCGTTCACTATCTGTTATTTGTCTTGTCTGTCCTTCCCGCACGTATCCTAAGTTAGGGACTGCCGTCCAGTTGTCACCTGTCATCAGGACTCGTGAGGCAAATAGGCAGGGCCGGGGGTGAGGGTGGAGCGCAGTGGTCACTATCCTCCCCCCTGTGTGTGTGTGTGTACGTGACCGTCACACTAATAAGCATGTTGATATGATGGAGGAGGACGAGAAAGGGGAGAATCATATACCCTTTTTACTGGTGGAAGGGGTGCATGGGAATACAGTGCATTCAATACACCATAAAAGCCACATTTAGAGTGCCTTTATGTTCAGCTGCTTTCCTCTGGTGGAGTAGAGAAGTCAGGGGCAATCCAGGCCTTGTTCATTTTTATAACAGTCAACCGGTCAGAATTATCAGTTGACAGGCGGATGCGCATATGAGCTATTATGCCCCCAACAGCACTAAATACATGCTCTGACAAAACGCTGGCGGCAGGGCAGGCTAGCACCTCCAAGGCATAGAGTGCCAGTTCATGCCACGTGTCCACCTTGGACACCCAATAGTTGTAAGGCACAGAGGGATCACTGAGGACACTGACACGGTCTACTATTTACTCCTTCACCATCTTCCAAAATGTTTCCCTCCTTGTCATACTAGGCCGCGCATCAGGTTGAGGGTGCTGGCGGGGTGTCATAAAACTGTACCAGGCCTTGGAGAGTGTTGCCCTGCCTCTGTTGGAACTGCTGTGTTCCCCTCATATCCCCTTCTCGGTTGGCCAAGAAACTACGTACTCTGCAGCCAGCGTCAGCTGGAAATTTTTGGAGCAATTTCTCCACAAGGACCTTCTGGTATTGCACCATTTTGCTCGTCCTCTCCACCACAGGAATGAGAGATGATAAGTTCTCTTTGTAGCGGGGCTCGAGAAGGGTGAACAACCAGTAATTGGTGTTGACCAAAATGCATACAACGCGATGGTCACGGGAAAGGCAGCCTAACATAAAGTCAGCCATATAAGCCAGAGTCCCAACAGACAAGACTTTGCTGTCCTCATCAGGAGGATGCCTCTCAATCTCCTCATCCTCTTCCTCCTCTTCTACCCATCCACACTGAACAGATGGAATAAAACTTCCATGGGTACTACCCTCTGTAGCGGAGGCAACCGTCTCCTGCTCCTCCTCCTCCTCATCATCATCCAATTTGCGCTGAGAAGACAAACTGACGGTGGTCTGGCTATCACCCTGTGTACTGTCTTCCCCCATTTCCACCTCTTCCACAAGCAAAGCATCCTCCTTAATTGTGAGCAGCGAGCGTTTGAGTAGACACAGAAGTGGGATGGTTACACTGATAATAGCGTTATCGCCGCTCAACATCTGTGTTGATCCCTCAAAGTTGCGTAAAACCTCACAGAGGTCAGACATCAAAGTCTACTCATTGCTTGTGAAGAGCGGAAGCTGACTGGAAAGGCGACGACCATGTTCCAGGTGGTATTCCCCCTTACTGCTTGCCTTGCGCATATTAAATGGTATGTATTCTTGCAAGTATGTCACACGTACAGTAGCGCAGGTGCAGTACGCAGCCCTGCAGGGTGAGGCAAATGGTGAGGTCACAGGGGTAGTTACTAACAGAGGGTGGTTATAGTACTCACAGTCTTTTATATACCCTGGGCAGACGTACAGCAGTGATGGGGAGGCTGGCACAGGGGTCCTCTGGGGCACTCTCTGTGTATAGGGACCAGGCCTAATGGTAGGTGAGGTGCCCTGGATGTTGCAGGTGTTTAATGTGCCGGTGGCAAGATCCCTTTAAGTTCGTGACGCCAGTGCCGGTAATGGTGGCACACCGATTTATGGTAGGAATAATTGAGGAACATGATGTTGTAGTGAACCAAAACTTCTGTTTACTGGAACAATTAACTATTTACAGTCTTTGGTCAGAGTTCCATATGTAAGAAGCAGTCACAAGCAGGCTTTACATCAATGGCAGGCACAATGTTCTTGCAAGATACTCAGAGGGTTAAACACTTACAGATCAGGCTGCACTTTTCCTCAGAATCCTGTCTGTCTTTATCCCAAGGCCCGTATGCCCTATTGCTGGCTTTATCCTTGGTTAGGGAAAACTTCCTCAGGTATATATCTCCTTGCTTTAAATAGATCCTTCTGCCCTTCAGCTCTCAGGTTGGCTGGCATCACTTTTGCTCTGCTCTGTACTCTCATAGGAACTTCAGGTTTCTCAGGAGGCAGCTCTTCCCCTGGTGACAAGCTAGAAGCCTGGGCTGTCTAGCTGCATGTCAGAAGCTCCACTTCAGCTCCTCTCTGGCTAAAGTACACACTCTCTTTTGACTCTACACAGACTTCTGACTGACTCTCTCTGAGCTTAGCCTGACTATAAATACTAGGGGTCCCCTAGCTCCCTCTACTGTCTAGGAGGAGGAACTACACCCTGATACAGGCCTGATACACAGAAAACAGGGAAAATACACATAAAAATATCACATAAAATACAATGACCCTGTCCCGCAGGAGGTGGGAACAACATGGCCCAATTGACCCTTGTGTAGTGCCCACATTTACCCAGTGGGACACTACACAGGTTTTTTAAGTGTATGCGCAAATAAAGTATACAGAATGTCACAGATATTTTTAGGATGCGCACACGATAAACAGGAGATGTAGCACAGATAATGTCGCTGTCCGCAGCGTCTATGAAAAAAGTACACTGAATGTCACAGAAAATTTTAGGATGCGCAAACGTTATATAGGAGGTATAGCGCAAGTAATGTCGCTGTCACCAGCGGCTAATAAAAGATTGCACTGAATTAATGTCACTGATAATTAGGACGCGCAAATGTTATCAGGAGGTACAGCGCAAGTAATGTCACTGTTACCAGCGGCTAATAAAAAATTACACTGAATTAATGTCACTGATATTTAGGATGCGCAAACATTATACAGGAGATGTAGCGCTGGTAATGTCGCTGTCACCAGCGGCCAAACAATTGCTCTGATTGTCACAGATATTTAGGCCGTTCAAATGTAAAATAAAAGATGTAGCAGAGGTTGTGTCACTATCAGAAGCGGCACTAACAATTCCACGCAGGTTGCGTCAATAATTATATTGCTGTCAGTTACAACAATAGTCCTTAAAAGGACTTTTGGGTCTCTAACAATTCCATGCAATTTAGCGCAGGTTGCGCTAATAATTATATTGCTGCCAGATACAACAATAGTCCTTAAAAGGACTTTCGGGTTTCTAACAAGTTTTTTCACTAAAATATTACTATTTCACTCCCTACATTATCTGTCCCTTCTTCAGCACAGCTCTCCTTGACTAAGACTGAGCTGAACACGTGTCATCAGTTGCTATATAGGCCAGCCAATCACTGTAATGCCAGTAGCCAACATGGCTACGGCATTACAGTGAGTGCCAGTACCTCTGCGCATGTTTATTGGGTTTTGTAGCAGCCAACAAATGTGTGGGGAGGAGACTCGAGCATCACGCTCGAGCAGACGTGGTGTTCGGCCGAACACTGCGATGTGCCGAGCATTGCGATGCTTGAGTAAAATTAGTGTTCGGCAGAGCATGCTCTCCCAACACTAGTGAGCACTGAAAAAAGAAATCTGTGCCAGAATAGATGTTTTTTGGTCACCTGGTCTCCCCCCAAAAATTGGTGAAATGGTACCAATAAAAACTGCAGCACACCACACAAAAACAACCCCTCACACAGCTCTGTCAATACAAAAAAATAAAAAAAGCTATAGGTTTCAGAACCTTGAGAAAAACTATACAAATTTGGTATTGACATAATGATACTGACCCGCATTATTAAGAAGGCAAGTCACTTTTACCGCATAGTGAATGGTGTAACAACAAACTCCATCAAGAATGGCAGAATGCATTTTTTCCACTCCTTCCTGCTAATATTTTTTACAGTTTATCAATGCACTATACAAAACATTAGATGCTTCCATAAAGCTCTTATACCTCTATGTTGAAGATAAAAAAAAGAAAAAACATTTTTTGAAAGAAAATCAGAAAAGGAAACTGTGGTGAAGCGGTTCATCAGTGTTGAGCGAAAGAGTCTAAACAAAGCCAAATTTCATCACGCTTCATGCTAATGAATCATTTTTCCTAAAATGGCGGCTGAAGTTGTAACCTCTTCCTCTTATGCACAGCGCAGGTCCTTCTGCAAATCTTTTCCACTCAAAAGAGGAGCGGACTGCCTCTGTGCGAGCAAGTGGATGAGGTTATTTATTTATTTTTCTAAACCCAAAAGGCCATATGACACTGGCGTATTAAAGCTTTTAACGGCCGTTAGACGGATGCACGTTTGTCTAAGCGACCGTTAAAAACGGTCCCATTGATTGATAGCCTGAATGGGGTTTTAACATAGTGACCCGTGACTAATAAATTTGTAACAAATCAAATTTCTTGTCCAGCTGCCATATCAAATTTTCCAAAACTTCGCTCATCTCTACGGTTCATTTTAAAAATAGCTATGCTTTTTTTTTTTTTATTAAAAGTTCTTATTACCACTGTTAAAGATGTGTGAATTTTATTCTATATTTTGTATATCTAGGATTGTAATGAGTTAACTTTTTCTACTTCCAAGTGCCCACCCACCCCCTCTTTGTTTCAAGACTGGAGGAGAGAGGGGGGGGCAAAGGGCTGTGCTGTGAGAGGTGTCTGTTTTCTCATCCTTGTACAGGCGTCCCAACAAGGGAGCTATATAGAGAGTCATATAGACTGTGAAGGAGTGCATAAGCCAATTATATGGCTCGATGATATGTATGTATTATTCACTGCCTATAGAGAAGCACCTCTTTGAAGTGTCACATATGACATAGGCAGTATTCTTGTTAGGATAAACTCCATTACAAAATGGCGATGGTAACCAGATGTTTACATTAGTTCACATTCCAAAGTAGGACCCAGTGCGCAGAAGCCAGGGTGCTATCTTCTCTCTCTTATCTCTTCTTCCTTTTTGACCAATGAAACAATGTTTAAGCCTCAGTGAAAGACTGCCCTCTTCTGAAGATGTATATACGCTTACCCCATGTAATAAAAGTTAGAGATTGCTTTGACCAACTTCTGTGTCAGTGTCCAGTCTCTCAACCACGCGTGGATATTAATCCCCTGGGGGTACATTGATTTGGAGCACCAGAGTGCATCTAAAATGCTCTAATTTAGGGCTACTTTGACACCACTAAAGATCAATACAAAATAATAATTAAAGGGGTTATCCCATGATTAATGTAATGAATGAAAATCAGATATAATAGTACACAGTTCATGGACATGGGTATGATAGTCCGTTTCTGAAAAATTTAGGACCAGCCCTGTACCTCACATGGATCCAGAGATCTCACTAGATTTATTACAGGCTGGGAGTTCATGGAGTGTGTCCTTCCTGCTTAAGCTGGTAGCAGTTGAAGGATGGAACTGAGCATGTGCTTCCATCTCATTGAGCAGGACAGAGAAATTAGAAAAAGAGCAAACAGCAGGTGGCACCATACAGATAGATTTCAGTGAATAACCCAGTGGCTATAATAATTTTTTAATTACATGCAATTACAAAAGTATTCAGATCCAGGTGCTAGTATGAAAAATGTAGAATATTTTTTTATGGGACACTGTCACTACCAGAGCTTTGAGACGTTCTCACAGCTCTGTGTCTCCACTCCTGTGATGATGTCACTTAGAGTTTGGAGGTGTTCTCACTGTTCTGTTTCTCCACCCCTGTGATGAGGTCTTTACTCCCAGCTGTTCCTCCTGCGTTTGATTTCCCTGCCTTTAAATCACCCCTCCTCCTATTGCAGGGCGTGGATTATATTTCTCTTTTCAGTTGTAGCTCTGCCTTGAGTATCTTCACTTGTTAAGCTATTAGTTCTCTGGACCTGTGTTCTGTTGCTGCAAGCACTCCGGATATTGCCAGCGGCCCTTGGATCCATCTTCTCTGCGGCTGCAGCTCCATCAGCTAAGTGTGCAGACATTGTTGTGTACCTGGTGATTTTCTGACTGGATCTGAGGTGGCCACGGTTCCCTCCATATTCTGAGCAGGGCATCGGTGGCCGTGCCCCTTCCACTATTGTAGGGGTTACAGGGCTCATCCGTCTTAGGCACGCGGGCATGCCTCGTTCCACCACATGGATCCGGGCATGTGCTTTAGCAGCATAGGGAGAGTGTTGAGGGTCTGACAGGGGTCACCCTTTCTCTTCCCTATTTGGGTCCGGTCAGTAGCTCTTTTTACTGTGTATGCTCTTGTTACCCTTAAACAGCCGTGACAGACACTCCCTTTATAGGGGAACATTTACTGAAGCTATCCCTCAGTCTCCTCCTTCGAAGGCCCATCAGCATGGATGTTCTCAGAATATTTCACACTATAAAACAGATAACCGCTTGCTTTACATTTCCAGGACAAGTCATAGCTCAGGATTATTACCAGCCTCCAGGAGCACAAACATAAAACATGAAACACTTTATGATCGAGGAGGACTGACGGATTAGATTTCCCATTTACCTCCGATAATGTAAAGACGTAAGCTGACGTCAAGTGAAAAGCTTAGTAAAAGCTCTTTAATACATGTGACTGTCCCCCGAGCTGTAAACTACTAACAGGCCGGGGAAGACCAGCTGTAAATAAGCTATTCGGTCACTCCTGTCCCGAGGCTGAAAATGAAAATATCACTGAGCTCCAGTCCGTGTCGCCAACAGCCTGAAGAATGACGATCAGCACTGAACCCACAGAAAAGATGAGTACTGAGCTATTTTGACATTTTATAGCAATACACAAATGGCCGAAAGGTTCAGCAAAAGTCAAAGCTTTGTTTGTTTTTTGTTTATTTTTTGGGAAATGGTAGCAAATTGCAAATCACATAAACCAGTCAGAAATCATCTTTTAGGAAATGTGACACATAATGCAGGCAGACTACATAAGGGAATCAGAAGAGGTAAGTACCATTTTTTTTTTTATTGTTAGCAACTTCTGACTCCCTTTTTCCTGGAAAACTCCTTTAACCCCTTCTATCCCCGGCAATTTTCCATTTTTTGCATTTTCATTTGTCAGTCCCTGCCTTCCCAGGACAATAACTTTTTTTTTTTCCATTTTTCCATTCACATAGATGAAAGAGGACTTGTTTTTTTGCGGGACAAGTAGTACTTTCTTAAAGGCACTATTTATTATTTCATACAACGTAGTAGGAAGCTGGAAAAAAATTGCAAATGGGGTGAAATTAGAAAAAAAATCATCCGCCACAATTTTATAGGTTGTGTTTCTACAGTGTTCCCTATACAGTAAAACTGATCCAATTACGGCAATACCACATTTATATAGTTTTTCTTGTGTTTAAATTGGAAAGCCACCACTTACTAATGTATTGTTATTATCCACATTGCCTCCTTTGCTGGCTGGATTCATTCTTCTATTGCATTATACACTGCTCGTTTCCATGGTTATGACCATCCTGCAATCCATCAGTGGTGGTTGTGCTTGCACAATATAGGAAGTGACGGCCTCTCCTATGGCTAGCACACATACGTAGGCTGGTAATTTGTCTCTAAGCTAATTCGGCGAAGCAGCCAAATCAAATTTTTCAGTACTTCACTTATTACTGCCTATGATGTTTATTATTTTATTGTTTATTTTTATTTGAGGAAAGGGGGTTATTTTAATTAATTTTTTTTACATGTTTTAAATATTTTTTTACTTTTTTTCTTACTTTTTTTCTACTTTCTTTCAGGCTCCCAAGGGCATAACATCATATATATCAATAGAAATAAATCCATTGACAAACAAAAGATTCAGTATATTGCAATGTAGTACTGCCACCTGTGCACCTACATTGGAATATACCTGTAAAAGGCATCAGAGCCTCAGCAGGCCCCAGCCTTTCACAGGCAATGAGTGACTGCCACGTGTGGACGTCATTCCAGGCCCAGAAGTGCAGTGCTTCTGGGTTTTGTGCTCTCACATGCTGTGGTCACAATTGACTATGGTGTGGTTAAGTGCCTGCGATCGGCATTACTGTAGATCACAGGCATTAGCCCTGAGTGTCTGCTGTATGAAAAATCAGAAACCTGGCGGCTATGGCATCCACTGCATTTACTAGTAGTTGCCATCTTTAAAGACTCAACCTTCACAATACTATTACTGTGGAGGTCGGGAAGGGGTTAAACTTCCAGGGCAAAATTATTATTATTAAAGTTGCTTGAAAATATATTTTTGTACCTTTTAAAGAGAAACGATCATCTACAGGTAATCACCCTCTCTGTATTACCTGTGTAGTCACTGCAGCAATGTGTGTGCACTTTATGACAGAAAAATCTCATACATTTTAAAAGTCCCCAGAAAGTGATGGGCCAGAAACCAAGAAATTGTATATAGAGCCTTAAAGGGGTGTTCTGAGATTTTTACATTGATGACCTATCCCCAGGTTAGGTAATCAATTTTGGTTTACACATACTGATCAAATACTGATGCAAAACACTGACCAAAGACTGGATTTTTATGGATTTTCAAAATACAGCCTTTGTTTTTATTTTTCTGTTCTTCTGACAGATCATTACTGCCACTGCTGCTGCCCCCTCTTTCCCCTCTCTGTCATGGAGCCACTACTGTCACTGCCACCCTAACCACTTTGTTATGGGGCCACTACTGCCACCATTCTCACTCTGTCATGGGGCCAGTACTGCTGCTGCCACCCTTCCCACTCTGTCATGGGGCCACTATTGTCACTGATACTGCTGCTGCTGACACCCTCCCACTCTGTCATGGGGCCACTACTTAAATCTTGGGGCACTACACAGTTAAGTCTACGGCGACAAATTAGACCTTATGCTAACATTGAACAACAACCTATACAAAAACTCTATAACAGGGAAAGAAATAAGCAGGGCTCAGAGCCTTGTATACAAAAAGTATTATATTCTTTATTGCAGTATATATCAATAAATATGTAGACATAAATCATGTCAAATGGGGACAATGGAGCAATGTCCACAAACGCCGTACTGAGAATGGGTCCCAAAGCACCCACATAGCTCCAACAAAAGATGGAAATACATGTATATAACACAAAGATAGGTGAACCTGCACCAATCAAAATAATATCAGGAAATAATGATATCAGATCTACATAGCAAACCTAATGCTACAAAGGGGATGAAGTAACATACCCACTGAAAGGGTTAACTACCCCTAAGTTGCTGTAGGACTAGGAGAAACATAAGGAAAAAGGAAAAAAAACTAATAAATATAACAAAAACTGAGGTCAGGACAATAACCAACCTGTGGACATGTTTGAAGGAGCGTATTTCAAGGGGTCCAAGAACATACATCGACGCACGTTTCACCTTGACTTTGTCAGGAAGCTAACATTGACCTGTAAGGCCTCATGCACACGACCGTTGTTGTGTTCCGTGTCCGTTGTTCTGTTTTCCGTGATTTTCTGCGGACCCATTGACTATCAATGGGTCCGTTGAAAACTCGGATAATGCACCGTTTGTCATCCGCGTCCGTGATCCGTGTTTCCAGTCCGGCAAAAAAATATGACCTGTCCTATTTTTTTCCCGAACAACGGTTTGCGGACCCATTCAAGTCAATGGGTCCGTGAAAAAACACGGAGGCACCGTTTTTTCCTATCATTTGCAAGGCAAACTTTTTCACTCTCCTTGTCTGGTGATCCTCCATAAATCAAGGAAGACACACGGAAACAAAAACGGAAACGGATCACGGAACAACGGAACCCCGTTTTGCGGACCGTGAAAAAATACTGTCGTGTGCTTGAGGCCTAATACTGATGCACAGTGATTCAACAGCTAAGAGAATGGATTAAAAAGCAGGTGTTTGCACTGCCACAACTTGCATTAAAATAACTTTTTTTTTCTCCACTACATTATTGGCGCTGCCTCCATGTCTTTGGACACAGCTCCTGCAGGGGCATGCACATTTATTTATTTTTTTGCTTTACTGAAGGGGGCTGTGTGCTTTTCTTTTTGTTTAACAGAAGGGATTAGCTGTGAATCTCGGTGCACAATGTTACTGCCACTGCTGCTGATGACTTGGTGCACAACAGGTAAATTAGACCTGACGCTAGAACGTAATGCACACGGTGATGCACTCTCCCTAAAGGGCGATTTTTCATTTTTGGGCTAATTAAAATCGTTACAGTTCGATTATTCAATATATAGTGCTCTTACCTTTTTTCTGTGCTTTAGTTTCTTTAAACGGCACTTTTACAATATGTTAATTACCTGGCTACCAGCAAGTAGGGTGGTTACTTGCTGGTAGCCGCCGCATCCTCCTTTAAAAAAAAACGCCCCCTCCTCCTGTTGATTGACAGGGCCAGCGAGCGCTCTGCTCCTTCGGCTGACCCTGTCTGCGTTCCAAATCTCGCGCCTGCGCCGTACCGGTCTTCAGTCGGCGCAGGCGCACTGAGAGGAGGATGATCGCTCGGCCGCTCCTTCCTCAGTGCGCCTGTGCTGGGTGTAGATGTGATGTCAACAGCGCAGGCGCACTGAGGAAGGAGCGGCCGAGCGAGGTCCTCCTCTCAGTGCGCCTGCACCGACTGAAGACCGGTACAGCGCAAGATTTGGAACGCAGACAGGGCCAGCCGAAGGAGCAGAGCGCTCGCTGGCCCTGTCAATCAACAGGAGGAGGGGGCATTTTTTTTACAGGAGGATGCGGCGGCTACCAGCAAGTAACCACCCTACTTGTTGGTAGCCAGGTAATTAACATATTATAAAAGTGCAGTTTTTAAAGAAACTAAAGCACAGAAAAAGGTAAGAGCGCTATATATTGAATAATATTGAATAATCGCACTGTAAGGATTTTAATTAGCCCAAAAATTAAAAATCACTTTTGGGGGATGACAGAAGCCCTTTAAGTTCCAAGCCTTCACACTGAGATTGGGAGACCAGGTGGGATGAATATGACTAGGCAGAGGGGCCTAGGTATACCAGATTTATCGCGATTTGTCAAAAATAAATTCAGAACCAATAACAATTCTTAACGAAGTTCAGCGAATCATCCGAATCAAATTTTTTAAAACTTCGCTTATCTCTAATGATGGCATATCATAGGCAGGGCCTTATAATGTACATTAACCCCCCTAGGTATCTCTGCAAGTGGAGGCAACCAGTCCTGCTCACATTATATGACAAGGTTGCTTGTGGCCATTTTAAAGGGAACCTGTCATCAACTTAAATCTGCCTATAGTAACGGCAGAATAAAGTAGAGACAGGTGAGTTGATTTCAGCGGTCTGTCATTTATAAGTTAAAAGTAAGTGGTTGTCGAGAACCAACATCACTATAACTGCAGACTGGGCCTGGAAAAGAGTCCCGGCCACCTGAGAAGAGTCCTAGTTATTCATGAATTCCTGCTCTCCTGCCCACCTGCTGATGACTGACTTCTACCTCGATTTCTCCCTTTCTCTCTAGGAGAGAACTGCCAATCATCAGAAGATGGGCGAGAGAGCAGGAGATTATGAAAACCCAGGACTCTTCTCAGGTAGATTTGACTCTTTTCAAGGCCTGGTCTGCAATGATTATGATGCTGGTTCTTGGCAACCACTGACTTTTACCTCATGAGGGACACACCGCTGACATCAGCATTTCTGTCACTAATTTATGCTGCCCTCAGTGAGATCAGCATAAAATTAAGGATTTTCCTAAGTCATGACGTAAAGTCATGATTTTATGAAAGACACGGAGGCGAGTATTTGCTTAACTCTTTCTTTACTGGAATTTAGCAGCAAAGACAATTGAAGAAAAAAAACATAAGAGTAACCATGGTAACAACTCCACCCCTTCTACCCCTATATAAGGGACATCACTGGCTGGACACTTCCTCTTTCTTTGCAGTCTTCAAACGGCAAAAACTGAACCCTGAAACGGACAACAGCAGCCGGAACATCAGCCGCGGAATCACCAACGGAACCTCTGGAAGGTGAGTATAAGAAGACGGGCGACAAAGGTGCATCAACCTGGAGGGAAGAGAGAAAAAACAAACATCAAGGTAGTAAACTACCTAACTGTCTTGTTCTACCCATCCTAACTATTCCCCGTGCATTAAAATAGACAGATAAAAAATATCATATGGTACAAAAAACACTATAACCCAGCAGGGAGGGCGAAAATGCAACGGGCAGGAAATACTCGCCTCCGTGTCTTTCATAAAATCATGACTTTACGTCATGACTTAGGAAAATCCTTAATTTTATTTCAAGACACGGAGGCTCATATTTGCAAGTTTAAAGCTGAGCAATTACGGAGGTAAAAACGTGAGGATCCGGCCTGAAATAGAATTCACGAAAGGTAGAGACTCGGGACCAATCCGCCAACTTCATGACATCTTCCAAACGGGCCCCTGCCACCGACATTGAGGTAGCTGCCGCTCCCCACACCGAATGCGCGGTGAAAATGGAAGTATCAATACCGGAAAGGGAAAGAATCCACTTAACCCACCGGGAAAGTGTAACGCTGGTAACCGGGGAAAAGGGGCGACGGAAAGATATGAACAATTGTGGAGAATCCCGAGAGCGAAAAGCCAAGGTGCGAGACTCGTACTCCTGTAAGCAATCCACGGGGCACAGTTGCAGAGAAGAAGGAAAAGACGGGTAAGTAACCAACCAAATACCCGTCTTAGTGCGACGAGAGATATTGAATAGAACCCCTTGCGGTGTAAAATACCGCGCGTCAATGTCCAAAGCCCGGACGTCCGAGACGCGTTTACAAGACACCAAACAAAGAAGGGTCACCAACTTGGCTGAGAGTTGCCGAAGAGACAGCAAAGAATTGAGGGGCCAACCTTCCAGAAATCGGAGAACCGTCACGACATCCCAAGTGGTAGAGAAACGCGGTCTAGGAGAGTGTGACAAGCGAGACCCACGTAAAAGCCTACAAATCAAAGGGTGTTGACTGGCGGGGCAACCATCGAACCCGAAATGCCTAGCAGAAATAGCCGAGCGGTATACGTTCAGGGTACGGTAAGCTTTACCCGCCTCAAAGAGAGAAGTGAGAAACTGGAGAACAGCGACTACAGGGGCTTGCAGGGGATCCAAGTCCCGTGGAGTGCACCAACGAACCCATACGTCCCAAGCCGCCTGATAGGCTCGTCTAGTGCCCGGAGCCCAAGCTGACTCCAACAGCTGTCTGGTTGCTGCCGAAAATTCCGAGGAATCCCAGGGACCCCTGAAACTCGGCATGCTAGAAGCTGCAGAGATCCGTCTAGCAGAAGCGGGTGATGGCGACCATAAGGGTCGAGCAACAGCTGTGGAAAAGACGGCAGAAGCCGAGGCTCCTCCGTGAGAAGGTGCAGTAACTGGGGAAACCACGATTGTGTTTGCCAGAAGGGAACCAACAGTACCAACTGCGCCTGCTGGCGACGAACCTGAGCGAGTACACGAGGGATGAGAGCAAATGGGGGAAAGGCATAGTGGAGGGAGCCCCCCAGTTCTGGAGGAAAGCATCTACGGCCTCTGCTTGTGGGTCTGGCCGCCAACTGAAGTACCTGGGCAGTTGCGCGTTCAGGCGTGACGCGAACAAATCGATGCAACAGGGGCCCCAAAGAGATACAATATCTCGGAAGACCCTCGGATCCAACCTCCAGTCGCTGGAGTCCAAAATGCAACGAGAACTCCAGTCGGCTAATGTGTTGTGGAGGCCTGGAATGTATTCCGCCACCACCAAAATTCCCCTGGAAAGACAAAACTCCCAAAAATCTTTGGCCAGATAGGACAAAACCCTGGATCGAGTCCCCCCTAGACAGTTCACGTACCGGACAGCAGAGACATTGTCCATACGTAGGCGAATACACGCCCGAACGGAATCCTGTGCGAAGCTGCGGATCGCGAAAGACCCCGCCAAGAGCTCGAGGGCATTGATGTGCAGACGAGCCTCTTCTTGAGACCACGCTCCACCCGTGGATATTCCCTGACAGTGTGCTCCCCACCCCAACAGACTGGCATCGGACTCGATAACCAGATCCGGATGCGGGCCGAATATAGCTCGGCCATTCCATACCGACAAATTGTGTATCCACCACACCAATTCGTCTCTGGTCTCCGTGTCTAAGACCAGAGTGTCCGAATATGAGGCCCCTGCTCTCAGGTGGGCAATTTTTTGTCTCTGTAGAGCACGATAATGAAGGGGAGCTGGGAATATCGCCTGAATGGAGGAAGTGAGAAGACCGATCAGGCGAGCCAGGTGTCGGAGAGATAACCGTGGAAGCAAGAGAGCATGACGAATCTCCTTGCGGATCGTTTTGACCTTGGCTAAGGGCAGACTGAGTGATTGATCCAAAGAGTTTATGGCAAAACCTAGAAACTCTACTGTGGTGGCCGGTACCAGGCATGACTTCTCTAGGTTGAGAACAAATCCCAACCCCTGAAGAAGAGATTTGGCCATCTCTAAATGATATAACAGAAGGGAAGGATTCTGGGCCATGATCAGGATGTCGTCCAAATAAATGATTAGACGCACCCCTCTCACTCTGAGCCAAGCCACTACTGGTTTCATGATCTTCGTAAAACACCACGGGGCGGATGATAGGCCAAACGGGAGGCAAGTAAACCGCCATGTCTGGCCTTTCCACAAGAACTGAAGGAGATTTCGAGACGGAGGAGCTACTGGGATCGTTAGGTATGCATCCTTCAGATCCAGTTTGACGAACCAGTCTCCTGGAAGTAGCATATCCCGGAGAAGATGGATGCCCTCCATCTTGAAATGTCTGTAGCGAACGAAGACATTCAAATGTTTGAGATTTATGACTGGCCGGAACTGGCCACCCTTCTTCTGTACCAGGAAGATACTGCTCAGAACCCCTGAGAGAGGATCGGGAGATAATTCTATGGCTCCTTTGAATAGAAGGGATGATAGTTCTGTAGTTCTTAAGAGTGTTTGGTCCGAGCTCGGACCCCATGAAATAGTGGGAAGGTCCTTTGGGGTGGATACCAGCTCGATGGTAAAAGAGAGAGGACCCACTGGTCTGAGGTGATCCTTGACCACACATGGGAAAAGTGACGGAGTCTTCCCCCAACCTGCTGGGAAATCAGAGACGACACACAAGGACGACTTACCATATGGGCGCCTTGATCCAGGAGTGCCTCGGAAACTTCTGGAACGGGACGGACCTCCGCGGGACGGGAAGAAGGTAGGTTGGTACCTGGAGTCCTGCAGCGACTGTCGGTAATTAAAGGAGCCACGGCCCGTGCCTCTGGGCTGAAAGTTGGATCGGCCGGACAATCGGCCCCTAGGATTGCCGGCCCTGGAGGAAAAACGCGTCTGAAAGACGCGGCGCATGGAGCTCTGCGCCTTATCAAGGGCCGTAAAAGCGCCCACATACTTCCCCAACTCTTTTATGAAGGGGTCTCCAAATAATAGGCCTTGCGCCTCTTTCCCGGATTCTGACAGGGATAAATTTGCTAATTTAGGCTCAATCTTCATCAGTATGGCTTTCCTCCTTTCAATGGCAATTGAGGTATACACATTACCTGCCATACAAATAGCCCTTTGGGCCCAGCCACTAAGATCTTCAGGGTCAACCTGTGTGCCCACTGCTTTAGCAGATTCGGCTAGGTCAAATATTTTGGCCAGCGGACCGGTCATATCTAGCAACTTGTCTTGGCAAGCTTTTAATGCCGGGTCCAACCCCTTACGCGGGTTGAACCCCGTTTTTGCTAGAAATTGAACTACCTTAGGGTCTACACTAGGTGTCTCACAAATCCTGTGGGGAATCAGGGGTCGCGGGCATTCTGCCCGAAGCTTGCTGCGAGCTTCCTTGGAGAGGGGAGTACGAATCCTCGCTTCCAGATACTGCGCCACATGAGTGGCGGGAAGCCATTCGGAGGATCTAGGATGGTGTAACTGGTCTGGATTAAATAGGGGGTCACCCATGGGATCCAGAATTGTGTTCTTGCCAGACTCCAGAGGGTCTACATCGGTCTCGTTAATTTAGACGGGTCCTCCTCAATAGCAGGATCAACTGCCACATCAATTAAATCATCTTCCCCAGAATGGTGGGGGTAATCATCATAAGCCTCCTCAACAGACTCTGCGTCTGAATCAGAAACCAGCTCCGGTAAAGACCGGGCGGTTTTCCATGCTCGTGCCCTTTCTGCCGGGCGCGGATTAGCTCTTTTACGCCACTTGACCGCGCATTCATTGGATGGGCCAGAGCCCACATTCACGTGTGTTCTGGAGGCAGGAGGGGGCATTACAGGATTAGTCTGAGCCCTGAGAGCCTAGGATATAGATTGTGATAAGGACACTGAGACAGATCCCATTGCAGCTACTATAGCTTCAGAAATAGACTGCTGTAAGTTAGCAGCTTGCATCTCCTGAGCTGGGACTTCATTAACCCTATGAGGGGGGGAAGGTGAAACCTGACTAGAGTGTCTCACCTGCACAGAGCTGGCCGGGGACACAGGGACCATAGACATGATGGAAGAATATCTGAGGAGTAGGTCACCCCAACAGATAGAAAACGCTGGCACAGAGAGATACAGCACCGATGCAATGATCCGGAAGGCGCACCGCGATACAGTGAACTAACTAGGAGCGCAGGATAAGACTCCTCCCCTTCACCCGAAGTCTCCAATGAGGTGACCGGGAGGCTAAAGATGGCGCCCGAGAATCTCGCTCAGTAGCGCGAGATCTCGGCGTCTGAAGGGAAAAAACTAAGATGGAGCCCGAGAATCTCGGCTGACGAGATCCGAGATGCCGAAGCCCGGGAAAACGGAGCGGGAAGGCAGGTAACGAAGAAGGAGAGGGGAGGGAAAAGAAAAAGGGCGCGACAAAATGGCTGAGAGACAAATAGTAAGGCTAATGAAAACGGGGCACCGGAACGGCAGGGAACTGACCAGGCGTCACAGGTGTGAGCGGAAAGGAGAATAAAGCGGCACAATTAACCCCTGAAAGTGGGAAAACAGAAAAAACAAACGAGGGATGGAGAATTAGCACAGAAAGATTAAGGGATAAAAAGACCACCCCAAGAAGGAACTGGGGCAGAAATATATATATCAAATAAGAAATCTCAATATAGTACCCCTCAGAAACATATAAGGAGAAAATACAAGCAAGACGACCAGTATGAAATTTTAACCACTTATCTGAGCTGGAGCAGCAAAGAAAGAGGAAGTGTCCAGCCAGTGATGTCCCTTATATAGGGGTAGAAGGGGTGGAGTTGTTACCATGGTTACTCTTATGGTTTTTTTCTTCAATTGTGTTTGCTGCTAAATTCCAGTAAAGAAAGAGTTAAGCAAATATGAGCCTCCGTGTCTTGAAATAAAGTTGATGACAGGTTCCCTTTAAATCATTCCCAGAGAACCCTTTCAAATATAATAGACGTGTCCTGTGGTTGCAGCTATATCTCCGGCTGTGCTTATCTTGCTGAAAGTTGTCCATCTAACATTATCATCCCAGGAATCCTGCAGATGTGAGCCATTAGTGAGCTCCCGAAGAACGCCTGGTTTACGTTCGGTGGTCTCTAGTAAATCAAAGGTTTCTGACAATTTATGTCTATTTTGTGAACCAATATAAATATATTATTGGAATGTATCAACATCCTAATCCATTTGGAAGAAGTTCATCGGCTCAGTAAACATTGGGATTTATAGCTTTTGAAGAGATTTGTTTTTGGAGAAAATATTAACTGCACAATAATAAGTTGGATTCAGGTTCTTGATTCCAGTAGATTCTGTAGTTCCTTGCTCAGTAGTTCACATTTGGCAAATGTGCGGTGTTGAATGTGGTCTCAAGTGAGGAGCACTGTACACAGCTGGCTATGGACAGGCAGTGACATGTCTTTCAGTCAGGTTCTTTTATGCAGAGCAGCAAACTAGGCAATTACCTAACCATGGCCCCATTTCCGAGGCTGCTTCAATGGACAGGAGCAAACTAAAAATACTTATTTTATAGTCTTATTTAGCGATGTCTGTGTTAGCATTCGGGAACTGAATTATTGCGTCAAGTGCTATATAGTGGCATTATGTGGACCACAATTTCTGTAAACCATCCTGGGTTTCAGTTGGGGTGTTGAAAAGTAGACCAGATCCAGGACAACAACTGTATGAAGAGGACATGGATGTCATTTCATGTACTTTGTGTTTTTCTAATTCGTCAAAAATATTTTTTGCGTAGTTACATAGTTAGGGTATGACCACACAGTCAGGTTTCCTGATGCAGTTTTGGAAACCAAAATCAGAAGTGGTTCATAAAAAGAGAGAAAAGTATACAGGAAAGATACAACTTCACTTCTGAATTCACTCTCGGTTCCCCTTCTGAATTCACTCCTGGTTTTGGTTGTCAACAGTGCATCAAGAAATCTGACCATGTGGTAACACCCTAAGTGGGTTGAAAAAAAGACCTAAATCCATCAAGATCGATTGTTTTCTGCAAACCCCAGTTGATCCAGAAGAAGTCAAAACACACCTTTAAAAGCCATAAACCCAATTAGGCATACACTGGATATAATCCATCCTGACCCTCCTGGCAATAAGACAGAATCTTGGATCACAACTCTACATGATTAATTCCAGCATCCCTGGATTTTGGGTTTTACATGGAAGACGTCTAACATGTTCTTAATCTCATCCACACTTTCAGCTATTACTAAACCCTGTGGTTTCATTCAGAGCTTGTCTTAGATTGTTTAGGGCCCTGTGCAAATGCTTCTAGGGACACCTAAGGAGTGTATTTTCATACTGTGCAACTGTCTTTCCGTTTAATTGCACCACCGAATGTTGGATTGGGGGTACAATATGGGTTTGCTCAAACCATCGAGCCGGGGGTGTCCCCTTCAGTAGTGACCAGTAATGGGCCTTGTGTGACTGGATCTACCCCTAAAGCTGGCCCGGTGTAGATGTTTTACAACTTTATGGCTTGGATATTAAAAGTCATGTTTTCGAGCTTTGTGATGAAATCACACTTCCTTTAACTGTAACTTGTATTCTCGAAGAGGTCTGAAAAACGAACCTATTATATTACTTTCTATAGGGGTCATTTATATATTTATATGAAGTTATCGTATTCCCCTTAAATCTTAATCGGGTGCATCTTTAACGTGGACACTTCTGTCTAGAAATACTTCTCTAGTTTTCCCACTACATCCTTGGACTGGAGTGAGTTTGCAACTTTTTAAAAAGTCTCAGTGATATATCTGGAATCAAACTAAATATCTGGCGTGTGGGGTGCAAAAATACAAATGATTGGACTTAGGCTACTTTCACACTAGCGCTTTTACTGGATCCGTCAGGTTTCAGCAAAAACGCTTCTGTTACTGATAATACAACCAGCTGCATCTGTTATGAACGGATCAGGTTGTATTATCTTTATAATTGCCAAGACGATTCCGTCATAAACTCCATTGAAAGTCAATAGGGGATGGATCCGTTTTCTATTGTGGCAGATTGTGTCAGAGAAAATAGATCCATCCCCATTGACTTGCAAACTACAACATGTATGGTAACTCAACTAAATGGAACGGAATGCATTTTGGAGCATTCCGTTCTGTTCAGTTCAATTTTGTCTCCATTGACAATGAATGAACTGAAGCGTTTTTTTCCGGTATTGAACCCTTATGACGGATCTCAATACCGGAAAACAAAAACGCTAGTGTGAAAGTAGCCTAAAGGGTATGAAAACACTGATGCAGTTATGCGCCCACTAACACGTATAATACAACACATTATTTACAGCAAACTGTTAAATTTTTTCAACTATGAAATTATTGGACTAAAATGTATGAAAACACCGCCTGATACTGTAAAGCGTTCGCTAACCCTGATAGAAAAATGCAGTGTTTGCAGTGAACTAGGCGTTCAATAACAGGGGTATAAAAATGGCATTATTGCTGGAAAATGCTTTTGCTATAATCCAATGCATTTAATAACACAGATATAATGCACTGAAAACAAATGTGTGATTGCAGCAGAATGTTATTCTGGCAATAAGCCTATGAAGAAACTTGAGGTTTTGAAAAAAAAAATCTAAATAATGGCAAAGTTGACCTTGTTAAAATGGAAACAAATAATTTTTTTTTTTTTTTCTTGCAAGTGTTTGGTTTTGTAATGCAGAATGAGGTGCTGCTGCAGCAGCTGTATTAAGCAGTGTGCCCACCCTCAGCCCTCATTCCCTCAAAGCTTTCCCTGATGAAAGTCCCAAAACCCCACACAATTATTTCATTTTGTTCTTTCTCTAGACTGTCCCTGTTACACTAGAATAGTGGCTTGTTCCTCTTTATACTCTAAAATTGTTTTTGGGCAGACGCTGACAGAGACCCATCCATCCTCATCAGCAGTTCAACAGAGTATGTATGACATTTGCTCGTTCTGCCCAGGTGTCTCCCTGTCTGCTGCCACTCCTGATTGGCTGATGAGGCTGTATGTCAGCCTCTGAGCCAATGAGAGAAAGCCCTCCCCTGCACTTCCTCCCAGTGTTATGTGACCATCTTTCTTATTCTTCCCTCATGGTTTATCCCTGGAAAGTCTATTCGCATAAAACTTTGTTCCAATACTGTATACTTTGGAACTGAACCCGAGTTCGGGAAATGTTTTTTTACAGTACAAGTTAATTTATGAAGTTATTACCCGAAGTCTCGTAAGACTTTGAGAAGCAATAACTTTGGCTCATCGGAATAAGGTAGGTCATTTTGGAGGCCGGGAGCGAGTTGTACCCTGGGATAACACAGGTGCTACCGACACCAAGGATTGCAGGCCCTAATTCCATCAGGGTTTCCGCCACCACCTACGTTAGTGGCTCCATCCCCCTTTCCTCTCGCCTCCTCCTCCGATTCCACCTCAGAATTATCCTCTTGCAGCACCAGTCAGACATCAGTCAGTAGCTGGAAGCAGTGTAGCACTGCAGTAGGGAAGGGACAACAGGCCGTGCTAAAGCTGATCTGCTTAGGTGGCAAACAGTACACCGCTGCAGAGCTGTGGCAGGGGATAAGGGACCAGGCTGAGCTGTGGCTCTCGCCACTCAACCTACAACCAGGCATGGTTGTGTCTGATAATGGCCGTAACTTGGTGGTGGCTTTTGAGCTCGGGAAGCTCACACACAACCCATGCCTAGCCCACGTCTTCAACTTAGTGGTTCAGCGGTTTCTCAAAACCTACCCCAATTTGCCTGAGGTACTGGTGTAAGTGCGCTGCGTGTGTGCCCATTTACGCAAGTCATCGACAGCTTCCGCTGGTCTGGCAACGCTGCAGCAGCGCTTACAATTGCCAACTCACCGACAGTTGTACGACCTGAGCACGTGCTGGAACTCCACTTTCCACATGTTGGCCAGGCTTTGTGAGCAGCAAAGGGCAGTAGTGGAATACCAGCTGTAACATGGTCGTCGCCACTCGCCTTTCCTATCAGCTTCCACTCTTCACAAGCGACAAGTGGGCATTGATGTCTGACCTCTGTGAGGTTTTAAGAAACTTTGAGGAATCAACACAGATGGTGAGCGGCGATAACGCTATTATCAGCAAAACCATCCAACTTCTGTGTCTACTAAAATGCTCGCTGCTCACAATTGAGGCTGTGGATGTCACTGTTATGGGGGCGCTGTGGATGTCACTGTTATGGGAGCACTGTGGATGTCACTGTTATGGGAGCACTGTGGATGTCACTGTTATGGGAGCACTGTGGATGTCACTGTTATGGGAGCACTGTGGATGTAACTGTTATGGCGGCTCAGTATAAGTTATAGGGATCATGTAAACTACTGTAATCGGCCCAGGAATCCATGTCTCTATCCATGTGTCAGCCACAATTTCCAGGCCAACCTCGGTTCCCCGACCAGATAAGAGACTGGCTGTATCATACATTACTGTCATATCGTCAGTTCGGTCAGGAGAGTGCGGTCGGCCTGGGAGATGTGGCGACACACGGACAGTGTTTCCCAGGCTGATCATAATCTTATCTCACGTGTATCACATATGATGGCCCAAGATAAACCCTTCAGCAGTCAGGACCCAAAAAAACGGATTAGGCCTCATGCACAGGACCGTATCCGCTCTCTCCAAGTAGCAGATCTGCTAAATAAGGATACTGCCTGTGTGAGGTGTGCATTTGTTTCCAGAGCCATTGAGTTTTATGGGTTTTAGATAAGCATTATGAGGACCAGAATAAGACATGTTCTATCTTTTGCTGTACTGATATACGGATGTGGAAAGCACAGTGTCAGTTCTGCAAAAAATAAAGAACACATCCTAATTTGGTCCTCAAAATGCAGACCTGAAATCCATAGAAATCAATAGGACTGCAAAAAAAAGGCTGGTCCCACACGGACAGTATCCTTATTTAGAGGATCTGCGTGCATACTGTCGTGTGCATAAGGGTTTACGCAGCTCAGCAGGCAGGATCATACAAGATAGGATTAGATACACCACTCAGCAGACTGTGTCATACAAAATGGAATTAGATACACAGCTCAGCAGGCTGTATCATAGAAGATGGGATTAGATACACACTTCAGCAGACTGTATCGCATACAACAGGCTATGTATCAGGCACACATACATGTTAGTATTAGATACAGATGTAATTGGATATGATGTGTTTATTACACTCTGGAGATGGTGAAGGCAGAGCCTGTGGACAGTCAGTGATGGGATTAGATACACCGCTCAGCAGGCTGTATCACACAGGATAGGATTAGATACACATGTAAGGGCAGAGCCTGTGGACGGTCAGTAATGGGATTAGATACACAGCTCAGCAGGCTGTATCACACAGGATAGGATTAGATACACATGTGAGGGCAGAGCCTGTGGACGGTCAGTGATGGGATTAGATACGCAGCTCAGCAGGCTGTATCACACAGGATAGGATTAGATACACATGTGAGGGCAGAGCCTGTGGACGGTCAGTGATGGGATTTAGACACTGGGTGAGAAGCAGATTCCTGTCTGGGTGTAGTAACATGGACACAGGAGTTGTAGTGGGTGGAGCTGCTGCAGACAGAGCAGAGTGGGGGGTGTGGCCAGCCTGTGACTCATCACTGTGCAGTGCAGCCAGGATTGTGTATCAATAAAGTTATGTATTCATCAAAACAAGAAGGGGAGAAAGTAAACACATCTGCCAGGATAATATGATGTCTTCCAGGGGGGAAGGAAAGCTCAGACATGAAAAACAGGCATTGGGGCATATGTAGGGATGGTGAGGGGTGTTAGGAGCACATAAATTTTTTTTTGATTTTGGGACCGGACAACCTCTTTAACCGCTACAGGACCGCCGTACGCAGGACTGCGTCCTGGCGGCAGCCCTGCTCTTCTGGGTGGACGCATATACGCGTCCTCCCGTGATAGCCGAGATTTCCCGTGAACGCGCGCACACAGGCGCGCGCGCTCACAGGAACGGAAGGTAAGCGAGTGGATCTCCAGCCTGCCAGCGGCGATCGCTCGCTGGCAGGCTGGAGATGTGATTTTTTTAACCCCTAACAGGTATATTAGACGCTGTTTTGATAACAGCGTCTAATACACCTGCTACCTGGTCCTCTGGTGGTCCCTTTTGTTTGGATCGACCACAAGAGGACACAGGCAGCTCAGTAAAGTAGCACCAAACACCACTACACTACACTACACCCCCCCCTGTCACTTATTAACCCTTTATGAACCACTGATCACCCCTGATCACCCCATACAGACTCCCTGATCACCCCCCTGTCATTGATCACCCCCCTGTCATTGATCACCCCCCTGTAAGGCTCCATTCAGACGTCCGAATTATTTTTACGGATCCACGGATACATGGATCGGATCCGCAAAACACATACGGACGTCTGAATGGAGCCTTACAGGGGGGTGATCAATGACAAGGGGGTGATCACGCATATAGACTTCCTGATCACCCCCCTGTCATTGATCACCCCCCTGTCATTGATCACCCCCCTGTAAGGCTCCATTCAGACGTCCGTATGATTTTTACGGATCCACGGATACATGGATCGGATCCGCAAAACACATACGGACGTCTGAATGGAGCCTTACAGGGGGGTGATCAATGACAGGGGGGTGATCACCTCATATACACTCCCTGATCACCCCCTGTCATTGATCACCCCCCTGTAAGGCTCCATTCAGATGTCCGTATGTGTTTTGCGGATCCGATCCATGTATCCGTGGATCCGTAAAAATCATACGGACGTCTGAATGGAGCCTTACAGGGGGGTGATCAATGACAGGGGGGTGATCAATGACAGGGGGTGATCAGGGAGTGTATATGAGGTGATCACCCCCCTGTCATTGATCACCCCCCTGTAAGGCTCCATTCAGACGTCCGTATGTGTTTTGCGGATCCGATCCATGTATCCGTGGATCCGTAAAAATCATACGGACGTCTGAATGGAGCCTTACAGGGGGGTGATCAATGACAGGGGGGTGATCAGGGAGTCTATATGGGTGATCACCCCCCTGTCATTGACCACCCCCCTGTCATTGATCACCCCCTGTAAGGCTCCATTCAGACTTTTTTTGGCCCAAGTTAGCGGAAATATTTTTTATTTTTTTTGTTTGTTTTTTTCTTACAAAGTCTCATATTCCACTAACTTGTGTAAAAAAAAAAAATCTCACATGAACTCACCATACCCCTCACGGAATCCAAATGCGTAAAATTTTTTAGACATTTATATTCCAGACTTCTTCTCACGCTTTAAGGCCCCTAAAATGCCAGGGCAGTATAAATACCCAACATGTGACCCCATTTCGGAAAGAAGACACCCCAAGGTATTCCGTGAGGGGCATATTGAGTCCATGAAAGATTGAAATTTTTGTCCCAAGTTAGCGGAAAGTGAGACTTTGTGAGAAAAAAAAATATATAAATTTCCGCTAACTTATGCAAAAAAAAATAATTTCTATGAACTCGCCATGCCCCTCATTGAATACCTTGGGGTGTATTCTTTCCAAAGTGGGGTCACATGTGGGGTATTTATACTGCCCTGGCTTTTTAGGGGCCCTAAAGCGTGAGAAGAAGTCTGGGATCCAAATGTCTAAAAATGCCCTCCTAAAAGGAATTTGGGCCGCTTTGCGCATCTAGTCTGCAAAAAAGTGTCACACATGTGGTATCGCCGTACTCAAGAGAAGTTGGGGAATGTGTTTTGGGGTGTCATTTTACATATACCCATGCTGGGTGAGAGAAATAGCTCGGCAAAAGACAACTTTTCCCATTTTTTTATACAAAGTTGGCATTTGACCAAGATATTTATCTCACCCAGCATGGGTATATGTAAAATGACACCCCAAAACACATTCCCCAACTTCTCCCGAGTACGGCGATACCAGATGTGTGACACTTTTCTGCAGCCTAGGTGGGCAAAGGGGCACACATTCCAAAGTGCACCTTTTGGATTTCACCGGTCATTTTTTACAGATTTTGATTGCAAACTTCTTCTCACACATTAGGGCCCCTAGAATGCCAGGGCAGTATAACTACCCCACAAGTGACCCCATTTTGGAAAGAAGACACCCCAAGGTAAATCGTGATGGGCATAGTGAGTTCATGGAAGTTTTTATTTTTTGTCACAAGTTAGTGGAATATGAGACTTTGTAAGAAAAAAAATAATAAAAAAATCATCATTTTCCGCTAACTTGTGACAAAAAATAAAAAATTCTAGGAACTCGCCATGCCCCTCACGGAATACCTTGGGGTGTCTTCTTTCCAAAATGGGGTCACTTGTGGCGTAGTTATACTGCTCTGGCATTCTAGGGGCCCAAATGTGTGGTAAGTAGTTTGCAATCAAAATGTGTAAAAAATGGCCTGTGAAATCCGAAAGGTGCTCTCTGGAATGTGTGCCCCTTTGCCCACCTTGGCTGCAAAAAGGTGTCACACATCTGGTATCACCGTACTCAGGAGAAGTTGGGCAATGTGTTTTGGGGTGTCATTTTACATATACCCATGCTGGGTGAGAGAAATAGCTCGGCAAAAGACAACTTTTCCCATTTTTTTATACAAAGTTGGCATTTGACCAAGATATTTATCTCACCCAGCATGGGTATATGTAAAATGACACCCCAAAACACATTCCCCAACTTCTCCCGAGTACGGCGATACCAGATGTGTGACACTTTTCTGCAGCCTAGGTGGGCAAAGGGGCACACATTCCAAAGTGCACCTTTTGGATTTCACCGGTCATTTTTTACAGATTTTGATTGCAAACTTCTTCTCACACATTAGGGCCCCTAGAATGCCAGGGCAGTATAACTACCCCACAAGTGACCCCATTTTGGAAAGAAGACACCCCAAGGTATTTTGTGATGGGCATAGTGAGTTCATGGAAGTTTTTATTTTTTGTCACAAGTTAGTGGAATATGAGACTTTGTAAGAAAAAAAAAAAATCATCATTTTCCGCTAACTTGTGACAAAAAATAAAAAGTTCTATGAACTCACTATGCTCATCAGTGAATACCTTAGGGTGTCTAATTTCCGAAATGGGGTCATTTGTGGGGTGTTTGTACTGTCTGGGCATTGTAGAACCTCAGGAAACATGACAGGTGCTCAGAAAGTCAGAGCTGCTTCAAAAAGCGGAAATTCACATTTTTGTACCATAGTTTGTAAACGCTATAACTTTTACCCAAACCATTTTTTTTTTTTTAACCAAACATTTTTTTTTTATCAAAGACATGTAGAACAATAAATTTAGCGAAAAATTTATATATGGATGTCGTTTTTGTTGCAAAATTTTACAACTGAAAAATGTCATTTTTTTGCAAAAAAATCGTTTAATTTTGATTAATAACAAAAAATGTAAAAATGTCAGCAGCAATGAAATACCACCAAATGAAAGCTGTATTAGTGAGAAGAAAAGGAGGTAAAATTCATTTGGGTGGTAAGTTGCATGACCGAGCAATAAACGGTGAAAGGAGTGTAGTGCAGAAGTGTAAAAAGTGCACTGGTCATTAAGGGGGTTTCAGCTAGCGGGGTTGAAGTGGTTAACTTTCTCTACATAATAAATGCCATTTGTTGAAGTGAGACAACCCCTATAAGATGGCAGCCTATGCATGGCATTGAGATTTACTGCCGAAAGCAAGCATTCGATGTAATGTGAACAGAGCCTAATTGCTCCCATACACATCAGTGTATTGTTGGTCAAACATACGGAGAATGGTAGGCTATCTAATGTGTATGGGGAGTGCCCAACTCACGATGAACTGAATTTTTTCACCCGATCCTTGATTCTCCTAGGAGATACACTCACAACCACAGGTGTCTGGCACTGGTTCTCTCCTCTCTCCCCTTAGAAGACACATGCTCAGCCATACTATATATCTATTGGTAAGATAGCAGGGAGTCAGGAGAACTATCAGACGAAATATTGTTTAGATGTTTATAACCATCTTAAAGGGAACCTGTCATCACCTTTATGGTGCCCATACTAACGGCAGCATAAAGTAGAGACAGGTGAGTTGATTTCAGCGGTCTGTCATTTATAAGTTACAAGTAAGTGGTTGCCGAGAACCAACATCACAATCATTGCAGACTGGGCCTGGAAAAGAGTCCCGGCCACCTGAGAAGAGTCCTGGTTATTCATGAATTCCTGCTCTCCTGCCCACCTGCTGATGGCTGACAGTCTTCTACCAAGTTTTCTCCCTTTCTCTCTAGGAGAAAACTGCCAATCATCAGCAGATGGGCGAGAGAGCAGGAGATTAGGAATAATCATGACTCTTCTCAGGTAGATTTGACTCTTTTCAAGGCCTGGGCTGCAATGATTATGATGCTGGTTTTCGGCAGCCGCTTACTTTTACCTCATGAGGGACACACCGCTGACATCAGCATTTCTGTCACTAATTTATACTGCCCTCAGTGAGGTCAGCATAAAGTTGATGACAGGTTCCCTTTAAGTTACCGTCCATTCTATGTAAATCTCAGCCTCCAGAGCACATAAACACATGAGTGAGAGTTCCCACATGAGACGGATGACTGCAAGGTGAGTATATGTCGTACCAGGAGGTCACATACAAGTGCCTACTGGTTCCTGTGAGATAATTTTTCTTAGTCTCTTTGACAGGTACTTTCCAAAGCCTGTAATGGGACCGGGAATGTAACATTTTTGATTAGAAAGGTGCGCTGCCTCCATGTTTACAGAAGCCTTCCATGTTTGCTAGAGGCCAAATATATCGGATAGTCGGGTAGTTTAACTGCTTTAGATGTCTGCCAGGACGTGTGGTGCCTGGAGAGATCCAGATCAAACACATTAGAAGGAAGTAAATTGTAATATATGTAAAGGATGGAAAAGATCCATTATAATCACCCATCATTCACTGGCGGACTCCATGGGGAATTATACAGGGGAATTCCATATAACAGGCCACAACACAAAGAACGCTATTGCTGATCCTTGTTTACTTCATGAACACAAATTATGAGTATTTTAGTAGTTTTAGTACATTTTATTTTTAACCCCTTAGTGACCACCAATATGCCTTTTTAGGGAGGTCATTAGGCTGGGTCGCTGCCTTTCTATTGCAGCCCCATCTAAACGCTGGATGGGTCTCCCGTGTAGTGGACAGCGAAGGCCTGGGTTCCTGCTCTAATAGGGCCAATTATCAGAAGTGCCAATATGGGCCGCTTAACCCCTTAGATGCCGCAGTTGCTACTGACAGCAGCATCTAAGTGTTTACAGAGGGAGTGGACCCCCTCTGTCTCCCACCGGCACCCCAGTGAGATTGCTGGGTGCTGATGTCTGTACACGGCAGCCTGGGACCTAATGAAGGACTGCTGTGTTTCCCATCAGGCTGCACCTCTCTGGCGCATAGTATAATATATTGTACTGCATAAGCTGTACAATGCATTTTTAAAAGCGATCAAAAGATCGCCTGTTACATTTCCCCCTGTGAGACTAGTTTATGGTGAAGAAAAAAGTTTAATACAGGCTTTCAATGAAAAAGGTTGCAAAATAAAATCCCTCCACATATTTGGTAGCACTGCGTCTGTAATGACCCACGCGACACAATTATGTAATTTATCCTGTATGGTGAACCTTTAAAAAAAAAAAAGCCAGAATTACTATCTTTTCCAAATGCTACTTTCACACTCGCGTTTTGGCTTTCCATTTGTGAGATCCGTCATGGGCTCTCACAAGCGGTCCAGAACGGATCAGTTTTGCCCTAATGCATTCTGAATGGAAAAGGATCTGCTCAGATTGCATCAGTTTGCCTCCGATCAGTCACAATTCCGCTCTGGAGGCGGACACCAAAACACTGCCTGCAGCGTTTTGCAGTCCGCTTGACGAAACTGAGCCAAACGGATCCGTCCTGGCACACAATGTAAGTCAATGGGGACGGATCCGTTTTCTCTGACACAATCTGGCACAATAGAAAACTGATCCATCTCCCATTTACTTTCAGTGGAGTTCACGACGGATCCGTCTTGGCTATGTTACAGATAATACAAACGGATCCGTTCATGACGGATGCATGCGGTTGTATTATTGTAACGGATCAGTTTTTACAGATCTATGACGGATCATCCCAAAACACTTTTAGTCCAGCTGCCTCTCGGCGTGTGCTGCCGTGCTGCTGTCGAAACTCTGCCCCCGCCGTCATTATAGTCAATGGGGATGGAGCGGCAGTCCAGGGGCACACGTGAACTAGCGGCAGGATGGATCCGACAGGCTGTTCGCCCGCCGGAACAGCCTGCTGGAGTCCTGTGCCGCTAGTGTGAAACTAGCCTTATTAGCCATCAAAAAAATAAATACAGTAAATACAATGCAATCACAAAGCGTTATGTACCCCACAATAATACAAAAAAATAAACTCATCCCACAAAAATCAAGCCCTTACACAGCTACAAACATTATATTCTGGAAAACAGTAGAAGTATTAGCGTAGTTATATTCTTGTACATAGGAGCAGTATTATAGTAGTTATATTCTTGCACATAGGAGGCAGTATTATAGTAGTTATATTCTTGTACATAGGGGCAGTATTACAGTAGTTATATTCTTGTACATAGGAGGCAGTATTATAGTAGTTATATTCTTGTACATAGGGGCAGTATTACAGTAGTTATATTCCTGTACATAGGAGCAGTATTATAGTAGTTATATTCCTGTACATATGAGCAGTATTATAGTAGTTATATTCCTGTACATAGGAGACAGTATTATAGTAGTTCAATTCTTGTACATAGGAGGCAGTATTATAGTAGTTATTTTTTTGTACGGTACATAGGAGGCAGTATTATAGTAGTTCTATCCTTGCACATAGGAGGCAGTATTATAGTAGTTCAATTCTTGTACATAGGGGGCAGTATTATAGTAGTTATTTTTTTGTACGGTACATAGGAGGCAGTATTATAGTAGTTCTATCCTTGCACATAGGAGGCAGTATTATAGTAGTTATAGTCTTGTATATAGGAGGCAGTATTATAGTAGTTATATTCTTGTACATAGGAGGTAGTATTATAGTAGTTCTATTCTTGTCCATAGGAGAGGATAGACGTGTGGTGCTGAGCTCCCTGCAGGGAGGGGGCATGGCTTCTGACCCAGGTGGAGGGGAGGGGAGCTGGGCTGATGATCCTGGGAAAGCCCAGAGCTTGGAGTGTGGCCTGCAGCATGGAGATCTTGGAAGCGATGATCTGGAAATGGTGGCTGGTGAGTCAGTGCTGTGGAGGAGCCCCCGCTCAGTGCTGTGGAGGAGCCCCCGCTCAGTGCTGTGGAGGAGCCCCCGCTCAGTGCTGTGGAGGAGCCCCCGCTCAGTGCTGTGGAGGAGCCCCCGCTCAGTGCTGTGATTGAGCCCCCGCTCAGTGCTGTGATTAAGCCCCCGCTCAGTGCTGTGATTGAGCCCTCGCTCAGTGCTGTGATTGAGCCCCCGCTCAGTGCTGTGGAGGAGCCCCCGCTCAGTGCTGTGATTGAGCCCCCGCTCAGTGCTGTGATTGAGCCCCCGCTCAGTGCTGTGATTGAGCCCTCGCTCAGTGCTGTGATTGAGCCCCCGCTCAGGGCTGTGATTGAGCCCCCGCTCAGGGCTGTGATTGAGCCCCCGCTCAGGGCTGTGATTGAGCCCCCGCTCAGGGCGGTGATTGAGCCCCCGCTCAGGGCTGTGATTGAGCCCCCGCTCAGTGCTGTGATTGAGCCCCCGCTCAGTGCTGTGATTGAGCCCCCGCTCAGTGCTGTGATTGAGCCCCCGCTCAGTGCTGTGATTGAGCCCCCGCTCAGTGCTGTGATTGAGCCCCCGCTCAGTGCTGTGATTGAGCCCCCGCTCAGTGCTGTGATTGAGCCCTCGCTCAGGGCTGTGATTGAGCCCCCGCTCAGGGCTGTGATTGAGCCCCCGCTCAGGGCTGTGATTGAGCCCCCGCTCAGGGCTGTGATTGAGCCCCCGCTCAGGGCTGTGATTGAGCCCCCGCTCAGTGCTGTGATTGAGCCCCCGCTCAGTGCTGTGATTGAGCCCCCGCTCAGTGCTGTGATTGAGCCCCCGCTCAGTGCTGTGATTGAGCCCCCGCTCAGTGCTGTGATTGAGCCCCCGCTCAGTGCTGTGATTGAGCCCCCGCTCAGTGCTGTGATTGAGACCCCGCTCAGTGCTGTGATTGAGACCCCGCTCAGTGCTGTGATTGAGACCCCGCTCGATCAGCTCTCAGAGGAGACAACTGCACAGGTTGGAGCAGACATGGAGGTCAGTATACAGGACCCTCAGCCATCCACAATGTCAGCTGTACAGCGGTCTGGAGCAGACACAAGTGGATCTGCAGGACAATCTGGAGTCAGTAAGCCTGTAGAGGAAAGGCCCAGCACTGATCCTCCTGCAGACCGTCCACAATTCAGGAGATTGTTCTCCAATGTTACAAGGCCGGCTAACCCTCCACCTCAGAGGAGGAATGCTGTACGGATTAAGTATACGGGTCCAGAAGAAAACCTCCCCTCCAGACTGTACATAGGGAAAGTTCTTCTGAAGGACTTCATGAAATTTAAGGCATCTGAGGTGTACGCCCTGATCCATATCCCCTCCAGCAGGATCTATGACATCAGCTTTAAGCTTCAGTATGATCTGGACTTATTTTGGAATATATACAATGACACCAAAGAACAGTCAATCTGGGAGCATCTACAGGTGATCCAGTTGTCCAAGCCTCAGGTAGTGAAGGCCACCATCTTGTTCCAGTCTGAGGTGGTGGCGCTGGCAGATCTGGAGAACTGGCTGAGCAGACAGTGTCTGTTGAAGAGTCATCCCGGAAAAATATATGATGAGGAAGACATTTGGAATGGCGGATACACCGTGATGATACAGCTAGAGCAGAACAATGGTGTGACCAGACATCTGCCACACTCCTTCTACCTGGGCTCAGAGAGGGGGATATGCTACTACCCCGGTCAGCCGCGGCTGTGTCACAGATGTGGGGGCAGGCACCTCGCCATTAACTGCTCCCGTATTAAGTGCTCATTTTGTGGACAGTTTGGTCATTCAAAGGACGACTGTACAGGTCCGGTCATCTGTAACCTGTGTTTAGGATCTGGTCATACGTTCCGGGACTGTCCGCATGCAGATCATAATAAAGGCAGTGATGAGATCTTCTCAGAGGCCATGGAGGAAGGTCAGGAGGATGTCACTGCAAGAGCAGATACAGCCCCAGAAACTGGAAATCCTCATACTGAAGCAATGCAAATTACTAGTGACCCTGCTGTAGAGAGTGGAGACCCTCCTGATGCACTACAAGTACCGGCAGAGTTGGAGACTGATAGCCAAACTACTTTATTACAAGTACCAACATCTGCTGAACCACAAGTACCAGCTATTGAAAAGGCTTTGAAATCCAGAAATCCTGCTGTGGAAGCTAAAGTACCATCTGTAGCACTACAAGTACCAGCCACTGAAGAGGATTCTAATCTGCAGAGTAAAGTGACCAGTAAACCAGTTGCCAAACCACCTAAAGAACTGCCCTCTACGTCTACAAAGCCTGATGGTCCAGCTGCAGGGCTCAGGAAGCTCAGGAGGTCCTCTGTGGATGAAGAGGGGTTCCAGACTGTAAAAAGAAAGAACAGCACTACAGCAAAGAAAACCCCGGATCCGCCAGTGCTGGCCATAACCTCCGGGCAGTATGGTGCGCTAGGGGAAGAAGAGTCAGAAGAAAAGATTGAAATGGACTATGTTTCTTCACATAACCCTGATGGTGACCCTTTGGAAGATGAACCTGGCCCTTCAGTGTCCACCAAAAGATGGGGTTCTAAAGGTCACAGTAGTGGAAGGAGGAAAAAGAATAAGAAAAACTAAGTGACCTGGATGAGGCTGAGAATCAGCTCTATAAATGTGAACAGTGTGAAGACTAAGAACAGGCTGCAGGCGATCTACCAATGTCTGTCTCAGGAGAGATCTGACATCTTCTTCTTACAGGAGACTTATTTGAAGAGCAATGCTCAGGTGTTTGCAGCTAAGAGAGACTGGAGACATGGAGCATCTTTCTGGTCCTTGGGGCTGGAGAGAAATGATGGTGTGGCAATTCTCTTCAATAAGATGGAAGTTGAGGTGGAGAGAGTCCTGGAGATCTGTTCGGGCCGCTGTCTGATGCTGGACTTTATACTGGACACTGTGTATTATAGAGCCATTAATGTCTATGCTCCTCAGACTAGAAAGGAGAGGAGGGAATTATTCCAGCAGATGAAGCCATATTGTTTTACATCCAGGGTGTTTATAATGTGCGGGGATTTTAATAGTGTCTCCTGTAATGTGGACCGTTCCAGTAGTCATAAGCAATTGAGATATGATGAGAACTTTCTTAACAATATAGTCCAGCAGGCTCATTTAGTGGATCCCTATGGTTTGCGTGGCTCCAATAGAGCCTACACTTACCATAAGGCCGGTAACGCCAGTAGAATAGACCGGGTGTATATAAAACGTGAAGTGAGGAGCTCTGACTACAGGACGAGTCCCATAGAGTTCTCTGATCATTGTATGGTGAGTGTCACGTTGGATCTGGCCGGGGCCGTGGTCTGTGGTAGGGGCTACTGGAAGGTAAACAGCTCGGTGCTGCAAGATCCAGGGTTTAGAGAGGCCTTTACCACCTTCTATAATGACCGGATGACCACCCAGTGTATGTGTGAGGACACAGCGGAGTGGTGGGAGTGTATGAAGGGTGATATCAAGCAGTTTCTGATATGTACTGCGAGGAGGCATAGTAATGTGCAGTATATGAGGTATTCTGCACTGAGGCTGCAGCTAAGCAGGTTATATGGTAAGAGCAATAGTGGTGAGAAGATAGATGGTAAATACGTCAGCCAGATAAAGCAGGAGATGCGGGAGCTGCAGTATGACCGCCTCAAGTCTCTCAAAGCAGAGGGGCAGTTCGATAATTGGGGGGTCCACAACCCAGACCCCTATATTGCCTGTAAGAACAGGGTTAATAAGAAGCTTATGACCAGCCTGTTAGATGAGCATGGGGTGGAGCAGTCAGATCAGAGTAAACTCCACAAGATTATTAGAGATTATTACAAAAATCTGTTTAAAGGCCGTCAGATAAGTGGTGACAGCATCAGAACTTACCTGAAAGGCGTCAAACTCCCTAAACTAGATCATGTACAAGCAGATGGCTTGGCTGAGCCAATAACTGAGGAGGAGGTGAAGAGGAGCATTGACTCCTTAAAAACCAAGAAGAGCCCGGGCCTGGACGGTCTGACCAGTGAATTCTATACGGAGTTTAGAGATATATTAGCCCCAGACCTGGCGCAGGTCTATAATGATTGCCTCTCTGCCGGGAAACTTCTGCAGTCACAGTATAAATCTGTTCTGGTTCTCCTGGCAAAGAAAGGAAATCTAAAAGACTTAAAAAACTGGCGTCCATTGTCCTTACTGAACACTGATTATAAAGTCTTGGCCAAGATCTTGTATCACAGGCTGAGTGCGGTGGCAGATGACCTGATCATCTCCAACCAGACGTGTGGTGTGAAAGGCCGGACTATAGAGGACTCATTGCTGCTGGTGAGGGAAGCGGTGACATACATCAGGCAGCACAGTGGAGGAGCATATGTGGTTGGGTTAGACCAGAGCAAGGCCTTTGACAGAGTCCATCATGACTACTTATATCAGGTGTTGTTGGAGTATGGCCTTCCTGTACGCTTCGTACAATGGCTGTAGGTTCTCTATAAGGAGGCGGTAAGTCAGCCTCTGATTAATGTTCACTTGGCAGAACCCTTTAGGATCATGTCTGGTGTAAGGCAGGGCTGCCCTCTAAGCCCATTATTGTACGTCTTCAGTCTGCATCCTTTTTTAAGAAAGTTGCAGGATAATAGAAATCTCTTGGGGTTAGAATGTCACCTACAGAGTAAAAGAGTGGACATAAAGTTCTGTGCTTATGCGGACGATGTGACGGTTCTGGTCTCGTCTAGTGAGGACTGTGTGGCCCTACAACAGGAGATAGCAGCTTTCTCTCGAGTGTCAAATTCTGCTGTGAATATGGATAAGAGCGAGGCGTTGTGGCTGGGGGGTGACCATGGGGTCTTCTCAGTGCCCTTTAGAACAGTGCAGGGCAAGATAAAGATTTTGGGGATTCAGTTTGGAACTGTAGATGATGGGAAGGTGAACTGGGAGGAGAAGCTGGCGGTGTGTGAGCAGAAGGTGCAGTGCTGGAGGCACTGGAAGCTGACCTATCAGGAGAAGATCCGCCTGCTGAAAAGCTTCCTTCTCCCGCTATTCCTTTATGTCAGTGTAGTGTTCCCAGTGCCCGATAAGTTACTCACCAGACTGACCAATATCTTCTTCCACTTCTTGTGGGGTAATAGGGTGAATATAGTCAGGAGGAACATTGTCTATCTTCCCCAGAAGGAGGGCGGCCTGTCCATGCCCTGCCCAGAGCTCTTCTTTAACCTAATGTTTCTGATGAGGAATTTCTCATTTTGTAAGAGTTCAGAGTTGAAGCTGTGGAGTCGTCAGTTTAAGAACCAGATCCAGCAGTTTGTGTCTGTGTGGTCGGTAGGTGACCCCATTAAGAGGATCTCAGGGGGCATTAAGAATAAGGTTTCCTGGTACACGGTACAAGCAATTAGCAAGATAATTAAATGGAAAATCTTATATGGTGAGGTAAAGCAGCTCAGTAGGAAAGATATGTATAAGAACCTGCTGATGTCTCAGTTTAGTGCCCTTATCCAGCTGAGGAACGCCCCGAACCTGGATGTAAAACAGGCTGTGAAAATCCTGGAGGACCCCAAAGTCCCCGCTCACATGAAGGATGTGTCATGGCTGGCATTTCATGGTAAAATGTATGTCAGGGACAATCTAAAGTGTAGAAATGTGCCAGATAGATCCTGCCCTAGAGAGCAATGCCGTCAGGTATTGGAGACCATGGAGCATCTTCTGCTGGACTGTCCGTTCAGTGTCCAGGTATGGGAGGCCGTGTCATGGTCCCTTCAGTTACCACATCTAGTGGGGCAGCCGTATAATCAGCTATTGTATGGAGACTTCCCCCCAGATCTCAGACAATACAGCAGAAGTTCCCTGTATGTAGTGAATGTGGTGACCATGTACCATCTGTGGTGTGCGCGGTGCTGCCTGGTCATAAACAGAGAGCTCCTGACCTGTGATAAAATCTTATATAATATCCTGGAAAGTCTGAAGATGATATATAAGAAAGACCTGAAAAATAACCGCAATAACGTGTACTGGAGGAACATCCATGTGTCAGCAATTGTATAATGTGTTGTGATGTGTATTATGAAAGTGATGTCCCTTTATATTATTTTTCTTTTCTATGATTTTATTGTAAGTGTATTGTAATATGTTGTTGCCTGTTTTTAAATAAAAAGATCAGTAGTTATAGTCTTGTATATAGGAGGCAGAATTATAGTAGTTATATTCTTGTACATAGGAGGTAGTATTATAGTAGTTATATTCTTGTACATAGGAGCAGTATTATAGTAGTTATATTCTTGTACATAGGAGCAGTATTATAGTAGTTATATTCTTGTACATATGGGCAGTATTATAGTAGTTATATTCTTGTACATAGGAGGTAGTATTATAGTAGTTATATTCTTGTACATAGGAGCAGTATTATAGTAGTTATATTCTTGTACATAGGGGCAGTATTATAGTAGTTATATTCTTTTACATAGGAGGTAGTATTATAGTAGTTATATTCTTGTACATAGGGGGCAGTATTATAGTAGTTATATTCTTGTAAATAGGGGGCAGTATTATAGTAGTTATATTCTTGTACATAGGAGCAGTATTATAGTAGTTATATTCTTGTACATAGGAGCAGTATTATAGTAGTTATATTCTTGTACATATGGGCAGTATTATAGTAGTTATATTCTTGTACATAGGAGGTAGTATTATAGTAGTTATATTCTTGTACATAGGAGCAGTATTATAGTAGTTATATTCTTGTACATAGGGGCAGTATTATAGTAGTTATATTCTTTTACATAGGAGGTAGTATTATAGTAGTTATATTCTTGTACATAGGGGGCAGTATTATAGTAGTTATATTCTTGTAAATAGGGGGCAGTATTATAGTAGTTATATTCTTGTACATAGGAGCAGTATTATAGTAGTTATATTCTTGTACATAGAAGGCACTATTATAGTAGTTATATTCTTGTACATAGAAGCAGTATTATAGTAGTTATAATCTTGTACTGTACATAGGAGCAGTATTATAGTAGTTATATTCTTGTACATAGGAGGCAGCATTATAGTAGTTATATTCTTGTACATAGGAGCAGTATTACAGTAGTTATATTCCTATACATAGGAGGCAGTATTGTAATAGTTATTTCCTTGTACTGTGCATAAGGAGTAGTATTATTGTAGTTATAGTTTTGTACATAAGGGCAGTATTATAGTCATTATACAGGGAGTGCAGAATTATTAGGCAAGTTGTATTTTTGAGGATTAATTTTATTATTGAACAACAACCATGTTCTCAATGAACCCAAAAAACTCATTAATATCAAAGCTGAATATTTTTGGAAGTAGTTTTTAGTTTGTTTTTAGTTTTAGCTATTTTAGGTGGATATCTGTGTGTGCAGGTGACTATTACTGTACATAATTATTAGGCAACTTAACAAAAAACAAATATATACCCATTTCAATTTTTTATTTTTACCAGTGAAACCAATATAACATCTCAACATTCACAAATATACATTTCTGACATTCAAAAACAAAACAAAAACAAATCAGTGACCAATATAGCCACCTTTCTTTGCAAGGACACTCAAAAGCCTGCCATCCATGGATTCTGTCAGTGTTTTGATCTGTTCACCATCAACATTGCGTGCAGCAGCAACCACAGCCTCCCAGACACTGTTCAGAGAGGTGTACTGTTTTCCCTCCTTGTAAATCTCACATTTGATGATGGACCACAGGTTCTCAATGGGGTTCAGATCAGGTGAACAAGGAGGCCATGTCATTAGATTTTCTTCTTTTATACCCTTTCTTGCCAGCCACGTTGTGGAGTACTTGGACGCGTGTGATGGAGCATTGTCCTGCATGAAAATCATGTTTTTCTTACCTTGCAGACTTCTTCCTGTACCACTGCTTGAAGAAGGTGTCTTCCAGAAACTGGCAGTAGGACTGGGAGTTGAGCTTGACTCCATCCTCAACTCAAAAAGGCCCCACAAGCTTATCTTTGATGATACCAGCCCAAACCAGTACTCCACCTCCACCTTGCTGGCGTCTGAGTCGGACTGGAGCTCTCTGCCCTTTACCAATCCAGCCATCTGGCCCATCAAGACTCACTCTCATTTCATCAGTCCATAAAACCTTAGAAAAATCAGTCTTGAGATATTTCTTGGCCCAGTCTTGACGTTTCAGCTTGTGTGTCTTGTTCATGGTGGTCGTCTTTCAGCCTTTCTTACCTTGGCCATGTCTCTGAGTATTGCACACCTTGTGCTTTTGGGCACTCCAGTGATGTTGCAGCTCTACCTGGTCCTCTGGTGGTCCCTTTTGTTAGGATCCCTTTTTCTGAATTGTTTTGTAGGTTGTCAAGTCTTGTTACCAGTATGGACATTTTTGATTTTAGAGCCAATTTTAAATGTGATATTGATGCTTTCTGTGAGACTCCTATTGAGACTGATAAGGGGTCCGATGATATGAGAACACTGTTTGTGAAACTGGAAAAGGAATTCATCAGGGAGATAAGAACCACCTGGGATATTGCCTCCCTGGAACGATTCCTTATGGAGGGCAAGATACCAGAGGGCCTTAGATGGCAACTCCCCTTGATTACTGAGGAAGAGGAGGATTTGGTTGGTTGGGAGAAAATACTGAATAAATGTGCATGGAAGGTTATGCAATATATCATTACTGTTCGGAAAAATAAGTTGAAAAAAATCAGTAAGGCGATTGATGAATTACAAGAAATAATTGAACCAGAAAAAAATGCAAATAGAGAGATCTATGAGAAATGTAGCAAGCAGTGTCAGAAAGCGATGCTTAAATCCGAAAATGAAATAAGAAATAAGAAGCATAAGAAATATGCCAAGATTTGTAATGAGTATAAAATGGATATGATATATAAATGGAAAAATAAACGAAAGAATGTTGGGGAGACTATTTTAGGAACGGGAAATGTGGATGATCCCAGTGTTAGTAATCCTAAACAAGGACACTACACTGAAGGTTTTAGGAAAGCAGAAAATGGAGTTGGGAGACAAAAGGCTTTTAAGTATAATCAGCAGCATAATAACCACGTACCACAGCGGAATTATGGGCAATATAATAGAAACTATGAACATATATATCAACCTAATAGAGAAAGTACACATGTATTCGAACCAAATTTTGAGAATGGGAATGACTACTCGTACCAGCAGAACCATATATACCAGCAAAACTATGCTGGTTACCAGGGTAGTAATTACGATCATAGCTATAGAGGAGATCAATATAGTGGGAATTATGAACAAAATAATGGATATAGAGGATATCGATACAGACAGCCGTATAAACAGTCGTACCAGGGAGGAGGGTACAGGGGAAAACCAAAATGGAGATCACAAGAAAACTATAGAATGAACAATCATGAAGGAGGACACCAGGTAGACAGAAACTATGGTGATAACCAAAAGAGTGATAATAGTGAAAGTAACAGACCCAATTATAAACAACAAAATGAACAAAATTTTCCCCACCAGAGTATAAAAGGAGTCCAGAGGGAGGGAGAGACAAAAGACCCGGTAACAAGGACACCGCAAAAAAGAAGTCTAGTAGAGGAGGACGGGGAAAGGGAAAAAGGAAGAATGAGCCCAAAAACCAAAAAGATCAAGGAAACATAGGGATATTTAATTTAAGCGATCATATTCTAACAGAGGGAGAAAAGAGTGTTCTGAGTAGGGGCCTAAAATATGCCCCTAACCAGAAGATTAATAAATTTGAGGCATTTCTTGATATTCATAAGTTCATTCGGAAAATTAATATGGCCAAATATTGGATCAATAATCCTGCACCACAAAGTAGAAACTCTGTAGAATTAGGCATACAGGCTGAAGAAAAAGAAGGGATTGTGCATACACACATGAAAGAAAAATCAAAGTTTTTCCCAAAAAACCGGAATAACGAATGTGTGGAGGCCTTCAAAACAGGCCTGCTTAAAGAGCTAGAAGAGATGGATACGAATAAGGTGAAACAAAATCTCAGTTATAAAGAAAGAAAAGCCCTTAAAGATCTCGAAAGAAATCCAGATTTAATAATTAAGCCGGCCGACAAAGGGGGGGGGGGGGGGGTTGTAATGAACAAAGAAAAATATGAGATAGAAATGGCAAGATTGGTATCGGATGTAACAACTTATAGAAAACTGAAAAGTAACCCCACTCAGGAATATAAAAAGATCCTTGATGGAATCCTGAGAGAGGGTTTTAAAAAGGGGATATTAGATAAAAAAGAGTATGAATACCTTACTGTTCCCTTTCCGGTAGTACCAGTGATATATCACTTGCCAAAGGTACATAAAAACCCAATCGACCCCCCGGGAAGGCCGATAATCTCGGGCCTTAACTCATTAACATGCAGAGTTACTGAATACATTGATTTTTATTTACAGGGATATGTGGTGCAGAATCCCTCACACCTGAAAGATACTGGGGCTGTGTTGCAACTAAGTCCCCCCACCACTAATACTTGGATGGCCACAATTGATGTGGCATCTTTGTATACTGTTATCCCGAAGAATTTAGGGATGGAAGCTGTGGGAAATAGGATTAAAAAAGATGTGAAAATAGGGAAACTACAGGGAATGTTTATCATGGAATGCCTCAGTTACTGCCTTGATCATAACTATTTCTGGTGTATTGATTCACACTATGTACAGTGTATCGGTACGGCGATGGGGGCGAAATTCGCCCCAAGTTTTGCCAACATTTTTATGGGGGCATGGGAAGAGACCACCATCCTTCCCACACTAGGAGCAGATACCCCAGGAGGTAAACTGACCTTCTGGAGGAGGTATATTGATGACTGTCTCCTGGAGTGGGAAGGAGAGAGAGAAGGTCTTGAGTCCTTCATCTGTCAGTTAAATAACAACCACTGGAATCTGAGATTTGTGGGGGAAATTAGCAACAGTTCAGTTAACTTCCTGGATTTATGCATACGGATAGAAGACGGCCAATTGCTAACCAGTTCATACTTTAAGGAGACAGACGTTAACTCCTACATTGATGTGACCAGTTGCCATTACGGGCCTTTGCTCAAGAATATCCCAAAGGGACAGTTCAAGAGGATGGCCCGTAATTGCACAAAAATGGAAGAATATAGATCACAGAGCAACATATTAAAGAACAGATTTGTTGAAAGGGGTTATGATGAGGCGGATCTGGACGTATGCATAAACACTGTGGAAAAAGAAAAAAAGGAAGAAAGTGAAAGTACAAGAAGAATAGTGAAAAAAGAGAATAGGGACTATAAGTTTTCATTTGTGACAAATTACTGCTCCATGTCTGATAATATCAAAAAAATGGTGAAAAAGAACTGGGGGGACATTGAAGAACGATCCAGTTTTAGGAAAGATCATACCAGACAACCCCTCCTTTATTTTTAAAAAAGCGGCCAGTATCAAAACAAAGCTCGTGCTTAGCGCCATACCTCCGGTAAATATTAAGATAAATAAGGAGGGAGGAAAATTTACCTGGTGTGGATTTTGCGCAGGATGCAAAAACCGGAATACAAAGGAACGCCAGAGAAATAGTAACAACATAATATCCAATAAAAATGGAATGGAATTCCGCATAAGAGGGAATTGTTCATGCGAAAATGAGAACATCATATACGTACTGGAGTGCCCATGTGGGCTCCAGTACGTGGGCAGGACAATAAGGAAGCTTAAGGTTCGAATACAGGAACACCTACGAAACATCAAAAAAGGTCTAATTACCCATAGTGTATCAGCCCATTTCAAACTTGCGCATGAGAAAAACCCGCGGGGTTTGAAATTCGCTGGAGATGAGACCGTTAAGCCACATTGGCGAGGAGGGGACTCACTGGCACAAATAAATAAAAAAGAGGTTGAGTGGATCTATCAGCTAGGAACTCTGCAGCCAGGTGGGTTAAACATTGAATTTGATCTGAAACCATGTATATTGTGAAATAACACAGCCTGGTTGCGCTATTTGATTCTTCCCCATCTCGCCTTTTGAGGACCTTCGAGTGACGTCAAGGGGCCGGATCGCCCTGATAGGGCGGCGTTACAGTGTGATGCGGTAGAGGTAATGAGGGAGGCTGGATCGGGTAGACTCAAATGACGCTCCAGGAGAGGGTGGAGCTTATATGACGGCAACCTGAATATTGATGGGTAAAAGGGATATTAGAAGATGACGAATAAGACTACGAGATGAGAGGATAATGTACAGCAGTTTTTCGGAAAATGTGTGTTTTGAGAAAACGTAGCCATTAGGTGGAACTGTGGTATAAGAAAAGAGTGGTCATGGAATACGATCAGGCCGATTATAATGAAACTGTGGTATAACAAAAGAGTGGTCATGGATTACGATCAGGCTGATTATAGTAAATATCTTGATAAGAATAATGCTGTTTTTTGAAAATGTACAATGTAAAACTGTGTTGCGTAATTTCCGGATACGATCTGGATAAGCACTGAGTGATGTAATGAGACAGCTGGGCTATTTAAAGAGCCCTACTGCGCATATGCGCAGTTCGCCCCTGAAGAAGCGAGGCAGCGAAACCCGGGTCGGGCAGGAACGAGACGATCTTAAACGATACTGTTACATGCTTTTTGTTGAACAACTCTAGTGAGTAGATTAAAACGTTTTAAAATCATTTGACAAAGGGTGCTTCACTATTTTGCCTATTCTTTTGAACCTCATAGAGGCTACTGTCTGTGGAAGACCGGACCTTGTTGGGGTGATAAGGAAAGGGTTTGGAGCCCAATGCCATCCATCAGTGACCGGGGAATCTAGTCTAAAGCAGCGCGGTTCCAAACTTTCTATTACTTGTACTGAGTGTGAACACCTACCACACTATCCCGGAGCCTGCAGCAGCGCAAGTATTTGCCTTTATTGGGACACAGGACTGACTTTCATTGTGTGTTTTTTTCTGAAATATGGCCAAACTGGTGGCAAGTGGCATCTTGGCAGCTGCACGCTTGACTTTTCTCAGTTCATGGGCAGTTATTTTGCGCCTTGGTTTTTCCACACGCTTCTTGCGACCCTGTTGACTATTTTGAATGAAACGCTTGATTGTTCGATGATCACGCTTCAGAAGCTTTGCAATTTTAAGAGTGCTGCATCCCTCTGCAAGATATCTCACTATTTTGGACTTTTCTGAGCCTGTCAAGTCCTTCTTTTGACCCATTTTGCCAAAGGAAAGGAAGTTGCCTAATAATTATGCACACCTGATATAGGGTGTTGATGTCATTAGACCACACCCCTTCTCATTACAGAGATGCACATCACCTAATATGCTTAATTGGTAGTAGGCTTTCGAGCCTATACAGCTTGGAGTAAGACAACATGCATAAAGAGGATGATGTGGTCAAAATACTCATTTGCCTAATAATTCTGCACGTAGTGTATACTTGCACATACGAGGCTTGTCCATAGGATGCATTATGTAAACTGTTTATATTCTTGAATATACTGAGCAGTATTATAGTAGTTATTAGTGATGAGCGGGAGGTGCCATATTCGATTTTGCGATATTTCGCAAATATTCGATTGAATATTCGTATTATATTCGTCGAAATCGAATATTCGTAATTATTTCATTTATGGCAAATAATATGCGATTAAATTAATAGTGCAATTTATTTATTTATTTTTTCCCTGTATAAGGCAACGTTCCTATGACTATGGCTAGGCTAATATGTGTATTTTACGAATATTCTTAATATTGCTCTAACTTCGTCTTTTAGAATATTCGTAATATTCTAAAAGACGAAGTTAGAGCAATATTACGAATATTCGTAAAATACACATATAGACTGTAATTTAGCTAATATAGTGCTATAATCTTTTTTATTTAGTCTAATTTTTTTTGCCTCTTCTGAACTTCAGTTTTGGAAAATATATACACTATTAAAAATATTACTATACCACTATATTAGCTAAATTGCAGTCTATATGTGTATTTTACGAATATTCGTAATATTGCTCTAACTTCGTCTTTTAGAATATTCGTTATATTCTAAAGGACGAAGTTAGAGCTATATTACGCATATATTACTGCTATATTCCATATTAGGCTAGAATTAACGAATATGGAATATAGCAGTACTAACTAAGTTGAAATCGCCATGCGATTACTTCGAGTTATATTAATCGCATTGCGATTTCAACTTGCTGCTGCTGGGTCTCAACTAAACCAGGTCCAAGTTGAAATCACAATGCGATTAATTCAAGTTATAATAATTGAATTGCGATTTCAACTTGGACCTAGTTTACTATGGTTGGCTTGGTAGAATTAGCGAATATGACGAATGTATTCGTCATATTCCACAAAACGAAGATAACAAAGTATTCTCCATCTTCGTTTTAGCTACCTATTTATCAACTTAGCTAATTCTAGCAATCATATAGGAAAGTTTACTATAGAGACAGCTAAGTTTAATTCGCTATGCTATTATATTACTTTGCTTTTTTTTTATAAATAGAATAATTATAATAATTATCAGGTATAAGTATTCAATTTATTTTAAAAAAAAAAGCAAAGTAATATAATCGCATAGCGAATTAAACTTAGCTGTCTCTATAGTAAACTTTCCTATATGATTGCTAGAATTAGCGAAGTTGATGAATAGGTACGTAGCTAATAGGTACGCAGTTGATGAATAGGTACGTAGCCAACCATAGTAAACCAGGTCCAAGTTGAAATCGCAATTCGATTATTATAACTTGAATTAATCGAATTGCGATTTCAACGTAATTCTCAAATCCGACAGTACATTCTAGTATATGGAGACGTTCCCATGGTGATGGGGACGCTCCATGAGCACGGAAGTTGGCAGAAGCGGCAACGGGCCCTGACTGGAGCAGCCAGGAAGCCAGGAAGAACAACTTTAGGGAAGTGGGAAAGAAAAAAATATAACAATTGAAAAGAAAACTAAAAAATAAAGAATATTCAATTTCGCGAATATATAGAGCTATATTCTAAATATTCGCGAAATCTCAAAGTTATGATATTCGAGAGAAAAATTTGCAATTCGAATATTCGCGCTCAACACTAGTAGTTATATTCTCGTTCATTGCAGGAAGTATTATAATATTTACATTCTTGTTTATAGGGAGCAGTATTATAGCAGTTATACTCTTGTAAAGGGTGGTATTATTATAGTTATACTCTTTCCAAAAGGGACAATATGGAAATAGCCTATCCAAGATGGCCAACCCCTGTAATTATATAGAAGTATATGAAAACACAAATTTACCTGAATAAGTATCTCTTATTAGTGTATGAAATCTTATGGACACTGTAGGCCAATACATCCAACAAACGTGTCTGCGGTTACCTGCAATCAGCACATTAATTACAGTTTGCTTGTCATTTTGGGTCTACTTGATCCTACTGCTCAGGCTGCATGGAGGTTTGGCAGCTGAGTAAATGTTTTGACATGCTGTTCATAAACGTAGAACATAATAAATACTATCAGATTTGTACTTCAATAAGTAGATTACATCTTGTCTAGTAAACAAAAATCATGATACAGTATCGTGCCAAGTGCAGAGAGACTTTAGGTTAGAGGTCTTGTCTAATAACGCTTTTTGATTGTCTTCTCTGGGTACTAATTAGGACGTCAGGGTCAACCTCACTCAGGCAGATGAGGCCACATCCAGTGCATGTCCCTGAATCCTACAGGAAAATCTAGATAATCTAAATGTCTTTTTTTAATTGTGAAAGAGTACTGGGTTGAAAGGACGAAATGTATTTAATTCCCTTTCAGTTTAGGTCCCTTGACCCTAAATTTCCATGATTTCCATGTGAAGATTTACCTTAAAATAAAAGCTGCAATAAGATTATAATTTTTCACCTACAAAATGTCAACAGGGTCAAACATGGGAACCCAATCAATTGATCAGTCAATCCGCAGTACCACTGCTGACCAGCAGATGTCAATACGGAGATAGTTAAAATAAATCAATACTTTTATAAACATGTAAATCAACTGCATATCAAAAAAATATTGTTCTTCTCTCATATTCCCAATGATAATGATGCTGAGGTCCAGCACAGGGAGACAATGGACACCTTTTTGTCCAACTGTAAATTACAATTTTCTTAGATTTTCATGGCTACTGTGGACCCCACAGTAGAACTAGCACCAGACTATCAAACACTTTTGCTGGTCACCAGGGAACCTAAAGCTCAAGCACCCTCTGCCTGGAGAGAGTGCCTTAAATACCCAGGGGCCTCCAGTCATTGGCTGGGGAAGGATTTGGAAGCACACACACTGTCCCGTAAAGAGGCCAAAGGCGAGCGTACACGCTCTAAGGGAACATCAGGCAGGAGCACGGAAGCAGCAGCATGGAGAGGATCCTGGCATCAGGATACTGGATGGCATAGTGAGTGGAATAGCGTCCACACCTCACAGAGGACAGCAGGAGTGCAGAGCTCACAGACTGTAAATCTAACACAGTCTCCCCATTCATTGCTCCAATTACTCTGCTAGATTTATTTTAATCTGGCATCATAGGGGGTATGTCTTTTCTCAGAGGGTGTGTCCTGTCTGCTGCATCTGGTGGCAGTTGAAGGGTGGAACTGAGTATGTGTTTCTATCTCGGTGCGGCACTGAAATATTAGAAAAAGAAACACACAGCAAGTGGTGCAATACAGATAGATTTCAGTGAAAAATGTTTTTATTAACCCCTTTAGGACACAGCCTTATTTCACCTTAAGGACCAGGCCATTTTTTGCAAATCTGACCACTGTCACTTTAAGTGGTGATAACGTTAAAACGCTTTGACTTATCCAGGCCATTCTGAGATTTTTTTTGCGTCACATATTTTACTTCATGGCACTGGTAAAATAAAGTAAAAAAAAAAATCATTTTTATTTATTAAAAAATACCAAATTTACCCATTTTTTTAAAAAAATTGCAAATTTCCAAGTTTCAATTTTTCTACTTCTATAATACATAATAATACCCCCCAAAATAGTTATTACTTTACATTCCCCATATGTCTACTTCATGTTTGGATCATTGTAGGAATGATAATTTATATTTTGGGAATTTTACAAGGCTTAGAATTTAGAAGTAAATCTTGAAATTTTTCAGAAATGTTCAAAAACCCAATTTTTAGGGACCAGTTCAGGTCTGAAGTCACTTTGTGAGGCTTACATAATAGAAACCACCCCATTCTAGAAACTACACCACTTAAGCTATTCAAAACTGATTTTACAAACGTCTTTAACCCTTTAGGTGTTCCATATAATTTCAGAATTTTGATTTTTTGGCAAATTTTCAATTTTTATCCATTTGTTCCAGTAACAAAGCAAGGGTTAACAGCCAAAAAAATGCTATATTTATTGCCCCGATTCTTTAGTTTGCAGAAACACCCCGTATGTGGCCGTAAACTACCGTATGGGCACAAAGAAGGGCGTAGAGGGAAAGGTGCGCCGTATGGTTTTTGGAAGGCAGATTTTGCTGGACTGGTTTATTTACACCATGTCCCATTTGAAGCCCCCCTGATGCACCCCTAGAGTAGAAACTCCATAAAAGTGACCCCATCTAAGAAACTACACCCCACAAGGTATTCAAAACTGATTTTTTTGAACTTTGTTAACCCTTTAGGTGTTGCACAAGAGTTATTGGCAAATGGGGATGAAATTTGCGAATTTCAATTTTTGGGTAAATTTTCCATTTTTTTCAGTAACAAAGCAAGGGTTAACAGCCAAACAAAATGCTATATATATTGCCTCGATTCTGTAGTTTGCAGAAACACCCAATATGTGGCCGTAAACTACTGTACAGGCACACATTAGGGCGTAGAGGGAAAGGTGCGCCGTGTGGTTTTTGGAAGGCAGATTTTGCTGGACTGGTTTATTTACACCATGTCCCATTTAAAGCCACCCTGATGCACCCCTAGAGTAGAAACTCCATAAAGGTGACCCCATTTTGGAAACAGTTGCATATGATTTTTGATTGCTCTATATTACATTTTTGTGAGGCAAGGTTACCAGAAATAGAAATTCAGAAATTTCATCTTCATTTGTCAATAACTCTTGTGGAACACCTAAAGGGTTAACGATGGTTGTAAAATCAGTTTTGAATACCTTGAGGGGTGTAGTTTCTTAGATGGTGTCGCATTTATGGAGTTTTTACTCTAGAAGTGCATCAGGGGGGCTTCAAATGGGACATGATAAAAAAAAAAAGGCCATCAAAATCTGCCTTCCAGAAACCATACAGCGTTCCTTTCCTTCTGCACCCTGCCGTTTGGTCATACAGCAGTTTACAACCACATATGGGGTGTTTCTGTAAACTGCAGTATGCGGGTAAAAAATATTACTTTTTGTTTGGCTGTTAATCCATTTTTTTCAAATAACAAAAAAAGGGTTAACATGGAAAATTTTCCCAAAAATTGCTTTTTTGGCACCGTTTTTATTTGTATTTTTTACCGTGTTCATCTGAGGGGTTAGGAGGGGATTTTTATAGAGCAGATTCTTACGGATGCGGCGATACCTAATATGTCAACTTTTTTTTTTCTAATTTTACTAAATATTTTTTTTGAATTTTTTGTTTTGTTTTAGTGTCTCAAGTCTGAGAACCAGTTTTTTATCCGATTGTCAGTGGCTAAATTGGGATATAAATTTTGTACTCAATGGAAGTGTGGTACTCCCTGAAGCAACCAATAATGCAGAGGCCCAGATAATCGGGGCACGTGTCACATTTAGTAGTGGTGTCCTTTCATATCCCCCTCCTGTGACACACTCTGCACCATTTTTGGCCCTGTCCCTTCTTTTCAGTATGGGGGACCACACCTGGAAAGTGTTGGCCAGGGACGATCCGGGCGCCTCCAGTTCCCGAGGTATACCGGCCTGCTCTTTCCTGGTTAGAAAAGATCAGGGCCTTGAGGACTGCCTCATAGAACTGAAGGAATGTCCCTGTGTTGCCAGCGCTCCGGGACAGCACAAAAGAGTTGTACAAGGCAACCTGCACCAAGTAGACCTCAACTTTTTTGTACCATGCCCGGGTTTTGCGCATGGCGTTATATGGCTTGAGGACTTGATCAGAGAGATCAACTCCTACCATATACTGATTGTAGTCAATGATACAATCGGGCTTGAGGACCGTTGCAGGGGTGATGCCGTTACCATGAATTGTGGACAGTACAAGGACATCCCTCTTGTCCTTATATCTGACCAGCAACAGGTTTCTAGTGGTAAGGGCACGGGTCTCACCTCTGGGGATAGGTACCTGGAGGGGGTGGGCAGGTCCCACAAGCGGACGTGGATCTGGTGGCGAGGGACTGGAACAAGGGGATACTAGTATAAAAGTTATCCACGTACAGGTGGTAACCCTTATCTAGCAGTGGGTGCATAAGGTCCCACACAAGTTTCCCGCTAACACCCAGAGTGGGGGGACATTCTGGGGGTTGAATATGGGAATCTCGTCCATAGTACACACAAAACTTGTAAGTGTACCCTGAGGTACTCTTACAAAGTTTGTACAGCTTTACACCATACCTCGCCCACTTAGAGGGAACACTCATCAACCGCGACCTCCCTTCCAGGTACATAGGCCTGTAGAAATTTGGCCCCAAAGTGATCGATGACCGGCCTGATTTTGTACAGACGGTCATAAGCAGGATCACCTTGGGGGGACATGCTGCATTATCTGAATAATGCAGGCATTTCCGGATGGCCTCAAACCAGGAGCGTGTTATGGCTGTACTGTAAAGTGGGGTCTGGTAGAAGACGTCCCCACTCCAATAATGCCTGACACTAAGTTTCATGACTAGGCCCATATGCAGCACGAGGCCCCAAAATGTCCTCATCTCGGCTGCACTGACCGGGGTCCAGCCACCAGGCCTAGCCAAAAAGGAGCCCGGGTGTTGAACAACAAACTGTTGGGCGTACAGGTTTCTTTGCTCCACCATCAGATTTACAAAGTGGTCACTGAAAAAAAGACTAGTTGTATTCAGTGAAGCCCACTGTGGAAATCTGGATTCCTGGTTGGCCTACAAAATCAGAAATCACTGGCTCAAATCGCTCTGGGGTACACCAGACAAGTTCACCAGCAGGGGGCTCCGGTGGATTTAACTGGTGGGACGGAAAACTAGTACGAGCCCCAGAGCTGCTCGTACTAGCGTGGGCCACAGGGTCCCTATCATGGTGGTCCCCCTGCTCCGGCGCCTTGGGGGCTCATCATGATCGCTAGATGATGAGGAGGACGTGGATGACAGCAGGAAAGTGGGGTTATCCTCGTCCTCACTGGGACTCTCGGACTCGGAGGCAAGCTGGTCGTATACCTCCTCGGCCGAGAACATCCGGCGGGCCATAGGGGAGTGTGTGTGTGCGTGGGGGCACGGGTGTTCGAGTACTTATCCCTAAAACTAACCGGAAAAAAAAGACTAACTAAAAAAAGGAAAAAATATAAAATTCTAAATCACTGATCAACCGTCCGAAGTTGATCAGTGGTGGGGTGTGCGATGCGCTAACAGTGGCTGGACGCTAAGAGTGCCGGCCACAGTCAGCGCGCACACACACAACATTTTTCTTTTTTTTAAATGCTTGCACCCAAAAAAAAGTTGAGAGGGGGGCAAGGGGGCAAGCTGCAGCACCCCTGGGGGGTCTAGGGTCACACAGCTGTGGACTAACCCAGCCTAACCCAACCTTTCCCTAACCTTTCCCTAAATACCTAGGGGGTGCTAGGGGCACAGATGGGGGTGCTGGGGTGCTGGCTGGAGATCGGTGCAGCTCTGGATCCACTTGCAGCAGCGCTCCTCTCTCCTCGGCTCCCAGACACAAATGGAGGAGGAGAGGAGCGCTGCTATGATTTGAACCTCCCGCCGTCCGCCCACCTACCAATCAGAGCCGATCCTGAGAGGTGATGTCACCATCACCTCTCAGGATCGCAGGATGGTGATTGGTGGTGTATTATCACACCACCGATCACCATCCTGTTCTGGGTTCAGAGAGACCCGAATAACCTGGAAACGTAGCAAACCGCAGGTCTGAATTGACCTGCTGTTTGCTGCAATCGCAGACATGGGGGGGGGGGGGGTCACAGGACCCCCCAGCGCATTTAGCCAAGGTGCCTGCTCAATGATTTGAGCAGGCACCGGGTTCCAATCGGAACTATACATGACGTACCGGTACGTCATGTGTCCTGAAGAGGTTAATTTATATCCGTGCTGGTTCTGGGCTTTAAAGTCAAGGAGGCAGTCATATAAGTGAGTGACAGATACAGTTCTAGCGGGAAGGCTGTCTTTGTCTTCAAAGACCAGAATGTGCAGGAACTTCAATTAAGGAAAGTTTTACCTAATCTTTTACCACAAAACTATATATCAATCTGCTCAGCTCTTCCTGCTCTATAACATGCTGCCTGTGGATTAATTTGACAGGTTCCCTTTAACTTGTCCACCTGCCTTGCAACCCACAACTCACCACTACCAAGGACACCACCAACTGGCAGAGGACCCCATCCCAGGGCGTGCCCTGAGGGGAATAAAACTGTCCACTGGCCCAGGGAGCACTGTAGCTACTAACTCCATTAGGCCTCTACTACCACACTATTAACTCCATTAGGCCTCTACTACCACACCTGTAACCCAGAAAAAAGGTGCACCCCTCCCTTCACTGTGCATCGGTCCAGGGAGAACCATAGTTATTGTGGGTTCTACTACCGCTATCACTCCCATTCTCTCGCATCCTGCCTGCACCAAACCCAATGTGCATGTGTAATGGTTGGAGGGTTAGGGGGTAGGGTTGAAATAGTGGTCAGCTATTTATTTTGTATAACTAGTTTCAAGGCCCCTTTCCACACACACTTGTGCAGGTAATTATCGAGAACCATTAGTTCCCGATAATTGCCTGTTTGTCGGTGGACATGACATCTCCCTTGTACAGGGATGAATTATTGCTACTGCTCATCCCCATACCAATTCAGTTCTTCCAGGTAGTAGATTCCTGTTCACATGGGATAATCTGCTGCCCAGAATTAATGCTCTTGGGTGTAAATGAATGAGAATTTGCTTGTTCATTGGGTGACTGGCGGAATCTTTACTTGGGCCAATTAAGGGGAACAGGCTTTTGTACGGATATTAGATCCCAATAATCGTCCGGTGTAAAGGGACCTTTACGGCTCTATTACACTGTACAATTATGGGCCAATTATCGGGAATTTGAACGCTCTTTTCCAATAATCGGCTTGTATAATTGAGCAGCAATCATTCCTCCTGTATTCAGTATGTATCAGCCTGAGTAATCAGACCGCTGCAAATGAGCTCCAGCGGATGTGAAATATTCCATCGGCACTTGCACTGCCGAAGATCGGGCAGTGTAATACCATCCTTAGTTTTAGTAAGGCTACTGTCTCTGGCACAACAAAACCCTTATTCTATTCTTGGATGGGGATTAGGTGAGCAAACACCTGATTGTATTATCAGAGATACGATTACATTTCACTGAATTACAGTAGGCTATACAATTAATTATTCTTGGTTCGTTGAAACCATTGTGGTTAAAAGCCATGTGTCTCTGCCAACTTCTGTTTGGCACCTTACATCCAAGAGGAAGTAAAAGACTACGTGTAAATATACTTTGGGCTTATATGGCTTCATCAGCTTTATGAGTTTATAATAATATCACTGAGTGAGTGTCTAATCACTCATCAACCTGCTGAAGAAGTGTAAACAGTTTGGTTTAGTCCAGACAAGTCTAATCGTGTTACTGGAGCAGCACAGAGCAGACACTAAGGAGGAGCATACTAGGTCACCCAATGAGGTGAATAGAGCTTACCCCATATTTGCCCTGAAGAAATTTAAAGAAATGTTGTTTTTGGAAAATACAACTTTTATTAGACGTTCTGCTGTTGACAGTGGTTTGCAAAAACACCTAGACACTTTTTTAGGTTCATAATTTATTATGCAACATGGGTTGACCAAAAAATTACTTATGGTAAGACCACAAGCTGCAGATCTGTCCGCAAATACACAGTGTCAAAACTGCCACCAAATCGGGCTGTGGAGCACGTTGGATTTCCTGTAAATGTCACCTTTGTGCATTGCAAAAATTAAAATTCAGGGCAGATATCCTCAAATTGAAGTTAAAATCCTCAACAAATGTCAAGTTATATGCAGATTTCACTGTAGATAGTGTGGTTGAGATTTTTATTTTATTTTATCTACTTTCTTGCTACGGTCTGCACTGCAGATTGTCAGCATGCAATTATCCTGTGGAAAATCCACAGCATTCATGCTACATGCTGCTGTACCCTAAAGCAGTGTTTCTCAACTCCAGTCCTCATAGCCCACCTGCCGGTCATGATTTTAGAATATCCCACAGAATGAATACCTGTGGTAAGTCTTGATGCATTGAGACTAATTAACTCACCTGCTCAGTACTAAGAGATCCTAAAGGACCCTGAGGAGTGGAGTTGAGGAACACTGTCCTAAAGAATCTCTCTCTTCAAAACAGTGAAAAAATGCTAAAGTTATTGTCACGTGCCAGAGGCCCAAGGCAGACTTCTGGGACGTCATGCAAACAGGACACAGGCAAAACAGACCAAGGGCCCACAGAGAACTTTATTACAAGTGTAATAAAAGCACATGACAGTAAGCAGGTTAGGCAATAGTGGTAGCACTACCACAGAACCAAGTACACCGGCAGAGGCAAACCCAGAGAACGGAGAGCCCCGTTCTTCACAGAGACCCTGGTGGTGGTAATGAACTGAGCTGAGGGCTCACTGGTCGCACCTCCAGGAAGGTCCCAGTACACTTGGCCTCTACCTGTACAGTACCAGGCTGGTGAAACCACCAGTGGAAAGAAAACAAAACTGGAACCCAAACACAGGACATGGAACAAACAACAAGATGAACAGGAACCAGCACATAAGTAGATGCCTAGACCCCAAGAGGAATGGAAACATGGCTGTCTCACTCAGAGCTGCACACAGACTAGAGATTCTCCCTCCGGAGAACCCAGGGGCCTCTCACGATGCGAGGACCAACACGGGATAGGAACAGAAGCAGAAAGGAACTACAGGCAGACAAGAACAGACAAGGATCAGAAGCAGTAGGTACTGCAAGGCACAACATAGGACAGGATCAGACGCAGTTAGAGCACTGCTAGGCTAGACATGGGACAGACAAGGATCCAGGCAGAGAACAGGTACAGAAGAACAGGCAAGGCATGGACAAGGATAACATAAACATCAAACATCACAGAACAGGTACAGGAGATCAGAAAAGGCAATAACGACAATGCATTACCAGGTGACACCACAAACAAGGGCAGATGGCAAAAAAAAAAAAAAAAGGGTCAGCAGCAAGGGGCAACACACAGTAAGGCACAGGACAGAAGATAGACTGACCTCAAGCGCCACAGCTCACAGGTAGATATAGCTGCACTAATGAGGGCACCTGATAGGCCACACCCAGGGACGGACCAGGGGAAGTTAACCCCATCAGAACCAAACAGGGAGGGGAGCCTGCATATACAAAAAAAGTGAACACACAGGCTGCAGTACTGGACGTCGCCCCTGGCAACCAGCATACACGGAGTCCACTGCAGCCAGTATGCCAGAGCAAGAACAACCCGTGACACAACAGAAATGCATCCATATTAAGGCCATGTTGTCACGGAAGGTGTACAGGAAACAAGACAATGCAAAATAAATATATGACTCACTGGATCCAAAACTAAGGAACAAAAAGGGAGACCCCTGCATAAGACCTGGCACTCTCCCTGACTGCTCAGCCTATGCGAACATCCCAATGGTAGATGATCGCATATCCTCGTACCTCGACTGTATAACACCTGAACACCCTACAATAGTGAGGGGACACGACCACCGGATCCCTACACTAGACACGGAGGGAGTCAGGGTCACCTGGGATCCAGCAAACAGAAAATCACAAATGAATGTACAACACTTATCTTGTAGAAGACTGGGAAATAGGATCAGCATGCACACACACTCCAGGAAGTTGTATAAACCGCACACTAATGCATTATGGGGAGGAATTGAAAGGGATGCAATCAGTCCAGCAACAAGACAGCTAAGAGAGGCTAACGAGGAACTGAAAACCAAAACAAAGAAAGCTCAAGGAGGAGGTTCTGAAAGGCATCTGTCAGAGCTTCTCAGATGTCTGGTTGTGACAGTACCCCTCCCTCTACGAGTGGACTCTGGACACTCAGAGCCCACCTTCTCAGGATTGGACCTATGAAAAGCCCTGATGAGACGAGTGGCCTTAATGTCCGTCACTGGGACCCACATCCTCTCCTCAGGACCATAACCCTCCCAATGAACGAGGTACTGGAGAGAACCGCGGACAACACGAGAATCCACAATCCTAGAGACCTGAAATTCAAGATTACCATCAACCATAATCGGAGGAGGAGGCAAAGACGAGGGTACAATGGGTTGAACATAAGGTTTTAATAAGGACTTATGAAAAACATTATGGATCTTCCAAGTCTGAGGAAGATCAAGACGGTAGGCAACAGGATTGATGATAGACAGGATTTTGTAAGGCCCAATAAACTTAGGACCCAACTTCCAGGAGGGAACCTTCAATTTGATATTCTTGGTAGACAACCACACCAGATCACCAACATTCAGGTCCGGACCAGGCACACGTCTCTTATCTGCCACACTCTTATATCTCTCACTCATGCTCTTTAGATTATTCTGAATCTTTTGCCAAATCGATGACAAAGATGAGGAGAATCTGTCCTCATCAGGTAAACCAGAAGACCCCTCTCCCGAGAATGTCCCAAACTGCGGATGAAACCCATATGCACCAAAAAATGGTGACTTATCAGAGGACTCCTGACGACGGTTATTTAAAGCATACTCAGCAAGGGACAAAAAAGAACACCAATCCTCCTGATTCTCCGCCACAAAACAGCGCAGATATGTCTCCATATTCTGATTGACGCACTCTGTCTGGCCATGCGACTGCGGGTGGAAATCAGAAGAGAATGACAACCGAACCCCCAAGCGAGAACAGAAAGCCTTCCAGAATCTGGAAACAAACTGTGTGCCCCTATCAGAGACTATGTCTGAAGGAATACCATGCAATTTGACAATGTGATCAATAAATGCCTGCGCCAGCGTCTTAGCATTGGGCAAACCAGTAAAAGGGATGAAATGCACCATTTTGCTAAAACGGTCCACCACCACCAGAATCACAGTCTTCCCCGAGGAACTAGGCAGGTCCATTATAAAGTCCATGGACAGATGTGTCCAAGGACAGGAAGGAATGGGTAAGGGAAGGAGAGGACCTGATGGCCGTGAATGAGGGACTTTGGCACGAGCGCAAGTCTCGCAGGCTGCCACAAAACCCTCAACCGACTTACGAAGCGCAGGCCAACAGAATCTCCGAGCGATGAGATCCACTGTGGCTCTTGCCCCGGGGTGCCCAGCAAGGACAGTATCGTGGTGTTCCTTAAAAATCTTGTGTCTTAAAGCGAGAGGCACAAACAACCTCCCAGGAGGACAAAGATCAGGAGCCTCTGACTGGGCTACCTGCACCTCTGCCTCCAATTCAGGAAAAAGAGCAGAGACCACCACACCTTCAGCCAAAATGGGACCCGGGTCTTCAAAATTCCTACCTCCCGGAAAACAACGTGACAGGGCATCTGCCTTCACATTCTTAACTCCAGGGCGGAACGTGACAACAAAATTAAACCTTGAAAAGAACAAAGACCATCTGGCCTGTCTCAGGTTCAGACGCTTGGCTGACTCCAAGTAGGCCAGATTTTTATGGTCAGTAAACACGGTAATAGGGTGTCTGGCTCCCTCAAGCCAATGGCGCCATTCCTCAAAAGCCAATTTGATGGCCAACAACTCCCTATCTACCACATCGTAATTTCTCTCTGCGGAGGAGAGTTTCTTCGAGAAAAAGGCACACGGTCGCCATTTGGCCGGAGAGGAACCCTGAGACAAGACCGCACCCACACCCACCTCAGAAGCATCAACCTCAACTATGAAGGGTAGAGAAATATCAGGTTGTACCAAGATGGGAGCGGAAGCAAAACTCTCCTTGGTATTAGAAAAGGCCATACGCGCCTCTACCGACCAGGAAGAAAAATCTAACCCCTTTCTGGTCATATCAGTGAGTGGTTTAACAACAGAGGAATAATTCTAAATAAACTTCCTGTAATAATTGGCAAAGCCCAAAAAGCGCATCAGCGCCTTCTGATTCTCAGGAAGCTCCCACTCAAGCACAGCGCGGACCTTCTCGGGGTCCATGCAAAAACCAGAAGCGGAGAGAAGAAACCCCAGAAATTGAATTTCTGGAACCGCAAACACACATTTTTCCAGTTTCGCGTATAATTTATTCTCCCGCAGGATGAGCAAGACATGACGCAAGTGTTCCTTATGAGTTTTGAAATCAGGAGAAAAAATCAAAATGTCATCCAAATACACTAATACAAATTTTCCCATCAAATGATAAAAAATGCTGTTCACGAAATGCTGAAAAACGGCTGGGGCATTCATCAAACCAAAAGGCATAACCAAATTCTCAAAATGGCCCTCAGGGGTATTGAAGGCCGTCTTCCATTTGTCTCCTTCTCTGACCCTGACCAGGTTGTATGCCCCTTATAGATCTAATTTGGAAAAGACTTTAGCCCCAACAATCTGGTTAAACAGGTCCGGGATCAGAGGAAGCGGATAAGGGTCACGAATAGTGATACTGTTCAGCTCCCTGAAATCCAGACAAGGTCTTAAAGAACCATCTTTTTTCTTAACAAAGAAAAAAACAGCGGCAACAGGTGACTTCGAGGGTCGTATGTGTCCTTTTCTCAGACTCTCAGAGATATAAGCACGCATAGCGACCCTTTCAGGTTGGGAAAGATTGTATAAACGAGATTTAGGCAGCTTGGCGCCTGGGATGAGATTAATAGGGCAATCGTACTCCCTGAGCGGGGGCAAATCCTGAACTCCACTCTCAGAGAAGACATCCGAAAATTCTGAGAGAAAAGGTGGTACAGTCTTAGTAGAAACCTCAGAAACAGATGTCGTGAGGCAATTCTCTCTGCAAAATTCACTTCAACCATTTATTTGCCTCGCTTGCTAATCAATGGTGGGGTTATGTTTAGTGAGCCAGGGTAGCCCCAACACAAGAGGAGTAGGTAATCCGCTAAGGACGAAACATGACACATCCTCAACATGAGCATCACTCACAATTAAACGGATATTGTGAACTATGCCCTTTAATGATTTCTGAGAAAGTGGAGCGGAATCAATAGCAAAAACAGGAATATCCTTTCCCAAAGTGCATGCCTGGAAACCATGAGTTATCGCAAATTGATTATCAATGAGATTGACAGCTGCTCCACTATTTACAAAAATCTCACAAAAAATGTTCTTGCTCTCTAGCGCCACCCTGGCAGGAAGGACAAAACGGGAACTACAAGCAAACGGAAAACCTTCAATTTCCGCCTCAACCCTGCCAATAGTAACAGATGGAACATTTTTAAAAGATTTTTTCCTTTTTGTTTCTTTATTACTCCCAAAAAACTGCCTGAATCTCCTAGAGGGACAAACATTTGCCAAATGATTTATACCTCCACAACAAAAACAAACCTTCCCATGCGGGCTGAATCTTCTATTGTCAGAGGCAATCAACCCCAGCTGCATGGGCTCCTGCTCAGAAAGGGCTGACAGCGACCGAGACCCCTGCGCACAGAATGAGACCACTGCACTGTCCTGGGATTGAGTATGACAGGAAAGAGAGATCTCTCCTCTCTCTCTAAGACGCCTGTCAATACGAACGGCCTGAGACATAGCAGAGTCCAAGGAGATAGGCCTCTCATGAAAGGCAAATGCATCTTTCAATCCCTCTGAAAGACCATGGCAAAATTGACTTCGGAGTGCAGCATCATTCCAACCAGTATCAGCTGCCCATCTCCGAAATTCTGAGCAGTGGCATAACTGACGTAGTCGAGACTCAGCCAAAGCAATACGATCCGGATCATCATATATCTGACCCAGGGCTAAAAATAATTCATCCACTGAACGGAGGGGCCGTGCCCCCACCGGCAGCGAAAAGGCCCACGACTGAGCGTTACCCCTGAGCAGCGAAATAATGATCCCCACCCTCCGTTCCTCATCACCAGAGTAATGGGGAAGAAGGCGAAAATGGAGTTTGCAAGCCTCTCTAAAATGCACAAAATTCTCACTACCCCCGGAGAACGTATCCGGGAGCGAGATTTTAGGCTCAGAACAAACTCCATGAACGCAAGCTGAACCGGTCACTTGAAACTGAGAAAAAGTCTTACGGAGATCAGCTACCTCCAATGAAAGACCCTGGAAGCGTTCAGTCAAAAGTGAAACCGGATCCATGCTTGAGACGGTTTTGGCGGTTTATAATGTCACGGAAGGTGTACAGGAAACAAGACAATGCAAAATGAATATATGACTCACTGGATCCAAAACTAAGGAACAAAAAGGGAGACCCCTGCATAAGACCTGGCACTCTCCCTGACTGCTCAGCCTATGCGAACATCCCAATGGTAGATGATCGCATATCCTCGTACCTCGACTGTATAACACCTGAACACCCTACAATAGTGAGGGGACACGACCACCGGCTCCCTACACTAGACACGGAGGGAGTCAGGGTCACCTGGGATCCAGCAAACAGAAAATCACAAATTAATGTACAACACTTATCTTGTAGAAGACTGGGAAATAGGATCAGCATGCACACACACTCCAGGAAGTTGTATAAACCGCACACTAATGCATTATGGGGAGGAATTTAAAGGGATGCAATCAGTCCAACTACAAGACAGCTGAGAGAGGCTAACGAGATGAGGAACTGAAAACCAAAACAAAGAAAGCTCAAGGAGAAGGTTCTGAAAGGCATCTGTCAGAGCTTCTCAGATGTCTGGTTGTGACACATGTTTACACAAAAGGCCGCAGTCAGCATGCATGGGGAAATGTTCAGGTTCGGGTCCGGGGTCCAAACCACTATTTTCAGGCCTTGCAGCATCAGCACGTGTGAAATTACAGGCTTATATACTGCTGTCAAATTCAGCCAATAAAATGTAGTTGGCAGCCTTTGATGCAGATGTCATTGTGAGATACACCCTTAATACATTTGGGTTAGATTCAGAGATTTGAAATACCGCCATTTGGTGCACCAATATTTAACTCAGTGGTTCAGGCCATGTGAGATACAGCCTTTACATACAGGGGTTTGATTCAGGCATTTGAAATACAGCCATTTTGGGCAAAGAAATCATTAATTCAGGCCTACAGTGGGTCAGGCTGTGTGAGATACACCCTGTATATACAGGGCTTATATTCTTTCATTAATAAAACACCCTTTTTGGGGCTAAATACACAATATTTCAGGCCTTGCAGCAAAAGCACGTTTGAAATTCCTGGGTTATATACTACTGCCATATTGAGTTATAAAACAAATACCCGTTTGGGCAAAAAAGGTTTATTTGGCAGCCTTTGCTGCATATGTCATTGTGAGATACACCCTTAATACATTTGGGTTAGATTCAGAGATTTGAAATACCGCCATTTGATATTTAATTCAGGCCTACAGTGGTTCAGGCCGTGTGAGGTGCACCCTTTACATACAGGAGTTTGATTCAGGAATTTGAAATACAGCCATTTTGGGCAAAGAAATCTTTAATTTAGGTCTACACTGGTTCAGGCTGTGTGAGATACACCCTTTACATACAGGGGTTTGATTCAGGCATTTGAAATACTGCCATTTTGTTCAAAGAAATCTTTAATTTAGGCCTAGTCTGGTTCAGGCCGTGTGAGATACACCCTTTACATACTGTCGTTCTATTCTACTATTAATTAAACACCCATTTAGGGCAAGATCCTAAATTAAAAAAATATGAGAAGAGCGTCAAATAAGGCATGTGGACCAGGTCGTTGTGCTGCTGGTGGAGCTCCTGTTGCAGGGAGAGGACATGGTCGATCTGTGCCAGATACACGCACAAGTGAAACCCCTTCCTCAGGTGCGAGTAGGCGACAAAACCTGCAGCGGTATTTGGTCGGGCCTAATGCGGCTCTACGAATGGTGAGGCCTGAACAAGTACAGGCGATAGTAGATTGGGTTGCTGACAGTGGATCCAGTTCCTTCGCATTGTCTCCCACCCAGACACCTGCAGCCCATGTCCATCAGTCTTTCACCTCACCCCCTTGCAAATCAGCCAAGCAGTCTGAGCCCCAAGTCATGCAGCAGTCTCTTCTGCTTTTTGATGACTCTGTTAGCAGGGTTTCCCAGGGCCATCCACCTAGCCCTGCCCCACAAGTGGAAGAGATTGAGTGCACTGATGCCAAACCACTTATCTTTCAAGATGAGTACATGGGAAGACCATCGCAGCACGTCTCGGATGATGACGAAACACAGGTGCCAACTGCTGGTGCTTTCGAAAGTGTGCAGACCGACAAGGAAGGCGGGGTGAAGACTGGGTGGAAGATGATGTGGAGCAGGATGAGGTTCTCGACCCCACATGGAATCAAGGTCATGCGAGTGACCTATGTAGTTCGGAGGAAGAGGCGGTGGTCGCACAGAGCCTCCAGCACAGCAGAAGAGGGAGCAGGGTGCAAAAGCAGAGTGGCCATCCTCTAGACCAGTGTTTCCCAACCAGTGTGCCTCCAGCTGTTGCAAAACTACAACTCCCAGCATGCCTGGACAGCCTTTGGCTGTGCGGGCATGCTGGGAGTTGTAGTTTTGCAACAGCTGGAGGCACACTGGTTGGGAAACACTGCTCTAGACAGTACGCCTGCTACTGCCCACCGCAGCAAGGGACTGAGCACACCAAAGCCAGCTCCAAGAAGTTCCCTGGCGTTGCAGTTCTTCAGACAATATGCTGACGACAAGACACGAGTGGTTTGCACGCTGTGCAATCAGAGCCTGGAGCGGGGCATAAACGTTCTCAACCTGATCACAACCTGCATGACCAGGCATTTAAGTGCAAAGCACGAGCTGCAGTGGAGTAGACACCTCAAAAACCAAGAAAGGTCTCTAGCTCCTTCTGCTTCCTCTTCTGCTGCAGTCTCGACCTCTTCATCCACCTCTGGAGTGACAGTGCCACCTGCCACCCCGCAAACAGAGGATCTGCCAGCAACACCAACACCTGGATCACTAAGCATCTCCACAATGTCCCATGGAGGCGTTCAGCTCTCCTTCTTCCAAACGCTGGAGAAGAAGAGGAAGTACCCCCCTACCCACTCGCGATCCATAGCCCTGAATGCCAGCTTTTCTAAATTACTGGCCTTTGAAATGCTGTTATTATGTCTGGTGAAGACGGATAGTTTTTAAGGCCTTATGGCAGTGGCTGTCCCACAGTACGTCGTGCCCAGCCGCCACTACTTTTCCAGGCGAGCCATCCCTTCCCTGCACAATCAAGTAGGGGACAAAATCAGGTGTGCACTGCGCAACGCCATCTGTGGCAAGGTGCACCTGACTACAGCTACGTGAACCAGTAAGCACGTTCAGGGCCATTATATCTCCATAACAGCACACTGGGTAAATGCAGTGGCGGCTGAACCTGCGGCAGATAGCAGTTTGGCGCATGTCCTTCCACCACTGAGGGTTGCAGGGCGCTTCAGTTTGCCTCCTGTTGCTTCCTCCTCCTGTAGTGTCCCACTACGTAAAGGTGGGCACTGCTAATGGTCAATTGGGTCATGTTGTCTCTCACCTCCTGTGGGAAATTGCTATTATATTTTGTATTGCATTATAATGTATATTGTCATGGTATCTCCTGTGTACCAGGCCTGTTAGGGGTGTAGTTCCTCCTCCTAAGCTGTAGAGGGAGCTAGGGAACCCTCAAGTATATATAGTTAGGCCCAGACAGGAAAGGGTTAGTCCAGTCTAGTCCAGGAGGCTAATTAGTTCAGTCTAGCCTGCCTGAAGTCCTGAGCAAGTGAAGCTCAGAGGTTATGCCAGAAGAAGTTTCCTCCTGAAGATATCCTGCATCTTGCAAAGTACAGAGCAGTGCCAATCTTATCCAGCCAAGTAGAAAGCTGAAGGGCAGATTTTTATTTACAGCAAGAGGATTTATACCAGAGGAAGGTTTCCCTACCCAAGGATAAAGCCAGCTATTAGGCATATGGGCCTTGGAGAAAGCCAGACAGGATCTGAAGAAAGTACAGCCTTATCTGTGAATTTATTCCCTCTGAGTTATCTTGCTAGGATTCTACCTGCCATTGATGTAAAGCCTGCCTGTTATCAAATATTCTTCACATGAAACTGTCTGAAGATTGTACATAGTTGAACTGTTCAGTAAAGAGGAATTATAGTTCACTATAACCATGTGTACCTCCATTATTCCTCCTAACAATCGGTGTGCCACCGTTACCGGCACTGGGGTCACGAACTGTAAGGGATCTTGCTGCAGGCACGCTAAACCTACAACACCCAGGGCACCTCACCTATCACCCGGCCTGGTCCTTATATCCAGAGAGTGCCCCAGAGGATCTACGTGCCAGCCTCTCCATCACCGCTGTACGCCTGCCCAGGGTATCCTACAAACTGTGAGTACTAAGAGAAACCCTCGTTCTATTAACTGACCCCCGTGACCTCACATTCGCTCACCCTGAAGGACTGGCATACTGCATATATTGGCGTCAAAAGCAGGATGTGAATATTTCTACGCCATAGTGGAATCTGAACTGTGTGCAATAATTGCCTACTAAGTGATAAATGCCCTATCTGTTTATTTGAAAATTTTGGGGCCAAAGAACTGGAAAATTGCGGTGTGAAACTGTATATTGTGGACTGTTTGCCAAGCCACCGCTTGCTGTCAGTGAATTTACAGCGTTATGTTTCAAGATGGCCGCTTAAGCTGACTGGAATTACCGTTGCGCCATCGTTGTGTCCTCCTGGCGTGAAAAAGAAGAGAAGACGCCGCCCTGCCTGCAAAGAAGGTACCGCCTACCGCGAATCTTGGAGCTTAGAGAGGCCGCACCTATCTCCTGAAGCTGCTCGTGGGACCTCCGCACGATGTAATCACGTACCTCGCGAGACTTGGACCGCGCATCACAGGAGTGAGTAAAACTTCTGTGTGATCCTTGCTGTTAGTCTGGGGGGAGGTCCCTCATTAGTAATAAAGGACTCGATTCGGGGGAGGCACGTCCAAATTGGATTTTGTCCTGCTCCGCCGCTCCTTAAAGGGCCATACCCTCTCCGGGGTCACCCTTAGCAATGGCCTGAGAGAGCGAGGTCCAGTGTGAGTCTGCCTACAGAACTTACCTCTATAGACCACGCCATGTCCGCATCTGAGGAAACAGGGCGGGTGGCCCCCAACGAGCCTTCTGTAACTCACGCAGCTGAGTCTGATGCTGCTGATCATGCCATATTATTTTGGGGCCCCCTGGTTCCCGCGATATTCCAGGGAAGCCTACAAATTGAAAGACTTTAAAGACCAGATCATGGCCTTATTCTGGCTCTATCCTATCTCCGCTGAGCAACAGATGGAGATTCTCTTAGCGCAGCTAGAAGGGGCCGCCCGCAGGGAGGTCATGTCATGGCCCAGCTCCGAAAAAAATAATATGAAACAGATCTTTGATCGCCTCAGCACCACGTTTGAAGCCAGGACAATGTCAGAAGTTAAGATGCGGTTTTTGAGCAAGAAGCAACAGCCCGGTGAGTCACTCAGTGATTTTGCTTTGTCCCTGCAAGAGACCCCGAGGGCCGAGGGCCGTGGTCCAGGTTGTTGTGGAAATTTTATTATGCGGACATTTTATTTTAGGATGTGTGTGTGTTTTTATAGATTGTCATCTGTCTCCCTGTTTCGGATTTAGCCAAAGAACGCTCTAGCAGAGGGTACTTTAGCTGAATCGGGGCCAGTGGTAAAACCATCAGTATGAAAACCTTCTCATGGGCTTGGAGACGTGTTCCGGATCCGGATCATCATATATCTGACCCAGGGCTAAAAATAATTCATCCACTGAACGGAGAGGCCATGCCCCCTCCGGCAGCGAAAAGGCCCAAGACTGAGCGTTACCCCTGAGCAGCGATATAATGATCCCCACCCTCCGTTCCTCATCACCTGAGGAATGGGGAAGAAGGCGAAAATGGAGTTTGCAAGCCTCTCTAAAACGCACAAAATTCTCACTACCCCCGGAGAACGTATCCGGGAGCGAGATCTTAGGCTCAGAACAAACTCCATGAACGCAAGCTGAACCGGTCACTTGAAGCTGAGAAAAAGTCTTACGGAGATCAGCTACCTCCAATGAAAGACCCTAGAAGCGTTCAGCCAAAAGTGAAACCGGATCCATGCTTGAGACGGTTTTGGCGGCTTATAATGTCACGGACGGTGTACAGGAAACAAGACAATGCAACATGCATATATGACTCACTGGATCCAAAGCTAAGGAACCAAAAGGGAGACCCCTGCACAAGAGCTGGCACTTTCCCTGGCTGCTCAGCCTATGCAAAGGTGGATGGTTGCATATCCACGTACCTCGACTATTTAACACCTGAACACCCTACAATAGTGAGGGGACATGACCACCGGGTCCCTACACCAGACACGGAGGGAGTCAGGGTCACCTGGGATCCAGCAAACAGAAAATAACAGATAAATGTACAGCACTTAACTTGGTAGCAGACTGGGAAATAGGATCAGCATGCACACACACTCCAGGAAGAAGTATAAGCCGCCCAGTAAAGCATTATGGGGAGGAATTTAAAGGGAAGCAATCAGTCCAACTACATGACAGCTGAGAGAGGCTAACGAGATGAGGAACTGAATACCACAACAAAGAAAACTCAAGGAGGAGGTTCTGAAAGGCCTCTGTCAGAGCTTCTTAGCTGTCTGGTTGTGACATCACTTTTGAGCAGTATTGAATGAGGTCCATGCTGACAGTGATGGGGGGTGGGCGGCCACCTGGTTGGTCAGACAATGGACATGACTCATCCTTCCTTATACAGGGATGGGGTGTGTGCATTGTCTGTCCAGCCACATTGATTGCCCCTCCCTTTTCTTTGATATGTCATCACTTCCTGTATGTTATCACTTTCTGTATCCTTGTCTTGGGCCAGCCCCTTTTACACCTTTTGTGAGTAAATAAAAGGAACAGGTTGAGCAGGGAGGAGAGGAGTGCTTAGCAAGAATTCAATCAATATGGTAACACCTGGGTCTGTCTCTGACTGCGGCTAAGGGAATAGGGATTTACCTTTTTCTTTACACAAACGTTGATGCGAGCTGATTACAACTATTAATATTTCTACAACAAGGTAGATCCCCGGGAGGCTGAGGAACAGGACCGGACCCTAAGAGAACAGTTCATTGCAGGTGTAAACGCTGAGCACTTAAAGGGCCAGCTGAGGATGCTGTCGGCCCAATTGTACGTTTTTGGACTTTGAAGAGCTGGCCATCAGTATCCTGGGTCAAAATCCACCCATAGGGCCGGCGGCCTACCTTGAACCTCAGGTCTGCCAGCCAAAAATTATTGATGTGAAACCGTCCGGAGCCAGTCAAGCCACCCAGGCTCCAGTAACAGATGTGGTGGCGGCATTAATGGAGCAAGTTAACCATCTCACTAAGAGCCTGGAAAAGGTGTGCAGGAAAATAGAGGAATGGGAAAGACCATTGTTGTTGGAAAATGAGAGCCCCCTACCTCAAAGGCTCCTGCCGCCTGCATATAAAGAGGTCTACCCCAATGAACTTGATGGACGACCTAGTTACCGGTCTAAGAATCGCAAGCAGCCTGTCTGCACCTATTGTAAAACATATGGCCATACTGAGACAACGTGTTGGCAGTTAAACGGGCCACCCTCGAGGCTGAGGACCGTTTCCTTCGGGAGGTAGAACAGCAGGTCCATAGGATCCAAGTTGGATGCCCAGATACATAGGATCTCGTCCAAAAATTATCATATGCATTAACGGGATACCTTTTGAAGCCCTGCTGGATACTGGGTCTCAGGTCACCACAATCTAATGACCCACCTTTGACAAATTCTGGGATTCAAGTCTCCTCATCCAGCCACCAGAATCCTGGCTGGATATCATTGCTAGCAACGGCAAGCCGGTGAAAGTCCATGGGTACTGGGAACCTACCCTTCAGGTGGGAGAAGCCACCTTACCACAGCAAGGTGTGATTGTGGTGCAAGCCGGAGATAAAGGAGGACACACCATGATTTTAGGGACTAATGTCTTTAAAAATTGTTACTCCGAGGTACTTGAGGCACTGAACCAATCCATACCTTCAACTTCACCTGCTTCTAAAAGAGTCATTCAAAAGACTATCAGTGTGCTGTGTGCTCAGCAAAAATTTGTGAATGGAAAAGGAGAAATCTGTACTGCCCGGATCCGGGATAACCAGCCGGTAATCTTGAAACCGAATTCCCAGATCATTCTGTGGTGCCGTGCTGTACTAGGGATCCAATGCCAAGACTATCAAGCCCTGGTGGAGCCTATCCAAATTGAAAATCATCCCTTTGTGCGAGCAGCCAAGAGCCTGGTGACTGTATCTCAAGGTAAAGTGCCTGTCCGTTTGATTAATTTTAGTGATCACCCTGTTGCTCTCTCTAAACACTGCCCTGTTGCTCAGCATTTCCAGGTATCCTTCCAGGATGTTATCCGTTTGCCTGCCACGGAGACGTCTCAAACTGCACAGAGCAGCAACGCCCCTGCAAGCGCTTCTTCAGTATCCTGGTGGGAGGAACTTCATGTGGGGAACAAAGCCACCCCGAAGGATCAAATAGAGGGAGTCCTGAATCTGGTGAAGGAGCACCACCAGGCCTTTAGCAAGCACTCCACGGACTATGGAGAGGTCAGTGTAATGAAACACACCATACCCAAGGAGAGATACAGACCCATACCACCTACTACATACCACTCCGTAAAAGAGATGATACAGGAAATGAAGGACTCTAATATAATCCGGGACAGTCATAGTCCCTGGGCTGAGCCCCTAGTACTTGTTCGTAAAAAAGATGGCAGCATTAGGTTCTGTGTGGACTATAGAAAAATCAATCAAATCACCCACAAAGACGCTTATCCATTGCCACGCATTGAAGAGTCTTTAACTGCCCTGGGGTCATCAGCCTACTTCTTAACTCTTGACCTAACCAGTGGATACTGGCAGGTACCTATGGCCCCGGAAGACCGGGAAAAGATTGCTTTCACCACGCCTATGGGACTGTGCGAATTCAATTACATGCCTTTCGGACTGTGTAATGCTCCAGGGACGTTCCAGCGGTTGATGGAGCGTTGTTTAGGCCATAAGAACTTTGAGACTGTATTGCTATACTTGGATGACGTCATTATCTACTCCAAGACATGTGAGGATCATTTAAAACACCTGGCCGAAGTGTTTCAAGTCCTCGTTAAATATGGCCTTAAAGTCAAGCCGTCCAAGTGCCATCTGCTGAAACCAGCGGTAAAGTACCTGGGACATGTTGTTAGTGCAGAAGGAGTTCAGCCTGATCCTGATAAACTTGCTGCTGTCTGTAATTGGCCTACTCCTACCACCGTGAAGGAGGTGAGAAGTTTCCTCAGTTTTGCAGGATATTACAGACGCTTCATCCCGCATTTTGCACAGATTGCGGATCTGATCCAGGAACTCCTAAGGGGGCATCCCAAAAAGAGTCCAAAGACTCCTATCCCTGTTGAATGGAATGAAGAACGGGAGATTGCCTTCCAGCTCCTGAAGAAGAAGCTGACTGAACCCCCAGTCCTGGGTTACCCGGATTATCAGAAGCCGTTCCACCTCTATACGAATGTCAGTAAAAGAGGCCTGGGAGCCGTGTTTGCTCAGGTGCAAGACAACAAAGAGAGGGTGATTGCCTACGCCAGCAGATCCTTGAGGGGAGCTGAGAAAAACAATCAGAATTATAGTTCCTTCAAGCTGGAATTTCTTGCTTTAGTGTGGGCTGTGACTGAAAAATTCAAGGCATACCTTGCTGCCACTCCGTTTGTCGCCTTAACTGACAACAATCCCCTGGCGCATCTGAATACAGTTAGGGGCTCTAGAGCAAAGATGGGCCTCCCGCCTTGCCAACTATGACTTTACTGTGAAATACCGGGCAGGCCGCTCAAATGAGAATGCTAATGCCCTGTCTCGGCTTCCCACTACAGAAGCACCAGATGAGTTAAAGGATGCCTGGGAAGAAGTGGAAATGCCGGCGTTTTACAACAAGTTTGCTCAGCAAAATAATGTTCACACTGAAAATAATTCAGCTACTGATCCCTCTCCACCGAATTATCCTGAGTCCAGGGGTGAACAAGAAAGGTGGATCAAGCTCCAGTCAGAATTAGAGTCCTCGGTGAACTGCTCGACTTCCTTACTAGTGGAAGAACTCCTAAAAAGAGTCCGCAGGAAGAGTGCAGAGCCAGAACTATTGAAATTATGGAGACATCGCCACCAACTCTTCCTTCAAAAGGCCTGTTGCTAACAAGGAGCCTGGATCCGGTGTCCTGTGATAGGGTGTACCAGATTCTCATACCATGTCGAGACGCCGGTCTTGTATTAGATATGTATCAAAACCGGTCAGGACACTTCGGCGTGCAGAAAACTGAGGCCAACATTCGCAGAAGGTTCTACTGGATTGGGATGAGGGAAGACATTGAAAAATGGTGCCGGGAATGTACTGCCTGTGCCGTCGGGAGAAAAGAGCGCCATGACCTTTCCATCCTATTGTAAGTAAAATTCCTATGGAGCTTGTTGCCATTGATCATGTGAAGTTGGAGCCAAGTCGCTCAGGTTATACTTATGCCATGAACATTATTGATCACTTCACTAAGTTTGTTGTAGCAGTGCCCGTGAAGGACCTGACAGCCAAGACTGCAGCGGAAGCGTTCTGGAAGCATTTCCTCCTGCCCTACGGCTGCCGACCAGGGGTCTGCAGTTGAATCACAGTTGTTCCAGGAGTTGTGCCTGCTACACAATTGCCAGAAGGTCCGGACCACAGCCTATCATCCGCAAGGTAACGGACTCTGTGAAAAAATGAATCAAACTCTCATTGAAATGTTGAAAGCAGTACCCCCTGAGACAAGGGGTGATTGGCCTACTCTGCTGCCACAGCTTATGTACACGTACAACAATACAATTCACTGCTCCACCGTGTACACGCCTTTCTATTTAATGTTCGGCCGTCAAGGGAGGCTGCCTGCCGACCACTCCCTGGAGTACGACTTCATCAACCCACTACCAAAAACTGATTGTGTGGGGGAGCATCAAAGACTTCTTCTTAATGCCAAAGAGATTGTTCAGGAGCGCATGGAAAGTGCCCGAGAGCGGAAGCAGAGAGACTATGACCTGGCTGCTCATGCAGAACCTCTTGCTTTAGGAGACATGGTGTGGTTGAGGAATAACCACTGAACCAGTAAACTTGACAGTAAGTGGGAGAGGACTCCCTACGTCATAACTGCTATTCCTAATGCTGGGACCCACATTTACCAAATTTCCAGGGAAGGTAATGGCTCCCAGATCGTATACAGGAACCGTTTAAAGCCCTGCATAGAAGGAGAAACTGCAGCAGGGGACATTGAGCCAGAGTCTCCTGAGCCAGAGTCATCAGCCCAACCTGTTGATCCTATGCAGGCTGTTGAGAACCTGTTACATGACAAGGAGCCACTTCATTGGTTCCTCACACCCTGGTTAAACTTGGTGGTACCGGCTCCAGCTTCTGCTAGTCCTCGACCCCAGGATGACCTGTCACAGAGTGTACCTGAAAGGGCTCCAGAGCCTGTGGATCCCTCTGGCCCCCATGAGCCAAGGCAAGAAGAGTCTCTGCCAGTAAGGAGGTCCACGCGGCCTACTAGGGGGCACCTGTGAGATTCGAAGACTACGTTGTTAACCAGAGTAGCCCCTCCCGGGAAACTCCTGTTTAACTGTCTACAAGACCCGGGTACGGACTCATGTTTTTCTTTTGAGCCTCCAGAAACTTTTGTTACTATGGCAGTCTTATCATTATGGACTATCCTGGTTACTCCTGATACGCTGTACCAGGTCAGCGACCCCGTTCCATGTACCAACTTGTGAAGAGAACGACGGCCCTTTTCACCGCACTTGTCCTTTGCCAGCGAAGCTGCCTGCTAATTTTATTGCAAATGTAATGATCGTTGTATATGCCTGCTTTGCATTTTTGTCTTTCAGGTAACAGTTTCCAGCTGGGCGGGCCCCTGTGTTGCGCCGAGGTTGGGCAATCTCAAAGCAGCGGAGTATGTGGTAAGGTGGGCACTACTAAGGGTCAATTGGGTCATGTTGTCTCCCACCTCCTGTGGGAAATTGCTATTATATTTTGTATTGCATTATAATGTTTATTGTCATGTTATCTCCTGTGTACCAGGCCTGTTAGGGGTGTAGTTCCTCCTCCTAAGCTGTAGAGGTACCTAGGGAACCCCCTAGTATATATAGTTAGGCCCAGACAGGAAAGGGTTAGTCCAATCTAGTCCAGGAGGCTAAGTAGTTCAGTATAGCCTGCCTGAAGTCCTGAGCAAGTGAAGCTCAGAGGTTATGCCAGGAGAAGTTTCCTCCTGAAGATATCCTGCATCTTGCAAAGTACAGAGCAGTGCCAATCTTATCCAGCCAAGTAGAAAGCTGAAGGGCAGAAGTTTTTTTTTACAGCAAGAGGATTTATACCAGAGGAAGGTTTCCCTACCCAAGGATAAAGCCAGCTATTAGGCATACAGGCCTTGGAGAAAGCCAGACAGGATCTGAGGGAAGTACAGCCTGATATGTGAGTTTATTCCCTCTGAATTATCTTGCTAGGATTCTACCTGCCATTGATGTAAAGCCTGCCTGTTATCAAATATTCTTCACATGGAACTGTCTGAAGATTGTACATAGTTGAACTGTTCAGTAAAGAGGAATTATAGTTTACTACAACCGTGTGTACCTCCATTATTCCTCCTAACAATCGGTGTGCCAGAGTTACCGGCACTGGCGTCACGAACTGTAAGGGATCTTGCCGCAGGCACGCTAAACCTACAACACCCATGGCACCTCACCTATCACCCGGCCTGGTCCCTATATCCAGAGAATGCCCCAGAGGATCTACGTGCCAGCCTCTCCATCACTGCTGTACGCCTGTCCAGGGTATCCTACAAACTGTGAGTACTAAGAGCAACCCTCGGTCTATTAACTGACCCCGGTGACCTCATATTCGCTCACCCTGAAGGACCGGCGTACTGCACTCCTACTCTACTTCCTCATCCTCTACCAGCTCCTCATCTGATCAGCGTAACACCTTCACCACCAACTTCAGCACAGCCAGGGGTAAACGACAGCAGGCAGTTTTAAAACTTAGCTGTTTGGGGGACAAACCCCACACCGCACAGGAGCTTTGGACGGGCCTTGAACAACAGAACGATGAGTGGTTTGTGCCAGTCAGCCTCAAGCCCGGCTGGTGGTGTGTGATAATGGGCAAAATCTCATAGCAGCCTGGCGCATGTGCTGAATTTGGCGGTGCAGAGATTCATAAAAAATTACCCCGATATGTCAGAGCTACTGCATAAAGTGCGGGCTGTCTGTGCGCGCTTTCGGCGTTCTCACCCTGCTGCTGCTCGCCTGTCAGCGCTGCAGCGTAACTTCGGCCTTCCCGATCACCTCCTCATATGCGATGTGCCCACAAGGTGGAACTCCACCTTGCACATGTTGGCCAGACTGTGCGAGCAGCAGCAGGTGATAGTGGAGTTTCAGCTGCAGCATGCACGGGTGAGTCGCTCGGCGGAACAACACCACTTCACCACCAATGACTGGGCCTCCATGCGAGACCTGTGTTCCTTGTTGCGCTGTTTCGAGTACTCCACCAACATGGCCAGTGCCAATAACACAGTTCTCAGCGTTACTATCCCACTTCTATGCCTCCTTGAAAAAAACGCTCCTGGCGATGATGGAAGAGGATGTGGCACAGGAGGAGGAGGAGGAGAAGGAAGAGGGATCATTTTATAGGGTTTCCAGCCAGTCATTGCCAAGTGGCTCCGAGGGTGGGTTCCTGCACCCACAAACTCAAGGTACACAATTTTCCAGCCAGGGCACAGTTCTGAAGGATGACGAGGTGGAGGATGAGGAGGAGGAGATGGAGGAGGAGGAACCATGTTCACAGCAGGGTGGCACCCAGACCAGCTCTTGGCCATCACTGGTGTGTGGCTGGGGGGATACAGAGGACACAGATGATACACCTCCCACAGAGGACAGCTTTTCATTGCCTCTGGGAAGCCTGGAACACATGAGCGATTACATGCTGCAGTGTCTCCGCAACGACCGCCGAGTTGCCTACAATCTAACTTGTGCTGATTACTGTGTGTCCACGCTGCTGGATCCCCATTACAAGGACAACGTACTGTCCTTAATTCCGTCACTGGAGCGTGATCGTAAGCTGCGCGAGTACAAGCGCACGCTGGTAGATGCACTGCTGGTGGCACTCCCACCTGACAGCGGGGGCACAGTGGAAGCACAAGGCGAAAGCAGAGGACGAGGAAGAGGTCGCCAACGCAGCTGGGGCACCGCCAGCACCTCAGAAAGCAGGGTCAGCATGGCCGAAATGTGGAAAAGCTTTGTCAGCACGCCACAACAACCAGCACTACCAGCTGATATGGAACATCTTAGCAGGAGGCAGCATTTCACCAACATGGTGGAGCAGTATGTGTGCACATGCCTACATGTACTGAATGAGGGGTCTGCCCCCTTCAACTTCTGGGTCTCCAAATTGGGCACATGGCCTGAGCTTGCCCTTTACGCCTTGGAGGTGCTGGCTTGCCCTGCAGCCAGTGTATTATCTGAACGTGTGTTTACCACGGCAGGGGGGGTGATCACAGACAAGCGCAGCCGTCTGTCCACAGCCAATGTGGATAAGCTCACGTTCATTAAAATGAACCAGGCATGGATCCCTCTGGACTTGTCCGTACCTTGTGCAGAATAGACATGTATACCGGCACTAACCAGCCATTGTTATACTGCACCGCATTGCTCATTCTTGTATTTTAGATATTTCACACTCTTTTAGAGTGTACCCTAATTTAAAAAAATTTAATTAAAACCTAAATCCTGTGTTGGCTACCGCCTCTTCCACCTACACCGCTACGTCCACCGCCTTCTCAAACTCCTAATCCATATGGAACTCCACCTGATAAATCTATTTTTTTTTTATTTGTACATATTTTATTTTATATAATTTCACTACTTTGTCATTTACATTTTCGGGTGAAATTCACCTATTTTTAGGTGTATAGTACCACTGCTATACCTAGTAGACAGGTAAAACAAACAAAAAATTGTCATTTACATTTTCAGGTGAAATTCATCAATTTTGGTGTGTATAGTACCACTGCTATACCTAGTAGACAAGTTAAACAAAAAAATAATAATTGTAATTTCCATTTTCTGGTGAAATTCACAAATTTTTGGGTGTGATGTACCACTGCTATACCTAGGATGTGGTCTCTCTTTCTCACGCTCCCTCTCTGGCCTGGAACCCTGATTCTCCGCCACCCGTGATCACCATGGTAGGCGCATAAAAGAACATCGAAAGTTGATAGAGCAGATATCAAATTGAATCGTGAACATCACGGGGACGTGCGACATGGTGGGGCAGTAAGTGTGCACACGCCTACACTAACTGACTGACAGGGGTCAGCCCCTGCAACTTCTGGGTCTCCAAATTGGGCACATGGCCTGAGCTTGCCCTTTACCCCTTTGAGGTGCTGGCCTGCCCTGCAGCCAGTGTATTTTATGAGCGTGTGTCTAGCATGACTGAAGGGGGTTATCACAGGTTATATTTCCCAATTTTTTGGGGTGTACCCTAATTTTAAAAATAAAATGTAAAACCAAAAAGCAGTGTAGGCTATCTCCTCCTCCTCCACCGCCGCTTCCACCTACACCGCCACATCCACCGCCTCCTCAACCTCCTACTCCATATGGACCTCGTCCTCCTAGATCAAGATTATTATTTTTTATTTTTACCTATTTTATGTTATTTTAAGTAATTTCCCTATCCACATTTGTTTGTAGAGCACTTGCCATGCTCTTAACCACATTTTGATGCCTTTTGTAGCGCTATAGCCCTTTCCATGACATTTTACAGCCATTTTTGGTGCTCATAAGTTCGGGTCCCTATTGACTTCAATGGGGTTCGGGTTAGGGGTCAAGTTCGGGTCCCGAACTCGAACTTTTTTTTCAAGTTCGGACGAACCCGTCGAACCCGAACATCCAGGTGTCCGCTAAACTCTACTTATATCTAATAAAACATTGTCCTGGGCCACACCACTCTGGGAACGTGGAGATTCTCTGACAAAGAACCTGCATGTACAGTATTCCTGACTAGCTTCCATAGGGTCTTCAAAGAGCCAGGTCAGACTGCCTCAGCTGTATTATCCTTGCTACGTCTGAAGGGGAATTTGACTATGCGTCAGTACGACACCCAGTTAGCACCCTGTCTTCAGAGCTCTTGTGCAACAACACACTGGCTGCATGCATAGATCTATGCTTCAGAGAACACCTTAGACTAGTTTCACACTAGCTTCAACTTCAGTTTTGCATTTACGTTAGACATCTCCAGCAAACTGTTCTTGAGATGTCTGGATCCAGCATTGCCAGTCGCTACATAACACCTGCCAACCTCAACAAGTCAAGGGTTGGTAGGAGAAACAACCCTAGTTTAAGATGACCTCTCTCCAAAACTGACAATTCCACTGGTTTTGTCCTGTAGTAACATCCCTTTCTCCGAACAAGCTTTCTCGTCGGCCTCCATCTTGCATTATTCAGGCATCTTCAGTAGGAGCTGGACCGAGAAAAGCTTTAGTGGCAAGGCTGAGATATGCAGTTTCTTCTCCAAGATGTTGCTGCTGAGAGGAACCTATGGATGGAGACAGCAAGCTTCTTCCCATCAAATTTGCAGTGGTAGAGTGGGACATCTTCTGTAGAGTGCTTGTCACCTGCTAGTTAACCTACGGTAACTTTAGAAGAACATCAAGGCATATGCCATTTTACATTCCTTTGGCCCAGTAGACAAAGTCACTGAGCCTCCAGCCCAAATTATGTCTGCTGCCTGTGTCATGGTTAAAGGTATTTCTTCAGAAAAAAAATTGTATGTTCCAAGGCTAATAGCAGATAAATCTTTTCTTGGGGACATACTTTCAATACAAAATTGCTGGTCACCTAGGAGACCACAAGACACTGAACTGAATTTCCACACATTATTGTTGTCCTTGGATATTAGCAACTACCGTATGTATGTTGCCTCCTGTGTTATATGCACACACAAGTCCTCTTGGCATAGACCAGTGGGACTTCTCCCTCTGTTTTGCTGTGCCAGGCTCCCTGTTGCAATGTATTCCTTTGGGCCAATTAAAGTTGTTTGCTTTTTAGGTAATATAGATGTGCTAATGGAATTAATGTATGCCACTAATGGTATGTCTCCAGCCTGTTTAATGCTAGTGAAAAGTGCTTACGCGTGAAGATACACTTCAAAAGCAGCTTTGTCATAATTAATGTTTTGTAATAAATAACTTATCTTCTTATGATGAGGGAACCTGGGGGCTTCTTTGGTCTCAAGCGCCAGGATTTTCAGCCTTAGGAAACCTACAAAATTGCATATTGGTTGAAAGAATTAATATTTCATATTCGTATTTGGTAAGTCTGGGTTGGTAAAAATATCCTGTAAAACTTTCCAGTCATATTATCCTTCTTAGAGATACCTATAAGAAGTTTCAGCTCAAATTAGAATTATGCCATGCACATTTCCACTTGTTGCATTTAATTAGCTAGTCTCCTGCCACATAAGAGGAGAAAGGAAGAGGCCCGGCTAGGACCATTTAAAAATTTCATACTGTAACTTACACATGGTCAGATCTTGGAGATACACCTAGTTGTAGATCAGATCAACTTTCAGCAATTCTGCTACTATGGATCTCTCACCAATCTAAATAGTAGGTGATTCATTATTTTCCCTTTTTATTTATGTGCAGTTTGCTTATCTATATGACATTTTTTGTCATATTTTTGTAACCCAGCACTGTAGTTTTCTGTATATTAAATCTTAAATTTAATAAACTCTTTCCTTGCTACTCAAAATGTACCCATACCCTCTAAGTACTATATTACTGTGTGACCATTGAAGGTTAGTGTGCTAAAGGTTTACCTGTTGTGTGCTAGAATGCAGTGTGTTCCTGTGATTGTTGTGCATCTGCAACCAGGGTGTTCCGTTGGCTGTACTGACGGATGGTGGCCTTGTTTGGATGTGTTTGGGGGTCCCTAGCTTGTCTAGTCCTGAAAAGGTGTGCTATTATACTAATTGACCTCCTGTGCCTGCCTTCTGCCACCCTGTGCTGCCATCCCTGACTTATTGCTTGACTGCTATACTGAACAAACTCTGCATATCCTCACCTCTGATTGTCCATCTCTCTTGCCTTTTTCCTTGGTGCCATGCACTGATGTCTTTCGACCTGCCTGGCCTCTGAACACAGACTTACTCTTGATTGAAGAGAGGTGGCCCCTGCAGAGAAGTCCAGATCACCGTACAGGGGTGAAATGGTGAAGACCCCTTGACAACACCGAAAGGAGTAGCCTCAAGTCTATTTTATTCAATAGACGCAGTGGGAGAACACCCGCGACATTACAGATATTAATTAAAATTTGCCTTAAAAATAGTACATGATATTAGTTTTTGGTCAAGTGATCACTTTCCTGTCCAGGTTCTGGCAGTGTCCATGCTCACGGTGACAGAAAGCTAAATGTGATCAGTCTACAATGTACAGGTTGTGTTCAATTTGATGCTTCTGCACAAGAATCAATTTACATGGACTTATTGCCCAATTTTTCGGGGTAAATTTACTTTATGGGTTTGCAAGAAAAGAGAAACATTGCAACAGCACAAGTTTGGCACATTTTATGACATATGATAATCCACCGAATGAGTTAAATAACTTAGTTGTTGTATCTGGCAGTGCATCAGCCCCTCTGGAGAGACATATTTTTGCAATCACATAAATGCCAGTTGACAGGAACATTTGAAACAAAATGTGATAATTTGCCAGCAGCTTAGTATCCAAAGATTATCATTTGTCGAGAGAAAGGAATGAGATGTAGAGCTTGATTTTTTTTTTATGGTCATGCACTTCTTTCCCAGCCTCATGTCGGATGTTTTCTCTTTATTGATGTGCAAGTAAGCCGAATGAACATTGTTATATGATTGTTGGCCTTGAGATAGAGGATTGGGTTTCTTCTGGTTCAATTAAAAGTTCAATGTGTAATTAGTACCTAGGGAAAGAAAGCAAACATGTTATCTTTAGCTACATATATGTTTTACAGTCAATATGCAATATGGTGCAAACAACTAAAATTGGAGAAGAACCAAAACATACATGGCCTTTACTTTGCTCCTTTAACCATACAATCACATACCTCCCAACTTTTAAGGAAGGAAGAGGGACATTTTTTATGCACTAGGCCACGCCTCTGTGCCCAAAACATAACTGTACACCTAATCCCACCCAGTCCCCTAAATTCCCCCACATAGTAATTATTTCCCCTGTATGGCAGCACACAGTATTTATGTCCACATTGTGCCCCCTTCACAGATTATACCCACATTGTGCCCCCTTTACAGTAGTTATGACAGATATGTGCCCTCACAGTAGCGATGTGCAGATATGTGCCCCCTCACAGTATTATGCCCAGATATGTGCCCTCACAGTAATATGCCCAGATATGTGCCCTTTTCACAGTATTATGCCCAGATGTGCCTCCTCACAGTAATATGCCCAGATATGTTACCCCGTCACAGTATTATGCCCAGATATGTGCCCTCACAGTAGTTCTGCAAATATATATGCTTCATCACATTAATATCCCCAGTTATGTGCCCCCTCACAGTAATATGCCATTATGTGCCCCTCACAGTAATATACCCTGATATGTGCCCTCACAGTAATATGCCCACTCACAGTAATATGCCCAGGTATATACCCCCTCGCAGTATTATGCCCAGTTGTGCCCCCTCACAGTTATATGCCTTGATATTTGCCCCCTCACAGTAATATGCCCAGTTATGTGCCCCCTTCACAGGAAGTTACATAGTTACATAGTTGATATGGTTGAAAAAAGACATAAGTCCATCAAGTTCAACCAAGGGATAGGTGGGGGCGCGAATCCCAGAAGGAAGTGAGACTCCGATTTCTACACGTTTTCATAAACATTAATGTTGTTTACTTTTAAGAAATCATCTAAACCCTTTTTAAAACTGTCCACTGTTCCTGCTGTGACCACGTCCTGAGGAAGTCTATTCCACAGATTCACCGTTCTTACAGTAAATAAGTTTTGATGCTTCTGGAGACTGAACTTTTTCTTCTCCAGTCGGAGGCAGTGCCCCCTTGTCATTTGAGGGCATTTTACATGGAACAGTTTTTCACCGTATTTTTCGTATGACCCATATATATATTTGTATAGGTTAATTGTGCCCCCCTAAGGGTACATACACACGTTCAGGATTCATGTGCAGAGAATCCGTACTCAAATCCGCAGGTGTTCGCAGACAACTCTGTGCGGTCAATCCGCATCAATTGGTGCGGATTTGCGTGCAGATTTGGTAGGGATTTTCCGCATGCGGATTTTACTAAGTGAATGAAGAAAATCCGGTCAGGAAAAATAAAATAAATTGACAAATCCGCACCGCAGGTCAAAATCCGTGCGGAAAAAAATCTGCATTGTACGCATTGAGAATTTCAAATTCTCATAGAATACAATGTACATGACCTACGGTGCGTATTTTCCGCACGCAAATCCACGTGGAAAATCTGCACGCAATCCTGATCGTGTGCATTTAGTCTTAGACATCTCTTCTCAAGAGTAAATAAATTCAATTCTTTTAATCTTTCTTCATCTCTAAGAACCTCCATGCTCCTTATCAGTTTAGTCGCTCTCCTTTTGTCATGGTCTTACCTTCTTACTGTTCTCCTTCGTTTGACATGTGCTGGCGGCCATCTTGGTTTCTGGGTTTCTTGTAGCCTCCCACCCTGCGGCTTCTCCTTCCCACTGGGAGGAGCTGGATGCCTAGCTCATATATATAGGAGGTCTGTGGCTTCAGTTCCTTGCTTGGTCCTCCTGTGTTCACATGCTTCTAAGACTGCTGCTGCTTCTGGTTCCTGATCCTGGCCTCGTCTGACTACCCCGTTGGTTCCTGATCCTGGCTTCGTCTGACTACCCTGCTGGTTCCTGATCCAGGCTTCGTCTGACTACCCTTCTGGTTCCTGACCTCTGTCTACGCAAGACCCTGCTTCGGTTTAGCCATCCGTTTGGACTTTTGCTTACAGCTTGATTTTCAATAAAGCCTTCTTATTTCCACTTATCTCTTGTTGTACGTCTGGTTCATGGTTCCATGACATTAGGACCAAGCCATGAATTCTGACGGTACAGGGCCATCCTCGCTACCTACGCTGGTTGCCAGACTTGATCAGCAGGATCACCTGTTGGGTCGGTTCGCTGTGGCGTTGCAAACCCTGCTTGAACGCACGGCTCATTTCGCTTCCGTTGCCGATGGGTCGGTTGTCGCTCCTGGGCCCGCTCCTACTGCCGCTCCGGTTGTTGCGCCAGAGTCTACCCCGACACCTGTTGCTGCGCCTGCGGTGTCTCGGGGTATGACCGGTTCTGCCCCCCTTCCACAGCGCTTTGGGGGAGAGCCAACTCAGTGCCGAGGTTTCCTTAACCAGGTGGGCATTTATTTCGAGTTGCTGCCACATGCCTTTCCTACTGAGAGATCAAAGGTGGGCTTCTTGATCTCGCTGCTCTCGGACAAGGCCTTGGCCTGGGCCAGCCCTTTATGGGAGAACAACAATCCGGTGGTTGCCGAGTTTTCCGGTTTTGTTGCTTCTCTTCGGAAGGTATTCGATGTGCCGGCTCGTGCTGCCTCTGCTGCGAAGCTCCTTATGTCCATCAGACAGGGTTCACGATCCGTAGCTGAATACGCCATTGAGTTTCGTACCCTGGCAGCAGAGGTGGGCTGGAATAATGAGGCTCTGGTCGCTGCTTTCTCTCATGGTCTCTCGGATGCCTTGAAGGATGAGGTTGCAGCTAAGGACCTACCAGTGGAGCTCGAGTCTCTTATTTCTTTCCTGATTTTGATTGACACCAGACTCAGGGAGAGACCTTCCTTTAAGGAGAGCCTGCGGAGGTCTTCTAACAGATTGGCGCCTACGTTTGCTGTCCCACCCGTGCCTCCCTCTCCTCCCACGCCTCCTGGGGATGACTTGTCTGGGGGTGAACCCATGCAGCTGGGGTTTGCTCGCCTGTCCGAGGGGGAGAGGGTACTCCGGAGACGCGAGGGCCGATGCATGTACTGTGGTCTCGGTGGGCATTTTCGGTTGGCATGTCCGAACCGTCCGGGAAACGCTCGCACCTGAGATCCTGTCGGGGGCAGATCTTGGGTGGAGTCTCCTCGTCCCCGGTTTCCCGTGTTGACAAACCACTGATCACTGTTGTCCTCTCCTGGGTCGGGGGCTCGGTGACGACCCAGGCGTTGGTGGACTCTGGTGCTGGTGGTTTGTTCATTGATCGTGTGTTCGCTGCCGCCAATTCCATTCCTCTGCAGCCTCGAGGTTCCCCACTGGCTCTTGAGGCGATAGACGGCAGACCCCTTCTGCCGCCACACGTGACTCATGAGACCCTTCCAGTGGGGATAGCCATTGGTGCCGTTCACAGAGAGTCGGTCTGTCTCCAGGTGATTTCGTCTCCACACTACTCGGTGGTCTTGGGGTACCCCTGGCTCCAGAAGCATAATCCGACTTTCGATTGGAGATCGGCCGAGATCCTCTCGTGGTCACCGCAGTGTGGGGCTAGTTGCATCCATGGGCCTGTCAAGTTGCTGTGTACTTCCTCGGACTCTCTGTTGCCTCCTGAATACGAAGAGTACCGGGATGTATTCGATAAGGTGCGCGCGGTTGCCCTACCTCCGCACCGCCCATACGATTGTGCCATAGAGTTACAATCTGGTGCCGTTCCTCCTCATGGCAAAGTCTATCCACTGTCGGTAGCGGAGAATGAGGCCATGGAGGAGTACGTGAGGGAGGCGCTTTCACGCGGACACATTCGCAAATCCTCGTCCCCGGCAGGGGCTGGATTTTTCTTTGTGAAAAAGAAGGGCGGTGAGTTGAGGCCTTGCATCGATTACAGGGGTCTCAATCGCATCACGATCAAGAACGCTTACCCGATACCCTTGATTTCCGAGCTGTTCGATCGCCTCAAAGGGGCCACGGTCTTTACCAAACTCGACCTGAGGGCGGCATATAACCTGGTAAGGATCAAGGCGGGCGATGAGTGGAAGACCGCGTTTAACACCAGGACCGGTCATTATGAATCCTTGGTTATGCCCTTTGGGTTGTGCAATGCGCCCGCAGTCTTCCAGGAATTCATCAACGATGTTTTCCGTGACCTGTTGCAGCAGTGTGTGGTGGTCTATTTGGATGACATCTTGGTATATTCTGAATCCATGGAGGCCCACATTATGGATGTCAGACGAGTGTTGCAACGGTTACGAGAGAACAGGCTGTTCGGTAAGCTTGAGAAATGCGAATTTCACCGATCCCAGGTAACCTTCTTAGGTTACATCATTTCCGCTGAGGGGTTCTCCATGGATCCTGAGAAGGTTTCGGCTGTCTTACAGTGGCCCCAGTCCAGTGGTCTCCGTGCCCTGCAGCGCTTTTTGGGCTTTTCCAATTTTTATCGGAAGTTCATCAGGGACTTTTCTATGCTAGCCAAGCCTCTCACAGATCTGACCAGGAAGGGCAGTAATTTCCAGGTCTGGCCGCTCGAGGCCATCCGAGCTTTTGAGGCTCTAAAGTCCGCCTTTGTGTCGGCTCCGATTCTGTCGCATCCCAACCCTGGGTTGCCCTTTGTTCTCGAGGTGGACGCGTCTGAGACGGGAGTAGGCGCCCTTCTGTCTCAGCGTAGAACACCAGAGGGTCCTCTGCTTCCTTGTGGGTTTTACTCCCGGAAACTGTCTTCCGCGGAGTGCAACTATCAGATTGGTGACAGGGAGTTATTGGCCATCGTGCAGGCCCTTAAAGAATGGAGGCACTTGCTCGAGGGTTCGGTGGTTCCGGTTCTCATCCTGACGGACCACAAGAATCTGACCTACCTTTCTGAGGCCAAGAGATTGACACCACGTCAGGCCAGATGGGCTCTGTTCTTGTCACGTTTTAATTACATGGTCTCCTACCTACCCGGTTCCAAGAACATCAGAGCGGATGCCTTATCACGGCAGTACTCCGAGCTGTCCGGGGAGGAGTCGATTCCGACTTCGGTCATACCTCCGAATCAGATCCTGGCCGCCATTCGCACCAGCCTGACCTCTCCCCTGGGTGAGCAGATTTTGGCGGCTCAATCTGGTGCTCCCTCTGGGAGACCCAACGGCAGGTGTTTTGTGCCTGAGGAGTTGCGCACTCGGTTGTTGCGAACCTACCATAACTCCAAGGCCGCGGGGCATCCTGGAAAGAATAAGCTGTCCTGGGCTGTTTCACGTCTGTTCTGGTGGCCTTCTCTACGTTCCGACATCGCCGCATATGTAGCGGCATGCTCCGTTTGTGCCCAGAGTAAGTCCCCTCGGCACCTTCCGTTGGGCCTTTTGCAACCCATAGCCACCGGGGAGCGCCCATGGTCACACCTGGGGATGGATTTCATTGTGGACCTCCCTGCATCCCGAGGCCATACGGTCATTCTCATGATTGTGGATCGGTTTTCCAAAATGTGCCACTGTGTTCCTCTCAAGAAGTTACCCTCTGCACAAGAGTTGGCCACGATTTTCGCCAGGGAGGTCTTCCGGTTGCACGGTTTGCCCAAGGAGATTGTGTCGGATCGGGGGAGTCAGTTTGTGTCCAGGTTCTGGCGCGCCTTTTGCTCCCAGTTGGGGATTCATCTCTCTTTCTCCTCGGCCTACCACCCTCAGTCCAATGGGGCCGCAGAACGATCCAATCAGGCCTTGGAGCAATTCCTTCGTTGCTATGTCTCCGATCACCAAGACAATTGGGTTGACCTCCTGCCTTGGGCTGAGTTTGCCAGGAACACGGCGGTGAACTCTTCCTCTGGGACGTCTCCCTTCATGGCCAATTATGGGTTCCAACCTGCCGTGTTACCGGAGGTATTCTCTCCCCAGGATATTCCGGCTGTGGAGGATCACCTTTCCGTCCTACGTGCTTCTTGGGTACAGATCCAGAGGTCCCTTGAGGTCTCTGCGCAGCGCCAGAGACTCCAGGCTGATCGCAGACGAGCGCCCGCTCCTTCCTACCAGGTCGGAGACCGTGTATGGTTGTCCACCCGCAACCTCAACCTTCGAGTGCCCACTCCCAAGCTGGCGCCTCGCTTTGTTGGTCCCTTCCGAGTGCTTCGCAGGGTAAACCCGGTAGCCTATGCCCTTGCGCTTCCTCCTGGCATGCGGATCTCCAATGTGTTTCATGTCTCCCTGTTGAAGCCATTGGTGTGTAATCGTTTCACTTCCTCGGTTCCTCGGCCCCGTCCGGTCCAAGTGGGCAATCGTGAGGAATATGAGGTGAGCAATATCCTGGACTCACGCCTGGTCCGCGGTCGGTTGCAGTTTTTGGTCCATTGGCGTGGTTATGGTCCAGAGGAGCGTTCCTGGGTTCCCTCCGCAGATGTCCATGCTCCTGCGTTGCTCCGAGCCTTCCACGCACGCTTCCCTCAGAAACCGTTCCTTACTCCGCGGAGGAGGGGCCCTTGAGGGGGAGGTACTGTCATGGTCTTACCTTCTTGCTGTTCTCCTTCGTTTGACATGTGCTGGCGGCCATCTTGGTTTCTGGGTTTCTTGTAGCCTCCCACTCTGCGGCTTCTCCTTCCCACTGGGAGGAGCTGGATGCCTAGCTCAAATATATAGGAGGTCTGTGGCTTCAGTTCCTTGCTTGGTCCTCCTGTGTTCACATGCTTCTAAGACTGCTGCTGCTTCTGGTTCCTGATCCTGGCCTCGTCTGACTACCCCGTTGGTTCCTGATCCTGGCTTCGTCTGACTACCCTGCTGGTTCCTGATCCTGGCTTCGTCTGACTACCCTTCTGGTTCCTGACCTCTGGCTACGCAAGACCCTGCTTCGGTTTAGCCATCCGTTTGGACTTTTGCTTACAGCTTGATTTTCAATAAAGCCTTCTTATTTCCACTTATCTCTTGTTGTACATCTGGTTCATGGTTCCATGACACCTTTGTACTTTTTCCAGCTGTAGTGAGTCCTTTCTATGGACTTGTGCCCAGAACTGAACTGCATCTTCCAGATGAGGCCGCACCAGAGCTTTGTAAAGTGGTAGTATTACATCCCTGCCCCACGAGTCCATGCCTCGTTTAATGCATGATAATATCCTGGTGGCCTTAGAAGCAGCTGATTGACATTGTATGCTGTTATTTAATCTACCATCTACAAGGAAACCCAAATCCTTCTCTATAAGTGACTCTCCCAGTGTTACATCACCTAGGACATATGAAGTACAGAAATTATTGCTACCAAGATGCAGAACTTTACATTTATCCATATTGAACCTCATTTGCCAAGTTGATGCCCAATCACTCAGAGTGTTCTAGTCAGCTTGTAGTATATAAACATCTTCCATAGACTGTACAATACTTGGTGTCATCTGCAAAAATAGAAATTATGCTATTAATCCCTTCCTCGATATCATTAATAAATAAAATAAATAATAAAGGGACCAGCACTGAACCTTGGGGTACACCACTTATAACCTGGGACCATTCTGAATAGGAATCATTGACCACAACTCTCTGGACCCGGTCCTTCAGCCAGTTTTCAATCCAATTACAAACTATTCTTTACAAGCTAATAGACCTTACTTTATCCATTAAACATCTATGAGGGACAGTATCAAAAGCCTTTTCAAAATCCAGAACCACTACATCCACAGCCGCCCCTCTGTCCAGGCTACTACTCACCTCCTTATAAAAACAAATCAGGTTAGTCCGACAACTTCTGTCCTTGGTAAACCCATGCTGGGTATCACTTATAATATTTTTTACAGTCACATACTCCTGTATATATTCCCTTAAGGGTCCTTCAAACATTTTCCCCCCAACAGAAGTTAAACTAACTGGTCTATAATTACCTGTGAAGGACCTAGATCCTTTTTTTAATATGGGCACCACATTTGCCTTGTGCCAATCACTTGGCACTGTACCAGTACCTAGAGAATCTTTAAAAATTATAAACAGGGCCACAGCAATGACTGAACAGAGCTCTTTAAGCACTCTTGGGTGTAATCCATCTCGACCCGGAGCCTTGTTCACATTTACCTTATTTAACTTATCTTGGACCATATCTACAGTTAGCCAATTGAGTATATCACTGAATGTACTAACAGCCCCAGCACCACAGATATCAGCTCCTTTCTCTTCTTTTGTATATATAGAGCTAAAACAAACATATAGTAACTCTGCCTTTTCCTTATCTTCAGTGACTACCCCCCCTTTTACCATTATTTAGGGGACCTACCTGCCCGGACCTTGGTTTTTTAGCATTTATATATTTAAATAATTTTTGGGGATTTGTTTTGCTCTCTTTTGCCACCTGCTGTTCGTTTTGTATTTTTGCTAATTTTATCTCCTTTTTACAGATTTTATTAAGGCCTTTGTAATCTTCAAACGCTACAGCTGACCCCTCAGATTTGTATTTTTTAAATGCCCTTTTTTTGCCTTCTATTGCCCTTTTTACAGTAGCTGTAAGCCATGGGGGGTTTAATTTCATCAGTTTATACTTGTTATCTAAAGAAATAAAAAAATTTAGTGCAATCACTCAATGTGGATTTAAAGCTCTCCCATGTATCCTCAGTATTATTATGTGACAATAGCCGCTCCCAAGTATGTAAGAAGTAAAAAACCCAAACTCTACATACTCACCTCGTTCCTCCAATGATCTTCCCAGCAGCAGGATACACGGAACTGCTGTCTGTGTAAGAGGAAGAGGAGCACAACTTAAGAGCCCCCTGTTCAGACCATCAGTGTGGAGCGCAGGGGGGAGGAATGATGTAGCAGGGAGCCGACAGACAGCTCTTTGCTTTATCAATTCAGGCAACTGTCTCTGCTTCCGATGGATGCAGAGACAGCTGCCGGCAAGCAGGACATACCTCCCCCATACTGGGACTGTAGGAGAGCCAGTAAAATCCGGTATTGTCCCGCCGGATCTGGGACGGTTGGGAGGTATGCAATCATGCAATCATGAATAGGAGGCTTGTGGGAGTGGTAGTCTATTTCAATTACAGTAGCGAACTTCATGCTCCAGCACTGCCTGGCCCGTGCACAGTGAAGAAGGTAAGCACCTGTGAACCTGCAGCAAAATTATGGGGCTCCAATCGGTTGCTATAACAGCCTGGTGCCTTGTGAAGGCTTCGAGGCCTGCCATACCAAGTTGTCTGTAAAGTCATGCTTGTGGCATCTGAAAGTGTCTGAACTATTAAAATATTAATATATTCATCATGCGCAGTGAACGCTGGAAATAAGGGGGAAAAAAATGTAAATGGTCAATTTGCTGGTTTTTGGTCCCCTTGTCTAACAAAAAATTTATTAAAAAGGGATCAATTATTTTTATAAATAATAAAACATATAAAAATGATATAAATTTTGTATCCCTGTAAATTTGCTGACCCACAGAATACCGTTGCCATGTCATTTTTAGCACAAAGTGAAGGACGTAAACACAAAATCATTAAAACCATGGCTGAATTTCTTATTTTTTCCAATTTCAATCCACAAAGATTTTTTTTCCTGTTTTTCAATACAAGGAACAGTAAATTAAATGGAATATTCTGACAAAAAGAAAAAAAACATGAGTCGCACATCTTGTGCATCTCAGCAGAGTTTCTAATCAGTACATGAGGTACTTTGTATACTACATACAAAATGAATAAGCCCACTCACCATGTCAAGGTGGCATCTTTCAAGTGGGTCCCTAATCTAAAATGGCACTTCATAAATCTCATATATAGAGCAGGTAGGTCCCCACACCCCCTACCCCAAGAAAAGAAGGCCCACAAGGCTACTTGTTCTTTTTATGAGCACCAGCGATCTCTTTCTCACTAATTTTGCTATGCATCCTGGGATTTCTGGTTCCACAGTCTTGTCTGTACTGGAGTTGTATTTGTTGTGGGTTCAGCTTTTTTGTGTTTGGCTTAGGTTATTATTTTCCGTCTGTCCTGTTGGATTTAGCAATTTGGGGTCCGATTTTATTTCTCTTAGGCTACTTTCACACCTGCGTTAGATGGTATCTGCACAGACGGCTCCGCACCTATAATGCAAACGATTGTATCCATTCAGAATGGATCTATTTGCATTATGAAGAACAAAGTCAAAACGGATCTGCCCTGACTTACATTGAAAGTCAATGGGGGACAGATCATTTTTTAATTGCACCATATTGTGTTAGTGAAAACAGATCCGCTCCCATTGACTTACATTGTAAGTTAGGACGGATCCGTTTGGCTCCGCATCGCCAGGCGGACATCAAAATGCTGCAAGCAGTGTTTTGGTGTCCGCATCCAGAGCGGAATGTAGGCGGAACAGAGCCAAACTGATGCATTCTGAACGGATCCTTATCCATTCAGAATGCATTGGGGCTGAACTGATCCGTTTTGACTTGTTTGTGAAACGGATCTCACAAACGGAATTCAAAACGCCAGTGTGAAAGTAGCCTTACCTACATTCATTAAATTATTATTAACAAATAATAATGTCTATTTTCCATATGCTCCTTCTCCTCTTGCTTTCTAAAACTTAACATGGATAAAACAGAATTCATCATCTTTCCCCCATCTTGCTCAACAGACCTATCTATCATGATTATTGGCTGCACACTTTCCCAGGTCAACCAAGTCCGCTGCTTTGGAATGACCTTGGATTCTGCCCTCTCCTTCTGACCGCACATCCAAGCCCTTTCCACCACCTGCCGCCTCCAACTCAAAAACATCTCCCACACCCGCGCATTCCGCGAAAATGCTTGTACATGCCCTCATCATCTCCCGCCTAGACTACTGCAACATCCTCCTCTGTGGCCTTCCATCTAGCACTCTCGCACCCCTCCAATCTATCCTCAACTCTGCTGCCCGACTAATTCACCTCTCACCATGTTACTCCTCTGCCTCTCCCCTCTGCCAATCTCTTCACTGGCTCCCCATTGCCCTGCGAATTCAGTTCAAAATAATAACAAATGCATACAAGGCTGTCCACAACCTGTCCCCTCCCTACATCTCTGAGCTACTTTCCCGATACATCTCCACACGCACTTTCCAATCCTCACAAGACCTCCTGCTTTCCTCTTATCACCTCTTCCCACAATCGCCTCCAAGATTTTTCCTGTGCACCCCCCACACTCTCTACCCCAACATATCAGACTCCTACCTACAGTGGAATCCTTCAAAATAAAACTAAAAACCCACCTCCTTAGACAAGCCTACAACCAGTGACCCTGCTGCCTCTATACCGCCATGACCAACTTCACCCACACCTACTGTGTCCTCCTCCCATACCGTGTAGATTGTAAGCCTTCACAGGCAGGGCCCTCTCTCCTTATGTACCAGTTTGTAACTCGTCTTGTTCATGCTTAGTGCAATTGCCTGTATTATGCATGAATACCCCTTCTCATATATACAGCGCTATGGAATGAATGGCGCTTTAATAATAATTCATTGCTCTTCATTGCCGTCTGTTCCTTTAAAGGACTCCTTCTCCCTCATCCGTTGCCATCCTCACCCGGTATTCTGTCCTCTATCCATAATTTAATTATTCTGTACATGTCTGATATGAGCTTCACATATCTTTTCTTACAACTGTCCAGTTGTAATGTAATTCTGCCTTATTGAAATCGTGGGGCTAGCGGAGCGCCAAGAGCCTTTGATTAGGAGTTAGGAAAAGAGACTGCTATAGGGGAAGTCAAGTTCTGAAGTCTTGTAGACACCCAGCAGCATTGTTACAGTTCCCCTGTTCCCATCTTTTGTAGAAGAATAGGGTAGCTTGTATTTGCTAATGTTACATAAATGTGTAGTAGTGATCTGTTCAGTTTCACAAAGCCCATTGAAAAGGACGGAGCCTCCTCTCTTATTGGCCCAAAAGCAGCCACCTAAAGCCTCTCTGTGGTACACCCTTAGGCCTGGGCTACACTGTGACTTTTTGTAACGCGACGCATTGACTTTAACTATTGAATGACAGCTGTAGTCCACAAGATTGCATTTAACTGAATGAATTCATTAGGACTGTAGCTGTGGTTAAATAGTTAAAATCAATCAGTCGCACTACAAAAAGTTGCAGTGTGGCCCTTGCCTTAGACAGTGTCGGACTGCGGTGTCTTGGGCCCACCAGTAAAATTCATTCTGGGGAGCACTGTAAAGCTACATGCAAATATTATCTGATCACACAGCAAACAGCAGCAACATTCTAAAAGGTGATTAAATATGGGTGTCCCTGCAGTGACTTTGAGAAGGCCGGTCCCCGATAAAAGATGATATTGGCTGCCCTGCCTCTATGCCTACAAGTCATCTTCGCCACCTGATGCGTCTATTATCGCACATGGCTTTACATGCAATTAACCATCAGAAGGTCCTAGGCTGTTGTGGTAACCGATCAGAGCCCACAATGACACTGTGAGGCTCTGACTAGAAGTAAGAGGGAGACTCCTTCCTCTGCCTAACCCCACAGATGCTGCAATTGCTATTGTCCACGGTATTTAAGAGGTTTAATGACTAGTTTTAGTGTCATTGCCAATCCTGGTCATTTTGTCCGGATGCCTGTTGTATTATATCACTGGCACCCACCGCCTATTGTTTTAGAAAATGTACTCTGTTTCTCTTGTTTAAAGCAAGTATTCTTTTAAAGAAAGAGAATTCTATGAATTATTAGCTGAGCTATACCACGAGGTCAGAGAAAGCTTAGTACATCATAGCGATCAGAACATCAGCACAATAAGGTTTACTTATATCCCTGCCTTTAGCTCATTATTTATTAAACTGATATTGCAACCTTTCATTCTTTGGGTGGTATTAAGAACATAATAATATATCTGTATTTATAAAAGTAAAGAGGGAAAGAGAAATCCGCTCCAAGAACGGTGGAAAGTTATCATGTGATTGGAACCCCAAATGATGTGATCTCCTCTTCATATTGTTAGAAGTAAATGGAAAAGACCTCCGTAACTGGTGGAAATGTAGCTCATTGGTCATATATTCAAAATGGTGTGACTCCTTAAGTTCTCTATCTATATTTGGAGGTTTAAAGTAAGAAACATCATGGAATATGAGTGTATATGGGGTAAGGTCTTATAAAAATCATGTTTTAGAGGACATTTGTGTATTAGCAAGCCTGTGCCTATAATAAAAAGTGGACGGTTATGTTTAAAAGGAGGATCTGTGTTTAGCAAGATTACCACCCAGAAGAAGCAGATACAAAACTTATGATGGGCAGATCCAAGGAGGCTGATTTTGTGGCATTTTAATTACATTATGTTACATTTAATTATGCTTGAATTGATCATATTTGTGTAAGCACAAGATTTGTGGGGTTTTACTATTTGGATCCTTGTTTTTCCTGTTTCCTTCTACAGGAGGCTATGATTTATATTGTGGTACCATCATACCTGTGTGACAAAGGAATTGACATCATTGCAGAACATAAACCAATAGGATCACATTGCATTCAAATTGATCAATAGACTCCATCCAGATAGTAATAGTGTAGTGTCCCACTAGGTATGGGTGGGCACTACACAAGGGTCAATTGGTGTGCGCGTTACTCCTACTCTTCTGCTATGTCCGCGCCTGACTTATTAAACATGAATATGACTGGTGTTGAGCAAGAGGACGCTCCACCGGCCTACTCTCCGGGACCGGAGAGACCCGCCTGCCCGCCACCGAGGACGCAACCGGAGACCTATTATGGCTCCTGGAGAGACTTCTTCCAGCCCTCGTTCAAGTGGTCCGCATTGATGGCAGAGATCCGGGAGGCCGCAATTAAGAAGACGACTAAAACTAAAATTTACTACGAGGAACTGGCAAAGACCGTTCACGAGTGCCACACTGACACACAACCCCGCCTGGAAAGGAGGATGGGGTTGGTTGTGGCCTTTGACAAGGACCGAGGCTTCGGTTTTATAAAAGACTACCTGACTGGACGAGACTTATATGTCAACAGGAGGTCCGTCAAGCGGAGTTACCTCCCAGAACGTCTACACAACCTCCGCGAGGGAGAGGAGGTTGAATTTACCCCTGCTGAGGGCCTGCGAGGCCCCTACGCCACTGCCGTGTCCCGTCCTAGGAAGAAGACAGAGGACTGGGACCTTGATGAGGACTACTCTGGCTGCGAGCGTGAGTCTGTGCGCTCTCCGGAGGACAACCCTGGCTGCGAGCGTGAATCTGAATGCTCTCCAGGACCGGCCCATCATGCCTTCCAGGAACGGGGCTCTTTCATTGGCCCAAATGTGTTCTGGCAGCCGACAGTGGTAGAGAAGAGGGTTAGCCCCTGGCCCTCACCTGAGTTGCCTCGCAGGGAGAAAACTGTCCGTGAGCTTCAGAATGCAGAAAGATTCAGAGCTACCCTGGAGAATATCCGCAGAGGGAGGAAAGCGGACGCCTCACCTGAGCCTGCAGCGGCTGCGCAGGACGAACCACCCACCGCCCAAGTGCCGACAACGACAGCGGAGACCAGCGATCCCGACTCCGAAAGCCTGGACGACCAGATCGTGCGGCTGGAGCTGAAACTGCGGGAGCTGCGCCAGACTGCCTCCGCCAGGATCCGGACTCCACCTGGCCTACAACGTAAGGACTCGGACGTCTCCGGGTCTAAGGTGAGAGTACCTGTCCCTGCCAGTCGTCCCTCCTTAGTACCGGCACCTGCGGTGGGATCCTCATACGCTGTGCACCGGCGCACAGAGCCAGTCGTCCCAGAACCCACCGGACTGCTTGCAGCAGCGGTACCCAGGCCAGTGCAGCAGCCTACGATTGTTATGCCTGCTCCGGTGAGGTCAGCGACTGTGATAACCCCTAGGCCTATGGGGCCAATACCTATTAGGGGTCCATTTATGTTACAGTTGCCCCCCAATACTGTGTTGTGGGCACATCCGTCTATTGTACCTCAGTACAGGCCCAATATACAAATGGAGCCAGGGAGCACCACTGAAATGCAAAGTGGATATGATATGCCCCTGTGAATTGGCCTGCTAGGCCCTTGATGTTTGCTTGTTTTGCCAAGGGATCCTAAAGAAGATTTAACTCTTTCAGGACAGGAGTCCTTCGTTGTTTTGGCCCTCTGTTGCTGCTGCCAGTTACCCACGGCTCAGTGGAAGGCGGCAAGCCACTGAAGTACCACGTGCAGCAAGGCCATCTTGTTTACAGGACCTCCTGCCTGCTTTCTCAGAGTGAAAACCCAGTTGTGCCTGTTTTCATGTTGCACCTTTTAACCCTTTAACCCCCTTTTCAGGTTGATTAAGGGTATTACAGCACTACTTTGATGTGTATGCCATTTAAATAATGTGGACTATTTTATGTGCTGCTATTTTATTATGCAACTGGAATTTAAAAGAATTGGGCCCAGGGATAGACTCAAAAGCACATGAGCCTCTGAGATTTTGCTACTATTTTAAAGTATTGTGCCCAGAGATGGACTCCACCCCGTGCGAGCCTCTGTGATTCTTACTGCCCTTTAGGGTCGCCTCTGCCTATATCTCTACTTAGCTGTGGAATGAACGAAAAGAAAAGAACCTGGGTACGGACTCATTTTAAATGCTTTGAGCCTCCAAAGAACTGTTATTTAATGTTTTACATTTTCCATGGACAATTTGCACTTAAGAGTATTATATGGACTATCCTGGTATTTACTGTTACGCTGTGCCAGGTCAGCGCCCCTGTTCCCATTGTTTTATCCTGAGAGAAGAGAACGACGCCCCTTTTCACCATTACTTGCTCCTATTCCAGTGGAACTGCCTAATATATGTATACATATAATGTATATTTTGCAAATGTAGATGTGTTTTCCTGCTTTGCTTTATTGTCCTCATTACAGGTGCAGTATCCAGCTGTGCAGGGACCCTCCATGTTGCGCCGAGGACGGGCAACGTTATAGCGTGGGGGTATGTAGTGTCCCACTAGGTATGGGTGGGCACTACACAAGGGTCAATTGGTGTGCGCGTTACTCCTACTCACAAGGAACAGAAATGTCATATTTAATTCTGCATTTAATGTATGTTTTAATGTGTTGTTAGATGCAATGTACCCCTGTCTAATGCGGCAGCAGGCCTAGTTGGGTGTAGTTAGACATCCCAGACACTAGAGGGAGATAGGGAGCCCCTAGTATAAATGTCCAGGCCCAGACAGGGAGAGGGTGTGCAGAGTCAGGAGTCTGAGAAGACAGAGGCCAGTAAGCCTGCTCCTGACATGCAGCTGGATAGCCCTGGCTGCTAGTGATGTCCAGGAGGCTGTCGAGAAGCTCCAGCCTGCCTGAAGAACAAGAGAGCCTAAGTTAGCTCTGAAGAGATACCCCAGTTGCAGGATCCAACCTCCTGGGAGAAACCAACAGTTACCCACCTGATAGGAGGAGGCATCCCAGGGTAAGCGAAGTGACCCTGATAGGCAGAAGAACTTAGGAATCATAGCAAGCAGTATAATACCTGAGGAAGGAAGTAACCAAGGATATAAGCCACCCTTTTAGGCATCCGGGCCTTGGGATTTATCAAGCCAGAGTAGGAGTTCTAGAAAGGACAGTGTAAAGGTACAACCTGCTGCTGAGTGCTTGTGGAATTTACCCTCAGTGTAACTTGCATGACTATTGCCTGCCATACTTGTGAATAAGCCCTTCTTGTGGAACTGTAATAATATAAAGACTGTACTACTCCCTGCTGTACAAAGTTGGATTGTCCAGTAAAGTTTATGTTTGGTTCACTGCATACTTGTGTACCTTCATCTTTCCAACCACCAACCGGCGTGCCACCGTCCAAAGGCACTGGCGTCACGAATACCACAGGGACCTTGCCCCAGGCACACAAAATACCTGTAACATCCAGGGCACCTCAACTACCATCAGGCCTGGTCCCTATCTACAGAGCGTGCCCCAGAGGAACTGTGTCTACCTCTCCTTCACTGCCCTCGATTGCCTATAACTGTGACCTCACTTCGTCATACCCTGCAGGTCTGGCGTGTTGCAATAGGTGTGAATAGCATATAGTGAATATCCAAGACCTTATAATAATAATAACCTAATCTATGTGTAAAAACAAAAACATTTAGGGTATAGCCTCACGGTCAGGTTTCTGCATGCAGTTTTGGAAGCCAAAACCACAAGTGAATAAAAAATATAGGAGAAGTTGTATCTCTCCATTATATTTTCTCTCCTTTTATGATCCACTAATTTTGGCTTCCAAAACTGCATCAGGAAACCTGACCCTGTGACCTTATCCTTACTGGGAATATGGACTTGCTGGCGCAGAATGTATGTTGCATTGGAAGAGCTTGAGGTGTCCCAGAAGTGGTATTGCACATGTCTAAGCACATGATGAGGCTGTAGAGAAGCCCAGGTGCAGGTTCCCTGATGTTGAAGAACTTCTACCATGCTCATTTTAGTATATGAGACCCCAAAATGGACAACTTAACCAGGTCTGATTCTAGTCCAGGCCCAAGTTCTATACAAACTTTTTTGTCTATCCCTTAACATGGACATTTTCTCTGTTTAGACTGCCGTAATAGTACTTTTATACAGAAAGTAAGTTTCTTTACCCATCCAAGAACTGGTAAGGTTTACTGAATCTAGGGTTACTACTATACTTGTAAAATCAATGTTCGTGTGAACTTCTGTACATGCAAGACACCACCATGGAATGTAGAGAACGGATACATAAGCATAAGTCTAAGATCCATACAGGTCAGAACGTTTCTGATTCGCCAGTCTCAAAACATTTCATGGACTTCTAACATAATATCAGCCAATGAAGGTTCAGGATAATTGACCATTTGCCACCACTGGCAAGAGGTAGTGATTGGGAAAGCTTCCTAAAACATGAAGCACCGAGGTGGATTAATGAAGGAGACACTTTGACCCTGAAGGGGATGTATGTTGAGTATTCATTATCCCCATTTTTTTTGACTGTTTAGGGCAGTGTCACAGACAGATTTCTTATGCCGTTTTTAGAGCCAAAGCCAGAAGGGAATAAGAAATATAAAGGAAGGACTGTTCCTTCCTGCTGGATCCACTTCTGGTTTTGGCACACAAAAATTGCAGTAAAACTGTCACAAAAAGCTGTGTGTGACACCACCCTGACAATTCACCATATGGAGTTTTTATGCAGTGATGCCAGTAGGCATATTTGTGCATCATATGAGTGTTACCTCCAATATTCACAGGAGCTGTTGTAGGTTTTAGATCCACTTATTGTATGAAATCAGGTGACATTTATGGTTGCTGACACCATAGTACATGTTCTGGCACAGGGGGACTGGACATTAGTCCTCTGCGATGTATTGCTAGGGGAAATCTCTCAGAAAAGCTATCTGTTATTGAAGACATGTCTTCCCCTTTACAGTGAACAGCATAAGTGATCCCTATGAATCCTATGTTACATTTCTTTCCTTATGATAGTTGGTTTTCTATGCATATTGGCACATTGTTCCAGGTATTACTGTATGTAGCTATTCAGTCATGTTGTGTCAGTCATGCTACTCTGCGCTTGCATAGGTTGCTGTATTTTTGTCACGGTCCCTCAGGTTACTGATGTCAGGAAATCAAGGAGTTTGGCTGAGCATGGAGGAATCTAACAGCCTCCTTGATTTCTCTTGATTCAGTGTTGATAGGGTTAATGCCCACTTCCCTTTTCTCAGCTGTTGCTCAGTGGTCATCACTTCTACCCTTTATAGTCTTACCCCACCCTTCTGACTATGCAGTTTATAGCTTCATTTGGGTTTGGCTGAGCTGGTGTGAGATCCTCTCCGGTGTTCCTGTTCTTCCATCTCTACAGAAGTTAAGTGTCGCGTTTGTTTCTATTTGTTATATTCCCTGTTGTTGAATCTGGGCCTGAGACAGAGACTTCCATTTGTCCATCTGGGGAGGAATGGGTTGTCTTTGGTCCTATACTTATTCCAGGGCCTTATAGGGAAATCAGAGCCTAGGTATCCTGCTTATAAATATTCCTACCTTCAAGGTCTATTCATATTGATAGGAAGTCAGGGCCCGGATTAGGGTTGTCTAGGAGGTGATCTGTTTCTTCCCTAGTTTCCAGGCCCAGTTACTGTTCCCCTTCCCTCCTGTGTTCAGTGTGGAGCCCCCCCCCCCCCCCCACACTGATCGTGACAATTATCTGGTCAACCGTCAGTACAGAGCAGAGCAGGATTTACTCATTTGTACGCTCTGTTAATGCAATACATACATGTAGACCTGAATGCAAAAAAAAGGGTTACGAGGGCACTGTCCACCCTAGATAAAATTATTGTTTTCTTATGTTAGAACACAAAATAGCTGGCAGGTATGACACGTTTCAGAGGCGGACAGACACCTACAGATACTTTGGTGGCCTGTTCACAGCCAGTCATATTTCTTCTCTGGTATTTTTATGACTTTGAAGGACTATGTTGGATTATGATTAGGATGAGCGAACTTGTGTTTTCAAGTTTGGCATACAAGGTTCGGGTTTTCTAAGAATTCCGTTATGGATTCCGATACCACAGACCATAAGTTTTGGTCTGTGGTAGTGGAATCCATAACCGAATTCTTAGATAACCCGGACCTTGTACGCCGAACTTGAAAACACATCCCGAATTATCCCTAATAATTATGATGTTGCTCATGCAAAGCAAAACATTCCTGACCACCAGTTCTCTAATTAGACGTCAAACAGCATCCCTATATCTCGCTTACTTGGACCTGGGAAGGGGCAATGTGGATACTGTAGTCACACCTGAATTTTTGGGTTTAAATTCTTGCTATAAGAAAGTACAATATTTTCATGAGAACTGGCTTTAGATTTGAGATGAGAAGCACGGAAGAAAAGAAAATCAGCTTTGTAAAATTGACAAGCCCTTTACAATATCTGGGTCTTGGTAGTGTGCACACATTGACCTGCAACATTGTCTGTACCTTAATTATTACATCGATGATTTCTGTCTCTTTGCTCCATTCGTATTAGTTTCTGAGCAGAGCAGTGTACCTCCAGCTGTAGCCATAAACAACACAATTTCATTTATCAAACCGTAGCTAGAATAAACATTACTATAAAAATGAACATTCTTTTCAGTTGGCGTGAGCTAAATCTGTAACATCTGTTATAGGCTGATATCTCTCTTGTAATCTTCTGTAGAGTTTTGTTCTGGAGATATCTAGCAAGTGCAATTATTATTTTCAGCAGTGAACCCTGCAAAGTCCTAGTTATGCTTTCCTTCACCTGGGGGCAAAGATCCAATTTGCTGCCCAAGCCCTGTGCCTAAATACACTGGCTATGGCAGAGTGACTTTTTTGTACCACCTTTTGGATCCAGCACTAAGGGCACGTACACAACTAGCCACCTTAGCTACACCCCTGATCCTATTAAGCAAAATAAATGCCACTGGTAAGGGTTAAATAATACTGCAAACATTTTACCAACCATAATAAATATTAATATAAGTTGGTGGAACAATTGGTGGAGAAATAAACAATAAAATGTAATTTCTTTATCATCTAATAACTCAGATCAATATCGAAAAACAATATACCGTATATACTCGAGTATAAGCCGACCCGAATATAAGCCAAGGCCCCTAATTTTACCCCCCAAAAATTGGAAAAATTATTGACTCGAGTATAAGACTAGGGTGGGAAATGCAGCAGCTACTGGTAAATTTCAAAAATAAAAATAGATACCGTACCAATAAAATTACATTAATTGAGGCATCAGTAGGAATATTCGATTTTTTATGCGAAAATTTGAATGCGATTTTTTTTGCGAATTTTCGCAATCAAGAAAACCCTCCCTACTTCATACTTGGCCAGGGAGGGGGGCTGTCCAGGGGAGGGGGGGATGTCCAGGGGAAGGGAGGGCTGTCCAGGGGGACGGGAGGCTGTGCAGGGGCCGGTACTTACTGCCGGTGTAAATCTCGCGGTCTGCTCCCAGTGTAAATCTCGCGGCCCGCGTCTCTCGCGAGATTTGCACTGGGAGCTTAACAGAGGTGCCGCGCGGACGTGCTGGGAGCTGACCGGAGCAGCTGTAAAGATAAGTAACAGCTTCTCCGGCCCCCAACATGTCATGGTCTGTATTATGACAATGCAAGTTGCCATAACACAGACCTAGACTCGAGTATAAGACGAGGGGGCTTTTTGAGCACAAAAATATGTGCCAAAAAACTTGTCTTATACTCGAGTATATACGGTAGCTGAAAAACGGTGTGCAGGCCACACCCAATTAAATGAATGGGGATACAAAAAATTGTACAGTGTAAGTCAATCCACACAGTTGTGACTTGAATAGCCTAGTCACATGAGAAAATGCTTCAAGGCGGTCTTACCAATACATCATCATTGAATAAGCTATGACCCTGTACCTCACAGTCAGCAAGGAAATGATGGTGTGCTTAAGACCCTATGAGTTCCATCTTTTATATATAAAAATTAAAATCACCCCCAACTTTTCCTCCATATTAAAAATAAAGATCCCAGGTATGGACACATCCCAAAAGATCCATACTATTAATATACTGTATAAGCATATTTACACCATACAGCGAACTGCGTAACAGAAAAAAAAATACTGATTTGCTGTTTTTTTGGTCTCTTCGCCTCTTTTAGAAAAGTGATCAAAAAGTTTTACACACCCCACAGTGGTATCAATAAAAAATACAGATCACCTGCAAGCAATGAGCCCTCACATAACACCGCATAAATATAAAAAAGCTATGGGATCCCAATGTCACGATGGAAAAAAAAAAAAAAATTTTCAAAAGATAAAGTTTTTTCTTAGTATTAAAACACCAAAACTATAAAAATGTGGTATTATTTTAATTGTACTGACCTAGAAAATGAAGGTAACATGTCAGTTTTATCACATAGGGAACTATGCAAAATACAAAACCCATAAAACTCTGACGGAATAGCATTTTTTCCAGTGTCACTCCATTTGGAATTTTTTCCCAGCTTCCCACTAAATCATATACAATATTAAATGGTGCCATTAGCAAGTACAACTTGTCCTGCAAAATTAGGGTTATTCAATTTAGAAAAAGGACGAGTGAGGGAAGATCTAATAACTATGCACAGTCAGGGGCGTAACTACCATAGAGGCAGACCATGCGACTGCTCTGGGGCCCATGGCAAGAGGGGGCCCAGTTGGAATAATCCCCTTTTCTACTGCGGGTGAAAACTTGGTCAGGGCTCTACCCTCTAAAGAGACAACTTTTAGCAAATGAGGCAGTGGAAAAATGGTCCAAGGGTCAATGAAAGAGGTTTAGGCAGTAACCCTTCAGTCCTGTGTGGGGGCCTGGTTTGACCCTTGCTATGGGGCCCTTACTTATCTATGTACAACACTGTGTACAGTATAAATATATCAGGGGTCAGTACAGAGATCTCTCACATCATCTACAGTTGCAAGAAAAGGTATGTGAACCCTTTGGAATGATATGGATTTCTGCACAAATTGGTCATAAAATGTGATCTGATCTTCATCTAAGTCACAACAATAGACAATCACAGTCTGCTTAAACTAATAACACACAAAGAATTACATGTTACCATGTTTTTATTGCACACACCATGTAAACATTCACAGTGCAGGTGGAAAAAGTATGTGAACCCTTGGATTTAATAACTGGTTGAACCTCCTTTGGCAGCAATAACTTAAACCAAACGTTTCCTGTAGTTGCAGATCAGACGTGCACAACGGTCAGGAGTAATTCTTGACCATTCCTCTTTACAGAACTGTTTCAGTTCAGAAATATTCTTGGGATGATGTCTGGTGTGAATCGCTTTCTTGAGGTCATGCCACAGCATCTCAATCAGGTTGAGGTCAGGACTCTGACTGGGCCACTCCAGAAGGCGTATTTTATTCTGTTTAAGCCATTCTGTTGATTTACTTCTATGCTTTGGTTTGTTGTCCTGTTGCAACAACCATCTTCTGTTGAGCTTCAGCTGGTGGACAGATGGCCTCAAGTTCTCCTGCAAAATTTATTGATAAACTTGGGAATTGATTTTTCCTTCGATAATAGCAATCCGTCCAGGCCCTGATGCAGCAAAGCTGCCCCAAACCATGATGCCTCCACCACCATACTTCACAGTTGGGATGAGGTGTTGATGTTGGTGTGCTGTGCCCCTTTTTCTCCACACATAGTGTTGTGTGTTTCTTTCAAACAAATCAACTTTCGTTTTATCTGTCCACAGAATATTTTGCCAGTATTGCTGTGGAACATCCAGGTGCTCTTGTGCAAACTGTAAACGTGCAGCAATGTTTTTTTTGAACAGTAGTGGCTTCCTCTGTGGTATCCTCCCATGAAATCCATTCTTGTTTAGTGTTTTACGTATCGTAGATTCGCTAACAGGGATGTTAGCATATGCCAGAGACTTTTGTAAGTCTTTAGCTGACACTCTATGACTCTTCTTCACCTCATTGAGCAGTCTGCGCTGTGCTCTTGCAGTAATCTTTACAGGACGGCCACTCCTAGGGAGAGTAGCAGCAGTGCTGAACTTTCTCCATTTATAGACAATTTGTCTTACCGTGGACTGATGAACAGCAAGGCTTTTGGAGATACTTTTATAACCCTTTCCAGCTTTATGCAAGTCAACAATTCTTAATCGTAGGTCTTCTGAGAGCTCTTTTGTGCGAGGCATCATTCACATCAGGCAATGCTTCTTGTGAAAAGCAAACCCAGAACTGGTGTGTGTTTTTTATAGGGCAGGGCAGCTGTAACAAACACCTCCAATCTCATCTCATTGATTTGACTCCAGTTGTCTGACACCTCACTCCAATAAGCTCTTGGAGATGTCATTAGTCTAGGGGTTCACATACATTTTCCACCTGCAATGTGAATGTTTACATGGTGTGTTCAATAAAAACATGGTAACAATTAATTCTTTGTGTGTTATTAGTTTAAGCAGACTGTGATTGTCTATTGTTGTGATTTAGATGAAGATCAGATCACATTTTATGACCAATTTGTGCAGAAATCCATGTAATTCCAAAGGGTTTACATACTTTTTCTTGCAAGTGTATTTGTCTCCAGGACTGTGACTTTGAGAAGGAGACATTCTTTGCATCTGGAGGAAAGAAGGTTTGTACACAAACATAGAAGAGTATTGTTTACGGTAAGAGCGGTGAGACTATGGAACTCTCTGTCTGAGGAGGTAAAACAAAAACTTTTGGGCAGCACCACGAAACCAACGCATAAACGGAGTGCCAGCGGTTGGGGCAATGAACCTACTACCCATGCATCAATAAAAATAAGAGTACCGCGGCACATCCATTAAAGTGACATGTGCTTTATTCACAAAAATGCGACTATACAAAATGCAGTGATACAAAACAATGGTGCCAAACCAGTATATAAAGGAGTGTTACAATTAATTAATCGATACATGTAATTAGTGCTAAAAACAATTCATAGGTTACAAAAGTGTGTATATATATATATATATATATATATATATATAAAATCATATTATATATACATGATTTACATCTATGAATAATCTTGATCTCCAAAGTGCAAAATTCATATGTAAATGTAAACATTATTTACGTGCTAAAAAAATCCATAATCTTCCAAATTGCATAATTGGTATCCATAAAATGTGACAGGTGTAGTATTAAAAACATAATTACTAAATGAAAAAGATGAGAACTACTAAGGAGGTAGTCGTAATTTTATTCCGGCTGCCTCTCGGCGTATTTGCATGGGGCCGGAGCGGACTTCCGGCGGCACGGTGTACTAGCGGCAGCACGGATGCGGCAGGCTGTTAACCCTAGAGATGTCCCGAACTATTCGCTGGCGAACAGTTCCCGGCGAACATAGCTTGTTCGTGTTCGCCGCAACGGGGGAACATATGCGATGTTCGGTCCGCCCCCTATACATCATCATTGAATAAACTTTGACCCTGTACCTCACAGTCAGCAGACACATTCCAGCCAATCAGCAGCAGACCCTCCCTCCCAGACCCTCCCACCTCCTGGACAGCATCCATTTTAGATTCATTCGGAAGCTGCATTCTTAGTGAGAGGAGGGACAGTGTAGCTGCTGCTGATTTAATAGGGAAATCGATAGCTATGCAAGTGTATTCAGTGTCCACTACAGTCCTGAAGAACTCATCTGATCTCTGCTGTAGGGACAGCACCCCAAAAAGCCCTTTTTAGGGCTAGAACATCAGTCAGTTTTTTTTTTTTTTCCCGTGTAATCAAATTGCAGTTGCCTGCCTGCCAGCGTGTGTGTCAGGCTCACAGCCCTGCAAGTGCATAGTGTCACCAGCGCCTTTCATATCTGGTGTCACATTCGATTCCATTTAAAGAAAAAAAACTATTTTGACTGAATAAAAAGCAGTTACACACGTGTTTGTGTGTTTAAGGCCCAGTGCAGTGCATAGTGTCACTTCAGCGCAACTCATATCTTGTGTCACAGTAGATTTCACGCATAGTACAACTTAACTAATCTAAAAAAAATGACAGGCAGAGGCAGGCCACCCCGCAGAGGCCGTCGTGGTCGTGATGCTGTGATTCCCTTTGGCCCTAGACTAATGTCCAGTGTTCAGAGGCCACGTACCCTGAACTCGAAAAGTTCTGAGGACATAGTTGACTGGCTAACACAGGACACCCAATCTTCTACAGCTTCCGCTCGGAACCTTGACGCACCATCCTCCTCCAGCTCAGCTTTGGGCACCACTCAAGTTACCACTCGCCCGCCTGCCGCCACCACCAACACTAGCACCACAGCTGCTTCACTTGATCTGTCAGAGGAGATATTTACACATCAGTTGGAAGAAATGAGTGATGCGCAACCATTATTGCCAGAGGATGTAGATAACAGATATATGTCTCAGTCAGGCAGCATTACACACATGGACGTACGGTGTGATGATGATGATGTTGCACCCGCTGCTGCTTCCTTAGCTGAGTTGTCAGATACAAGTGAAGCGGTTGATGATGACGATGTGTCCGTGGATGTCACGTGGGTGCCCGCTCGAAGAGAAGAAGAACAGGGGGAAAGTTCAGATGGGGAGACAGAGAGGAGGAGGAGATGAGTTGGAAGCAGGGTGAGGTCGTCGCAAGGAGCTAGTGGCACAGTCAGACAGCATGTATCGGCACCCGTGATCAGCCAGACAGCACGCCAATCCACGCATGCTGTTGCCACCACCAGAATGCCGTCATTGCAAAGCTCAGCAGTGTGGCATTTCTTTTGTGTGTCTGCCTCTGATAACAGTGATGCCATTTGCAACCTGTGCCAAAAGAAACTGAGTCGTGGGAAGTCCAACACCCACCTAGGTACAACTGCTTTGCGAAGGCACATGATCTCACATCACAAACGCCAATGGGATCAACACATGAGTAAAAGCAGCACACAAACTCAAAGCCACCATCCTCCTCCTGGTCACGCATCTTCAGCCACGTCAACCACTGCTGTCCTCCTTGCCCCCTCTCAACCACCCGCCACTCCGCCTCTCGCCTTGAGCAGTTCCTGCTCATCTGCCCAATGTCAGGTGTCTGTCAAGGACATGTTTGAGTGTAAGAAGCCAATGTCACAAAGTCACCCCCTTGCCCGGCGTCTGACAGCTGGCTTGTCTGAATGCTTAGCCCGTCAGCTTTTACCATACAAGCTGGTGGAGTCTGAGGCCTTAAAAAAAATTGTAGCTATTGGGACACCGCAGTGGAAGGTACCCGGCCGAAATTTCTTTGCACAAAAGGCAATCCTCAACCTGTACTCGAATGTGCAAAAGGAAGTCATGGCATGTCTGGCACACAGTGTTGGGGCAAGGGTCCATCTGGCCACTGATACCTGGTCTTTAAAGCACGGTCAGGGCAGGTATATCACCTACACTGCGCATTGGGTAAACCTGCTAACAGCTGCCAAGCATGGACTGCGTGGCTCTGCAGAGGAGTTGGTAACACCGGCACAACTTGCAGGCAGGCCTGCTGCCACCTCCTCTACTCCTCCTACTCCATCCTCTTCCAAAACCTCCTCGGCTGAGTCCTCTTCTGCTGCTGCATCTTGCTTCACATCAACGGCACCCCCCCCAGCTCCCCAGGGGCTATTCCACATCCCGGATACGACAGTGTCACGCCGTCTTGGGGTTGACTTGCCTGAAAGCAGAGAGTCACACCGGACCAGCACTCCTGTCTGCCCTGAACACACAGTTGGATCAGTGGCTGACTCCGCACCAACTGGAGATCGGCAAAGTGGTGTGTGACAACGGAAGCAATTTGTTGGCGGCATTGAATTTGGGCAAGTTGTCACATATGCCGTACATGGCACATGTGTGTAATCTGATCGTACAACGCTTTGTGCATAAGTACCCAGGCTTACAGGACGTCCTCAAGCAGGCCAGGATGTTGTGTGGCCATTTCAGGCGTTCCTTCACGGCCATGGCGCACTTTTCAGACATTCAGCGCCGAAACAACATGCCAGTGAGGCGCTTGATTTGCGACAGCCCGACATGTTGGAATTCAACACTCCTAATGTTCGACCGCCTGCTCCGACAAGAAAAAGCTGTCAACAAGTATTTGTATGACCGGGGTGCTAGGACAGCCTCTGCAGAGCTGGGAATTTTTTTGCCACGTTACTGGACGCTCATGCGCAATGCCTGTAGGCTCATGCGTCCTTTTGAGGAGGTGACAAACCTAGTCAGTTGCACCGAAGGTACCATCAGCGACATCATCCCATTTGTTTTCTTCCTGGAGCGTGCCCTGCGAAGAATGCTGGATCAGGCCGTAGATGAGCGTGAAGAGGAAGAGGAAGAGTTGTGGTCACCATCATCACCACCAGAAACAGCCTTACCAGCATCGCTTGCTGGACCTGCGGCAACGCTGGAAGAGGAGTTTGAGGAAGAGGAGTCAGAGGAGGAATGTGGCTTTGAGAAGGAGGAAGACCAACCACAGCAAGCATCCCAGGGTGCTCGTTGTCACCTATCTGGTATCCATGGTGTTTTACGTTGCTGGGGGGAAGAAGAGACCTTCAGTGAGATCAGTGAGGACGAGGAACGGGACACGAGGAGCTCGGCATCCAACCTTGTGTAAATGGGGTCTTTCATGCTGTCGTGCCTGGGACCCGTTGAGGGACCCTTGTATAAAAAGGCTGAAGGAGAACGACCTGTACTGGGTGGCCACGCTACTAGACCCCTCGGTATAAGCAGAAAGTGCCTGAAATGTTACCGAATTACCAGAAGTCGGAAAAGGATGCAGCAGTTCCAAAATAAATTAAAAAGTATGCTTTACACAGCGTATAAGGGTGATGTCACAGCACAACGGGAATCTAACAGGGGAAGAGGTGAAGGTGAAAGCAATCCTCCTCCTACCACGACCACGCCGGCACAGACGTGTTGTTAATGGAGGACATGCAGAGCTTTTGAAGTCCTACGCATCGCAACAGCCCTTCGGGGTCCACCCTCAGAGAACGACTTGACCGACAGGTAGCAGACTACATCGCCTTAACTGCAGATATCGACACTCTGAGGAGCGATGAACCCCTTGACTACTGGGTGTGCAGGCTTGACCTGTGGCCTGAGCTATCCCAATTTGCGACTTCTGGCCTGCCCCGCTTCAAGTGTCCTGTCAGAAAGGACCTTCAGTGCAGCAGGAGGTATTGTCACTGAGAAGAGAAGTCGCCTAGGTCAAAAAAGTCTAGATTACCTCACCTTTATTAAGATGAATGAGGGATGGATCCCGAAGGGACTGACAGTGGGCGATACATTCGACTAAAAAAGGCCTGATGACTGAGATGAGCTGCCTTGGGCTAAAAATGGTCCACACGCTGCTGTATTTTATCTCTGAATGCCAGATGACTTGCGTGACTTATCCGCCACCAACTGGGGTTCAAGCCGCAATGTTTTAGGACACTTTCTGTCTGGGAAACATAAATTTTTCTGGCTGCAACAATACCTAGTTTTTCAGGCATGTGTACATGCCTAATTTTTCTGGCCTCTGGTGCTGCACTGTGGCTTCAAAAACCAAAAAAAAAAAGGCACATACATGTGTCAATTCCCCTTCGTGATCGTTACCTTGTTGTGGCGAAGGGGCTTGCATATCACAATGAAGCGACCACCTCTATGAGTGTGTTGGCAATGGCAATGTTGGCACACCCCAGATGATAAGGTCGTTGCTTCATTGTGAACAGACCAAAAGCAATCGGCTGGATAATTTTGCATAGAAAAAACATACATTTTCTTTGTGATCATCTAAAGTGATCATTATAGCCTACTAGGCCAACAATGGGCCCACACTGCAGAATCATTGTTTTCTGGGTCACTTAACTGGCACTGAACTACCTCAGCACGACCATAGGCTTTGAAAAAACCCCATCGCCTGCAATCTCCCAAACGTGCGCATGATCACAGTCATCACTACACCAAGATTGACGCATAGAGGAATACAATTTATGTCATGAGTGTGTCAACTATTGACAACTCTTTGTGGTTGTCTAAAATCTATTCCATAGATTCTGATAGGGGACGTAACAGGGATTAAACTGATAGGAATAGTACTACTTAACACACCACACATATTGGGATTGCACAGTACATTACACAGCGCACGCGCAGTGCCCCAAATTGGAATTAAGAGGACCGACCAAGCATCTTTTTTCATCTCCCTGTTCCTAAAATCTATACCATATACACGTCCCCTGATAGGGGACGTAACAGGGATTAAACTGATAAGAATAGTACTACTTAACACACCGCTCATATCTGGTGGCACATTCGATTGCACGCGCAGTGCCCCAAATTTGAAGTAGGAGGACCGACCAAGCATCTTTTTCCATCTCCCAGTTCCTAAAATCAATGCCATATACACGTCCCCTGATAGGGGATGTAACAGGGATTAAACTGATAAGAATAGTACTACTTAACACACCTTTAAATAACGCAGAGAGAGGCAACGCAGAGAGAGGAGTCTGAAGAAGAGGAGTCAGAGGAGGAAGGTGGCTTTGAGGAGGTGGAAGACCAAACACAGCAGGTGTCCCAGGGGGCTTGTTGTCACCTTTTGGGGACCCTTGGTGTTGTACATGGCTGGGTGGAGGAAGAGACCTTCAATGACATCAGTGAGGACAAGGAACGGGACATGGCTAGCTTGGTATCCAAACCTTGTGCAAATGGGAAGTTTGCGGTTGTGCAAATGGACTGTTTGCGGTTGTTTGCAGTGCGTTAAACAGAGAGTTTGGTTTGTCACGGTGAAGCGGGCATAACCGTTACACTACCTGATCGATACAACATCATACCTGATGTTTTAAAGCACGTTATTCCAAACAATTTAGGAATGTTAGGTGATTTATGCCCTTTATGGATAAAAACCCGACTCTGCGTCAACTACGTAATTTTCCATGGGAGTTTTGCCATGGATCCCCCTCCGGCATGCCACAGTCCACTTGAAACAACTTTTCCATCACTATTGTGGCCAGAAAGAGTCCCTGTGGGTTTTAAAATTTGCCAGCCCATTGAAGTCAATGGCGGTTCGGCCGTTCGCAAACATTTGCAAAAATTCACATTTGCCGTTCGCGAACGGAAAATTTTATGTTCGCGACATCTCTAGTTAACCCACCGGAACAGCCTGCCGGAGAAGGCTGCCACTAGTTTGTGAAACATGAGCGAGTGTCACTCTCCAGACTCGCAGCGAGAGTATCAGACAGCTCCCGTCCTGAACTTCCAGCACTGCTGGGGTCGCATAGCATTATATTGATTTATATATTATCCTATGTAACCCTTAGAGGTCTGGAATATATTGGATAACACTGGGTCGTTGATTCAGGGAGTTATTCTGATTGCCTGATTGTAGTCCGGAAGGAATTTTTCCCTTAAAATTAGGAAAATTGGCTTCTACTTCATGGGGGGGGGGGGGTTGCCTTCCTCTGGATTAACCTGCAGGATAACAGGTTGCACTGGATGGACAGATGTCTTTTTTTAGCCTTACAAAATTGGTTACTAAAAATAAAAAATAAAAGCCCTGATCTGATAAGGCTATGTAAACGAAAAAATGTAAACGTTTTGGCTCTGGGAAGGTAGGGAGTAGAAAACGAAAGTGAAAAAATGGAAAATCATTCTGTCAGGAAGAGGTTAAGGGGTATTCCCATCTCAGGCATATGTCCTTTGAGCAAGCAAAGTCACCTCCGCGAGCTACTATAGGGGCCATAGAACATGTGCATTAGGCAAACTGAAGCAGACTCTTAAAGTGGCAGAACGGCAAAGGCAAAAAAGTCAGAGATATCAAAATTCTTCTAATACCAAAGCACAAAAGGCACTTCATAGTGCTGCGCCTGCCACACAGCCAGTTTCATAGGTACAAATCTGCTGACAGATGCCCTTCAAGATGTACTTTGTACCGATGATTAGGTAGCAGAGGGTGATAGGGAGAAGTGAAGACAGCATAAGAACTAACACGCAAACAGCTCTGCATGTGACTAGTTTATAAGGACTTGATGTGACTTGAGATCAGTAAAGGACAAGCTGAACATTATCTGTATATAGGAGATGATTTCTCAATGCTACACTTGTATCATTTCCCACTGTATTTTACCGAGGTCCTAATTACCAATGTTTTGGACCTAATTATCCTTCATTTTACTTCTTGACTTTACATGTATATTAATCATTACCAGGATTTTTTCAGTCGTTGTAATTAGAGATGAGCGAATTTCTAAAAAATTTGATTCGGCCGTTTCACCGAATTTTTCGAAAAGATTCTGTGCGATCTAAATTTATTTATGGCAAATCATGTAAAAAAAAGTCTATTTCCTGGCTGCAGAGAGCCTTCATAGTTGTGTAGAACACTGCGCCTTGCAGCAACACGCGTAGGCGTCTGCTGCGGTAGTGAAACAATACTGTGAGTCAGTATGACATGCAGATGACAGGCGCTGCTCTTAGAATCATTGCCACTTCACTTATTTGGGCAGTTACGGGGCCAAAGCTGACCAAATAACTCAAGTGTGAACTCAGCCTTAAAGGTCAATGTTAGCGTCAGGTATAAAGAACCGTGCAGAGGCCAAAGATCCTACTATAGTGTGAAAAAGCGCACTTCTTTTACACCGTCATCAGCTGATTCCACATAGATGTCTACAGAACCGGTTCTATTAAATGCTTATACAAGTAGAGCCCCCCGACAGAGTGGAGACGGTGCCAGTAGTAAGTTTGTGTTGATGTTACTGATTATTTTGCCCTTCCTCTGATCCCTCAGAACAATAACCCCCAAAACAGCGGATCCTGTCTGTTGAGCATCCATATTCACTCTGTCAGCATTTGGTCAGTAATCTATCAGTATTGCTAATGCCCCAAAAACCTGGAGTGGATCCAAAACAGAAATGACACATGAATGGAATATCTGCTACCAAATCATAAGCCAATTCTGATGGGGCCATACAGGCGTTACAGCTCCTACACAGACAGGATCCATTGTGTCTCATTTTTCCTTCCTTCTCACAAATCAGAAGAAGGATCAAATAAATGATGATGTCAACCAGGCCAAAAAGGCAAAATATTGGCCTAGTCACGGAGTGGAGAGGGTGGGAACAGCATGAGAAGTCCAAAAAGTGGCCCAATGACATAGTGTGGAGGCGGCAGCAGCATCAGGAGACCAGAGAGTGGCAAGGTGACATAGTGTGGAGGTGGCAGCAGCATCAGGAGACCATTGAGTGGCAATGTGACAATGTGGAGGTGGCAGCAGCATGAGGAGGCCTCAGAGTGGCCCAATGACAGAATGTGGAGGTGGCAGCAGCAGCATGAGGGGGCCACAAGTGGCAAGGTGACATAGTGTTCAGGTAGCAGCAGCATCAGGAGACCACAGAGTAACAAGGTCACATAGTGTGAAGGTAGCAGCAGCATTAGGAGACCCCAGAGTAGCACAATGACAGAGTGTGGAGGTGGCAGCAACAGTATGAGGAGGCCACAGTGTGGCAAGATGACATAGTGTTTAGGTAGTAGCAGCAGAATCAGGAAACCACAGAGTGGCCCAATGACACAGTATAAAGGTGGCAGCAGCACCAGACCACAGAGTGACAATGTGACAGTGTGGAGGTGGCAGCAGCATCAGGTGACCACAGAGTGGCAAGGTGACATAGTGTGGAGGTGGCAGAAACATCAGGAGACCACAGAGAGTCAAGATGACATAGTGTTGAGGTAGCAGCAGCATCAGGAGATCACAGAGTGGCAAGGTGACATAGGGTGGAGGTTGCAGCAGCATCAGGAGACCACAGAGTGACCCGGTGACAGAGTGGGGATGTGGATGGCAATACAAGTACCAGCTGAAGATGGTGGGTGAAAGAAGGAGCACTTGGCATCAGATGTGTGGCATCAGGTGAGTGGATGCATCAGAATAGTAGATGAGGCAGGTAGCCAGAAGAAACCGGTCTCTGTTGTCAAAGTGTTGGTGTGGCACCATGGATGATCTAGTCTAAAGCATCAGGCATTGGTGGGTGGAAATCCTGGCTGATCCACGCCTGATTCATCTTGACAAAGGTCAGTCTCTCCATATTTTGGGTGGACAGGCGAGTTCTACTTGGGGTAACTATAGCCCCAGCCACACTAAACACCCACTCTGATGCCACACTACTGGCTGGGCAGGACAGCTTTTCCAGGGCCAACTCGGCCAGTTGTGGCCACAAATCCAGTTTGGCTGCCCAGTAGTCCAGCAGATCTTCAAAAAAAGCTGGCAGGGTGCATTCCAAGTATGCCACCACCTACTGGTGAGTAGTTATTTCACTAGGCGGGTGAAGAAAGCTGCTTATCAGCGACTCTCGACCCAGGCTGCTGCTCTGATGTAGCTGGTACTGCTCCTGTCAACCCCCCCCCCCCCCCCAAGCAGCCATGGCAGTGGAACGTGTGAGCAGAAGGTCCCCCCGGTCAGACCTGTGAGAGGATGGACGATGGTGCAGATAAGCAACAGCCAACTGACTACATAGGATGTCGCTATAGTAGTTCAGTTTGTCCTCCCTCTCAGGGGGTGTAAAAAAGGCCTCCATTTTGCAGCAGTAGCGAGGGTTTAACATGGTGGAGAGCCAGTCGTCATCCCTCTGCTGAAGGGTGACAATTCAGCTGTCACTACACAAGCAAGTGAGCATGCATCAGGCCATTTGCGCAAGTGACTCGGAGGGACTCCCTGCCTCCATCTCTACTGTATACTGCCACAGTGTGTCTGGGTCATCTACCCCATCTTCCTCGTCTCCCCCATCTACCCCATCTTCCTCAGCATTTGGTCAGTAATCTATCAGTATTGCTAATGCCCCAAAAACCTGGAGTGGATCCAAAACAGAGATGACACATGAATGGAATATCTGCTACCAAATCATAAGCCAATTCTGATGGGGGCCATACAGGCCTTACAGCTCCTACACAGACAGGATCCATTGTGTCTCATTTTTCCTTCCTTCTCACAAATCAGAAGAAGGATCAAATAAATGATGATGTCAACCAGGCCAAAAAGACAAAATATTGGCCTAGTCACGGAGTGGAGAGGGTGGGAACAGCATGAGAAGTCCAAAAAGTGGCCCAATGACATAGTGTGGAGGCGGCAGCAGCATTAGGAGACCAGAGAGTGGCAAGGTGACATAGTGTGGAGGTGGCAGCAGCATCAGGAGACCATTGAGTGGCAATGTGACAATGTGGAGGTGGCAGCAGCATGAGGAGGCCTCAGAGTGGCCCAATGACAGAATGTGGAGGTGGCAGCAGCAGCATGAGGGGGCCACAAGTGGCAAGGTGACATAGTGTTCAGGTAGCAGCAGCATCAGGATACCACAGAGTAACAAGGTCACATAGTGTGAAGGTAGCAGCAGCATTAGGAGACCCCAGAGTAGCACAATGACAGAGTGTGGAGGTGGCAGCAACAGTATGCGGAGGCCACAGTGTGGCAAGATGACATAGTGTTTAGGTAGTAGCAGCAGAATCAGGAAACCACAGAGTGGCCCAATGACACAGTATGAAGGTGGCAGCAGCACCAGACCACAGAGTGGCAATGTGACAGTGTGGAGGTGGCAGCAGCATCAGGTGACCACAGAGTGGCAAGGTGACATAGTGTGGAGGTGGCAGAAACATCAGGAGACCACAGAGAGTCAAGATGACATAGTGTTGAGGTAGCAGCAGCATCAGGAGACCACAGAGTGACCCGGTGACAGAGTGGGGATGTGGGTGGCAATACAAGTACCAGCTGAAGATGGTGGGTGAAAGAAGGAGCACTTGGCATCAGATGTGTGGCATCAGGTGAGTGGCTGCATCAGAATAGTAGATGAGGCAGGTAGCCAGAAGAAACCAGTCTCTTTTGTCAAAGTGTTGGTGTGGCACCATGGATGATCTAGTCTAAAGCATCAGGCATTTGTGGGTGGAAATCCTGGCTGATCCACGCCTGATTCATCTTGACAAAGGTCAGTCTCTCCATATTTTGGGTGGACAGGCGAGTTCTACTTGGGGTAACTATAGCCCCAGCCACACTAAACACCCACTCTGATGCCACACTACTGGCTGGGCAGGACAGCTTTTCCAGGGCCAACTCGGCCAGTTGTGGCCACAAATCCAGTTTGGCTGCCCAGTAGTCCAGCAGATCTTCAAAAAAAGCTGGCAGGGTGCATTCCAAGTATGCCACCACCTACTGGTGAGTAGTTATTTCACTAGGCGGGTGAAGAAAGCTGCTTATCAGCGACTCTCGACCCAGGCTGCTGCTGATGTAGCTTGTACTGCTCCTGTCAACCCCCCCCCCCCCCAAGCAGCCATGGCAGTGGAACGTGTGAGCAGAAGGTCCCCCCGGTCAGACCTGTGAGAGGATGGACCAGGGGTCCTCAAACTTTTTAAACCGGGGGCCACTTCACTGTCTCTCAGACCATTGGAGGGCCGGACTATATTTTTTAAAGGGGTATTTCCATCTTGGACAATAGGGGAATATCGTTGGGTGCAGGTCCCACGGCTGGGACCACCTATAAAGTGAATGGGAGTGTACTGTGCATGCACTGCCCATGCTCCCATTCATTTCTATGAGGCTGGCGGAAATAGCCGAGCCAGCGCTCGGCTATTTTCGGCAGCCCCATAGAAATGAATGGACGGCGGCTGCTTATGCGCAGCGTGCCCTCCTTCACTTTCGGGGCTCTGTTCTCTATATCAGTGCGGGTCCCAGCGGTGGGACCTGCACCTATAGGACAATGGGGGCAGTGTGGACAGTTACCTCTTGCAGGCTTTTCTATGCAGACCAGCTCAGTCCCTGATGGGGTTCCGTTATATCTCCCTATATAACGGGCCAAATTGATATGTTCTAAATCCGAACACTGAAAAGGAAACGCTTATCAAATCTTAGTATTTCTATCAAGGAGACCCCTTTAATCAGTAATCTATTTTACACTTCAGTTGACGTTCTGGTTTGGAGTGGCTATATAAGCAGGAAGATCCTTTCCATGGGACAACCATGACACTAAAATAGGATCTTCCTGCTTATATAGCCATTCCAAACCAGAACCCCCACTTACAGGCCTCTGCCCCCCGACGTGGACACTTACCTCTTGCAGTCTTTTCTATGCAGACCAGATCAGTCCCTGACGGGGTTCTCCCTATATAACGGACGGGGTTCTCCCTATATAACGGGCCTGAAAGGAAATGCGTATATAAGTAGGATGCTATTTTATTATCATGGTTGCCCCATGGAAAGAAAACTGGCAGTTGGCTGGATTGGCATGCTCTCAATTGTTTCCCAAAGAGACTTGGATAATGAAATATCAGGCTGCAAGTCTGCATTTCAATAGGTCAGATTCTGACCTATTGAAATGCAGACTGGCACCCTGATATTTCATTATCCAAGTGTCACTCTGACTGACCTGTTCACAGGCAGACTGGCATTTTGTTATCCAAGTCTCTTTGAGTATGAAATGAGAGCATGCCAACCCAGCTAACTGCCCGTTTTTTTTTCTTCCCACTGTCACAGTGGCCACCATTTTCATGTCCCCCACAGACAAGTGGCTGCCATTTTCATGTCCCCCGCATCGTCCCCGCCATTGTAAAAAATGCCCACCACACACTGTCTCCCCATTGTTAATATTAAAATGTTAAGTGCCACACTGACGCACCCACAGTTGTCCAGGCTGTCCCTGAGCCTGAGGCTTGTTCTCTCTGCTCCGGGCGGTGATATGAGAAGCAGACAGTGGGCGGGCGGCGGCGGCGCTAACTCACTCACTGTAGGTCACGCGCCAGCGTCACCTGCGTCGCCTGAGAGAAGCAGGCGAGTGACGTCAGTGAGCAGTCACGTACCACCGGAGCAGAGCTGACATCGGAGGGAGGGAGCCAGGGCGCAGGAGGAGGAGAGCAGAGGTGCGCAGGCCCTCAGCATGCTTAAAGGTTAACTGTTAAACATACCCGGCGGGCCGGATCAGATTCCTCGGCGGGCCGCATGTGGCCCGCGGGCCGTAGTTTGAGGACCCCTGGGATGGACGATGGTGCAGATAGGCAGCAGCCAACTGACTACATAGGATGTCGCTATAGTAGTTCAGTTTGTCCTCCCTCTCAGGGGGTGTAAAAAAGGCCTCCATTTTGCAGCAGTAGCGAGGGTTTAACATGGTGGAGAGCCAGTCGTCATCCCTCTGCTGAAGGGTGACAATTCAGCTGTCACTACACAAGCAAGTGAGCATGCATCAGGCCATTTGCGCAAGTGACTCGGAGGGACTCCCTGCCTCCATCTCTACTGTATACTTCCACAGTGTGTCTGGGTCATCTACCCCATCTTCCTCGTCTCCCTCTTGCTCCTCCGGCTGCTCCTTCTCCTCCTTTCCGGTCACCTGTGTAGAAAAACCACCCATTTCGCTACATATCGTCTGTGCTCCAATGTCCTCCTCCTCCTCCAGTTCAGCCCCTACAGGGCTCATGTAGCCGTGAGATGTAGGCGCCACGTCATCAGTCCAGCCAGATATACCAGCATCTTTTCCAGAATATAAATCAGTGGAATTACGTTGTTTATCCCGTAGTCCTGGCGATTGACAAATAATGTGGCCTCCTCAAAGGGCACGAGCAAATGGCAGGTGTCACGCATGAGCTGCCACTGTCCTCCTGTATCATCAATAAATTGTTTATGGCCTTTCTCTGTTCGTACAGTCAGTCCAACATATGGAGGGTGGAATTCCAATGGGTGTAAACGTTGCATATCAGCCTATGTTGGGGGCGCCATTCTGACGCTGTTGCTCAAGAAGGGTGTACTTGGTGGTGTACGAGTAGAAGAAGTGCATGCAAAGTTTCCTGGACATTTTTAGGATGTCTTGAAGATGGGTGGAAGACTTCAGGAAATGCTTGACAACCAGATTGAACACGTGTGCCATGTAGAGTGCATGGCTCAGCCCTCCTTGATGCAGCGCTGACACCATGTTCTTCCCGTTGTTGGTCACCATGGTTCTGATTTTGAGTTGTCACGGCGAAAGCCAGGATTCGATTTCATAATAAAGGACGTGGAGCAGTTCTTCCCCTGTGTGACTCCGTTCGTCTAGGCAAACTAGGTGCAGAACAGCATGACACCGCCGTGCCCTGCACATGTAGTATGCTGGTGGGGCACTGTGAATTGTCGCTGCAGTGGAGGCTGAGGACAAGGTGGAGGATGAGAAGGCAGAGGCGGACATTGTCGCAGGACCAATGGCGTGAGAAAGTGGAGGCGGAAGCAGTGTCACCTGGCCAAGTTGCTGGTTTAGCTGGGCAGGAACCACATTTACCCAGTGGGCCGTAAAGGATATATATTGTCCTTGACCGTAGTTACAGCTAAACATGTCGGCACTGCCGTGCACTTTGGCAGACACCGACAGGCACAAGGACTGGCCCACCTTCTGTTCTACATACTGTATAACAAAATATATATGCAGAATAAGTTCACTTGAGTACAAGAATGGATGGTTGAGGCTGCTATAAATGTCTATTCTGCACAAGGTACGGACAAGTCCTGTGGGATCCATGCCTGGTTCATTTTAATAAACGTAAGCTTGTCCACATTGGCTGCGGCCTGTGATAATGCTCTCTGCCGTACTAAACACATGTTCCCACTATACACTGGCTGCAGGGCAGATCAGCACCTCCAAGGCTGACAAAGCTTTTCCACATTTTGGCCATGCTAACCCTGCCTTCTGAGGTGCTGGCGCTGACAGCTGCGTTGGCGACCTCTACCTCCTCCCCTGCCTTTGCCTCGTGCTTCCACTTGTCCCCCAGCGTCAGTCGGGAATTCTCTCAGGAGCGCGTCTACCAGCGTGTGCCTGTAGTCACGCATCTTCTGATCACGCTCCAATGAGGGAATTAAGGAAGGCACATGGTCTTTGTAGCGGGGATCCAGCAGGGTGGCCACCCAGTAGTCAGCACACGTTAAAATGTGGGCAACTCTGCAGTCGTTGCGCAGGCACTGCAGCATGTAGTCTCTCATGTGTGCCAGGCTGCCCAGAGGTAAGGACAAGCTGTCCTCTGTGGGAGGCGTATCGTCTGCGTCCTCCGCATCCCCCCAGCCACACATCAGTGATGGGCCCGAGCTGCATTGGATACAGCCCCGCTGTGAACATGCTTCATCCCGATCCTCCTCCACCTCGTCCTCCAGTAGTGGGCCCTGGCTGGCCAAATTTGTACCTGGCCTCTGCTGTTGCAAAAATCCTCGAGCGGCGGCAGGAGGAGAACGCCGGAAGCGGCGTTTACCCCTGGCTGTGCTGAAGTTGGTGGTGGAGGTCGGTCGCTGACCGGATGAGAAGGTGGTAGAAGAGGAGGAGGAAGCCGAGTAGGAAGAGGAGGCAACAGGAGGCAAAGAATGATGCCCTGCGATCCTTGGCGGTGGAAGGACGTGCGCCAAACAGCTCTCCGCCTGGGGCCCAGCCGCCACTACATTTACCCAGTGTGCAGTTAGGGAGATATAGCGTCCCTGGCCGTGCTTACTAGTCCACGTATCTGTGGTTAGGTGGACCTTGCCACAGATGGAGTTGCTCAGTGCACACTTGATTTTATACGATATCTGGTTGTGCAGGGAGGGCACGGCTCTCCTGGAGAAGTAGTGGCGGCTGGGAACGACGTACTGTGGGACAGCAAGCGTCATAAACTGTTTGAAGCTGTCCGTCTCCACCAGCCTGAATGACAGCATTTCAAAGGCCAGCAGTTTAGAAATGCTGGCATTCAGGGCCAGGGATCGAGGGTGGCTAGGTGGGAATTTACACTTTCTTTCAAAGGTTTGTAAGATAGAGAGCTTAACGCTTCTGTGTGACATGGTGGAGATGCTTGGTGACGGAGGTGGTGTTGTTGGTGGCACATCCTCTGTTTGCTGGGCGGCAGGTGCCAACGTTCCTCCAGAGGCGGAGGAAGAGGCCGAGGCAGCAGCAGAAGAGGGAGCAGGAGGGGCCTGAGCCCTTTCTTGGTTTTGAAGGTGCTTACTCCACTGCAGCCCGTGTCTCACATGTAGATGCCTGGTCATGCAGGTTGTGCTAAGGTTCATAACGTTAATGCCTCGCTTCAGGCTCTGATGGCACAGCGTGCAAACCACTCGGGTCTTGTCATCAGCACATTGTGTGAAGAAGTGCCATGCCAAGGAACTCCTTGAAGCTGCCTTTGGTGTGCTCGGTCCCTGGTGACTGTGGCCAGTTGCAGGCAAACTTTTTTGGCGAAGGCTGCTCTGCTTTTGCACCCTGCTCCCACTTTTGCTACGCTGTTGGTTCGGTCTCACCACTGCCTCTTCCTCCGAACTCTGAAAGTCAGTGGCACGACCTCCATGTGGGGTCTAGGACCTCACTGTCCCCTGCATCGTCTTCCACCCAGTTTTCCTCCCTGACCTCCTTTTCGGTCTGCACACTGCAGAAAGACGCAGCAGTTGGCACATGTGTTTCGTCATCATCAGAGACGTGCTGAGGTGGTATTCCCATGTCCTCATCAGGAAACATAAGTGGTTGTGCGTCAGTGCATTCTATGTCTTCCACCCCTGGGGAAGGGATTGGTGGATGCCCTTAGGAAACAGCATAAGAGACTGCTGTATGACTTGAGGCTCAGACAGGTTCCCCGATATGCACAGGGGTGATGTGACAGACTGATGGGCATGGGTTTTAGGTGCCACCTGTGCGCTTTCTGCAGAAGACTGGGTGGGAGATAATGTGAATGTGCTGGATCCACTGTCAGCCACCCAATCGACTAGCGCCTGTACTTGCTCAGGCCTTACCATCCTTAGAACGGCATTATGCCCCACCAAATATCGCTGTAGATTCTGGCGGCTACTGGGACCTGAGGTAGTAGGTTCAGTAGCACGTGTAGCTGTGGCAGAACTGCCACGTCCTCTCCCTGCACTAGAGGCTCCACCAAGACTACCACCACGACCATGACCGATTCCCTTATTAGATGTTTGCCTCATAGTTAGCGTTCACAAAGCAAAGTAAAAAGTGGTTAAGTATGTTAAAAATAATTAACCGCCAATATAAACCCTGATGTAGGGTATTGCACTCTATTTTTTATTTTTTTACTCTATATGACAGCGGTATATGTGGCCTAAATGTGACACTCACTTATGCATGTCTTATCCCAGATGTGCAGTATATCAGAGGGTTTTTTCACCCTAACCAAAAAGCTGTATTTCTGTCCTAAATGTGACAGTGACTTATGCACGTGTAATCCCAGATGTGCAGTATATTAGAGGTTTTTTTCACCCTAACCAAAAAGCTGTATTTCTGTCCTAAATGTGAAAGTCACTTGTGATTGGCGGCGCTACGTGACTCCGGCTTAAATAGAGGCTGGGTCACATGCTGCAGTTGGCCAATCACAGCCATACCAATAGTAGGCATGGCTGTGATGGCCTTTTGGGGCAAGTAGTATGACGCTTGTTGATTGGCTGCTTTGCAGCCTTTCAAAAAGCGCCATAAAAATTGCCGAACACCGAACCCGAACTTTTACGTAAATGTTCGGGTCCGGGTGCCGAAAACCCTAAAGTTCGGGTTCGCTCAATTCTGCCAGCAACTTGTCCAGCAGCACGTTCAACTTCTGCGCCGTTGGATGAGTGCATGCATACTGTTGTCTCTTGGCAATCGCTTCGGTGATTGATTGCTGATGGAATGACTGACTAGGAGGAGGAGGAGCAGGAGCATCAGGACCAGCAGATGATGGGAAGGACAGACAGCTTCCTTCGGCTGAGGTGGAGGAGCCTTGATTGCTTGAAATCGGGTGCCACTGGGTAATGCAGTGGTTGCTGCGGCAGGCTGGACCACCACATTGGAGCCACAACACTCCCACCACATTGGAGCCACAGTACTTTATGTTGATGCTGCATATGTTGAAGCAGGGCCGTGGTGCCAACATTGGCATCCTGGCCACGCTTCACTTTCTGACTACAGATTCGACAAATGTTCACCTCCCCCGGCGGCTTAACAAAAAAATGTAATTAGACTTACCGGTAATTCTTGACCTTTAACCTCTGTAGGGGCAAGAATACACAAATATAGAGAGTTTATAAGCCCCCACCCACTCTCTCCCTTCAGTGTTTTCAAATGACTCAGGTGGATGTTTTCCCCAATATATATATATATATATATATATATACACACACACACATATACACACTAACATACATACAAGGCCGTCCATATCCTGTCCCCTCCCTACATCTCTGAGCTACTTTCCAGATACATCCCCACACACACTCTCCGATCCTCACAAGACCTCCTCCTCTCCTCTTATCGCCTCTTCCCACAATCGACTCCAAGATTTTTTCCCGTGCATCCCCCATACTCTGAAACTTGCTATCAAACTCTCAATCTCAACATATCAGACTCTCAACTACAGTGGAATCCTTCAAAAGAAACCTGAAAAGCCACCTCTTCAGACAAGCCTACAACCAGTGACCCTGCTGCCTCTATACCGCCATGACCAACTTCACCCACACCTACTGTGTCCTTCTCCCATACCATGTAGATTGTAAGCCCTCATGAGCAGGGCCCCCTCTCCTTCTGTACCAGTTTGTAACTCCTTTTGTTTATGATTAGTGCAATTGTCTGTATTATATATGTATATCTCTTCTCATATGTACAGCACTATGGAATGAATGGCGCTTTAATAATATATTATATATATATATATATATATATATATATATCCAGAAAAAGGACGGCACTCCAGCAGGATGAAAGTGAAAAGCTTCTTTTAATCGACCATACGTCGATTAAAAGAAGCTTTTCACTTTCATCCTGCTGGAGTGCCGTCCTTTTTCTGGATATATTGGTTGGGGTAAGGTCGATTCCCCAGGAGCGTGCACCCGTTTTTCTCCTAGTGCAGCCAGTGCCGCCATTTTTCCTATATATATATATATATATATATATATACACACACATACACACACACACATATCTACACGCCTGGAAATGTATATATATTTTCTTTTTTTTTAAGTATTAAATTCATACCTTTTATCAGTACATTAAAGGGGTTCTGCACTTTCAATTAACTGATGATCTATCCTCTGGATAGATCATCAGCTTCTTATCGGCGGGGGTCCGACACCCGGGATCCCCGCCGATCAGCTGTTTGAGAAGACAGCGGCGCTCCAGCAGCGCCGCTGCCTTCTCACTGTTTACCGCCGGGCCGTCCGCCCACTGACGTCACGACTTGTATCAACTAGAGTGGGCGCGGCTAAGCTCTGTTCACTTGAATGGAGCTTAGCCGCGCCCACTCTAGTTGATACAAGTCGTGACGTCAGTGGGCGGGCGGCCCGGTGGTAAACAGTGAGAAGGCAGCGGCGCTGCTGGAGCGCCGCTGCCTTCTCAAACAGCTGATCGGCGGGGGTCCCGGGTGTCGGACCCCCGCCGATCAGAAGCTGATGATCTATCCAGAGGATAGATCATCAGTTAATTGAAAGTGCAGAACCCCTTTAAGAGAGGGAATATTTGAGCCGTCATGGTGGATTCAAGGAAACACAATTATCGGTAAGTCTAATTACGTTTTCCATTTTATCCACCATGACTGCTACGGATGAGAACTAACAGATTATACTGTAGCAGGGGGGGCGCTACTGCTTTTAGAACCTTTTGGCCAAAGGCCAAATCTGTAGAAGCAGATATATATACAGTGAGGGACAGAAATGTTTGAACACCCTGCAATTTTGCAAGTTCTACCACTTAGAAATCATGGAGGAGTCTGAAATTCACACTGTAGGTGCATCCCCACTCTGAGAGACATAATAAAAAATAAAAAAAATAAAAATCAGGAAATGACATTGTATGATTTTTAAAGAATGTAAACCTTTGTTTGCAATTAGTTTTTGACCAGTTTTGCACACACTGTAACAGGGATTTTGGCCCACTCCTCCACACAGATCTCCTCTTGATCTGTCAGGTTTCGGGGCTGTCGCTGAGCAACACAGAGTTTCAGCTCCCTCCAAAGATGTTCTATTGGATTTAGGTCTGGAAACTGGCTAGGCCACTCCAGAACCTTGATATGCTTCTTACGAAGCCACTTGGTTATCCTGACTGTGTGCTTCGGGTCATTGTCATGTTGGAAGACCCAGCCACGACCCATCTTCAATGCTCTGAGGGAAGGAGGTTGTTGCTCAAAATCTCACAATAAATGGCCCCTTTCATCCTCTCCTTAATACAGTGCCGTTGTTCTGTCCTCTTCGCAGAAAAGCACCCCCAAAGCATCATGTTACCACCCCATGCTTCACAGTAGGGATGGTGTTCTTGGGAGGCAACTCACCCTTCTTTTTCCTCCAAACACAACGAGTGAAGTTTAGACCAAAAAGTTCTACTTTGGTCTACTTTGGTCTCATCTGACCACATGACTTTCTACAATGCCTCCTCTGGATCTTCCAGATGGTCATTGGCAAACTTCAGATGGGCCTGGACATGTGATGACTTGAGCAGGGGAACCTTCCGTGCAATGCATGATTGGAAACCATAATGGCGTAGTGTTCTACCGACAGTGACCTTTGAAACTGTAGTCCCAGCTCTCTTCATGTCATTGACCAGCTCCTCCCTTGTAGTTCTGGGCTGATAACTCGCCTTTCTTATCATCAGAGATACCCAACGAGGTGAGATCTTGCATGGAGCTAAAGTCCGAGGGAGACTGACAGTAGGCTTTAGCCTCTTACATTTTCTAACAATTGCTCCAACAGTTGATTTATTATTATAATTGCCCCATAGCCCTTTCCAGCCTTGTGGAGGTCCACAATTTTGTCTATGGTGTTCTTTGAGAGCTCTTTGGTCTTGCCCATGGTAGTCGTTGGCGTCTGACTGACTGTGGGGTGGACAGGTGTCTTTAAAGAGCTCATACAGGTGCTACTAAGTTAGATTAATGAGTGGAGTAGAGGTGGACTTTTTAAAGGCACAGCAACAGGTCTTTGAGAGACAGAATTTTTGCTGTTTCTCAGGTATTTAAAAACTTATGTTCAGCAGTGCAAGACAAATAAATTCTTTAAAAAATCATACAATGTGATTTCCTTTATTTTTTTTATTTTTTATTCTGTCTCTCAGAGTGGAAATGCACCTACAATGTGAATTTTAGAACCCTCCATGATTTCTAAGTGGGATAAATACTTCAAATACTTCTGTATATATAAATATATATTTTTTTTTATATTTTATTTATCCAAAAACAAACTAATATTTCCATACAAATTCACGCATAAAAAATTATTATTTCTACTTTTTAACCCTTACCCCCCAAATTCCCTACCGATCCCACCACCCTTTTGAAATGTGTCTCCCAGTTTCCCCATAAAATAAAAAAAGACACACGGGGGAAAAGAAAAGGAGGTACAAGGCAGGAAAATTTAACAATTAAATTCTCCCCATATCTAAAACCATTTATCCTCTGAGTTTCTCTGTTTATATAGAATATTTTAATATCTTTAAATCTTATTAACAAGATTTAGCCATATATTTATAGTTGAAATATTAGATGCAAGCCATGTTTTTTTTTTTGCTAAGAGAGTCTTTATATATTTATGGCACCCAACCTTAGAAAGGTCACCCAAAACAAATGACTCTACCATGAATGGAATAGCCACTTTCGATTTCCAAATAATATATTTGCAAATTGCTCCCGAGTAGAGTTGAGCGAACACCTAGATGTTCGGGTTCGAGAGGTTCGGCCGAACTTCCCGGAAGTATTCGGGTTCCGAACCCGACCCGAACTTCGTCCCGAACCCCATTGAAGTCAATGGGGACCCGAACTTTTCGGCACTAAAAAGGCTGTAAAACAGCCCAGGAAAGGGCTAGCAAAATGTAGTTAAATCCCCTGCAAACAAATGTGGATAGGAAAATGAATAAAAATAAAATAAATAAAAATTAACCAATATCAATTGGAGAGAGGTCCCATAGCAGAGAATCTGGCTTCATGTCAGCAGAGAATCAGTCTTCATGTCATAGCAGAGAATCCGGCTTCACGTCACCCAACACTGGAACAGTCCATTGTCATATATTTAGGCCCCGGCACCCAGGCAGAGGAGAGAGGTCCCATAACAGAGATTCAGGCTTCATGTCAGCAGAGAATCAGTCTTCATGTCATAGCAGAGAATCAGTCTTCACGTCACCCAACACTGGAATAGTCCATTGTCAGATATTTAGGCCCCGGTACCCAGGCAGAGGACAGAGGCGACAGCAGCAGAAGAGGTAGCAGGGGAAGCCTGAGTGAGTTTTTAAGGTGTTTACTCCACTGCAGTTCATGCTTTGCATGCAGGTGCCTGGTCATGCAGGTTGTGCTAAGGTTCAGAACCTTAATGCCTCGCTTCAGGCTCTGATGGCACAGCGTGCAAACTACTCGGGTCTTGTCGTCAGCACATTGTTTGAAGAAGTGCCATGCCAGGGAACTCCTTGAAGCTGCCTTTGGGGTGCTCGATCCCAGATGGCGGCAGTCAGTAGCAGGCGGAGTCTCTTGGCGGCGGGTGTTCTGCTTTTGCCCACTGCTCCCTCTTTTGCTACGATGTTGGCTCGGTCTCACCACTGCCTCTTCCTCCGAACTGTGAAAGTCAGTGGCACGACCTTCATTCCATGTGGGGTCTAGGACCTCATCGTCCCCTGCATCGTTTTCCACCCAGTCTTGATCCCTGACCTCCTGTTCAGTCTGCACACTGCAGAAAGACGCAGCAGTTGGCACCTGTGTTTCGTCATCATCAGAGACGTGCTGAGGTGGTATTCCCATGTCCTCATCATCAGGAAACATAAGTGGTTGTGCGTCAGTGCATTCTATGTCTTCCACCGCTGGGGAAGGGCTAGGTGGATGCCCTTGGGAAACCCTGCCAGCAGAGTCTTCAAACAGCATAAGAGACTGCTGCATAACTTAAGGCTCAGACAGTTTCCCTGGTATGCATGGGGGTGATGTGACAGACTGATGGGGTTGGTTTTCAGGTGCCATATGTGCGCTTTTTGCAGAAAACTGGGTGGCAGATAATGTGAACGTGCTGGATCCACTGTCAGCCACCCAATTGACTAATGCCTGTACCTGCTCAGGCCTTACCATCCTTAGAATGGCATTGGGCCCCACCAAATATCGCTGTAAATTATGGCGGCTACTGGGACCTTAGGTGGTTGGTACACTAGGACGTGTGGCTGTGGCAGAACGGCCACGTCTTCTCCCAGCACCAGAGGGTCCACTAACACCACCACGACCATGTCCGCGTCCCTTAATAGATGTTTTCTCATTGTTACCGTTCACCACAATAACAAAAATATTATTAGGCCCAATGTATTGAATTCAAATTCAGGCCTTTTTTTTTTTACAGACACCTAACACTATCTGGCTATCTATTTAGGTACCGTATTACACTAATACAGGCACAGCAGTAACGAGAGATTTAGCTGAATATAAATTGTAGGCCTAGTATTTAGGCGCTGGATGACAGGTATACCTTTACAGACAGAATTAGACTTGGAAATGCACGGTAGCTTGTGTGTGAAGTTATTGAGAATGACCCTATCAGCACCTTCAATCTAATATACCCTTTTATGGATAGATTTAAAGTAGGCCTGATACAGCAGAAACCACTAATTTAGGGAATTGCTAAGTTGGGAATTGTATTTCAACCCAGAACAAAAACATATCCTTTGCCAGACATCAGACAGTATTCCAATTGGCTGGCCACAGCTGAAACACCAGATTTAGGGTACTGCTATTTTGGCAATTGTATTTCACCCCTCAATAAAATAGCAAGCACAGCCAAGCCCCTGATGTAGGATATAGCAAAAAAATAACCACACTATTGATGGTTAAATGGACTTGGTGGCAGCTTGCCCCTGATGTAGGATATAGCTAAATAATAACCACGCTGCGCTGCACTGGCCAATCACAGCCATGCCAATAGCAGGCATGGCTGTGACGGCCTCTTGGGGCAAGTAGTATGACGCTTGTTGATTGGCTGCTTTGCAGCCTTTCAAAAAGCTCCAAGAAAGCAACGAACACCGAAACCGAACCCGAACTTTTACGAAAATGTTCGGGTTCGGGTCCGTGTCACGGACACCCCAAAATTCGGTGCGAACCCGAACTATACAGTTCGGGTTCGCTCATCCCTACTCCCGAGTATTTTATTTTATTTTATACATGTCCAAAACATATGGAGATGGTCGGCTTCAGGTAAATCGCACCGCGGACAGTTAGAAGTGTTTCTCAAACCCCATTTATGTGCCCATTTGGGTGTAATATAAAATCTTATGGAAAATGTTACATTGGACCAATATGTGATTAAAAACATGAGAAACTAAACCTAAGTTCCCCATAATATTATCCCAGTGATCCGACTGAATCATTGGGCAATCCCTTGCCCACGCCATTTCCCCTGGAGAGTGTATATGCAGCGTCCCACTACGTGTGTGTGGGCACTGCTTAAAAGTACTTTTGATCATAATAATTGCATTGTACAGTATGGTATAACTTTGCATTTGTGTAACTGCAAAATCCCTGTTAACAGGCCTATTAGGTGCAATTTATACATCCCGCCACTAAATGGGGATAAAGTTCAGGTCCTATATATACTCAGGTCAGTCCTATTGAGACAGATTAGTCAAGGCAGATCAGATTAACTAGGATGTAGTTCAGAAGTGAGCAGATCTGAGGTAGTCAAGTTAGTGGGAGGAAAGATAGAGTGAAGACTTCGCAACACAGATTAGTGAGTGGAGCCAACTTCGCCATTATTTAGGGCCACAGACACCTTTGCATGGTGGAGGTTTTATAGCTTCAGGCAGCCACACCAACCTTCTAAGGGACAGTTGAGTTTTCCGGTCTACAAATATTTAGCTTGTAGGGAAAGTCAAGGAATAGGATCCAAAGCATCTAAAGGAATCAGGTACACCTAACCCACTGCTCCAAAACCAACCAAACACCTGACAAGCCTTAAACAGTGCATTTGCAGTATTGTCTCTGTACCATCTAAAGACTGCATAATTGTACTACAGCAACTGAAAAACCACTAACGTAAAAGTTGTGAGTTGCATCTTACCACTGTCTACCTCATTATTACTACCTATAGTTGTACCACCATTACCACCGGTACTGGCGTCACGACAAAATCCATCAAAGGACTCAGCCGCAACAAGCACCCTAAGCACCCTTAACATCAAGGGCACCTCAACCACCATCAGAGTGTGCCCCGTAGGATTTCGTGCTGTCCACCTTAACACTGTGATGCCAGCCCAGGGAGGCTATCTGCTAACCGTGAGTAAGCTGATGAACTGTGTGTTATACTATTTGACCCCTCATCGGTCTACCGTGAACCTCACGTGTACCCCCTGTGACTGGCTAGCTGCATATAGTATTAAATCGTGCTTTAAGTAGAGCTCTATAACAGTGAGAACTCCTAACCCTCTGTGCTGGATTTACTATTAAATAATTCAAAAATGTGGAGGTATCTATTTGAAAAAATGATTTTTCTTTTATACTATAAAGAGCAGAATGTAACTGAAAATACCTGAACCAGGACAGATTCAATATATTTTCCCTTTGTGCTAAATTCAAAAATGAAAGAATATGCGCGATTTTTAACCACCTGTGTAAGATAACAAATATTATTCTTTTGCCGATACTGATCCGCAGCCAGTTCAACTAAGGCCTGTAAGTAATAATTGTACCATAAGGGCGTTCAACAAAGAGATCCCTTTATTCCTAACCATTCTCTTATAGTACCCCAGGACTTACTAAATAGCTTTGCAGCAACTCTATAGTCCTGTCAAGGACTAATTAGTTGTCCAGATTCCAATAGAGTAAAGAAGTTATTATACAGGGAAATCTTCACCAGTGTCTTACAAAGTGGACTTTATTCCCATTCACAATATATCCATAGCTCTGATGCAAAAAAGTATCCCTTCGAAACAAGGGAGGTTTAACCCTCCCTGTTCCATGGGCTTGTAATAATACTCCAATTTGAGCCTAACTCGCTTCCCCCCCAGAGTAGATCATTACCAATTCTTTTGATAAGTTTAAAAAACGTATCTTCAATCCATACTGGGGAATTTCTGAGGATATACAGTAGTTGGGGGAGGATCACCATCTTCACCAGGCAAATTCTATCGGCTCTAGATAGCGAAAGTCGGAGCCATATTGCAATTTTTTATCTCAATTTAGATATCAATGGGATTAAATTAAGCTGAAAAAAATCTTCAATCTTAGGAGAAATAGTAATACCCAAATATTACAATGAATCAGAGATCATCAAATTGCTAAAATAGTCCTCCATGAGAGGTCCAATTCTGTCTAGAGGCATAAGGATAGTTTTGGACTAGTTGATATCAAAACCCGAAACTTTACCGAAAGAGTTGACCACCTGAATAACCTTCAGGAGTAGCCTGTTAGTATGTTGTATATAAAATAAGACATAATCAGCATATAGGGAGATACAGTCTTCTAATTCCAGTGTTCCAAACCTTTCAATACTGGGATCCTGCCTAATCCTAGCAGCAAGAGGCTCAATATAAAGGTCAAATAGTAATGGGGAGAGTGGACATCCTTGTCGAGTAACTCTCCTCAAAGAAATACACCTTGTTAACATCCTATTAATATTCAGTCTGGCATTGTGTAAAAAAAAGCCTTACCTGGGGGCGTGGCTTGGCTGCCGAGTCTAATGGACGCTTAGCTTCACAGCTCCTGCACCATAGCGACTCTAAACCAGCATTTTTCCCGCTATTTCCACCTGAAACAAGCAACAAAGAGGTCGACTCGACTCAGCACACAATGAGGAAGAATAAGAGACTACTCCCAAGGCTGAACAGCGAAAATTTAGAGAGATACTTCGGAAAAGGAAAAATCCAAGATGGCGCCCGGAGCCCTGATCCCGCCTCCGCTCCGGCCTCACCACCGCTGAGCGCTCCGTCTCCATCGCAGGCGCCTGACGACTTCGCCGCCGCATCTCCTCCTACACTGCCAGACCCATCCTACCTTACCACTCCTCAGTTTCCCGCTACGCCTGAAGACGTAAGAGCGGCGGGACCGGGACACAGGGACACCCAAGATGGCGACGCAGGCTCTCCCTCATCAAGCCCACAGAAGAGGCGACCGAGGGTGGAAACACCGGACGATTTGCAGGTTGGTCCGGTTCCCTCTCCTCAGGAGACTGACCCCTTTATTAACTATCCGGTCTCTGATAAACCGATTTCGGAAGACTCACTGAAACAAATGCTGCTAGCTTTAAAAGCTGCGATGCAGCAAGATCTAGCTGCTTTAATTGCTCCCATGTCTGCTACTTTACATAGCGTTGAGCAAAGGGTGTCGCATATTGAATCTAAGATGTCGGACTTTGCTGCCTCCCAGAATGAGGTAATAGATGCGCATAACGAAATGGCGGACGAAATGGAAAGCATTAAATTGAAAATGGCAGACTTAGAGGACCGCTCGCGACGGAACAACATTAAGTTCCGCGGCATCCCAGAAGAAATTTCTAATGCAGAGCTGCCTTCCTACATTCAGAAGCTTTTTGTGTCTATTGTCCCCAAGCTCTCTTCCCACGATTTAATTGTGGATCGGGCCCACAGGGTCCCCAAACCAAAACACCTGGGTCCAGATATTCCCAGAGATGCTCTAGCACGCATTCATTTTTTCACAACCAAAGAGGCAGTAATGTTTGCAGCCAGGAAAATGGGCACCCTACCAGCTCCTTTCCAATCTGTTCGACTATACACGGATCTTTCAGCAGCCACTTTGAAATTGCGCCGGGAGCTTTTACCCATCACATTGTCTCTGCGCAAGCATGAAATTAATTATAAGTGGGGGTACCCGATGAAATTGCTTATTTCTAAAGATGGACGCTCGCACCTGGTCCGTTCTCTTGAAGAGGGGAAATCCCTACTGAAAGGGTGGCAAATCACCATTACTACCCCAATTCACAATACCTCCATGGGTCCTCAACATTAGAAACAAGGATCTCGGCTGTTTCCTCAAAGAGATTTCCTCATGTGACTTTCACTTACCCTGCCCGTTTGATGAAAAGTTATCCACTGACTCGTCGTGGGCAAGCCGAGAAGATTCTTAAAGGGCAGTTACAGACTCCTCCATCTCCTTTGCCAAGAGACTTGTTACCTGTTGGCTCTCCGCCAAGTGATTGTTCAGTGTTCTAAGTTACCCCACAGGTGGCATGTTGCGTTCTGCAGCCACATATGTCTGCATACTCTCCATAGGTGCACCCTAGGTCATGATACACAATCTCCTAGGCTGAATAGATACCTATTCTCTGGTTCAACATGGAACTTTTGCCCCCACGTGTAGACACATTGTTTGGTCTACTTCTGTTTTTTCTTTTAATTTTGTTTGTTTTAGTCAGTAATCCTGCTTTATTGCTTTTCTTTCCAATGTTTATGATTTTTTTTATGTCTCCTCCAGGTCCTTCTGAGCAGTGTGGTGGTCATTCTAAGCGTAGTGATTTTTCTCCATGGGTCTGACGATTCTTTCCCTCAACTCCAGGGGACTTAATTGTCCACAGAAAAGAGCTTATCTTTGGAAGGAAGCGATGTCTGGTAAAGCTGACATACTGTGTGTTCAGGAATCTCACCTTCTGCAGAAGGACGCTTGCAGGATTAGGCACCGCTTGTTTCCAATTATAATTCACTCTCATAACACACAAAAAAATAGAGGTGTATTTGTCGCTGTTAAAAACTCAGTGTCCTTTTCTCTACTCTCGCAGGTGATAGACCCTCGGGGTAGGTACGTTGTGTTGGTGTGTATGGTGAACAATATCAGATATACACTGGTGAACATTTATGCGCCCAATGAACACCAAATTTCCTTCCTCCATAGAGTTATGAAGAAAGTCCACAAAATTAAACAAGGTAAACTAATTATCTGCGGTGATTTCAACTCAATTGTAGATCCTTCTCTTGACTCCACTAATCCTTCTAGACGGTCTCCTACGGGCTTAGCAGCTTTCCTCCACTCCGAAGGCCTTATAGACGTCTGGAGGGCTCAGCATAGCCAAGAAAGGGATTACACTTTTATGTCCTCCTCGCACCTTTCATATTCCAGGATAGACATGTTTTTAGTGGACCAAACATCCCTTTTCCATACCCTAAACTCATCCATAGGTATTATTAAATGGTCAGACCATGCCCCTATCTCACTCCGACTAGCGGAACAGTATCAATCATCTCCACCTCCGGTATGGCGGAATAACTCATTCATTTTCTCTCATCCCAAGCACAAAATCGAGATTACAAAATCCCTTCAGGAGTACTTTAGTCTAAATGCAAACTCGGTCCCTGACCCCTACACAGTATGGCAAGCACACAAAGCCTTTATAAGAGGCATTTTGATACAAATAAACCACATTGACAGGAAAAAGAGGGAAAAAGAATTAGTGGACACCCTAGCGCGGATCTCGGCTTTGGAATTAAGAAATAAACAGCTTCCAACAACAGACTTAACAGCTGCAATACGTGTGGAAAGAGACAAATTGATGTGCCTTCTTAATAAGGACTTTACCAAGTCCCTCTCGCGCACTAAAGCCAGGTACTATGCCCAGGGAAACAAAGCGGGAAAACTTCTGGCCTCTAAACTCAAACACCAGCAAACAAAGTCTAGAATCCCCTTCCTGCTGCACCCTACAACTAAATCAAAAATTATTGACCCTAGAGACATAGCAGAGCAGTTTCGCCTATATTACAAAGACTTATATAACCTTAAGGATACCTTATCCTCTCCTACTGACTATGAATCGCTAGTTCAGGACTTTTTAGAGAAGGCCAAATTGCCTAAATTGTCCCAAACCCACCTCTCACAGCTAAATGCCCCAATTACGGAACCGGAATTAAGCACGCTGGTCTCTTCCCTTCCTCTGGGTAAATCTCCGGGTCCAGACGGGCTTTCAAATGAATATTATAAACAATTTTACCCCACTTTAGCTCCCTTTCTTCTACCTTTGTTTCATAAAACGATGTCTGGTTCCCCCTTCCCCGCTGACATGCTAATGGCATTAATTGTTACTTTACCTAAACCTGGTAAATCCCCAGACTCTCCCCAAAACTTTAGGCCCATATCCCTCCTGAATTCGGATATTAAAATTTTCGCTAAACTGATAGCTGCCAGGCTTGCAGCAATTCTTCCTAACCTTATAGGAGATGACCAATCTGGCTTTGTAAAAGGTAGACAGGCATCTGACAATACCAGGCGTTTGTTCAACATCATTAATGTCGCAGAATCACGTAAGGTTCCAATGGTTGCAGTCACTTTGGACGCAGAAAAGGCGTTTGACCGCCTCCATTGGAATTATGCTTTTTCTGTTCTTGACTCTATGGGTTTTACGGGCCCCATTATTCACGCAATCCGAGGTCTATACTCTGACCCTATAGCGAAGATTTTAGTTAATGGAGTTCTCTCGCAAGGTTTTCATATTACTAATGGTTCCCGTCAGGGCTGTCCCCTTTCTCCCCTATTATTTATTTTAGCATTAGAACCCCTGGCCCAACACATTCGACTCTCGCCTGATGTACACGGACTGAAAATAGGTTTAAAATCCCATGTGATATCTTTGTATGCGGATGATATTATCTTAACGATGACGAACCCCTCCCATTCATTAACACATGCATTCTCCATTATCTCCCATTTTGGCCGCCTTTCATACTACAAAATTAATAACTCTAAGTCTCAGATACTACCGATTAACATTCCTTTACCGGAACTGAGAATTCTAAAAAACATGTTTCCGTTGGACTGGCAAACTTCATATCTTCCGTATCTTGGAATTAAATTGTCGTATCCTTGTTCGCTTGCATACCAACACAATTACGCTCCAATACTTTCCACACTGTCTAAAGATTTCGCTTCCTTCAACATGCAAGAAATTTCTTGGGTGGGCAGGATTGCGGCTTTCCAAATGATGACTTTACCCAAACTTATTTACATTTTTAGAGCTCTACCCGTTCCAATCCCTGAATCTTTCTTTAAGGATGCCCAAAGGATAGTGAATAGTTATATCTGGAAGTCTAGTCGTCCCAGAGTGGCTCAATCTATTATGTTCAGGAGGAAACAGGCAGGCGGTCTTGGCCTACCTTCTATTAAGGACTATTTTTTGGCTATTAATCTGTCATTTACTAGAGAGTGGTGGAACCCTCTTTCAGCTAAGCCGTGGGTTGAGATTGAGTCATCTCTCACTCCTAACGCTTCGTTGAGGGATATACTCTACCTATCTCTATTAAAACCCGGACAGATAAACCACCCCTTGATTATAGTGAAACAAGCTGTTACATTATGGTCCAAATTCCATTTATCGCAAGGTTCACCTAGTAGCAGTATTCTAGCACAAGTATCGATGGGAACCTTAAGTGCTTGCATGGATAATATTGATCTTTCCTCTTGGAAAGCGGCTGGCATCCTATCTGTAGCCCAGCTGGTGGAGGATTCTGCCATGATCTCCTTTGACAAATTATGCCAATTGTATTGCTTACCTCATTCCCAATTTCTCTCCTATATGAGAGTGGATCACTGCATTAGCAATTTCCTTCGCTCCCCGCCTAAATCACACACAGAAGTGATGAGGATTTTTAAGGCACCTTCTCTGTTTAGATATCATACCACTCATCACTTATATAATATATTAAACGATAAAGCTACTTTTAGTAAATCTCCTCCCATTTTAAAATGGGAAAGGGAATTGCAGTTATCTTTCTCAGTGGAGAAATGGGCAGCGGCTATCCGTTTCATTGGTTCAACGTTTAAATGTGTTACGCATTATGAAGCTGTGATAAAGACCATCCTACGGTGGTACTACACGCCCTACCGTCTAAGCATTATTTACCCTGGTACCTCGGCTTGCTGCTGGCGTGAATGTGGTAGCACTGGTTCTCTCTTACACATCCTTTGGGCATGTCCGAAGTTAACCCCCTATTGGAACGCGACATTTGATCTAATAGCTCAGGTCACAGGTATACGCTTGACCCCTTCCCCGACGCTAGCTCTTCTTTTTATCAATATTGAGGATCTTCCATTTGATAATAGACGTATTATTGGGCATATTATACTTAGCGCCAAATTGGTCATCACTAGGCATTGGAAAGCAGTAACCCCCCCAACTATTTCTGAAGTAATTCAAACGGTTAACAATACATGCAGACTCGAGAGTCTTCTCCCAGAATCGGTGACGAGACAGAATATAACGATGAAGACCTGGTCCCCCTGGAGGTTGAGCCCCCACTTCTCACTTTGACTTATGGAATGAGCTCTATACAGCTGCCGCACTGCTCAGGAGGCCTTCATTGTCGTATTTTCTTTCTTTTTATGTTAGTAATTCAGAATTTATTTAACCCCAATTTTACTTTATTTTATTTTCTTGCTAACTTGGAACTCATTGTACTGGGTTCCCTTGTTAATTGATCTGATACCGATGATAATTTGCTCTTTGCACTGTGTATGATTCTATGCAATACTAAGAGGCAACTAGAGGGTTTGTGCCTCGCCCTCAACTGTACTGATTCACTTTGTTATTGGTGATACACCAATTGTTCTTTGAATGTTACTTTGCATTATATACATTGTCGTATACATTTGCTATGCGAAACCAATAAAAACGATAAATCATAAAAAAAGCCTTACCATATTTATAAACTTGCTACAAAATCCCATCTTTCCCAGTACCCTCCAGACTCAACTCAACTCCAGAGGAATCTCCACTCCACCCGGTCAAAGGCTTTGGAGGTGTCCAATGACCGAATGGAACGAGAAACTCCCCGGAGAGACTGAATATTAGCAAAAAGACTATGTAAATTATAATGAGTTCCCTTATTAGGGATAAACCCATTTTGATCAGGATGCATAATAGATTAAAAAAACTTTATACAACCTTGTAATTAGGATTAGACATGAGCGAATTGAAGCTGATGAAGTGGAATTCGATACGAATTTCAGGAAAAATTCAATTTGCAACTAGAGTTGAGCGAACACCTGGATGTTCGGGTTCGAGAAGTTCGGCCGAACTAACCGGAAATTTTTGGGTTCGGCATCCGAACCCGACCCGAACTTCGTCCCGGACACGAACCCCATTGAAGTCAATGGGGACCCGAACTTTTCGGCACTAAAAAAGCTGTAAAACAGCCCAGGAAAGGGCTAGAGGGCTGCAAAAGGCAGCAACATGTAGGTAAATCCCCTGCAAACAAATGTGGATAGGGAAATGAATAAAAATAAAAATAAAATAAATAAAAATTAACCAATATCAATTGGAGAGAGGTCCCATAGCAGAGAATTTGGCTTCACGTCACCCACCACTGTAACAGTCCATTGTCATATATTTAGGCCCCGGCACCCAGGCAGAGGAGAGAGGTCCCATAACAGAGAATCTGGCTTCATGTCAGCAGAGAATTAGTCTTCTTGTCATAGCAGAGAATCATGCTTCACGTCACCCACCACTGTAACAGTCCATTGTCATAAATTTAGGCCCCGGCACCCAGGCAGAGGAGAGAGGTCCCATAACAGAGAATCTGGCTTCATGTCAGCAGAGAATCAGTCTTCATGTCATAGCAGAGAATCAGGCTTCACGTCACCCACCACTGGAACAGTCCATTGTCATATATTTAGGCCCAGGCACCCAGGCAGAGGAGAGAGGTCCCGTAACAGAGATTCTGGCTTCATGTCAGCAGAGAATCAGCCTTCATGTCATAGCAGAGAATGAGGCTTCACGTCACCCACCACTGTAACATTCCATTGTCAGATATTTAGGCCCAGGCACCCAGGCAGAGGAGAGAGGTACCGTAACAGAGATTCTGGCTTCATGTCAGCAGAGAATCAGTCTTCATGTCATAGCAGAGAATCAGGCTTTACGTCACCCAACACTGGAACAGTCCATTGTCAGATATTTAGGCCCAGGCACCAAGGCAGAGGAGAGAGGTCCCGTAACAGAGATTCTGGCTTCATGTCAGCAGAGAATCAGTCTTCATGTCATAGCAGAGAATCAGGCTTCACATCACCCACCACTGTAACAGTCCATTGTCATATATTTAGGCCCAGGCACCCAGACAGAGTAGAGGTTCATTCAACTTTGGGTTGCCCCGCAATATAATGGTAAAATGAAAATAAAAATAGGATTGAATGAGGAAGTGCCCTGGAGTACAATAATATATGGTTAAGGGGAGGTAGTTAATTTCTAATCTGCAGAAGGGTGGGACAGGTCCTGTGGGATCCATGCCTGGTTCATTTTTATGAACGTCAGCTTGTCCACATTGGCTGTAGACAGGCGGCTGCGTTTGTCTGTAATGACGCCCCCTGCCATGCTGAATACACGTTCAGACAAAACGCTGGCCACCGGGCAGGCCAGCACCTCCAAGGGATAAAAGGCTAGCTCTGGCCACGTGGACAATTTAGAGACCCAGAAGTTGAATGGGGCCGAACCATCAGTCAGTACGTGGAGGGGTGTGCACACGTACTGTTCCACCATGTTAGTGAAATGTTGCCTCCTGCTAACACGTTGCGTATCAGGTGGTGGTGCAGTTAGCTGTGGCGTGTTGACAAAACTTTTCCACATCTCTGCCATGCTAACCCTGCCCTCAGAGGAGCTGGCCGTGACACAGCTGCCTTGGCGACCTCTTGCTCCTCCTCTGCCTTGGCCTTGGGCTTCCACTTGTTCCCCTGTGACATTTGGGAATGCTCTCAGTAGCGCGTCTACCAACGTGCGCTTGTACTCGCGCATCTTCCTATCACGCTCTAGTGCAGGAAGTAAGGTGGGCACATTGTCTTTGTACCGTGGATCCAGCAGGGTGGAAACCCAGTAGTCCGCACACGTTAAAATGTAGGCAACTCTACTGTCGTTGCGCAGGCACTGCAGCATGTAGTCGCTCATGTGTGCCAGGCTGCCCAGAGGTAAGGACAAGCTGTCCTCTGTGGGAGGCGTATCGTCATCGTCCTGCGTTTCCCCCCAGCCACGCACCATTGATGGGCCCGAGCTGCGTTGGGTGCCACCCCGCTGTGACCATGCTTCATCCTCATCCACCTCCTCCTCATCCTCGTCCTCCAGTAGTGGGCCCTGGCTGGCCACATTTGTACCTGGCCTCTGCTGTTGCAAAAAAACTCCCTCTGAGTCACTTCGAAGAGACTGGCCTGAAAGTGCTAAAAATGACCCCTCTTCCTCCTCCTCCTCCTGGGCCACCTCCTCTTCCATCATCGCCCTAAGTGTTTTCTCAAGGAGACATAGAAGTGGTATTGTAACGCTGATAACGGCGTCATCACCACTGGCCATGTTGGTGGAGTACTCGAAACAGCGCAACAGGGCACACAGGTCTCGCATGGAGGCCCAGTCATTGGTGGTGAAGTGGTGCTGTTCCGCAGTGCGACTGACCCGTGCACTGTCCAGCATGTGCAAGGTGGAGTTCCACCTGATGGGCACGTCGCATATGAGGCGGTGAGCGGGAAGGCCGAAGTTACGCTGTAGCGCAGACAGGCGAGCAGCAGCAGGATGTGAACGCCAGAAGCGCGAACAGACGGAAGCGCGAACGAATGCACAGTAGCGTGTGTGTGAAGTTATTGAGAATGACCCTATGTGCACCTTGAATCTTATATACCCTTTTAGGGATAGATTTAAAGTAGGTCAAAGTATATGGCCAAAAAATAACCACACTATTGATGGTTAAATGCACTTGGTGTGACAGCTTGACCCTGATGTAGGATATAGCCAAAAAATAACCACACTATTGAGGGTTAAATGTACTTGGTGGCAGCTTGTGCTGGCGCACCACAAGACACAAAATGGCCGCCGATCACCCCAGAAAAAAGTGAATGAAAAACGCTCTGGGCAGCCTACAAACAGTGAGCAATTGAATAGCAGAAGTTCAATGATCCACAGCTGCAGATCGATCACTGAATGAAGTCTTTTGGAGGAGTTAATCACTGCCTAATCTCGCCCTAACAGTCGCAGCTGCAACCTCTCCCTACACTGATCAGAGCAGAGTGACGTGCGGCGCTACGTGACTCCAGCTTAAATAGAGGCTGGGTCACATGCTGCACTGGCCAATCACAGCCAATAGTAGGCATGGCTGTGACGGCCTCTTGGGGCAAGTAGTATGACGCTTGTTGATTGGCTGCTTTGCAGCCTTTCAAAAAGCGCCAAGAAAGCGACGAACACCGAACCCCGAACCCGGACTTTTACGAAAATGTTCGGGTTCGGGTCCGTGTCACGGACACCCCAAAATTCGGTACGAACCCGAACTATACAGTTCGGGTTTGCTCATCCCTATTTGCAACTAATGCGAATTTCCTCGAGCTTCGTGGTGATGAATTGCAATTTTCGTAAAATGGTGGCTTTATGTGTGAGAACTGTGGACATGGGGCAAGGAACTTTGGGAAGGTGGGATCACCCAGATTGACATACCTGCATATAGCCAATCAGCAGCCAGTCATCCCTGTGAGATCACAGCCCTATAAATATGGCAGCCATTTTAGATTCTGTCATTTTCCAGCATTCAGAGTGCAGGGACCGACGTTTGAAGGCACTAGGGACAGCAATTGGAAAAACCTCTATGTTTAAAAAAAATGAAAAAAGGATTTATAAGTGCAGGGAAAGGAGATGGAGGAATAATTTCACAGCATCTTAATGCAGGGAGAGACGTCAGAATGCACTAGGGACATTGATAGGAAAGCGATTTACAAGTGCAGGGAACGATTATTTGGGGATCCAAAAAGTCATTAGACAGCTCTGTCATTCCAGCTTTTTGTTATTGGGCTGCAAGTGTTATGTTGAAAAGCCTTTAGTGGCTTTTTTCTTAGTATCTTATTCAGTATGACAAGAAAAATATATACGCATTTAACTTCTGCAGTTATTTGTGTTGAAAGGGTATTGGAGCATAATTCAGTACAAGAAAAATATATATAGGCACTGCACTGTTGCAGTTATTTCTGGTGAAAGCGTATAGGGGAGTATTTCAGTAAAATTAGAAAACTATATACGCACTGCCCTATTTAATTGTTTTCTGGTTAAAGCGTATAGTGGCAACAAGAAATATATATTCTCAGGTTAATTTTGCAGTTATTTCTGGTGAAAGCGCATAGGGGCGTATTTTATTTAAAAAAAGTAAAATATATACGCACTGCACTGTTGCAGTTATTTCTGTTAAAAGCGTTTAGGGGCGTATTACAGTAAAAAAAAGAAAAATATATATGCACTGCACTGTTGCAGTTCTTTCTGGTGAAAGCATATAGGGGCGTATTTCAGTAAAAAAAAACACAACTACATACGCAGTGCCCTAATTAATTTTTTTCTGGTTAAAACGTATAGTGGCCTATTTCATTCCCACAAGAAATATATATTCTCAGGTCATTTCTGCAGTTATTTCTGATGAAAGCATATAGGGGCGTATTACAATAAAAAAAGACAAATATATTCTCAGTGCATTTCTGCAGTTAATTCTGGTGAAAGTGTATAGGGGCGTATTTCAGTAAAATAAGAAAAATATATACGCACTGCACTGTTGCAGCTATTTCTGGTGAAAGCATATAGGGAATTATTACAGTAAAATAAAAATATATGCACTGCACTGTTGTAGTTATTTCTGGTGAAAGCGTATAGGGACGTATTACAGTAAAAAAATAAAAATATATACGCATTTTACTGGTACACTAGGCGTATTACCATAAAAAAAGTAAATTGTATTCTCAGTGTATTTCTGCAGTTAATTCTGGTGAAAGCGTATAGTGGCCTATTTCAGTCCAACAAGAAAAATATATGGATTTGACCAACTCAACTCCGGGCGTTCCTCCACAACCTTAGGTCCACCTCAATGCCTTCCTGCAACGCCAAATTCCACATATCCAGCCCCACGGTATTCAAGTGCACACCATCCGACCTCCAAAAGGCCCCCACTCCACCCTCCAACTCCCTGTGTCTGACCACCACCGCCCCGTTCCGAGCCATAAAACGCCCTATCGCTCTATTTACCTTCACCCGCGCCTTGTTAACTGCCTCCACTGACCGAGCGTCCCTCCAAACCCGCCTCGGGACTATTACAAGAACAATACCGCAGCTTTGCATGCACAAAACACAAAATCCCCTAACCAACAATCTTTCCCCTCCCACGAAACTCCTATAAGCGATCTAAACGAATGTACGACCGAAACCGGGCCGATTCCCACCACCCAATCCGCTTAATAACCTCCTCTCCCAGGCCCAATCTTGCCGATTCCGTCGCCGCCCCGATCCTGAAGGAGTGGCTGGAGTACCCCTCCCTCTCCAACCCCACCTGGTTCAAACACTTATAAAATACAGCTGAAAACTGAAAGCGAGTCAAGAAAGTGCCATCAGCGTGCACCAACAAAGGGGGACCCTCAAAACAGATGTAAACCTCCCCTTTTGCCTTATCATCCACCCATACGTTATCTTCCTCCACATCCGCCCCCGCCTGCGTCTGCACAGACACCTCAATGCCCGGTAACCCCCACCGCTGCTCCTCCACCGACCGCGCACCTGCCGCTAAACCCTGCACCCCCCAAGCCTGTAAAGGTGCCCCCTGCTCATCCCCCAACTAGCCACCAACCCCCCAACAGTTACCCCAGGCCCTTGCTTAAATCTAACTGGGGGCCACCCCCCGCCCCAGCCCCCATACCCTGCACTACCTGCGCAAGTAGTCCCCAAGCAATCTCACCTAGCTGCCTGGGTGCTGTGTGCCCATCAGCCGCAAGTCCTGAATTCAGATGACCTCTCCTCTGCGCTGCGCCGACCAATCCCGTAACACCGCCAGCATCCTGCTGTCCCCTGGGCACGCTGGAACCAGGGACGTCATCTTCAGGCTGGCCGATGAAGCTGGAATTCCCATCTTTACCTTGCCTCCTGGCAAGGCAGGAACTCAAACTGCAGCAAGTCCCCCCTGCTGGCCTTGCCTCTGAACTCCTACTGTGTCTTGCTGTCTCCTGTCCCCGGAAAGACCAGGCACGCTGGGGTTAATCACCGCTCCACACATACTCCTGGGGGCGGAGCTTCCTTCCCTGCCCGAATCCTGGGGCCTGCTGCCACCGGCCGCAATACTGGCAGCAGCCCTGCGCTGGCAATGTGACCTCCCACGCCGAGGGGCCACCACCTTGCCCAGAGTTACAGAGGCGCCCGCAGTACCAGGTCCCGGTCCCCCGATGTTGGGGGACCCGCCACCCCCAAGGCTCCGCTTACTGGTAGGATTCCTCCCACGTCGGGGTCTGGATGGAGTTGGCACCGGCGGTACCCAACGTGGAGGGTCCCCCAAGTGGCTCTGAATACGGCGCTGAGCCCGAGGGGGGGGAAAGGATGGGGACAAGCACGCCAGTGGCCTGGCCCGCCGCGGCCATGCAACGGGTGGGTGAGGCGGAACGGGAACCTCACCCGCCCCCCTCAGTAGCAGCTGAACTTGTTCTTGGGCCGGCGCCAAGCCCCTCACCTCTAGTGATGAGCGGCAGGGGCAATATTCGAATTTGCGATATTTCACAAATATATGGCGTATATTCGCCATATATTCAAGAATTCGCGAATTTGTGATCTGCAGGCTGTATTTTCTTGATTGTGAAAATTCGCATTAAAAAATGCATTAAAAAATTGCATAAAAAATTTGCATACACTGTTATTTAAGAAAAAACTTATATTCGTGATTACGAATATATTTAGCGATATTCTAAATATTCGCAAATTCTCTAAATGCCGATATTCGTGATTAAAATTCGCAATTCGAATATTCGTGATCAACACTGCTCACCTCCGCTGCCGCCCGCAACTCGCATATCGCCACCTCCAACTGCTTTATGTTGCCACAGTTACCAGCCAGCTTCTCTCTAACCTAAAATGGCTCCCTGCCTTCTTCCTCCCAGCCATATTTAACCCCTTAACTCCTCCCCCCTTACTTAAACTGACCTATGCTAACCCATTGCCCCCCTTTAGCCACCTCCCCCTCCTAACCTCGTCCTCCAATCACACTAACTCTGGGGCTCTCTAACCAAACCCCCGTCATGGGGGCCTCCCCTAAAGGGGGCTTCGCCCCCCTAGTCCGGCCATTGCTTTCTCAGTTCACGTCGGCGGTGATTAGATGTGTTTAAAGCGTTTAGTGGCCTATTTCACTACAAACAGAAAAATGCATTCTCCGTTCACGACGGCGGTGATTAGATGTATTGAAAGCGTTTAGTGGCCTATTTCAGTACAAACAGAAAAATGCATTCTCAGTTTATGTCGGTGGCGGTTATATGTGTTAAAGGTGTTTAGTGGCCTATTTCAGTTAAACATTTAGAAGAATTGGTGCACTACTGTGGTGGATGCAATCAACAAAATCTGACTAACCACTCACACTGATGTTAAAAATTAGACTTTAGCCAATATATCCTTATATGAAGGATATACCGGAGCCCGCGCACCACGTCAAGGTATCTCAGGTGGCACTGGACCTAACGCTAACCTACCTGTGCCATATGGGCAGTACCAGGGGCCAGTGGGTGAATTACAGAAGCTTAAGGTCTGACTCACAGCAAACAGCTCCCAGTTGCCTCCAGTGTGAAACCACACATGCAATGGGCCGAGGGAGGAGGCTGTGAGTCCCACCTAGAGCTGACTAATATGATGCAGGCCTCTACAGGTGCACCGAATGCTGCCTATGGATGAAAATCAGGCACATTCAAATTTGGAGTTTATACACCTCCAGACATAAATATACAAATTACACCTCTCTGTGTAATGCCCTAGTTAGGGACAGAAAACACTGAAGGGAGAGAGTAGATGGGGGCTTTTAAACTCTCTATCTCTGTGTATTTCTGCCCTTACAGAAGTCAAGGGGTAAATCTCATCCGTAGCCATCATGGTGGATGAAATGGAAAACTGCCACACCGCCGAGTAGGTGATTTTACCCCCAACAATCTGCACTGACTGCTACTGCCACTGCCTCCGTGAACCCCTGCACCACTACTTTCCAGGCCGGTAGGCTACCCCGGGCATGTTTGGCTCCCGACCGCCCACTGCTTCTACACTGCTGACTCCTGGCCACGCTACCGACTTGCTGGCTCCCTCACACGTAAACTGCCACCCTCTTCTCCCGGCTACATCATCATCGAGTGCTGTCTGCACGTCACTGATGTCCTCCTCAACAGTCTCTAAACCAGGAGTCTGGCCTCTCGCAACACAAGCTCCCATGCCACTCTCCTCATCACTACTTGCCCGCCTACCAGAGAAAGTGGCATATGTCTCCTCCGGATCTTGGATGGGCAGTAGCTGCTGACTGTCCTCTAGTAGCTTGTCCTTGCTGTATAGTGGATCTGAGCCCACTGCTTATAGTTTTTCTCTAGCTGAGGGAACAGAACAGGACAGAGGCAGAATGAGGACAGGTGAGGGCACAGGGCCAGCTCCTGGGCCATGCCAACTAAGGGTTGTGTCTGACGAACACACTGTATCTTCGATGGGGGTGTCTGATGTCACTTGCGACGAAGTAAAAGTTAGAGTCAACCATTCAAGAACTGCTGGGTTGCTGGTAAAGACATGACCACTAGCTGATACTGGGAGCTCAGGCTTCTCAAAGTGACCCCTGCTACCACGCCCCCTTACTCTGCCTGCGCCTGAAACATTTAGGCCTGTGCCCCTTCCCTGTGCAGGGTCTGTCACTTCTCTGTCTGACATACTGTTAGATCAAATAGGTAAAAAAAAGGAAAGTAATACACGCCAAAAAGGGCTTTAATTTTCTCACTTCACCACACAATGGCTAATAAGCCCTTTTCCCCCGCTAATACACAAAAAAGACTTTAGAACATATAACTGCTTCGGTGTGGGAGGGAAACACCATACCGAGCATGGGAGGGGGGGGGGGGGGGGGACAGGAAATCAGGCCTGAGAACTAGGTAAGGAAGATGGACACCTCCTAGTGAAAACTAAAATCTTGACTGACTACTAGTATGAACAGACCCCAAAGGTAGGTGAGTTTATACGCAGGAATACCAAGTCCTATCTAGCCCTATAGGACCCTGGTTCCAATGGTAGGGATGAGACTACCTGTTCCTCCAAAAAGAAGGACGAACAGGAGTCTACTTTAGGCCTAATACAAACAATAGGGAAATGCGTAACACAGAACCCAAACAAAATACAAAAGTTAAAAGGAAAGACTTAACTTTAAAGAGACTATGGAAGCACCAGGAACTCAGCCGAGATCCAACCACAAACAATCCACAGGCACAGAACCTATAAACCTCACAGCATAGTGGGGGAAGCAACTATAAATAAGGAAGGTTAAATGACCACATAAGCAACATTTGGAGGCAAGGGGTGTGGCCATTGCCAGAAACAACGCAGACGCCTATTGATCCACAAGGAAAATCACGTGTTGCCAGTCTCACAGATCTCCTGCCACTCACTGTCGCCAGGACGTCTGTATGTCTTGGTACGTCCGTGACACTGCGGCTGTGAACGGCAAATAAAAGGGCTTTAATTTTTTTCACTTCACCACACAATGGCTAATAGGCCCCTTTTCTTTTTCCCCACTAATACACGCCAAATAAAGGCTTTAGAACATATAACTGCATCCGTGAATGGCAAATACCGTATTTTTCGCCGTATAAGACGCACCGGCCCACAAGACGCACCTAGGTTTTTGAGGAGGAAAATAAGAAAAAAAATATTTTGAATCAAAAGGTGCGCTTTTGGTGGGTTTTGAACTAATTGTGGTCTGTGGGTGACGCAATGTTATGGAGGATCTGTGGATGACACACTGTTATGGGGGATCTGTGGGTGACGCACTGTTATGGGGGATCTGTGGATGACGCACTGTTATGGGGGATCTGTGGATGACGCACTGTTATGGGGGATCTGTGGATGACGCACTGTTATGGGGGATCTGTGAGTGACGCACTGTTATGGGGGATCTGTGAGTGACGCACTGTTATGGGGGATCTGTGAGTGACGCACTGTTATGGGGGATCTGTGAGTGACGCACTGTTATGGGGGATCTGTGAGTGACGCACTGTTATGGGGGATCTGTGAGTGACGCACTGTTATGGGGGATCTGTGGGTGACGCACTGTTATGGGGGATCTGTGGGTGACGCACTGTTATGGGGGATCTGTGAGTGACGCACTGTTATGGGTGATCTGTGGGTGACGCACTGTTATGGGGGATCTGTGGGTGACGCACTGTTATGGGGGATCTGTGGGTGACACTTATGGGGGATCCTCTCTGGATGGCACTGTTATGAGGATGAGGATCTGTGTATGACAGTTATGGGGGGGATCTGTGGATGACACATCTTATGCTATGTGTCATCCACAGATCCCCTCCATAAGTGTGGGGGTCGCATCTGCTTTTATAATGGGGGTGGGGGTCGCATCTGCTTTAATAATGACAGCGGGGCCCGTGCAGTGACTGTATTCTACTACACGGGCCCCGCTCACTGTATAATCATATCCCTAATAGTTAATTGTTGTATGCATGTAATCGCATAATGAGCGTTAATGAGCGCTGTGTATTACTTACAATTAGAAGCGCTCGCCGTTCGGAGCAGAGAGGAGGGAGGAGGCAGGCCGGGAGGACAGGCGCTGCAACGTGAGTCATACGTCATGCGCCCACGCCGCCTGCTTCATTCATAAAGCGGGCGGCGCAGGCGCGTGACGTATGACTCACACTGCCAGCGCCCGTCCTCCCGGCCTGCCTCCTCCCTCCTCTCAGCTCCGAACGGTGAGCGCTTCTAATTGTAAGTAATACACAGCGCTCATTAACGCTCATTATGCGATTACATGCATACAACAATTAACTATTAGGGATATGATTATACAGTGAGCGGGGCCCGTGTAGTAGAATACAGTCACTGCACGGGTCCCGCTGTCATTATAAATGCAGATGCCGGCCCCCAGCCCCTCCTCCTTCACAGCTGATACACCCACCGCGCGGCATCGCGGCTGGTGTATCATTGAAAACTAAGCAAAATCAGCTACATTCGCCGTATAAGACGCACTGCTATTTTCCTCCCACTTTTGGGGGGAAAAAGTGCGTCTTATACGGCGAAAAATACGGTAATCCTTTTTTTTGGCACTTATACATGTCAAAAAGGGCTGTGATTTTCTCACTTCACCACACAACTGGTAATAAGCCCTTTTTGTTTTTCCCCACTATTACACGCCAAAAAGAGGCTATAGAACATATAACTGCGGCAGTGAACGGCAAATAATATTTTTTTTCCCCACTAATACACGCCAAAAAAAGACTTTATAACATAACTGTGGCCGTGAATGGGAAATAATGTTTTTTTTGCCACTAATACACGCCAAAAAGGGCTACAATTTTCTCACTTCACTACACAACGGCTAATAAGCCCTTTTTCTTTTTCCCCATTAATACACGCCAAAAAAATGCTTTAGAACATATATATAACTGCACCGCACAAGGGCTAATAAGACCCCAATAGCAAGAACGGTTTGCTGGAATTACATTGCAAGCCTAAAATAAGCAGCAGTATAATGGCTATTTGGATCCGCAGTCAGTACAGCAAGGTGTAATAGTATTGTTCCTATTACCCAGGCTGTACACTCCCCTATCAGGGCAGTCTTTAATATTGATTGGACCCTGAGCAAGAGGGAGAACACAAGTGCCGCTGCCGCATTCATGGGTCCATACTTTATTAACTAAGTAGCAGGACGTGTAGGGTACTGATGGACGAACGCAATCAAATGGTCGAGAACCGCAAGTTCGCGGCAGGCCCCATTCACTTTAATGGCAGATGAACCTGAATAACCTTCAGGTCACATTTGCAGCCACCGAATACTCACTAGAAGTGCAAAAATAGTCCCACAACATGGACAGTGACATACTAGAGTGGGATCAATGACAAAAATTCCCACAAAAAATATGTATTTTAATCATGGGTCATTTTTATGCGTTTTAAAGGGAAATTCTCAAAAATGTGCCCTGCTGGAGCCTAGAATAATTTTATTTTAGGCCACAAGAGTATGGGCCCTAAAATTTTGGCATTCACCTGACATAAAAGAAATTGTGATTATGTGGCTAGGGGTACATAATGCGGTCACTGAATAATAATTTTACTGTAGCCCACTGGAGTACAGGTCCCAAATATTAGGCATTCACCGTACAGAAAAGATCAAGTGATTATGTGGCTGGAGGCATATTAGATGGTCATTGGATATCAATTTTACTGAAGGCCAGTGGAGTACAGGCCCCAAACATTAGGCATTCACTGGACAGCAAACATCAAGTGATTATGTGGCTGGAGGTATATTAGATGGTCTATACATTTTACTGCAGGCCAGTGGAGTACAGGCCTCAAACATTAGGCATTCGCCATACAGAAAAGAACAAGTGATTGTCGGTCACCGTATAACAATTTTACAGTTGGCCAGTTAGATTACAGGCCCCTAAAATTATGCATTCACCGTACAGTAAAGATAAAGTGAATAGGTGGCTGTAGGTGTATTTGACAGTCATCGGATAACAATTTTACTGCAGGCCAGTGGAGTACAGGCCCCAAACATTAGGCATTCACCAGACAGAAAAGATCAAGTGATTATGTGGCTGGAGGTATATTAGATGGTCCTTGGACAACGCGTTTCTAAACCTACGGGTTGACGAAGGAACCCGTAGGTTCAGAAAGGCATTCGATGGAAAATTGTCCTTTGTAGGCACCCAGAGTGAAGCTGTGAACTTAACACGAAGATGCTCCTGGACTCATCCCTGCAGGCTCCTCCACTTGTGCGCTAGCTGGCGGCCGGAGCAGCACGCGAAGTGTGAGTAGAGCCATAATCGCTCCGGACGAACTGTTAGCGCCACTTGGAACATCAGGACTAAACTACTTCATTATCGTCCACGTATACAGGTAGATACCTTGCTACTATATATTAGGGGATTGTTAGTAAGTATCCTGCATAGATGTATGATTTCTTAACCCTCTCTGTGCCAGCACTGGTATTTTATAAGCATTTTTAGCATTTAGATATCCACATTTGGTGTGATCAGGCTGGACACTCACCCACAATACCAGGCAGCAGCAATTCCGGTGGAAACATCAGCTGCAGAGAGAACATCACGGCAGTGTAAGTGTCACTCACCTTGTAATTTTTTTTGTTTTGTTTGCTTTGCCGTGTTCTGTTTCCTTCCCTTATCTTACCTACTGTGACATTGGCAAACCGCGAACGAGCAAAGTTCGCCGCAAAACGACTGCGGGAGGGGGGGGGGGGTGGCTAACCGCTAGGCCATCTCTACATGAAAGGTCCTCCAGTGGCCAGCGAGGCTCAAGAGGCAGTTGCCTTGGGCCCCCCAGGAGCAACTGGGTCCGGGGCAGCTGCCCCTTTTGCCCCGTGTTAAAGATGGCCCTGTCCCCTATTGAACCCTGTCCTGCTTCAATACTGTGAAATAATTCCTCCCTATCCTTTGCCTACACTTCTAATGATCTTTCCCTGAACTTTTATTCAGCAAAATATAGTCTTTTCTAGCACTTTCCATAGTGCCTGCTGATGTCTCTCGCTGCACTAAGTACACTGGAAAATGGCTGACTCCAAGATGGCTAAGGCTAATTGTAGGGCTGTGACATCACAGGGCTGGCTGGCTATTGATTGGCTGCATGCATGGCATTGTGGGTGATCCCTCATTCCCAGAGTTCCTTGCTCCATGTCCTAACATGTGCAGCAGCCATTTTAGGAAAAAATGTGATTCGTTACCACTAAGCGTGAGGAAATTCGGATTCGGTGCGAATCGAATAATTCCTGAAATTCGGATTGAATTCCACTTCATCAGCTTTGATACGCTCATCTCTAGCTGTAATTAATTTTAAATTGGATCATCTACTTGGCAATTTTTATGTGCTCATCAGAAAGCTGAGGTTGAATCTGCACACAGACCAGACAGTGTTCATTATTCTGATTGCTTTGTTGCTTCTGCACAAATGTAGATTTTGTGCTGCGCTCTATATATATAATTCTGTGGGAGAATAAACCGGACTGCGTTCAATCCAAACATGTGTTCACCAGCTATAACTGAATCCCAGGAGTGAGCTGGGCAATGCAGTCTCTAGTTTACAAAAAATATAGCAAGTCAACATAATATTCAAATTCATCTCAGATGTTAAGACGTGAGTGATTAAAGTCAACCATAATTGAACAAAACTTACCCAACCCTTTCCCCTTCATTGGGCCAAATGTTACATAAATTACTTCATACTGCCAATTCTGTTCTGCGCTTCATCTTCTGCCAGAACTGATCATGGGAAGACCATATGTATGGTTAAGTTATCATTAGGGCATATTGTTGAGTTAAATATATTAACAGTATGCAGTAGGCTCCTCCAGGTGGTTGCTTCAGGCAGCAATAATTTGCATCTTTGCATCATAAGAACATGGCTCTAAAAAAAAAAAAACAATGGATCCAGAGATCTCCCCATTCATTGCTCTGCTAGATTTATATCAAGCTAAAAGCTCAGAGGGGGGGTGTATTTTCTGTTGCAGCTAAGGGGGCGTGTCTCAGCTCTCCCTATCACAGCTCAGGAGGCGTGTCCATGTTCTCCCTATCACAGCTCAGGAGGCGTGTCCATGCTCTCCCTATCACAGCTCAGGGGGCGTGTCCATGCTCTCCCTATCACAGCTCAGGAAGCAGTTGAAGGATGAAACTGAGCATGTGCAGCCTTCTCAGTGATCAGGTCAAAGAAATAAGAAAAAGCAATCAGCAGGTGCAATATAGAGATAGACTTCAGTGAATAACTCAGTGGCTATGCAAATTTTTTTATTACATGCATTACAAAAGTATTCAGACCCAGGTGTTGGTTTGAAAACTGCAGAATAATTTTTTGGGACAACCCCTTTAAGGAGTGTGACGCAGTGAGAGGTTTGGTCTGGGAAAACAGGTATTTTCCTCCCAGCATGCGCTGCTGGGCTGATTTACAGCCAGGTGAGGTCAAATACTGGACTGGATTTTAAATGCCGGTCCGGGTTTTGGCAGCACCTGGCTGTCCTTAAATAAGCAGCTGGGCTCAGAAGCCAGGTCTCTGTGTTGGGATCTGGGAGCCTTGTGTCTGGATGAAGGTTTGCTACCTGTTTGGCGTAAAAACAGGTTGGTCCTGCTATCAGGAAGGACTCTTTGAGGCAGAATTGCCGCATGGTATGAATTGCCACCAACACCGCAAGGAGACTTTGTTTGAATATGACTGCTTGTTTTGTCACTTGCCTAAAGTGCGAATAAAACACTGAACTGTTTGATCCAAATAACTTGTTGTTGCCTCTATGCTGTGTCCGCTAATCCTGTCTACCAGAGCGAGAACCTACAGGAGATACAAAAAACCTTAAAGGGAATTCCAGTTTTAAACTTTTGATCAGAGACTGTTGTACCTATTGAAGAATCATACTCACCTGCTCTCCTCTGCTCCATTTGCCATGGTATTCTGTTCTCCTACTTGTAAACTAACAGACGGATGGGTTCACATGTGCCGCTGCAGCTAGAGACTGGCATTAGAGGTGACATATCCTCATTAGAAGAAACAAAATGGCCGCTGTCCTTTTAATACACACAAAACCTGTCCTAATCACACAGCAGGACAAGTTACTTCACAACATTGAGGTAAAAAGCTGCCTCACCCTCCTCTCTACTTGTCAGAGATTATGATGCCGAATACAGATGATAAGATCATTAGCTGAATCTCTGTAGGAATGGAGTACATGAGCAGATATGGCTAATAAGCAGCAGCACTTGTATGCAGTCTCCATTACCACATCTGTCCTGTCCATCCTCTCTCTCTGTATTTCATATCTCCTCATGGACTCCATTCCCACAAAGATTCAGCTAAATATCATATTAAACTGTATTCAGGAGCATAATCCCTGATAGTCATAGCAGAGAGGAGGATGAGGCAGCTCTATCTCTCAGTGTCAGTGGCACACCTACAGGGGGGGTCCAGCGGATCTGGACCCCCACCTTCCCCCTAGAATAACCAGACAATATATATATTTTTTATCCTTCAGGGACGCACCGCCGATCACCACAGGCGGTGCGGCCCTGGATGCAATTGCGGAAGCGGTGGGGGTGGGGGGGGGCAGGGGCGGATTAAGTGCATGATAGGCCCGGGGCTGTCTACCCGACTTGGGCCCCCCCCCCCCTCCATTTTAGTTTAGTTTAGTTTTTTTTTTGTATGAAGAGGCTGCGGTGCTTTATGAGCGCCACAGTCTCTTCTTAGGCCATATGAAATCTTCAGACAAAAAAAAAAAAAATCCCCAAATTGGGTCCTAAACTGAAAAATTTGGTCGTCAAATTTAAAATACATATAATTGTAATAAAAAAGACATGGAGGAGAATACAGCACCACATACCTGTTACATCCAGTGACATCTCCTGTCATGTAGACCTTCTATTTCCTCTTCTCCTCCATTTGACCCAGACCACCATGGCAAATTCTTTTAGCTGCATCTCGTCTCTACAGTTTGTAACACAGACACGTTAGATTTTTAAATTTTTCCATCAACCTCCTCATCCTGGTGTCCCCACAGTGTCATCCTGCCACCCCCAATACTGTGCCCGTTGTGCTCCCCAATGCCCCAGGAACTATACTGCTGAAAAAATAGTGACCCTGATAGATATAATTGGGGTAATTTATCAAACTGGTGTAAAGTAGAACTGGATTTCCAAAAGAGCTGTCAAATATGAAAGGTGGAATCTGATTGGCTGCTATGGGCAACTAAGCCAGTTCTGCATTACACCAGTTTGATAAATTACCCCAAATGTTCCTATAGTGTCCACAGCAGCTAAAATGTCCCCTAGAGACCCCCAGTAATAATACCACCCTCTATTGTGCTCCAGGCAATAATCCCTGTATAGTGTCCCCAGAAATAATAGAATTGCCCCTATAGTGCCTCCCCAATAGCAACACCCCCATATAGTAATTTCCACCACACTGCCCCCACATAGTAATCCCCCCATAGTAATTTGCCCCCACACAGTAATTTCCCCCAAACTGCCCCCATATAGTAGTTTGCCCCCACACAGTAATTTGCCCCACACTGCCCCCATATAGTAGTTTGCCCCCACACAGTAATTTGCCCCACACTGCCCTCACATAGTAATTTGCCCCATACTGCCCCCACATAGTAATTTCCTCCACACTGCCCCCACATAGTAATTTCCACCACACTGCCCCCACAAAGTATTTTGCCCCCACATAGCAATTTTCCCACATAGCAATTACCCCACACTGTCCCCACATAGAAATTACCCCACACAGAAATTACCCCACACTGTCCCCACATTGCAATTTCCCCCACACAATAGTTTCCCCCACATAGCAATTTCCCCACACTGCCCCCACATAGCAATTTGCCCCCACACTGCCCCATCTAGTAATTTGCCCCCACACTGCCCCATCTAGTAATTTGCCCCCACACTGCCCCATCTAGTAATTTGCCCCTACATAGTAGTCCCTCTCATAATAATTTGCCCCCACATAGTAATTTGTCCCCACATAGTATTCCCTCTCATAATAATTTGCCCCCACACAATAGTTTTCCCCACACTGCCCCCACATAGTAATTTGCCCCCACATAGAAATTACCCCACACTGTCCCCACATAGAAATTACCCCACACTGTCCCCACATGGCAATTTCCCCCACACTGCCCCCACACAATAGTTTCCCCCACATAGTAATTTGCCCCCACATAGTCCCCACATAGCAATTACCCCCACACAATAGTTCCCCCACACTGCCCCCAGATAGAAATTTGCCCCCACATAGTAGTCCCTCCCATAATAATTTGCCCCCACACAGCAATTTGCCCCCACACAATAGTTTCCCCCACACTGCCCCATCTAGTAATTTGCCCCCACATAGTAGTCCCTCTCATAATAATTTGCCCCCACATAGTAATTTGCCCCCACATAGTAATTTGCCCCCACATAGTATTCCCTCATAATAATTTGCCCCCACACTGCCCCATCTAGTAATTTGCCCCCACATAGTATTCCCTCCCATAATAATTTGGCCCCATACAGCCCCCACATTCCCCCCCATGTAATCAACTTCCCTAATAGGTCCTCCTGTGTCCCCCCCAAGTAGGCCAATTAAATAAAAAAATAAAAAATGAACAAAAAATGAAAAAATAAATACTCACCTATGTCCAGGGCCAGGCGCTTGCTCGCAGAGGAAGGAAGGCGGGCGGGATGAGTCAGGCGCGTCACAGTGCTGCGTCCCGGCACAGGCGCGCGATGACGTCATCACGCACGCCTGCGCCGGGATTTCACTACCGCATAGGCCTCAGGCCTACAAGGCCTGAGGCCTATGCGCTGAATGCCGGTGATCGGCGACGGGACAGGGAGCTATGCGCTCCCGTGCCCCGCCGCAGTATGTGGGCGTTCGGGTCAGCGTTGGGCCCCCCAGCGGTGCTGGGCCCGGGGCTGCCGCCACTGGGGGGGGGCAATAGGAGATGAGCGCTTCCATTGTGGAAGCGCTCATCTAATCCATCTGTAGCATCGTCCTTAGGACAGCGATACAGATGCCTGTGCTGTGGCAGGGGGAGGGAGAGGCGTGTCCCTCTCCTGTTCTTCTGATAGGCCGCAGAGCCGGGGCAGCACACAGCAGGGACACAGGCCGGAAGAGGCCTGCATCGCATCGCTGCTGATGGAGGTAAGTATCAGTGTATTTATTTTTTTGGGGAGGGGGGATCTGGCACTATGGGGGCATCTGACAATTCTTACAGCCCCATTTTTTTTGGGTGGCACTTCTTACTGGCACATTATGGGGGAGGGGGGCACCATGGGGGAGAGGAGCACTATGGGGGCTCTAAAGGGGCTATTTATTTTTACACATTATGGGGGGCACTATAGGGGAGAACGGCACTATGGGGCATCTGGTGGCACTATAGGGGCATTATTTGGGGGCACTATGGGGAAATGGGGGTTCTAAAGGAGCCTTTTTTTCTTATTGGCACATGGGGGGCATTATGGCATCTGGTGGCACTTAGGGGGCATTTTTACTGGCACATTATGGGAGGCATTTTAGGGGAGGACGGCACTATGGAGGAGTAGAGCACTATTGGGGCATATGGTGGCACTTTGAAGGGGCATTTTTTACTGGCACATTATGGGGCAGCACCATGGGGGAATCTGGGGGGTCTAAAGGGGCTTTTTTTTATTGACACATTATGGGGGTACTATAAGGAGAATGGCACTATGGGGCATCTGGTGGCACTATAGGGGCATTCTTTGGGGGCACTAAGGGGAAGTGGGGGCTCTAAAGGGGCCTTTATTCTTATTGGCACATTATGGGGGCATTATGGCATCTGGTGGCATTAAGGGGGCATTCTTTTACTGGCACATTATGGGAGGCACTATATGGGAGAGCGGCACTATGGGGCATTATTTGGGGGTACTATGGGGGAGAGGAGCACTATTGGGGCATATGGTGGCACTTAGAAGGGACATTTTTTACTGGCATATTATGGGGGACACTATGGGGAAGGGGGAGAGGAGCACTATGAGGGCATTTACTGGGGCACTATATAGGGGTATTTTATGGGGACATTAGCTCAACAGCAGGCATTAAGCGGGGGTATTTCATGTACTGTCATATTGTAGGGAGAATTATTACTACTAGGAGGTATTATGCAGAGCTTTGCTACTACTGGGGGGCTATGAGGAACATGATTACTAGTATGGGCATTACTACTACTAAGTGTGCTCTGGCAGAGAATTATTTCTATTTTGGGGAGCCCTGTTACTTTGCCACAGTATCAGCTTAGCACAATAATTTTTGGGGGACATTATCTTTATACTATTAGTGTCTGGGTGCAGTTATTTTTTTAAACCACTGTGTGGCAATAATTGTTGAAGGGGGCACTATCTGTGTGGTAGTAATATTTCCAGAGGGACTGTTTCTGCAGTATAGTATTGGGGGCATAGCGGGCACAGTATTGGGGCACTATCTGTGTGGTAGTATTTCCAGAGGGACTGTTTCTGCAGTATAGTATTAGGGGCACAGCGGGCACAGTATTGGGGCACTATCTGTGTGGTAGTAGTATTTCCAGGGGGACTGTTTCTGCAGTATAGTATTGGGGGCACAGTATTGGGGGTGGCATGAAAGGGTGTTCAGAAGATGTGAAGATGATGGAAACTAATGTCTGTTTGTTAATCTTTGCAGAGACCGGAGATGGCTGAAAAATCATCATGGTCTGGTCTGAATGGAGAAGATAAAGAGAACGTCTACAACAAAGGTGACATCACTGGATGTAAGAGGTATGGGGCGCTATGTAGGAGAGCAGATGCTCCGGCTCCTTCCCCTGCCATTTGCAGAAGGAGGATTCAGAGCTGGGTGAGGACCACAAAGGGGGGCAGCAGGCCACGGGCGGGTGGCAGATGGTAGGGGGAACCACAAGCCTTGAGCAGGATCTGGGGAGGGAGGAGACCTCCCCCTCTCTCCGTATGATGTGTAGAGACAGGCCTCAACTATAGAATGTCAGCTGTACAGTGTTTGTTGGGAGTGGCCTATTATATGTAGGAGGGGCTTTTAATAATGGGCGGGGCCAAAAACAATTGTTGTATTCCTGCACAGCTTTTAGATTTGCCAAGTAAAAGACTCAGCGCAACACACTACACCCCTTCCCTGCATATTTAAATATAAAAGGGGGCTTTGAAAAATTGAATTAGCATAGCGCACTACACATGCCACATTTTTTTGCCTTTCGGACCCCCCCTAGACAAATTTCCTGGGTGCTCCCCTGCTCAGTGTTGTGAAGTAACTTGTCCTGCTGTGTGATTAGGACAGGTTTTGTGTATACTAACAGGACGGTGGCCATTTTGTTTCTCCTAATCATTGCTCCCAAGACAAAACGAGCCATTATAACTAATGAAAGATTTTTAGGAATATATTTATAATAAAGTAATTTCATTTTCTTAATTCCCGGAGAACCCCTTTAAGAATAGGAGCCTAGTTGCAACTATTATGCTGGTGTAGTGTCCCACTCCATATCAGTAGTGGGGCCCTGTATGTTTAAGGGTATTTCCCAAATCCTATTTTGTGCAGTGTATGTACCGGTATATATCTGTAAATTCCTGTTAACAGGCTGGTAACCAAGTCTAGTGGAGATAGCAGCAGCCTTAGCTTATAGACTCCACAGCACCTAGTGACCGGGAGAGACCTCAAGCACCTGGACATACCATTACTAGTTTTGGGCGAGAATGCTCGGCCGAACACTAATTTTACTCGAGCATCGCAATGCTCGGCACATCGCGGTGTTCAGCGATGCTCGAGTGTCCGCCCCACACGTTTGTTGGCTGCCACGCAGCCAATAAATGTGCTCGGAGGTACTGGCACTCACTGTAATGCCGTAGCCAAGTTGGCTACTGGCATTACAGTGATTGGCTGGCCTATATAGCTATTGATGACACGTGTTCGGCTCAGTCTTAGTCAGAGAGAGCTGTGCGGAAGAAGGGACAGATAGTGTAGGGAGTGCAATAGTAATATATTAGTGAGAAAAATTTGTTAGAGACCCAAAACTCTTTTGAAGGACTATTGTTGTATCTGACAGCAATATAATTATTAGCGCAACCTGTGCTAAATTGCATGGAATTGTTAGTGCCGCTTCTGATAGTGACACAATCTCTGCTACATCTTTTATTTTACATTTGCGCAGCCTAAATATTTGTGACATTCAGCACAATTGTTTGGCCGCTGGTGAGAGCGACATTACCAGTATATACATCTCCTGTATAACATTTGTGCATCCTAAATATCAATGACATTAATTCAGTGTCATTTTTTATTAGCCGCTGGTGACAAAAAACTTACTATAGCGACATTACTTACGCTATACCTCCTATATAACGTTTGCGCATCCTTAAATTATCTGTGACATTCAGTGTACTTTTTTCAAAAAGAATTGTCATTTGCAACCTGTGCCATACGAAAGTGAGCAGGGGCGTGAATACTAGCAACCTCACCACCACAGCATGATCCGCCACATGGCATCAAAGCACCCTAATAGGTGGGCTGAACAGCTGGGTCCACATTCAGTGTCTGCGGGTCACACCACTACCTTCTCTCCCCCTGTGTTACGTGCTGGCTAATCCCCTGTCCAATACGCAGGCCCAGATGCCACCCACCATGCACCTGGACCTTCGCAAGCACCATCAGCTAGCACATCCACTTCTGTGTCCCAGCGCAGCGTACAGATGTCTATACCCCAGACCTTTAAACGAGAGCGCAAATACCCAGCCATCCGCCCACAGCCCATAGCACTAAATGCGCACCTTTCCAAATTGCTGGCCCTGGAAATGTTGCCATTTAGGCTTGTGGACACTGAGGCATTCTGCAGCCTGAAGGCGGTGGCCGTCCCGCGTTACTATGTCCCCACCCGCCAATATTTTTTACGGTGTGCAGTCCCAGCCTTACAACAGAATGTGTCCCGTAACATCACCAGTGCCCTGAACAACGCAGTTATTGGGAAGGTTCACTTAACGGCTGACACATGGATAAGTTCTTTTGGCCAGTGGCGCTACATTTCCGTGATGGCACACTGGGTGAACATTGTGGAGGCTGGGAGCGAGTCGTACCCTGGGATGGCACAGTTGCTACTGACGCCAAGGATTGCGGGCCCTACTTCCATCAGGGTTTCCATCACCACCTACGTTAGTGGCTGCAACCCCCCCGTTCTCCTCCTCCTCCTCCACTTCCACCTCTGAATTATCATCTTGCAGCACCAGTCAGCCATCAGTCAGTAGCTGGAAACAGTGTAGCACTGCAGTGGGGAAGCGGCAACAGGCCAGCTTAAACTGATCTGCTTAGGTGACATACAGAACAACACCGTAGAGCTTTGGCAGGGGATAAGAGACCAGACTAAGCTGTGGCTCTCACCACTCAACCTAGAACCAGGCATGGTTGTGTCTGATAATGGCCGTAACTTGGTTGCGGCTTTGGAGCTCGGCAAGCTCCCACACATACCATGCCTAGCCCACGTGTTCAAACTAGTGGTTTCTCAAAACCTTTTGCCTCAGCTACTAGTGAAGCTGCGCCGCGTGTGTGCCCATTTCCGCAAGTCATCGACAGCTTCGGTCTGGCAACGCTGCAGCAGCGCTTGCAATTGACAGCTCACTAACTGTTGTGCGACGTGAGTATGTGCTGGAACTCGACGTTCCACATGTTGGCCAGGCTTTGTGAGCAGCAGAGAGCAGTAGTGGAATACCAGCTGCAACATGGTCGTCGTCTTTCCAGTTAGCTTCCGCTCTTCACAAGTGATGAGTGGGCATTGATGTCTGACCTCTGCAAGGTTTTACGCAACTTTGATGAATCAACACATATGGTGAGCGGTGATAACACTATTATCAGCGTAACCATCCCACTTCTGTGTGTACTCGCTGCTCACAATTAAGGTGGACGCTTTGCATGTGAAAGAGGTGGAAATGGGGGAAGACAGTACACAGGGTGATAGCCAGACTAACCTCAGTTCGTCTTTTCAGTGTAAATTGGATGATAATGAGGAGCAGGAGACGGTTGCCTCCACTACAGAGGGTAGTACCGATGGAAGTTTTATTCCATCTGTTCAGCGTGGATGGGTAGAAGAGGAGGAAGAGGATGAGGAGATTGAGAGTCATTCTCCTGAAGTCTTGTCTGTTGGGACTCTGGCACACATGGCTGACTTTATGTTAGGCTGCCTTTTCCATGACCCTTGCGTTGTACGCATTTTGGCCAACACTGATTACTGGTTGTTCACCCTTCTCGACTCCCGCTACAAAGAGAAAATCTCTCATTCCTGTGCTGGAGAGGACGAGCAAAATGGTGCAATACCAGATGGTCCTTGTGGAAAATTGCTCCAAAGATTTCTAGCTGACAATGCTGGCTGCAGAGTCCGTAGTTCCTTGGCCAACCAAGGCGGGGATACAAGGGGAACACACAGCAGTTCCAACAGAGGCAGGGCAACACTCTCCAAGGCCTGGGACAGTTTTATGACACCCCGCCAGCACCTTCAACCTGCGCGGCCTAGTGTCACAAGGAGGAAAATATTTTGGAAGATGGTGAAGGAGTACGTAGCAGACCGTGTCAGCATCCTCAGTGATCCCTTTGCGCCTTACAACTATTGGGTGTCCAAGCTGGACATGTCGCATGAACTGGCACTCTACGCCTTGGAGGTGCTGGGCTGCCCTGCCGCCAGCATTTTGTCAGAGCGTATATTTAGTGCTGCATAATAACTGATAAGTGCCCATCAACTGAAAATGCTGACTGGTTGACTCTTCTAAAAGTGAACAAGGCCTGGGTTGACCATGACTTCTTTTCTCCACCAGAGGAAAGCGGCTGAACATAAAGGCACTAAATGTGGCTTTTATGGTGTATTGAATACACTGTATTCCCATGCACCCTTTCCACCAATAAAAAGGGTATATGGTTCAATCTCCCTTTTCTCGTCCTCCTCATCCATCATATAAACATGCTTATTAGGCCCCTAATGTTTTGGACGGTCTGCTCAGCAACAGACCCTCACCCCTAATGTTTTAGACGGTCAGATCAGCAGCAGGCCCTCGCCCCTAATGTTTTAGATGGTCAGATCAGCAGCAGACCCTCACCCCTAATGTTTTAGATGGTCAGCTCAGCAGCAGGCTCTTGCTCCTAATGTTTTAGAAGATCAGATCAGCAGCAGACCCTCACCCCTAATGTTTTAATCAATTTTATCTTTGGTTTTGTGCATATTATTGTCAGTCTGTAAATGTGGCGTACTACTCGGACAACATCATTCCCAGCAGCGACCTGGGAGTCCAATATGCACCCAGACATCCTCCCCATGCTGTTCCCGAACCATTTCAGTGGTGTTTCCATCAATTTCTGACCTTCTCCTGTGAAACAGACACCCTCCCCTCTTCAGAGCAGTGGTCCCTGGTTTAATGCTCGGGTTCTCCCATTGACTTCGATTGTGCTCTGGTGCTCTGTAGAGCACACAGGCATCCAGAGGTGTTCTACTCGAGCATCTGAGCACTTTGGTGCTTGATCAGCACTAACCATTACAACTAAGCGCAAAGTTGTGTTTTACCACATTCCTCTATGGACCACATGGAACCGATTCTGTTGACAACCAGTACAGAGAATGAAGTTGTATGCCTGCTGTTAGGGAGAACCGCCCTGTAGGTTGCAGAAAGGAAGAAAGACATGGAAGATAAGATTATCCAGTACCTGACTGTTAGGAAGTGGACCAATTATACACTGCTCAAAAAAATAAAGGAAACATTTAAACAACACAATGTAACTCCAAGTCAATCACACTTCTGTGAAATCAAACTGTCCACTTAGGAAGCAACACTGAGTGACAATCAATTTCACATGCTGTTGTGCAAATGGGATAGACAACAGGTGGAAATTATAGGCAATTAGCAAGACACCCCCAATAAAGGAGTGGTTCTGCAGGTGGTGACCACAGACCACTTCTCAGTTCCTATGCTTCCTGGCTGATGTTTTGGTCACTTTTGAATGCTGGCAGTGCTTTCACTCTGGTGGTAGCATGAGACGGAGTCTAGAACCCACACAAGTGGCTCAGGCAGTGCAGCTTATCCGGGATGGCACATCAATGCGAGCTGTGGCAAGAAGTTTTGCTGTGTCTGTCAGCGTAGTGTCCAGAGCATGGAGGCGCTACCAGGAGACAGGCCAGTACATCAGGAGACGTGGAGGAGGCCGTAGGAGGGCAACAACCCAGCATCAGGACCGCTACCTCCGCCTTTGTGCAAGGAGGAACAGGAGGAGCACTGCCAGAGCCCTGCAAAATGACCTCCAGTAGGCCACAAATGTGCATGTGTCTGCTCAAACGGTCAGAAACAGACTCCATGAGGGTGATATGAGGGCCCAACGTCCACAGGTGGGGGTTGTGCTTACAGCCCAACACCGTGCAGGACGTTTGGCATTTGCCAGAGAACACCAAGATTGGCAAATTCGCCACTGGCACCCTGTGCTCTTCACAGATGAAAGCAGGTTCACACTGAGCACATGACAGACGTGACAGAGTCTGGAGACGCCGTGGAGAGCGTTCTGCTGCCTGCAACATCCTCCAGCATGACCAGTTTGGCATTGGGTCAGTAATGGTGTGGGTGGCATTTCTTTGGAGGGCCGCACAGCCCTCCATGTGCTTGCCAGAGGTAGCCTGACTGCCATTAGGTACGGAGATGAGATCCTCAGACCCCTTGTGAGACCATATGCTGGTGCGGTTGACCCTGGGTTCCTTCTAATGCAAGACCATGCTAGACCTCATGTGGCTGGAGTGTGTCAGCAGTTCCTGCAAGACTAAGGCATTGATGCTATGGACTGGCCCGCCCGTTCCCCAGACCTGAATCCAATTGAGCACATCTTGGGCATCATGTCTCGCTCCATCCACCAATGTCACGTTGCACCACAGACTGTCCAGGAGTTGGCAGATGCTTTAGTCCAGGTCTGGGAGGAGATCCCTCAGGAGACCGTCCGCCACCTCATCAGGAGCATGCACAGGCGTTGTAGGGAGGTCATACAGGCACGTGGAGGCCACACACACTACTGAGCCTCATTTTGACTTGTTTTAAGGACATTACATCAAAGTTGGATCAGCCTGTAGTGTGTTTTTCCACTTTAATTTTGAGTGTGACTCCAAATCCAGACCTCCATGGGTTGAAAATTTCCATTTTTTTATTTTTGTGTGATTTTGTTGTCAGCACATTCAACTATGTAAAGAACAAAGTTTTTCAGAAGAATAATTAATTCAGATCTAGGATGTGTTATTCTTGTGTTCCCTTTATTTTTTTGAGCAGTGTATAATAAGCACAGATAAAGGACTCTGATACCAGCAAAAGGAAGTATATGATTGTTATCAGCACATTAAAGCCCATAGTGCCTCAACTGAGCCAGTTACCTAGAATTACAGCACAATGTGAACACCTCCATGATAATTAAATCTGTAACTGTCACCTCAAGACAAGTGATTCTCATTAAATGTTCCAGTTATTTATTTAAATGGCTTCCTCTTTATTTCCACACCTCGTTTGCACCTGAGGGTGCTGGCGTCAAACCTCAGGGTCGGGACCCTGCCTTTCCTTCACCTAAAACCCTGTACCATCAAGGGCACCTCAACCAACATCTGGCAGGAGATCCAGTGCCTTCCTTCCCATCACTGCACGCCAGCCCAGAAACATGAGTACCAACTACTACACCTATCAGGCCATCCCACTTACACATTGCATCTCTGTGGCACCTACAGCTGTTACTGCTCCAAATATTACATTATATTGCCATTACATCTTTATGTATGCTTTGGGTCGTTGTCATGCTGAAAGATGAAGTTCCTCTTCATGTTCAGCTTTCTAGCAGAAGCCTGAAGGTTTTGTGCCAATATTGACTGGTATTTGGAACTGTTCATAATTCCCTCTAGCCTAACTAAGGCCCCAGTTCCAGCTAAGGCTACTTTCACACTTGCGGCAGTGTGATCCGGCGGGCAGTTCCGTCGTCGTAGCATGCTGCGGTTTTCTCTTTTGCCTGATCAGTCAAAACTACTGAACTGAAGACATCCTGATGCAAACTGAACGGATTACTCTCCATTCAGAATGCATGGGGGTAAAACTGATCAGTTCTTTTCCGGTATAGAGCCCCTGTGACGGAACTCTATGCCGGAAAAGAAAAACGCAAGTCTAAAAGTACCCTTAAGAAAAACAGCCCCTTGGCATGATGCTGCCACCACCATGCTTCACTGTGGGTATGGTGTTCTTTTGGTGATGTGCAGTGTTGTTTTTATACCAAACATATCTTTTGGAATTATGGGCAATAAATTCAACCTTGGTTTCATCAGACCATAACACCTTTTCCCACATGCTTTTGGGAGACTTCAGATGTGAATTGTGAGAGTCCATTCACACGTCTGTAAGTGTTTTGCGGATCCGCAAAACATGGACACTGGCAATGTGCATTCCGCAGAATGTGGACCGCACATCGCCGGCACTATAATAGAAAATGCCTAATCTTGTCTGCAATTGCGGACAAGAATAGGACATGTTCTATTTTTTTGCGGAAACGAAAGCACGAATGCGGAAGTGCGGATCCGCAAATGCGGATGGGGACAGCACATTCTGGCCCCATTGAAAATAAATGGGTCTGCACCCGTTCCGCAAAATTGCAGAACGGATGCGGACCCATTTTGCGGATGTGTGAATGGAAAAGAAAGCCCTCAAAATGAAAATAAATTAAATGATTAAAGTTAAGCAAAAAGCATAGATGTGGTAGGCAATAACAAGTGCTCGGCGGCACCAAATCAGAAACCATATGTCCTACCACAATCCGGGGGGTTCCAGTGCACATCCATGAATCCCGGAGGGAAAGCAAAAAACATCTATCCCTGGGCTAGATGATGATGTCGTATTGAAGGACAGGGTGGGCAAAGAACTGTCCCTGATATTGCCCTACAGGGGGGTGCTATTCTGGCCCTGATAGCCTTAACCACAGAGCACCCGCCCTGATAAGAGCGACCCCGTCCGGAACCTTACCCTATATAAAAATAGCTCTAGTAAGCCCCTAGGCCCCTGACTTCCAGGTGATCACTAAATAGATCTATGCGTTTTTGTCTCATTATAAAAGTATATTATAAGTATATCGCACCCCTCTGTGTATCACACCTATCGATAGCAAAACGTTACCAGTCTTTAAAAATACTTTTGTGGCCCTATTAGCTAGCGTTTGGTGTCCCTAACAGCCTGTCCTTGCTCCACACAGAAACCTCTCCCTACACTGGCAAGACACTGAATGTAAAATGGCGGCCAGATCAGGTTTATTTATAAGGAAGGGGGTCTGTCCATGTGCAGAAACGTACCACCTGATGGATGTGTCATGGGTCAAAGTTCTTCACAATGTAAAAGAATAGCAGCCAGTACTTGTCAGATATTCCTGCAGCTCCTTTAATGTTGCTGTAGGCCTCTTGGTAACCTCCCAGTTTTCTTCTCGTATTTTCATAAAGTTATACAGGGGCCAATGACCATCACTGAGTGGGACACTGCACGCTCTTGAATGTAGATGCCCAACGGCATAGGTAGGTTTAGAGTAGGACCTGCCTGACTGAGACCACCTTGGCAGGGGTAGGCGGACACAGACGTGTTTTGATCAAAATATATTGGCAGAGAGTCTCAGATTGTATCATATCAGAGTGAGTGCTTAGTCCATATATGATGTTTGCATCTATTGTGTTAGTGCATTTTTTTTCTGTGATTTTTCTTTTATAAATGTAGCCATGCACATCCGCATACATTATATAGCTTCTGTGCTTGGTATTGCAATTGAGCCCCATTTACTTATGGGTTGAGCTGCAACTAGGCCATGTACCGATGTATAGCAACATGACATGGCATAGGAAGAGGGCACGGCGCTCATGGGGCACCTGGTCTCTTCTAACAGATGATCGGCAGGAGTCCTGGTTGTCAGACCCTTGCCGATCTGATATTTATGACCTTTTCTGCTATCTGCGATATTCTTGAAAGTGTTTTTTTCATTGCAGACATAGATGGTATTGTCATTAGGGAATAGAGATGAGTGAGGTGATTCTAATCAAATTTATTTCATTATAAAATTCCCCAAGCTGAACTTTTGGCAATTCGATTGCTATGACCTTGAGCAAGACCAAAAATGCCTTGCAGTAAGCCTCACAGCCAACAGGAATGGATGATATTGACCTGTATATTAGTCATTCTGAGCTCAGCCACTGAAGTGACAGGTCCTGTCTGACAGCCATTTTAGAATCTTACAGGCACAGTGTTAGGAATCTGGAAGGTTAGTGTCACGGATGGTGTAACAGAAAACAAGAAGTTACAACTAAGGACCCGACTGGCTTGATCCGAAACTAAGGAACAAAAGGGTGACCCCTATTTAAGCCCTGAAACTCTCCCTGTCTTCTCAGCCCATGCAAAGATCTCTACGATAGAAAATTGCATGCCCTCGTGCCTCGACTGTATGACACCTGAACACCCTATACTAGTGAGGGGACATGACCACCGGCTCCCTACACTTAATACGGAGGGAGTCAGGGTCACCTAGTATCAAGCAAACAGGAAAACACAAATCAATGAACAGACTTATCTGTAGAAGCATCAGTTGTAGCATCCTGCATGTACACACTCCAGGAAGTTGTATAAACAGCAAAGTGATGCAGTATGGGAGGGGATTTAAAGGGATGCAATCAGTGCAACTAGATGACAGCTGAGAGAGGGAAACGAGATGACAAAACGAAAGCAAAACAAAAGAACCTCAAGCAGGAGGTTCTGAAGAACGTCTGTCAGAGCTTCTCAGATGTCTGGTGGTGACAGTTAGGTAGATTAAATTGAAGACAGGTTTTAGCACTAGGGACAGGATACATACATACGGATGCTGCTGCACTGCACATCAGTTTATAAAGACACAATACTCTTATTTTTCTTGAAGCCAGCTAGGAGCCTAATTAATGTAAAAAAATACTTTTTTCAAAGAATTATTTTAGATAACGGACATAGTGCAACTGCACATTGCACATTTTCTACAGTTAATCAGTGTTCATCAGCAGGGTATAGTTAGTTTATTATGTGTTACAAGGTTTGGGCTGTTCACATACATACAGATTCTGAAGCAAAAAAAAAACAAAACCTAAATCTATTGCCTGGTGATATTTTAAGCATCATAATTGCAATGGACAAAAATATATTTCAAATCTTCCATAGGTTATAAGTGTAAACGCATACCGGTATATATATTATACTACATCACTTATATGGCATAGTTTGGCTGCAGAGGTTGTCCTTTTGCTCCTTTTTTTCCCAAAAACCTGATGTAATTTTTCTCCGGTAATATTTTTTTGCACTGCTTGGTTCGAACAAGCCACCGCTTTTTCCAGTACTACAGTGTGCAGGAGAGAAAATGTATAAAAAAATAAAAAAATAAATATATAAAAAGACCGAAATACAAGAAAAAGGAGAGACCTAAATTGTCATACACAAATTTTCAGGCAAATTGAAGCACCTTAGATTCTAGTCAAATGTATGTGTGCCTGAATTGAATTAGCTGGCCGACCCGTATCGAGTGTCCTATAATACCAGAGACCACAAATGATAAGACTTTGATGCCATATCCTTCATAGAACAATCCTTTAATTGAAAGGAGAATTAATTAAAACCTTACCTTGTTAATGGACAATTCCAACCTTAATGGGAATTTACACTTCACAATGAGTACCACAGGTTAAGGAGATAATAGAGTTCAAGTATTAATGCAGGTTCTTGTCTGAGTCTATCGGTAGCTCAGTCATTGATCAAATTGGTAAGTAAAGAGCATGGCTCACTGCAGATAGAATTCATCTGTCAGCCCTCTTAGGGCCACAATAGTAAGTGATCCCTTACTTAATTTAGATGAATGTGAACACATAAATTTGCTTAGATAGTCTTTGCTGTATTTTCTGCATGCCATCAGAAACCACATTATAAAATGTATATCATAATACATGCTTATCCTAACAAATCACTGATAACATTCTGGACTATATCAACATAAATATACAAAACTGGAGATAAACAGGCAAAGCCAAGCTGTGCACATCTGGCCTTTATTCTATCTCCTATTTAAAGAACTGGGAAAAAATATTATAAAAATGATATATAGTTTGATATTAAAGAATGGTTCTATGATCGGAAGGGAAGCTCTACTTTGTCTTTACATTTTGCTTTATACTTTACATATTATTCAGTGCGAGTTATCATCGCCGATGGCTTATTTTTCATTAGACAAGTTTGCAAAGATGCCCCCTGGTTTAAATCACTTTAAAAACCATGACCTATGAATTCATTGTTGAGTCAATGTTTTTTAATAGGTCAAATTTCTATAACATCAATCGAAGTCTTGCCAAGTGTACTGTAGGTACACCTTACATATGTGTAATATTTCAGAAGGTATTGTATGTATGCTGTATGCGTACCTGCATTTCTTGTTTACAGCTCAAGCTACCCTAAATCACTAAGGCGGGAATTTTTCAAGCCATGAATGCAAGAATTCTGGGATTTGAAAAGTCACAAATAGGGGCTTTGTGACTTTTTGTGGTCACTAAAAAAATATGCAACTTTTTGAGCACTGCACCTTCAAGCGCCACCTATAGATTTGGGGTGAAAATTTGGCAAGTATTTCCAAGTAGATAACTTTCGAGTCACATTTATGAAGTCCAACTTTTTAGAAAGTTTCTAAGAAATGTCAAATACATGACAGGCATCCCCAGGCATACTTTCACTGAAATTGGTACAACTACATTACACTTATGCCAACTTTTTTATTACTGTACTCCATTTTTATAAATTTAGTGCAGGTGCACATAACTCTAGTTTATAAACTAACCTCAAATACACCTACAATGATAAATTTCCCCCTAAGACTGCATAGAGTGCATTAAAAATCCATTTAAAATGGCTAATTAATGTTATGATTTACAAATTCTTAATTGAGGAAAGATAATTACTCAGTATAGGAATAAATTAACAAATAAATGCACTAGTGATGAGCGGCAGGGGTCATATTCGAATTTGCAATATTTTGCGAATATTTTGTAGAATATTCGTTGAATATTCGCAAATTCAAATATTCGTTAAATTCTACTATTTTTTTACTTGAAAAGGTAATGATTGTGTAATATGCAAATTTTTGTAATTCGAATTTTCGTAATTCGAATTTTGTATTGCTAATTTTTCAATTTACAACTATTAGACAAAGAAGATTATAGCACTATATTAGCTAATTGCTCTATATTCGATTTTTTTTCGAATATTCACTATATTGCTATATATATTCATAATATTCTAAAACAAGAATATATAGCAATATAGCGAATATTCGAAAGAAACGAATATAGAGCAAAATTCACAAACACTACTACTCCTAAAGTCAAGTATATTGCAGCCTTCTTATTGGCCCACAAGCTAGAAGCAGGGAGGGATCATGTGTACTGATTAAAAAAAAAATAATCTATACAAAATTTCGAATATTCGAAATTACGAATATATATAACTAAAAATTTGAATATTCGTGATCAACACTAAAATGCACCACTAACCAGATCAAAGGCTCAATAAACAGGTAAGTTCAATACATCGCAGGTAACATTCTATGATTCTCCAGTCTTTCTTCCTTCTTCTCCAAGCCACTGTTTCCCAACCAGTGTGCCTCCAGCTGTTGCAAAACGACAACTCCCAGCATGCCCGCACAGCCAAAGGCTGTCCAGGCATGCTGGGAGTTGTAGTTTTGCAACAGCTGGAGGCGCACTGGTTGGGAAACACTGCTCTAAGCGACCCAAACCACCATGACGACTTATTTCAGTTAAGTTGCACGACTGCTTAGTTTGCTGCACAGATATATTTGGCTCTTTGTTTTTCTAGCAATAGGAAGACGAATTGCAGATCCAGCATCTTTAATGTTCTCACCCTTTTCCTACCCATAATAAAGTTGCCAATTCTATTATTGAACCCAGTAGTGTGCCTCCTGTGCTGCCCAGTGTGCCAAAATCCAGCACTGTAGAAACAAAACCATTGTTCTACTGCCTCTTTTGTTGCTAACCTCAGTACAGTGCAGTGCCTGCCTAATTTCTGTCCCAACTGTTTTGCCCAGTGCCCATGAATACTGCATAAATAATAACTATAGTAACCCCAAATAACAGTGCAATACAGAGAGTGTTCCTAAAATCGTGGCGAGTTTCATTTTTCTGAAAGTAGTACCACATATCCAGTAATTCACAGTAAATGGTGCCAGACAGATTGTAATTTATTACAAATAGTCCTATACATATAGTTCCCTTTCTAAAGTGCCTCACAGTAAACAACTTGATACAGATAGTAACTCCAATAAATAGCACTTTATGGTAGTCAGCCCTATAATACAGTGCCCCCAAATTGCCCCATATAAAATAATGTCCCCTACAAGCCCATATTAATTTTTGAATGTAAAGGACTCCTTAAGTGCCCCATATAATGTCCCCCACAGTTCCCAATTATGCCATATATAGTGCACCCTTTAAAAGGGGTCCTCCGGGAATTTAGAAAATTGAAATACTTAAATATTACTTTATTGTAAATATATTCCCATATACCTTTCATTATTTATAATGGCTCATTTTGTTTAGGGAGTAATCATTAGGAGAAACAAAATGGCCGCCGTTCCTACACAGAAAACCTGTCCTAATCACACAGGAGGACAAGTTACTTTACAGCACTAAGGTAAAGAGCTGCCTTATCCTCCTCTCTGCTCTGCTTGTCAGGGATTATGATCCTGAATACAGCTGATACGATCTTCAGCTGAATCTCTGTGAGAATTTGGAGTTCATGAGGAGACATGAAGTACAGAGAGGATGGACAGGACAGACTGTGGTAATGGAGACTGCATACAAGTGCTGCTGCTCATTATCCACATCACCCCCACCCTCCTCTCTGTACGTCATGCCGCCTCATGAACTCAATTTCTACAGAGATTTAGCTGAAGATCATATTAAACTGTATTCAGGATCATTGAAGAAGATGAGACAGCTCTTTAGCTCACTGCTCTGAAGTAACTTGTCCTCTTGTGGGATTAGGACAGGTTCTGTGTGCACTAATAGGACAGCGGCCATTTTATTTCTTCTAATGATTGCTCCCTAGACAAAACAAGCCATTATAACTAATGAAAGTTATTTGGGAATATATTTATAATAAAGTAATATTTAAGTATTTTCATTTTCCCAATTCCCAGAGAACCCCTTTAAGTACACCATTTAGTTGTAGTATATAGTTATTGTCCCATATAGTGATCTATATATATATATATATATATATATATATATATATAAATATATATATATACATACATACATACACTCACCTAAAGAATTATTAGGAACACCTGTTCTATTTCTCATTAATGCGATTATCTTGTCAACCATGTAGGGTTGTGGTCCTGGTCAAGACAATCTCCTGAACTCCAAACTGAATGTATGTCAGAATGTGAAAGAAAGGTGGGCTACAACAGCAGAAGACCCCACCGGGTACCACTCATCTCCACTACAAATAGGAAAAAGAGGCTACAATTTGCACGAGCTCACCAAAATTGGACTGTAGAAGAATGGAAAAATGTTGCCTGGTCTGATGAGTCTCAATTTCTGTTGAGACATTCAAATGGTAGAGTCCGAATTTGGCGTAAACAGAATGAGAACATGTATCCATCATGCCTTGTTACCACTGTCCAGGCTGGTGGTGGTGGTGTAATGGTGTGGGGGATGTTTTCTGGGCACACTTTAGGCCCCTTAGTGCCAATTGGCCATCGTTTAAATGCCACGGGCTACCTGAGCATTGTTTATGACCATGTCCATCCCTTCATGACCACCATGTACCCATCCTCTGATGGCTACTTCCAGCAGGATAATGCACCATGTCACAAATCTCAAATCATTTCAAATTAGTTTCTTGAAGATGACAATGCGTTCACTGTACTAAAATGGCCCCCACAGTCAACAGATCTCAACCCAATAGAGCATCTTTGGGATGTGGTGGAACGGGAGCTTCGTGTCCTGGATGTGCATCCCTCAAATCTCCATCAACTGCAAGATGCTATGCTATGAATATGGGCCAACATTTCTAAAGAATGCTATCAGCACCTTGTTGAATCAATGCCACGTAGAATTAAGGCAGTTCTGAAAGCAAAAGGGAGTCCAACACCGTATTAGTATGGTGTTCCTAATAATTCTTTAGGTGAGTGTATATATATATATATATATATATATATATATATAGATAGATATATAGTTAAGGCTGCGTGCAGCCTGTAATTGTGGGTGGAGCGACTTACCCTACTTAAAGCCCCTGGTACAAGCAGGAGGGCGCCCGTTCTTTGCTGTTCCGCCCGTCCGTGACATCACTTCCGGTTTCGATACCTTCTGTGACGTCACTTCCGGTTTTACGTCCTCGTGGAATCCAGACCACGGCGCCTCCGGTAAGTTGGTCCCGGCTGGGTAGCCGAGCCCTGTTGGCAGGGCAGACGCACCCCCGCTTCTCTCCCTGCAGCCTAGCAGAGTATCACCGCTCTGCGGCCCGGGCGGACGCGCCTGCCACCGGCACCTCGTGTTCCACCGATTCACAGCCCGGCCGGTAGCTCCACGTCAGGCCCCCTGCCTCACGCCGGCTGCCGGAGCATGCATCACCCAGTCGCCTCCCCCCTCCAGGTACCGGGCACCTCCGGCGCATGCGCCGCAAGTTGGTGCGGCGTGGCCCGAAAAAGGGGGGCAGGCGGGGACGGCGCCGCATGTGTGATGATGGGGCTGTTTGTAGGCTCTATACTGCAAGACCTTGCAGACGCCTGCAAGCCAACCAAGGTTAGGAAGTTTATATGCGGCACTGTGGTTAAGTCATCTGTTGACCAGTTCTTGGGTTGTTGTGGCTGCCAGGGAAGGTTGGCACTGTGGCAGTCATGCCTTCTTCCTGATTATGTTACCCGGTTCGGGGGTCCCAGGCGGCAGGAGCGTCGCTTCTCCGCGCGGGCGAGTCGCTGGCTGCCTGGCTGTTTGGCCTGCTGCCCTTAACCCCCGGACTGCGGGGAAAAAGGAAAATTGTGATTTACTGCCAGGTGCAGGCCCCGGTCACCCTGGGCTCCTATGCCATTCACGCCATTACGTTTATAAATCTTCACCCCCTGGTGGCTGGGGGCTGTGGTATTCCTTGAATTCAGTGGCCAGGTGTTCCCTGAACCTCTCAGGGTTACGGCTGCCCTAAAATTGCCCAGGGGTCCCGTCTTCCCTGAATCGCTCAGGTGTTATGTCATTCCTGATACCGCTCAGGTGTCACTTGTTCCCCGATCCGCTCTGATGTTATATCGTCCCTGTAACCACCGGGTGTCATGTTCCCTGAATCGCTTAGGGTAGTGTCTTCCCAAAAGTCGCTCAGGTGTAATGTCTTCCCTGAATCGCTCAGGTGTAATGTCTTCCCTGAATCGCTCAGATAGTATGGCTCCTCGGATCGCTCAGGTGTAATGTCTTCCCTGAATCGCTCAGGTAGTATGGCTCCTCGGATCGCTCAGGTGTAATGTCTTCCCTGAATCGCTCAGGTAGTATGGCTCCTCGGATCGCTCAGGTGTAATGTCTTCCCTGAATCGTTCAGGTAGTATGGCTCCTCGGATCGCTCATGTGTTATGTCTCCCCTGATCGCTCATGTGTTATGTCTCCCCTAAACCACTCAAGTGTTATGTCTTCAGGTGTCATGTTTTTCCCCGAGTCACAGGTGTCATGTTCCCGGAATCGCAGGTCATGTCTTCCCAGAATCACTCAGGTTTTGTTTTCCTGAATCACTCAGGTGTCATGTTTTTCCTCAAATCGCATGTGTCATGTTCCCGGAATCGCAGGTGTCATGTTTTTCCCCAAATCGCAGGTGTCATGTTCCCGGAATCGCAGGTATCATGTCTTCCCTGAATCATTCAGGTTTTGTCTTCCCTGATTCGCTCAAGTGTCATGTTTTTCCTCAAATCGCATGTGTCATGTTCCTGGAATCGCAGGTGTCATGTTTTTCCTCAAACCACATGCGTCATGTTCCCGGAATCGCAGGTGTCATGTTTTTCCCCAAATCACAGGTGTCATGTTCCCAAAATCGCATGTGTCATGTCTTCCCTGAATCGCTCAGGGTTATGTTTTCTCCAAATTGCAGGTGTCATTTACCCAAGAATTGCATGTGTCATGTCTTCCCTGAATCACTCAGGGTTATGTTTTCTTCAATTCACAGGTGTCATGTTCCCAAAAATTGCATGTGTCATGTCTTCCCTAAGTGACTCAGGGGTCAGGTCCCCTGAATTGCTCTGGTGTTATGCCTCCCCTTAGTCACTTAGGGGTAAGGTTCCCTGAATCGCTCAGGTCTTGTGTGTTCCCTGAATCGCTCAGGTCTTGTGTGTTCCCTGAATCGCTCAGGTCTTGTGTGTTCCCTGAATCGCTCAGGTCTTGTGTGTTCCCTGAATCGCTCAGGTCTTGTGTGTTCCCTGAATCGCTCAGATCTTGTGTGTTCCCTGAATCGCTCGGGTCTTGTGTGTTCCCTGATTCGCTCAGGTGTCATGTATTCCCTGAATCACTCAGGTGCCATGTTCTCCCTGATTCGAGTTTTGTTTTTCCTACCTCTTCCAGGTCGGTTGTTTCCCAGGTTGCATATTTTCCTGAACAGTCTGGTTATGTATTCCCCTGATTCACTCAGGTCAGGTTGGCCTGATTCGCCCAGGCTTCTGTTTTTTCCCTGGTCTCCCAGTGGGTAGGTAGTGGCCAGGTCCAACCAGGTTCAAGGTACTGCCCGACCCACCCAGGTGTCTGTCCTCCTTATGAAGGTGTATGTAATTACCTGCTTTGCTTAGGATTCCATGTTGCCTGAACCGCTCAGGATTCAGTGTATCGCCCGAATTACGCGCGTTCCATGCAGCAGCAGCGTCCGGCTGGTTCCTGGTTACCCGATTCGTGTCCGGATTCCTGTTTTCCGCAGGTTTGTTGCATGCGGCGCAACTTCGGGCTCTTATTCTGGCTGTCCAGGGTCACCCAGCAGTTGACCATGGCGCCCAGGCTGCATCCTGGTTCTCCGTCGCCTCTTTTCAGTGCCACCAGATCGCACCTCTCTCCGGGTCTCGTGCCAACGCAAGCTTATTTTTCATGTGAGCAGGGCCTCAGGCCACCGGAATTTCCATCCATCCTCAATTGTGTCGCAGGGCTCCTCCATGCTCGGTCACTCCAAGGTGCCGGGTTTCACGTAAGTTCCAGCCGAGCGGCGGCATGACGCTTCTCCGCAGCTCAGAGTCTTCCTTCGTTCATCACGAGCCTCCATTCCTAGGTCTTCAGTATAGCCGGAGAATTGGCAGCGCTGTCCGTTGATTCGGTTAGGTTGCGATCCTTTCTATACCATGTTCGTTCCTGTTTCCTTCTGATTCTCAGGTTTCATGTATTTCCCGGATTAGCCCAAAATTCACGTATTTACCCATTCACCCAGGTCTAATTCCCCGGAGTCGCGCAGGTTTTGCGTGTTTCCTGGATCGCTCGGGTTCATGCATTTCCCTGAATCAATCGGGTTTATGTTTCCCGAGTCGCCCGGGTTCATGTTTTCTGGATCGCTCAGGTTTATGTATGTGCCCAAGTCACTCAGGTTTCCCTGAATCGCTCAGGTCAGGTATTTCCCTGAATCGCTCAGGTTTTGTATTTCCTGTCTTCAGGTTGCCGGTATTTCCAGGCGGTATGTTTTTCCTGATTCACCAAGGTTACGTATTTCCCTGAATAACTCAGGTTTTGTATTTTCCTGTCTCTTTCAGGTTGGCGGTATTTCCAGGTTGTGTGTATTTTGTTGATTCACTCAGGTTACGTATTCCCTGAATCGCTCAGGTCTTCTTTCCACAGGTTGTTCGCATTTGCCTGATTTGCTCAGGTCTTTTTCCCGCAGGTGTTCGCATTTGCCTGAATCACTCAGCTCTTTTTCCCACAGGTTGTTTGCATTTGCCTGAATCGCTCAGGTATTTTGTCCCACAGGTTGTGCGCAGTTGCCTGAATCGCTCAGGTCTTTTCCCACTGGTGGTACACATTTGCCTGAATCACTCAGGACCCGATATATTTCCCTGAAACGCTCAGGGTTTTCCAGCAGTATCCAGTGGTTCCTGTTTACCCGGTTCGGGTTCCGCATGTTTGAATCCCTGATTGCATTGGATCCGGGTTCATCACGGGGGTTTGGACATGGTCATCCATTATCTCGACAATTGTTGTTACATCAGGTATTTTACTCTGCTCCCACTCAAGCGGCAATCTCCTGTTCTTTGCTACGTCATGGTTTTGCTCAATCTCACCTGGGCAGTCTGCACCCTGATTCCTGATCGTCAAGGGACCTCAGGGCGTCCCCTCGGGCTGGGCTAGTTGCCCCAGCTTTTCACCAGGCTTGAGGCCCCCGTGGCGGCCGCCAAGCTGGCTAAGATCCAGGCTGCCGTTCATCTGCGGCTTCTTCCAGGGTCCTGTCCAAGTGGGAGCTCCAGTCCCTGTTAGGGTTCCTCAACTGTACATTTACGATCATGCCCAGGGCAGGTCTTTCACTTCCCGGCCCCTCAGTCTCCAAAAAAAAAAACACCCATCCTCGGGGGGAGGTGGACGAGGTCATGTTTCATGGCTTTATAGCCCATTGCCACACGCACCGCCTCCTGTCATTTAACACCATCAAGCTGTATTTGGCCAGCATTCAACACCATTGGATGCTCAGCGACCCCTCTGCCAAATCCATTTTTCGTATCAGGCCATCAAAGCCACCCTCAGGGTTAGCGCAGCGGTCCAGGTGCGTAGACAACCAGTGTCAGGCGAGCTTTTCCGCAGATTGTCCGTAGCCCTAGACTGTCTCCCTTTTGGGCACTCAGCAAGCATCATCACCAAAGCAGCCATGTACCTAGGGTTCCATGGGTGCTTAGACCCGGGGAGTTCACCTACGGCACGGTCAACCGAGCGACCCTGCTCAAGCGACATCTCGCCTGGCATACGGTCCACTTCATACTGTCTATCCCAGCCACCAAGTCCAATCAGGCTGGTCCTCCCACCGAGGTAGAGTTCTTCCCTACGGCCAACTGTTGGTGTTCCGTCTAGGCACTCCAAGAGCTTCTAGCCTCACTCCAGTCTCCCGCGTTAGACGACCTGTTGCTCCCGATTAACGGTAGGCCTTCTTCGGCCCAGTTGTCTCCAATATCCGCACCCTGGCGGCAGGGGTGGGGTTCAACCCTAGCACGGTATCCGGGCACTCCTCTCACGTAGGGTCCGTTTCAACAGCATCCAGTCATCAGGTACCGGCACACGTCATCCGCAAGGTGGGTCGTTAGTGGTCGTCCTGCTACCCTAGGTACATTCCCAATCCGCGAGTTGAGATTGTCAGAGCCTTTAGTTCTTTGGGCTTTATGGGTTCCATGATGCTCCAAGAATACATTCCACCCTACTCTGGGCCGGTTCTCTTTGCCCACTTATCTAGGCCTTACCTCGTCACTGGCACCGGGCACACTCCAGCCAGTTGGTTCAGGGCAGTACATAGGCATGCCTACTCTGTTCCTTCGATTAGCTCCTACCACAAATAGTTAAGGCTGCGTGCAGCCTGTAATTGTGGGTGGAGCGACTTACCCTACTTAAACCCCCTGGTACAAGCAGGAGGGCGCCCGTTCTTTGCCCCTCCCTCCCATCCCCTTTTTCATTCACTCCTCCTGGGTGGCCCACTTATCTAGGCCTTACCTCGTCACTGGCACTGGGCACACTCCAGCCAGTTGGTTCAGGGCAGTACATAGGCATGCCTACTCTGTTCCTCGATTAGCTCCTACCACAAATATATATATATATATATATATATATATTATGCCCCCAAATAAATAGTGGGAAATTGAAAATACCTATCCTTGTTCCCAAGAGGAGTCCAGCACAGCCACCTTTAAATATTAACTTGGAAAGAATTAAGCCTGATAGGGGTGATGATGTCTTCACTCCAACATTACTCCAGCCAGTGTGTGGCAGTGCTGGATGATGTGCAGACTGTTGACGGGAATGACAGAGCTACTACGAGCTGCCTGACTGAGGCATTATAGAAAAAAATATATTTTTTCTCCTCCAGATCTTCTGCCACCCCTGCAAAGCTTTTCCCTAAGTATCGGACTTGCAAAATACAGACCTTCTTAGTTGACACCTAAGCAGGCCTGCATTGGCACCATATAATCCTGTTAATGTCATAAGTGGCTGATACTTACTGGAGGCTGGGAATGCCAAGCTGCCATGCCACCCAACTAGACAGTGTAAAGGATCGCCTCTTATTCGGGGGTCATTCTTACAATGATCTTCATAACTACTGGGTTTCAGGTCCAAACAGTGCAATTTATTTTACACTCTTCATACACTACATGGCATAAAACAAAAGCCTACCCGTCTGGGCTCTACCTAAACATAATAAACATTGTATCCCTAACTCGGCTATACGATAGCGTTCCCGCATGGAACCAGGTGCGGCTTACCCCAGACATACAGTTCACCAGCCCTCAGGCTATAACAAATGCAGTACCTTTGGAGGGGGTTGTGGTCTAGTAGTCCTCCCGACTCTGACCTTTCAATGCTTGTTCCCGGGTGTCGCCGAGTCCCCCAAAGTCCAGGCTATTGCATAGCCTCATGGCCCCTCAGTCTTGCCTAGCTGAGACCACACTGACAGAGCCTCACCAGGCCTCTGTCTGCACACAGACTCTCCAGAGTAAGACAGACACACCCAGGATCCAGTAGCAGGACTAAATAGGATCCCTGGACATGAGCATGCCCTAAGTCCTGGACTGGAACCTGGGGAAGCAACACCTCAATGTTCACATTGCCACATATCCCCCCCCCCCTCTGTTCAAACTTGTGGGGGCGAACACATGTACCAACTGGATGCTCGTGACAGGGCATCCGCATTTTCTTGCCATCGCCTGGCTCAACCTTCCCCCTGGAAGATGGGGTCAGCATCAGAGGCTTCCCTTTATTTTGCCAGACCCATGCCATCAGTGCTTGGTTTGTTACCCACACTGACATCTTGCCCAAGAGACATTGTCTGCAATGTTCCCATGTCCATGTGACAGGCAGACCCTCTCTCTTTCTTTCTCTCTCTTGGACTTACACAGCTGCTTCATCCGAGCACGCTTCTTATGACTCGCCTCTTTTTGTCTCTTTATTTTAACAGCAGATCGTACATTTCTTTTTCCTTTACTCTTAGAATTTCGATCTCTGCTTCTGGAACTCCCTTCAGAATATATTTTTATGCAAACGACAGCCTCTCTGACTTCGCTGGCTCTTGCAGATGCTTAGGCCTTTTCTTCTTGTGTTTGCGAAGCTCCATCAGCAGAGCTGGCTTGCCCCCGCTCGCTTGTTTTTCAGCAGTGGTTTTCTCAGATGGTGCCTCAGTTTCAGGGTCTTCTGCCTCTTCACTGGCTCTCCCCACTTCAGCTTTACCCTTGATCTCTGGATCATCCAAGGATTTCTCCCACTTCAAGAGCTCGGCCTTAGCTTCCGTGGCCTCTGTCTCTTTGGCGTCCTCCTTTACTTTATTAGCCTACTCACCATTCAGGGACATGGCATCATATCCTTGCTTTCTTAATTCCTCCTCCCCTTTCGCATCAAGGTTGGAGGCACTGGGGTCTTCAGCATACTCCTTGTCTTCTGGCGTTTTCTCCAGAGGCTCCCCCAGGACACTGGTCTCCTTTTGGGGAGGAGTCAGGAGAGACAGCCCATCGTAATAGCCCGGATCTGCATACTGGTCGTCCATCTCCTCATATTTCTTCCCCAGCAGGCTGCTGGCTACTTGGAAGGCCTTGTAGGCGGAGGGGACGCCTTTTGCGACCTGGTCCTGGTTACACACTGTCATGAGACTCTTGGCCTTTGCATCCACATCAGCCCCATCAACTGGTTCAGCCGATACCTTTTCCACCTTCTCTGCCTTGGCCAGCACCCTGGCACCACCATCTCCAGACCCACTCTTACCAGGCTCTGACTTCTTGGCACCTTCCAGAGGATTTTCCTCTTCCGGTTTCTCATTTTCTTCCACCTGCTGTGCAGCAGCACGCTTAGGCTTCTCCACCTCATAGATGGCATCTTTTGAGCTCATGAGAGCTTTCATCTCTGCTCTGAGTTGCTTGTTCAGCCTTTCTAATTCATTTTGCTCCTCAAGCACTTCTTCAAGGGCTCTAGCCAAGGAGAGGGCCTTGGACTCTTTCTCCCGAGCATCAGCCTCCGCTCGGTCACGTTCTTCGGCATATCGAGCCGATATGTATTTCTTTTCAACCAAGAGCTGGTCAAACTTCTTTTGTTTCTTCTCCAATCTAGATACAGTTTGTCTCTGGTGGTCCAGGTCCACCATCCGATCACATAACTCTTGATCAAGTTGAGCCATCCTGGCTTCCAAATGTCTTTTCTCCTCCAAGAGAGCAGATATTTTTGAGGCGCTGTTTAGAACCTCATCAGCCAGCTCATCTCTTTCCTGCTCTGCATGAAGTCTGGATCGCTCAGAAGCTGCAAGTTCCTCTTGAAGTTGGAGAATTTCCGCTTCTATTAGTAACTCTAGTTCCTTCATCTCTTTCTGTGACTCCTCTGGAGATTCCTGCAGTTGCTCTGCGAGAATCGCTAGCCCCATCTCTAGTGTATCTAGGGACTGTGCAGAGCGAGCAAAAACATCTTCAAATTTGTAGCTGTACTGTCCTGTCAGGTCATCTGCAACTGTCTGGATATGAGCTTCAGACACTAGGCTGTCACCCGACTGAACTCTCGTCTCGTCAGATATAACTGTCACCTGGTCGCTACTAGTAACCACTTTAGTTTTGCTGGGTCTTGACATGGTAGCCTCACTCTCGGAGTTGCTAACTGTCACGGCACATAGGCCACTTATACTGCTCGTGTCATTATTAACCCTGGTCTCTAGGGGCACCCCTGAGTCAATCCCTACCTGGGACATTTTATTAATCATAGAAACCTGTGGAGACTGCACATCCACCTCTGGTACGTGTGGTACACCCTCTAGCCCCGCCACATTGTCTACAATGGGGTCTCCTAGCGGTGTTTCTTCAACATTTATCAACACTTTTATATCAGACATGTTTACCAACAGGGGGAGCTTTTTCCCCAATCACAGCCTGCAAAGGAAAAGGCATGTCATTATTATCACATATTTCACATGACTTCACATTTCTATTATGCATTTTTAGCAAACATGGTACCATCACTGTTTTCAATGGTCCTTTCCCTTACACGTTCACTTAAAGGTACAGGTACAATTTCTGCAGGAGTTTTTGCACTCTCTGCAGAAGTGTCTCCATTACTCCACAACTCCCAGCATAAGGGGAAATTACACCCCAACACTCCCTCATGCATAAGTATATCTGTAACATCAAGTTCATCAGTCTCATAGTCCTTATCCGCACGACTGTCCAGCACCTTTATTATTTTACCAGTCTCAGGTTTCAATATTGTGCTGCCTCTTACCCGGGCTAGCATGGGATCCCGGATCCTTGTCATCCCAAAACTAGCTTTGGTCATGGGCAACTGAGGAAACACAGAAACCTTCTCCCCTGCAGGTTTCTGCGAGGGAGCAATCACAGCAGGCTTATCCGCCTGTTCAGACACAGTTTTTTCTCTGTGTGACTTATTACCTACCGGCCCAGCAGATATCCCCTGCCGCCGGCTCACTGTCACTGGCTCTGCCACATAGGTAATAACAGGAACAGTCTTACCCTTTGTAATCAACCATTCTGGTAAAGCAGTGACATCCTCTCCCGCGGACTCATCAAGGTTGTGGTTGCTCCTAGCAACAGCTTTACTGCACCTCCGCACTTCCTCTCTAGGACTCCGGACACAGTCGCAGGGAAGATATGCACTCCCGAGAACCGCACCGCTCTCCACCGCTTTGTCTTCCCACAGTTGCCCTTGGCAACGGCACATATCTGCTGTTCATCGGATTCTCCAGGTACACAATTTGTAGCATTTCCTTCGCTCCACAGCTGCCAAAATAATGGGAAGTCTTTGCCAAGCACAAACTCCACTTCCAGGGTCTCACATTTTAAGAGTTCCTATCGCACAGGGCCATAGTCTGTTATAAAGGTCAGAGACACGATGACATCTGTCTCTGGCCCTCTCTCCAGAAAGTCCAGAATTTCAGGCAGGATTTCTCCCACGGGGTATACCATTTTGCAGCCATTTCCACTGATCAGTCTCTTGTACTGGGCTTCTTGCCCTTTAAATCCTGCACTGTTTGCACCACAGAAAAAAAAAGTCCAGATTAACACCAGCAGTCTCTGCTCCAGCTCCAGCTCCAGTGAACAAGTAGGCTTCCGACCCTTTGAATCACTGCACAGCAACACAGCAATTCCTTGGCAACATTCAGCAGCACCTGCTCTTTTCCATCGGGTCATTGCCCCTAGCAACCTTCTGTTGTTATTGCCCGCATCCTCCACCAATTGTAAGGGATCGCCTCTTATTCGGGGGTCATTCTCACAATGATCTTCATAACTACTGGGTTTCAGGTCCAAACAGTACAATTTATTTTACACTCTTCATACACAGAATGGCATAAAACAAAAGCCTGCCCGTCTGGGCTCTACCTAAACATAATAAACATTGTATCCCTAACTCGGCTATACGATAGCATGGAACCAGGTGCGGCTTACGCCAGACATACAGTCCACCAACCCTCAGGCTGTAACAAATGCAGTACCTTTGGAGGGGGTTGTGGTCTAGCAGTCCTCCCGACTTTGACCTTTCAATGCATGTTCCCGGGTGAAGGTAAGTATACCATCATTTGTTATTTTGCAGCCTTCTGGGGCATGTCCAAGATGTTTAATTATCTCAGACAACCCATTTAAAATCACAGACTCAGGCCCCTTGCAGACGAGCGAGTATTCCGCGCGGGTGCAATGCGTGATGCGAACAAATTGCGCCCGCACGGAATCCGGACAAATTAATTTCATAAGGCTGTGTACATGTGCGTTGGTTTTCACGCATTATTTGTGAGTTGCGTTAAAATCGCAGTATGTTCTATATTCTGCGATTTTCACACAACTCTGGCACCATAGAAGTTAATAAAGCTGCGTGAAAATTGCAACGCTTTCGCAAGCAAGTGCGGATGCGATTTTCACAGATATTTGCTCAGAGATGTTGTTTGTATATATTCCGTTTTTTTATCACACGTGTGCAAAACGCAACAAAACGCATTGCACCCGCGCGATAAAAACTGAACAACTGAACGCGATCGCAGGCAAAACTGAATGACTTTGCCTGCAAAATCGTGCATTTTTCACTGAACGCATTCGCAAGGCATCCGGACCTAATCCAGACACGCTCGTCTGCAAGGGGCCTAAATGTTGAGGCTTTGTAAGTTTTCAGAACTGTTGGACTTTTTTCTCATGGCATACAGAATGGTAATCTAGAAATTTTGATAAGTAAATATAGTTATACATAAATGCTTAAAATAACAGAGAGAAATGTTCGATTGCCATGATTCTATTTTGATTCTCAAAATAAAATCTGTTATTCTAACATTTGTCTTGGGAATACTGCTGTTTTAATTGATTGAACATGGAATTCATATTTCTAAATATCACACGTTTTTGCAGATAATAAAAATATCTTGAAAAAAAGATCCCTGGACTTTTTCTACATAACTGACAACTGAACTCAATATAAAAATGGTGTTTTGTCATACCACACACAGTAAGTGCAGATTTTTTTACATAATTGTATAATGAATAGTGTTGATTAGGGATGAGCGAACTCGAACTGTATAGTTCGGGTTCGTACCGAATTTTGGGGTGTCCGTGACACGGACCCGAACCCGGACATTTTCGTAAAAGTCCGGGTTCGGGTTCGGTGTTCGTCGCTTTCTTCGCGCTTTTGTGACGCTTTCTTGGCGCTTTTTGAAAGGCTGCAAAGCAGCCAATCAACAAGCGTCATACTACTTGCCCCAAGAGGCCATCACAGCCATGCCTACTATTGGCATGGCTGTGATTGGCCAGAGCACCATGTGACCCAGCCTCTATTTAAGCTGGAGTCACATAGCGCCGCCCGTCACTCTGCTCTGATTAGCGTAGGGAGAGGTTGCGGCTGCGACAGTAGGGCGAGATTAGGCAGATTAACTCCTCCAAAGGACTTGATTAACTGATCGATCTGCAGCTGTGGATCATTGAGCTGCTGATCCTCAATTGCTCACTGTTTTTAGGCTGCCCAGACCGTTTGTCAGTCACATTTTTCTGGGGTGATCGGCGGCCATTTTGTGTCTTGTGGTGCGCCAGCACAAGCTGCGACCAAGTGCATTTAACCCTCAATGGTGTGGTTGTTTTTTGGCTAAAGCCTACATCAGGGTGAAGCTGTCACACCAAGTGCATTTAACCCTCAGTAGTGTGGTTGGTCAAGCTATCACACCAAGTGCATTTAACCAGCAATAGTCTGTTCATTTTTTGGCCATATACTAAATCAGGGGCAAGCTGCGCCCGTCACCAAGTGCATTTAACCCTCAGTAGTGTGGTTGGTCAAGCTGTGACACCAAGTGCATTTAACCAGCAATAGTCTGTTCATTTTTTGGCCATATACTACATCAGGGGCAAGCTGCGCCCATCACCAAGTGCATTTAACCAGCAATAGTGTGGTTATTTTTTGGCCATATCCCAGTCTAATTCTGTCACTAAATCCATACCGGTCACCCAGCGCCTAAATACTAGGCCTCAAATTTATATCCCGCTAAATCTCTCGTTACCGCTGTCCTGTTGTGGCTGGGAAAGTTATTTAGTGTCCGTCAAAGCACATTTCTTGTTCTGGGTTGAAATACAATTCCCAATTTAGCAATTTAAAAATTTAGTGGTTTCTGCTATATCAGAGCTATTTGAAATCTATCCCTAAAAGGGTAGATCATATTGAAGGTGCACATAGGGACATTCAGAATAACTTCACACACCCGCTACTGTGCATTTCCAAGTCTAATTCTGTCACTAAACCCATACCTGTCACCCAGCGCCTAAATACTAGGCCTCAAATTTATATCCAGCTAAATCTGTCCTTAGTGCTGTAGCTGGGCGAGTTATTTAGTGTCCGTTCAAGCACATTTCTTGTTCTGGGTTGAAATACAATTCCCAATTTAGCAATTTCATAATTTAGTGGTTTCTGCTATATCAGAGCTATTTGAAATCTATCCCTAAAAGGGTATATAATATTCAAGGTGCACATTGGGTCATTCAGAATAACTTCACACACACCCGCTACTGTGTATTTCCAAGTCTAATTCTGTCACTAAACCCATACCTGTCACCCAGCGCCTAAATACTAGGCCTCAAATTTATATCCAGCTAAATCTGTCCTTAGTGCTGTAGCTGGGCGAGTTATTTAGTGTCCGTTCAAGCACATTTCTTGTTCTGGGTTGAAATACAATTCCCAATTTAGCAATTTCATAATTTAGTGGTTTCTGCTATATCAGAGCTATTTGAAATCTATCCCTAAAAGGGTATATAATATTCAAGGTGCACATTGGGTCATTCAGAATAACTTCACACACACCCGCTACTGTGTATTTCCAAGTCTAATTCTGTCACTAAATCCATACCTGTCACCCAGCGCCTAAATACTAGGCCTCAAATTTATATCCTGCTAAATCTCTCGTTAGTGCTGTAGCTGGGCGAGTTATTTAGTGTCCGTTCAAGCACATTTCTTGTTCTGGGTTGAAATACAATTCCCAATTTAGCAATTTCATAATTTAGTGGTTTCTGCTATATCAGAGCTATTTGAAATCTATCCCTAAAAGGGTATATAATATTCAAGGTGCACATTGGGTCATTCAGAATAACTTCACACACACCCGCTACTGTGTATTTCCAAGTCTAATTCTGTCACTAAACCCATACCTGTCACCCAGCGCCTAAATACTAGGCCTCAAATTTATATCCTGCTAAATCTCTCGTTAGTGCTGTAGCTGGGCGAGTTATTTAGTGTCCGTTCAAGCACATTTCTTGTTCTGGGTTGAAATACAATTCCCAATTTAGCAATTTCATAATTTAGTGGTTTCTGCTATATCAGAGCTATTTGAAATCTATCCCTAAAAGGGTATATAATATTCAAGGTGCACATTGGGTCATTCAGAATAACTTCACACACACCCGCTACTGTGTATTTCCAAGTCTAATTCTGTCACTAAACCCATACCTGTCACCCAGCGCCTAAATACTAGGCCTCAAATTTATATCCTGCTAAATCTCTCGTTAGTGCTGTAGCTGGGCGAGTTATTTAGTGTCCGTTCAAGCACATTTCTTGTTCTGGGTTGAAATACAATTCCCAATTTAGCAATTTCATAATTTAGTGGTTTCTGCTATATCAGAGCTATTTGAAATCTATCCCTAAAAGGGTATATAATATTCAAGGTGCACATTGGGTCATTCAGAATAACTTCACACACACCCGCTACTGTGTATTTCCAAGTCTAATTCTGTCACTAAACCCATACCTGTCACCCAGCGCCTAAATACTAGGCCTCAAATTTATATCCTGCTAAATCTCTCGTTAGTGCTGTAGCTGGGCGAGTTATTTAGTGTCCGTTCAAGCACATTTCTTGTTCTGGGTTGAAATACAATTCCCAATTTAGCAATTTCATAATTTAGTGGTTTCTGCTATATCAGAGCTATTTGAAATCTATCCCTAAAAGGGTAGATCATATTGAAGGTGCACATAGGGACATTCAGAATAACTTCACACACACCCGCTACTGTGTATTTCCAAGTCTAATTCTGTCACTAAACCCATACCTGTCACCCAGCGCCTAAATACTAGGCCTCAAATTTATATCCTGCTAAATCTCTCGTTAGTGCTGTAGCTGGGCGAGTTATTTAGTGTCCGTTCAAGCACATTTCTTGTTCTGGGTTGAAATACAATTCCCAATTTAGCAATTTCATAATTTAGTGGTTTCTGCTATATCAGAGCTATTTGAAATCTATCCCTAAAAGGGTAGATCATATTGAAGGTGCACATAGGGACATTCAGAATAACTTCACACACACCCGCTACTGTGTATTTCCAAGTCTAATTCTGTCACTAAACCCATACCTGTCACCCAGCGCCTAAATACTAGGCCTCAAATTTATATCCTGCTAAATCTGTCCTTAGTGCTGTAGCTGGGCGAGTTATTTAGTGTCCGTTCAAGCACATTTCTTGTTCTGGGTTGAAATACAATTCCCAATTTAGCAATTTCATAATTTAGTGGTTTCTGCTATATCAGAGCTATTTGAAATCTATCCCTAAAAGGGTATATAATATTCAAGGTGCACATTGGGTCATTCAGAATAACTTCACACACACACGCTTCTGTGCATTTCCAAGTCTAATTCTGTCACTAAATCCATACCGGTCACCCAGCGCCTAAATACTAGGCCTCAAATTTATATCCCGCTGAATTTGAATACAATACATTGGGCCAAATAATATATTTGTTGTTGTGGTGAACCATAACAATGAGAAAAACATCTAGTAAGGGACGCGGACGTGGACATGGTCGTGGTGGTGTTAGTGGACCCTCTGGTGCTGGGAGAGGACGTGGCCGTTCTGCCACATCCACACGTCCTAGTGTACCAACTACCTCAGGTCCCAGTAGCCGCCAGAATTTACAGCGATATATGGTGGGGCCCAATGCCGTTCTAAGGATGGTAAGGCCTGAGCAGGTACAGGCATTAGTCAATTGGGTGGCCGACAGTGGATCCAGCACGTTCACATTATCTCCCACCCAGTCTTCTGCAGAAAGCGCACAGATGGCGCCTGAAAACCAACCCCATCAGTCTGTCACATCACCCCCATGCATACCAGGGAAACTGTCTCAGCCTCAAGTTATGCAGCAGTCTCTTATGCTGTTTGAAGACTCCGCTGGCAGGGTTTCCCAAGGGCATCCACCTAGCCCTTCCCCAGCGGTGAAAGACATAGAATGCACTGACGCACAACCACTTATGTTTCCTGATGATGAGGACATGGGAATACCACCTCAGCATGTCTCTGATGATGACGAAACACAGGTGCCAACTGCTGCGTCTTTCTGCAGTGTGCAGACTGAACAGGAGGTCAGGGATCAAGACTGGGTGGAAGACGATGCAGGGGACGATGAGGTCCTAGACCCCACATGGAATGAAGGTCGTGCCACTGACTTTCACAGTTCGGAGGAAGAGGCAGTGGTGAGACCGAGCCAACAGCGTAGCAAAAGAGGGAGCAGTGGGCAAAAGCAGAACACCCGCCGCCAAGAGACTCCGCCTGCTACTGACCGCCGCCATCTGGGACCGAGCACCCCAAAGGCAGCTTCAAGGAGTTCCCTGGCATGGCACTTCTTCAAACAATGTGCTGACGACAAGACCCGAGTGGTTTGCACGCTGTGCCATCAGAGCCTGAAGCGAGGCATTAACGTTCTGAACCTGAGCACAACCTGCATGACCAGGCACCTGCATGCAAAGCATGAACTGCAGTGGAGTAAACACCTTAAAACCAAGGAAGTCACTCAGGCTCCCCCTGCTACCTCTTCTGCTGCTGCCGCCTCGGCCTATTCTGCTGCTGCCGCCTCGGCCTCTTCCTCCGCCTCTGGAGGAACGTTGGCACCTGCCGCCCAGCAAACAGGGGATGTACCACCAACACCACCACCACCACCTCCGTCACCAAGCGTCTCAACCATGTCACACGCCAGCGTTCAGCTCTCCATCTCACAAACATTTGATAGAAAGCGTAAATTCCCACCTAGCCACCCTCGATCCCTGGCCCTGAATGCCAGCATTTCTAAACTACTGGCCTATGAAATGCTGTCATTTAGGCTGGTGGACACAGACAGCTTCAAACAGCTCATGTCGCTTGCTGTCCCACAGTATGTTGTTCCCAGCCGGCACTACTTCTCCAAGAGAGCCGTGCCTTCCCTGCACAACCAAGTATCCCATAAAATCAAGTGTGCACTGCGCAACGCCATCTGTAGCAAGGTCCACCTAACCACAGATACGTGGACCAGTAAGCACGGCCAGGGACGCTATATCTCCCTAACTGCACACTGGGTAAATGTAGTGGCAGCTGGGCCCCAGGCGGAGAGCTGTTTGGCGCACGTCCTTCCGCCGCCAAGGATCGCAGGGCAACATTCTTTGCCTCCTGTTGCCACCTCCTCCTTCTCGGCTTCCTCCTCCTCTTCTTCCACCTGCTCATCCAGTCAGCCACACACCTTCACCACCAACTTCAGCACAGCCCGGGGTAAACGTCAGCAGGCCATTCTGAAACTCATATGTTTGGGGGACAGGCCCCACACCGCACAGGAGTTGTGGCGGGGTATTGAACAACAGACCGACGAGTGGTTGCTGCCGGTGAGCCTCAAGCCCGGCCTGGTGGTGTGTGATAATGGGCGAAATCTCGTTGCAGCTCTGGGACTAGCCAATTTGACGCACATCCCTTGCTTGGCGCATGTGCTGAATTTGGTGGTGCAGAAGTTCATTCACAACTACCCCGACATGTCAGAGCTGCTGCATAAAGTGCGGGCCGTCTGTTCGCGCTTCCGGCGTTCACATCCTGCTGCTGCTCGCCTGTCTGCGCTACAGCGTAACTTCGGCCTTCCCGCTCACCGCCTCATATGCGACGTGCCCACCAGGTGGAACTCCACCTTGCACATGCTGGACAGACTGTGCGAGCAGCAGCAGGCCATAGTGGAGTTTCAGCTGCAGCACGCACGGGTCAGTCGCACTACAGAACAGCACCACTTCACCACCAATGACTGGGCCTCCATGCGAGACCTGTGTGCCCTGTTGCGCTGTTTCGAGTACTCCACCAACATGGCCAGTGGCGATGACACCGTTATCAGCGTTACAATACCACTTCTATGTCTCCTTGAGAAAACACTTAGGGCGATGATGGAAGAGGAGGTGGCCCAGGAGGAGGAGGAGGAGGAGGAGGAAGAGGGGTCATTTTTAGCACTTTCAGGCCAGTCTCTTCGAAGTGACTCAGAGGGAGGTTTTTGGCAACAGCAGAGGCCAGGTACAAATGTGGCCAGCCAGGGCCCACTACTGGAGGACGAGGAGGACGAGGATGAGGAGGAGGTGGAGGAGGATGAGGATGAAGCATGGTCACAGCGGGGTGGCACCCAACGCAGCTCGGGTCCATCACTGGTGCGTGGCTGGGGGGAAAGGCAGGACGATGACGATACGCCTCCCACAGAGGACAGCTTGTCCTTACCCCTGGGCAGCCTGGCACACATGAGCGACTACATGCTGCAGTGCCTGCGCAACGACAGCAGAGTTGCCCACATTTTAACCTGTGCGGACTACTGGGTTGCCACCCTGCTGGATCCACGCTACAAAGACAATGTGCCCACCTTACTTCCTGCACTGGAGCGTGATAGGAAGATGCGCGAGTACAAGCGCACGTTGGTAGACGCGCTACTGAGAGCATTCCCAAATGTCACAGGGGAACAAGTGGAAGCCCAAGGCCAAGGCAGAGGAGGAGCAAGAGGTCGCCAAGGCAGCTGTGTCACGGCCAGCTCCTCTGAGGGCAGGGTTAGCATGGCAGAGATGTGGAAAACTTTTGTCAACACGCCACAGCTAACTGCACCACCACCTGATACGCAACGTGTTAGCAGGAGGCAACATTTCACTAACATGGTGGAACAGTACGTGTGCACACCCCTCCACGTACTGACTGATGGTTCGGCCCCATTCAACTTCTGGGTCTCTAAATTGTCCACGTGGCCAGAGCTAGCCTTTTATGCCTTGGAGGTGCTGGCCTGCCCGGCAGCCAGCGTTTTGTCTGAACGTGTATTCAGCACGGCAGGGGGCGTCATTACAGACAAACGCAGCCGCCTGTCTACAGCCAATGTGGACAAGCTGACGTTCATAAAAATGAACCAGGCATGGATCCCACAGGACCTGTCCGTCCCTTGTCCAGATTAGACATTAACTACCTCCCCATAACCATATATTATTGGACTCCAGGGCACTTCCTCATTCAATCCTATTTTTATTTTCATTTTACCATTATATTGCGAGGCTACCCAAAGTTGAATGAACCTCTCCTCTGCCTGTGTGCTAGGCCTAAATATATGCCAATGGACTGTTGCAGTGGTGGCTGACATGAAGCCTGATTCTCTGCTATGACATGCAGACTAATTCTCTGCTGACATGAAGCCAGATTGTCTGTTACGGGACCTCTCTCCTCTGCCTGGGTGCTGGGCCTAAATTTATGACAATGGACTGTTGCAGTGGTGGCTGACGTGAAGCCTGATTCTCTGCTATGACATGCAGACTGATTCTCTGCTGACATGAAGCCAGATTGTCTGTTACGGGACCTCTCTCCTCTGCCTGGGTGCTAGGCCTAAATATATGCCAATGGACTGTTGCAGTGGTGGCTGACGTGAAGCCTCATTCTCTGCTATGACATGCAGACTGATTCTCTGCTGTACATGAAGCCAGATTGTCTGTTACGGGACCTCTCTGCTCTGCCTGTGTGCTAGGCCTAAATATATGCCAATGGACTGTTGCAGTGGTGGCTGACGTGAAGCCTCATTCTCTGCTATGACATGCAGACTGATTCTCTGCTGACATGAAGCCAGATTCTCTGTTACGGGACCTCTCTCCTCTGCCTGGTGTGCTGGGCCTAAATATATGCCAATGGACTGTTGCAGTGGTGGCTGACGTGAAGCCTCATTCTCTGCTATGACATGCAGACTAATTCTCTGCTGACATGAAGCCAGATTGTCTGTTACGGGACCTCTCTCCTCTGCCTGGGTGCTGGGCCTAAATTTATGACAATGGACTGTTGCAGTGGTGGCTGACGTGAAGCCTGATTCTCTGCTATGACATGCAGACTGATTCTCTGCTGACATGAAGCCAGATCCTCTGTTACGGGACCTCTCTCCTCTGCCTGTGTGGGTGCTGGGCCTAAATATATGCCAATGGACTGTTGCAGTGGTGGCTGACGTGAAGCCTCATTCTCTGCTATGACATGCAGACTGATTCTCTGCTGACATGAAGCCAGATTCTCTGTTACGGGACCTCTCTCCTCTGCCTGTGTGTGCTGGGCCTAAATATATGCCAATGGACTGTTGCAGTGGTGGCTGACGTGAAGCCTCATTCTCTGCTATGACATGCAGACTGATTCTCTGCTGACATGAAGCCAGATTGTCTGTTACGGGACCTCTCTCCTCTGCCTGTGTGCTAGGCCTAAATATATGCCAATGGACTGTTGCAGTGGTGGCTGACGTGAAGCCTCATTCTCTGCTATGACATGCAGACTGATTCTCTGCTGACATGAAGCCAGATTGTCTGTTACGGGACCTCTCTCCTCTGCCTGTGTGCTAGGGCCTAAATATATGCCAATGGACTGTTGCAGTGGTGGCTGACGTGAAGCCTCATTCTCTGCTATGACATGCAGACTGATTCTCTGCTGACATGAAGCCAGATTCTCTGTTACGGGACCTCTCTCCTCTGCCTGTGTGTGTGCTAGGGCCTAAATATATGCCAATGGACTGTTGCAGTGGTGGCTGACGTGAAGCCTCATTCTCTGCTATGACATGCAGACTGATTCTCTGCTGACATGAAGCCAGATTCTCTGTTACGGGACCTCTCTCCTCTGCCTGTGTGTGTGCTGGGCCTAAATATATGCCAATGGACTGTTGCAGTGGTGGCTGACGTGAAGCCTCATTCTCTGCTATGACATGCAGACTAATTCTCTGCTGACATGAAGACAGATTCTCTGTTACGGGACCTCCCTCCTCTGCCTGGGTGCTGGGCCTAAATATATGCCAATGGACTGTTGCAGTGGTGGCTGACGTGAAGCCTCATTCTCTGCTATGACATGCAGACTAATTCTCTGCTGACATGAAGACAGATTCTCTGTTACGGGACCTCTCTCCTCTGCCTGGGTGCCGGGGCCTAAATATCTGAGAATGGACTGTTCCAGTGGTGGTTTCAAAGGAAAGGACCGGCACTTCGCTGATGTAGATCACAATGTAGATTTATTCAGTCACATATTCAAAATGGCATAGTGACGCGTTTCAGCACAGATGTGCTTTCATCAGACTGCATAAAACATCTTACACTCCAGCTATTTATACATAAATGAAACACAAAGGAACTGACATCATCAAAGAAGCTCCGCCTCCCTCATTAAATAAAATTCGCATATCAAATAATCGCAATGAAAAATTCGCATTGAAAAATTCGCAATTGAAAATTCGCAACTGAAAATTCGCAATTGAAAATTGAAAATTCGCAATTGAAAATTCGCAACTGAAAATTCGCAACTGAAAATTCGCAATTGAAAATTCGCAAAAAACATATCCACTCTATACTGGCGAAGATTTTCAGTCACATAGTCCATTCTTGCAGTGATTAATCACGCTGAAGAAAAAAAGAAATATATTTATCAGATTGCATAAGGCCGAATGCCTTATAGGAAGCAGGACACATTGTACTCACGATTGAGGCCCCTGGGCTCCATTGTCTGAAGACGATGGATCCAGTAAGCCTCCCTTTTCAATAACAATTTATTTCTGTCACCCCCTCGACGGGGTAATGATACACCTTCAATAATCTGATACCTCAACTGCGAGATGTTGTGTTTTTTATCATAAAAATGAAGGGGTATTGGGAGTAATAAATTCTGTTTACGGATAGTAGATTTGTGTTTACTTAGTCTGTCCTTCATTCTCATTGAGGTTTCCCCCACATATAGTAATCCACATGGACATTTAAGAATGTAAACCACAAATCTACTATCACAAGTGAACGTGCCCCTTATTGGAATATTTTCACCTGAGTGAGGGTGGGAGAAACATGAACCCTTTATAACGCTGGAACAATTGACACAGTTTAAACAAGGAAAAGTGCCCCGTCTAGGTGTAGATAAAGTACTCTGTCCTCTTTCTATTTTATTACTTCCCACATCCGCCCGGACTATTTTATCCCTAATATTTTCTGCCCGTTTATAGCATATCATGGGTGGCCTCTGGAACTCTCCTATCCGTGGATAGGACTTAGATAATATGTGCCAATGTTGATTAACAATAGTCCTAAGGCGCTGGGACCAGGGATGGTATTTAATCACTAAGGGGATCCTTGTTTCTTTCTTAGTTCTATCTGGTGGTGTAATCTCAGCTTTATTACGCTGTATTTTCAATAGATCAGGGGGGTAGCCTCGCTCTCTAAATTTATTGGTCATATCGTCTAATCTTGTTTGACACATATCCCTATCACTAACGATCCGTCTAACCCTCTGGTATTGCCGCCCTGCTTCTTACTAGAATTGTTCCAGTGGTGGGTGACGGGAAGCCAGATTCTCTGCTATGGAACCTCTCTCCAATTGATTTTGGTTAATTTTTATTTATTTAATTTTTATTTTAATTCATTTCCCTATCCACATTTGTTTGCAGGGGATTTACCTACATGTTGCTGCCTTTTGCAGCCCTCTAGCTCTTTCCTGGGCTGTTTTACAGCCTTTTTAGTGCCGAAAAGTTCGGGTCCCCATTGACTTCAATGGGGTTCGGGTTCGGGACGAAGTTCGGATCGGGTTCGGATCCCGAACCCGAACATTTCCGGGATGTTCGGCCGAACTTCTCGAACCCGAACATCCAGGTGTTCGCTCAACTCTAGTGTTGATCATGAATATTTGAATTTCAAATTTTTATTGCGAATATAGTTACTTCGAAAATTCGCGAATATTTCGAATATAATTATATATATTCGTAATTTTGAATATTCAAATTTTTTTTTTCCTTTATTATTTTTTATTATTTTTTATCGATTTTTTATTTTTTTTAATCAGTACACATGATCCCTCCCTGCTTCTAGCTTGTGGGCCAATAAGAAGGCTGCAATATACTTGACTTTAGGAGTAGTAGTGTTTGCGAATTTTGCTCTATATTCGTTTTTTTCGAACATTCGCTATATTGCTATATATTCTTGTTCTAGAATATTAAGAATAATCGAAAAAACAAAGTTATAGCAATATAGCGAATATTCGAAAAAAACGAATATAGAGCAATTTAGCTAATATAGTGCTATAATCTTTTTTTTTATAGTTGTCATTTTTTTCCAATCTGAACTTCAGATGAGAAAAAAATTACAACTATTAGACAAAGAAGATTATAGCACTATATTAGCTAAATTGCTCTATATTAGTTTTTTTTCGAATATTCGCTGTATTCGCTGTATTGCTATATATTCTTGTTTTAGAATATTCCGAATAGTCTAAAAAACAAAGTTATTGCAATATAGCGAATATTCGAAAAAAATCGAATATAGAGCAATTTAGCTAATATAGTGATATAATCTTCTTTGTCTAATAGTTGTAAGTTGAAAAATTCACAATAAAAAATTTGAATCCGAAAATTTTTATTACGAAAATTCGCATATATGTATCAAGATTGACACCCCTCTAGAATAAGTAGTATATACGGAGTGGTACCCTTCCACCATCCATCTCCTCTCCAACCACCTTAGTGATTCCTTATCCAAGTGGGTCTCTTGAAGACAGATGAAGGCTGGCAAAAACCTCTTCATCCACTCAAGGATAGCATATCTTTTAACTCTCTCTCGCAGACCTCTCACATTCAACGAAAGGATCCTAACCATCTAGCAGAGAGGGAAGAGCAAAACGAAGAAGAGAAAAAAAATAAAAATAAACACGTCCTATCTCCCTCGCCCCATAGATAACCCCCCACCCTAAATAGTCCCCCCCCTCTGCTGACCAGCCCTCCCTGTCCGCCCACTCGCTAACCTCTTCTGGAGTCTGGAAAAACACACTCTTTCCTTTTGTATTCCACACAAATCTTTAACTGCGGCCTAGTGTGGGTCAGGGAGTGTGAGATACACCCTTTATATACAGGGGTTATATTCTTCTATTCATAAAGCACCCTTTTTTGGGCAAAATACACAATCCACAGCCAATATGGACAAGCTCACGTTCATTAAAATTAACCAGGCATGGATCCCACAGGACTTGTCCGTACCTTGTGCAGAATAGACATGTATACCTGCCTTAACCAGCCATTGTTATACTGCAGCGCAATTGCTCATTCCTGTATTTTGGATATTTCACACTCTTTTGGAGTATACCCTAATTTAAATTTTTTTTTACCAAAAACCAGTGTTGGCTACCTCGTCCTCCTCCTCCGCCGCTTCCACCTACACCGCTAAGTCCTCCTCAAATTCCTACTCCATATGGAACTCCACCTCATAAATCAATATTTTTTTTATTTGTATGTATTTTATTTCACTACTTCGTCTGTTACATTTTCTGGTGAAATTCACCAATTTTTGGGTGTGATGTACCACTGCTATACCTAGTAGACAGGTTAAAAAAATTAATAATTTGTCAGTTACATTTTCGGGTGAAATTCACAAATTTTTGGGTGTAATATACCCTTCCTCTACCTAGTTGACAGCTTAATAAATTTCAATAATTTTTTCTTTTACATTTTCGGGTGACAATAAACAATTTTTTTCTGTCATAGACCCCTGCTCTACCAAGTAGACAGGTTAATTAGTTTCTGTAATTTTTCTATTACATTCTTGGGTTGACATTATACAATTTTAGACGTCAATAAACCCCTGCTCTGCATAGGTGACAGGGAATAAAATTTCAGAAATTCTTTAATTGATGCGCGCCACCTCCTTTCATTCAATGCTTAAAATTTAACAAGTTGTACCACATTTGCGCTTCAATAATGTGTCCCACATTTCCGCTTTACTCTTTTGGCCCAGATTTGCGCTTCAATAATGTGTCCCACATTTCCGCTTTACTGTTTTGGCCAACATTTGCGCTTCAATAATGTGTCCCACATTTCCGCTTTACTCTTTTAGCCCACATTTGCGCTTCAAACATGTGTCCCACATTTCCTCTTTACTCTTTTGACCCAGATTTGCGCTTTAATAATGTGTCCCACATTTCCGCTTTACTCTTTTGGCCCACATTTGCGCTTCAAACATGTGTCCCACATTTCCTCTTTACTCTTTTGACCCAGATTTGCGCTTTAATAATGTGTCCCACATTTCCGCTTTACTCTTTTGGCCCACATTTGCGCTTCAATAATGTGTCCCACATTTCCGCTTTACTCTTTTGGCCCACATTTGCGCTTCAATAATGTGTCCCACATTTCCGCTTTACTCTTTTAGCCCACATTTGCGCTTCAATAATGTGTCCCACATTTCCGCTTTACTCTTTTGTCCCACATTTGCGCTTCTGTAATTTGTCCCACATTTGCGCCTCAATAACTTTTCCTATATTTCCGCTCGATCCCCCCCCAAAAATATACATTTATCTCCCTTAAATTTGGTCTCTTTTTCTCACGCTCCCTCTCCAGCGTGGAACCCTGATTCGCCGATAACCGTGATCAACATGGTAGGCTCAGAAAAGAACATCGAAAGTTGATAGAGAAGATATCCAAATGGATGGTGGACGTTACTGGGGCACCTCTACATAGGTGACAGAAACATAAATTTAAAAAAATCGTCAATTAGATTGTCAGGTGACATTTTTCTAATTTTGCCGGATAGAAACGCCTGCTGTGCATAGTTGACAGGGAATAAAATTTAAGAAATTCTTCATTAATTGATGTGCGACACATCCTTTCATTCAATGCTTAAACTTTAAAAAGTTGTCCCACTTTTACGCTTTAATACTTTGTCCCATAATTACGCTCTTTAATTTTAAATTTGAAAAAATTAATCCTCCCTTGGATGTGGTCTCTTTTTCTCACGCTCCCTCTCCGGCCTGGAACCCTGATTCCCCGCCAACCGTGATCACCATGGTAGGCGCATAAAAGAACATCGAACATTGATAGAGCAGATATCAAACTGGATCGTGAACATCACGGGGACGTGCGACATGGTGGGGCAGTAAGTGTGCACACGCCTACACGGACGGACTGACAGGGGTCAGCCCCTGCAACTTCTGGGTCTCCAAATTGGGCACATGGCCTGAGCTTGCCCTTTACCCCTTGGAGGTGCTGGCCTGCCTTGCAGCCAGTGTATTGTCTGAACGTGTGTTTAGCATGACTGGAGGGTTATATTTCCCAATGTTTTGGGGTGTACCCTAATTTTAAAAAATATAAATAAATTTAAAACCAAAAAGCAGTGTAGGCTATCTCCTCCTCTTCCACCGCCGCTTCCACCTACACCGCCACATCCACCGCCTCCTCAACCTCCTACTCCAAATGGACCTCGTCCTCCTAGATCAAGATTATTATTTTTTATTTATACGTATTTTATGTTATTTAAAGTCATTTCACTATCCACATTTATTTGCAGAGCATTTGCCGAGCTCTTAACCGCATTTTGCTACCATTTGCTGCCCTCTAGCCCTTTCCATTACATTTTTACAGCCATTTTAGTGCTCAAAAGTTCGGGTCCCCATTGACTTCAATGGGGGGTCCCGAACTCCAGGTGTCCGCTCAACTCTAGTGGTAACGAATCAACTTTCCCTAAAATGATGGTAAAGCAAAACAAATTCATACTCACCTCATCCATTTGCGCGCGAAGGGTTCCCCGCGGTCATCTTGATTGAAGGTTCCGTGAAAAATCTTGTGCGTGGTGACGTATGATTTCACCACGCTGGCCAGCGTGATGACGTCATCACGCACAGTGCAAGATTTTGCACTAAATCTTCAAGAAAGATGGCCACAAAGGGCTGTTTGCGATCAAATGGATAAGGTGAGTATTTTTAAATTAGTTTTTTTTTTGCACAGATTAACCACTGACTGCCCTCAATGGTAATCTCAGATGCCGCAATTAGGGGGATCTGAGCGGTTTAATGAAGGGGGGCAACACAATCGCTGTTCCCCGTAATTGCTACTTTGTGAAATTCGGCGAAACGATGAATCAAAGTTTTGAGAACTTTACTCATCTATAGTTATAAACCTTAACCTTTATATGTTATAGCTGTGAGCTGGACAAGGCATTTGAAGGAAACAAATGAGCTTTTGGTAAAGTATACGGTATTATCAGTCAGTGGTATACAGATGTAAACGGAACATTTGTAGGATGGGCATATTATGTCCAGGGACAAATGTGCAGTATCTGCGCTCTGGTTTTCCCCTATTTTGCAGCTGCGATCGCAGTAAATAAGCCATCTTTATTAGCAGTTTACAGTATTAGAGCGGTATTCCCCTAATTATTGGAATTCATGTTGTTTAGACTTTACCAGATGCAATTTATCTTTAAACAGACCCAATGTTCTGGCCTTAATCAGTGTGCAATGTGGGGTCAGCTATGTTTATGTTCCTTCTTTACTGCACCTGCGCTAAAGACAGGTAATAAGTAGAGTTGAGCGAACACCTGGATGTTCGGGTTCGAGAAGTTCGGCCGAACTTCCCGGAAATGTTCGGGTTCGGGATCCGAACCCGACCCGAACCCCATTGAAGTCAATGGGGACCCGAACTTTTCGGCACTAAAAAGTCTGTAAAACAGCCCAGGAAAGAGTTATAGGGCTGCAAAAGGCAGCAACATGTAGGAAAATCCCAAACAAACAAATGTGGATAGGGAAATGAATAAAAATAAAAATAAAATAAATAAAAATTAACCAATATCAATTGGAGAGAGGTCCCATAGCAGAGAATCTGGCTTCACGTCACCCACCACTGTAACAGTCCATTGTCATATATTTAGGCCCAGGCACCCAGGCAGAGGAGAGAGGTCCCGTAACAGAGAATCTGGCTTCACGTCACCCAACATTGGAACAGTCCATTGGCATATATTTAGGCCCAGGCAGAGGAGAGAGGTCCCGTAACAGAGAATCTGGCTTCATGTCAGCAGAGAATTAGTCTGCATGTCATAGCAGAGAATAAGGCTTCACGTCAGCCACCACTGCAACAGTCCATTGGCATATATTTAGGCCCCGGCACCCAGACAGAGGAGAGGTTCATTCAACTTTGGGTTGCCTCGCAATATAATGGTAAAATGAAAATAAAAATAGGATTGAATGAGGAAGTGCCCTGGAGTACAATAATATATGGTTAAGGGGAGGTAGTTAATGTCTAATCTGCACAAGGGATGGACAGGTCCTGTGGGATCCATGCCTGGTTCATTTTTATGAACGTCAGCTTGTCCACATTGGCTGTAGACAGGCGGCTGCGTTTGTCTGTAATGACGCCCCCTGCCGTGCTGAATACACGTTCAGACAAAACACTGGCCGCCGGGCAGGCCAGCACCTCCAAGGCATAAAAGGCTAGCTCTGGCCACGTGGACAATTTAGAGACCCAGAAGTTGAATGGGGCCGAACCATCAGTCAGTACGTGGAGGGGTGTGCACACGTACTGTTCCACCATGTAAGGCTAGGTCTACACGACGACATTTGTCGCGCGACATTTTGTTGCACCAATGTCGCACGACAATTTTTATAATGGCAGTCTATGGTGTCGCACTGCAACATGCGACATGCTGCGACTGCGACGCGACAGTCGCAGAAAATCCATTCCAGATGGATTTTTCTGCGACTGTCGCGTCGCAGTCGCAACATGTCGCATGTTGCAGTGCGACACCATAGACTGCCATTATAAAAATTGTCGCGCGACATTAGTGCAACAAAATGTCGCGCGACAACTGTTGCGCCCTATCTGTCGCGCGACTTTTTGTTGCGCGACAAATGTCGTCGTGTAGACCTAGCCTTAGTGAAATGTTGCCTCCTGCTAACACGTTGCGTATCAGGTGGTGGTGCAGTTAGCTGTGGCGTGTTGACAAAAGTTTTCCACATCTCTGCCATGCTAACCCTGCCCTCAGAGGAGCTGGCCGTGACACAGCTGCCTTGGCGACCTCTTGCTCCTCCTCTGCCTTGGCTTTGGGCTTCCACTTGTTCCCCTGTGACATTTTGGAATGCTCTCAGTAGCGCGTCTACCAACGTGCGCTTGTACTCGCGCATCTTCCTATCACGCTCCAGTGCAGGAAGTAAGGTGGGCACATTGTCTTTGTACCGTGGATCCAGCAGGGTGGCAACCCAGTAGTCCACACACGTTAAAATGTGGGCAACTCTGCTGTCGTTGCGCAGGCACTGCAGCATGTAGTCGCTCATGTGTGCCAGGCTGCCCAGGGGTAAGGACAAGCTGTCCTCTGTGGGAGGCGTATCGTCATCGTCCTGCCTTTCCCCCCAGCCACGCACAAGTGATGGGCCCGAGCTGCGTTGAGTGCCACCCCGCTGTGACCATGCTTCATCCTCATCCTCCTCCACCTCCTCCTCATCCTCGTCCTCCAGTAGTGGGCCCTGGCTGGCCACATTTGTACCTGGCCTCTGCTGTTGCAAAAAAACCTCCCTCTGAGTCACTTCGAAGAGACTGGCCTGAAAGTGCTAAAAATGACCCCTCTTCCTCCTCCTCCTCCTCCTCCTGGGCCACCTCCTCTTCCATCATCGCCCTAAGTGTTTTCTCAAGGAGACATAGAAGTGGTATTGTAACGCTGATAACGGCGTCATCGCCACTGGCCATGTTGGTGGAGTACTCGAACCAGCGCAACAGGGCACATAGGTCTCGCATGGAGGCCCAGTCATTGGTGGTGAAGTGGTGCTGTTCCGCAGTGCGACTGACCCGTGCGTGCTGCAGCTGAAACTCCACTATGGCCTGCTGCTGCTCGCACAGTCTGTCCAGCATGTGCAAGGTGGAGTTCCACCTGGTGGGCACGTCGCATATGAGGCGGTGAGCGGGAAGGCCGAAGTTACGCTGTAGCGCAGACAGGCGAGCAGCGGCAGGATGTGAACGCCGGAAGCGCGAACAGACGGCCCGCACTTTATGCACCTGCTCTGACATGTCGGGGAAGTTGTGAATGAACTTCTGCACCACCAAATTCAGCACATGCGCCAAGCAAGGGATGTGCGTCAAACCGGCTAGTCCCAGAGCTGCAACGAGATTTCGCCCATTATCGCACACCACCAGGCCGGGCTTGAGGCTCACCGGCAGCAACCACTCGTCGGTCTGTTGTTCTATACCCCGCCACAACTCCTGTGCGGTGTGGGGCCTGTCCCCCAAACATATGAGTTTCAGAATGGCCTGCTGACGTTTACCCCGGGCTGTGCTGAAGTTGGTTGTGAAGGTGTGTGGCTGACTGGATGAGCAGGTGGAAGAAGAGGAGGAGGAAGCTGAGTAGGAGGAGGTGGCAACAGGAGGCAAAGAATGTTGCCCTGCGATCCTTGGCGGCGGAAGGACGTGCGCCAAACAGCTCTCCGCCTGGGGCCCAGCTGCCACTACATTTACCCAGTGTGCAGGTAGGGAGATATAGCGTCCCTGGCCGTGCTTACTGGTCCACGTATCTGTGGTTAGGTGGACCTTGCCACAGATGGCGTTGCGCAGTGCACACTTGATTTTATCGGATACTTGGTTGTGCAGGGAAGGCACGGCTCTCTTGGAGAAGTAGTGGCAGCTGGGAACAACATACTGTGGGACAGCAAGCGACATGAGCTGTTTGAAGCTGTCTGTGTCCACCAGCCTAAATGACAGCATTTCATAGGCCAGTAGTTTAGAAATGCTGGCATTCAGGGCCAGGGATCGAGGGTGGTTAGGTGGGAATTTACGCTTTCTCTCAAATGTTTGTGAGATGGAGAGCTGAACGCTGCCGTGTGACATGGTTGAGATGCTTGGTGACGGAGGTGGTGGTGTTGGTGGTACATCCCCTGTTTGCTGGGCGGCAGGTGCCAACGTTCCTCCAGAGGCGGAGGAAGAGGCCGAGGCGGCAGCAGCAGAAGAGGCCGAGGCGGCAGCAGCAGAAGAGGCCGAGGCGGCAGCAGCAGAAGAGGTAGCAGGGGAAGCCTGAGTGACTTCCTTGTTTTTAAGGTGCTTACTCCACTGCAGCCCACATCTTGCATGTAGATGCCTGGTCATGCAGGTTGTGCTTAGGGTTGCCACCCGTCCGGGATTGACCCGGACAGTCCGGGTTTGTAATCCTGTGCCCGGGTACAAGCCTTTCTTAGACCCGGGCACAGGATTATTCTATTCATTCAAACTGCAGACAGTGAGTGTTGTCCGATCGCATAAGCTGCCTGTCGGCTGTCACTAGTGACTCACACTGCGGCTGCCGGGTGATCAGCTGAGAGGAGTGGAGCGGAGGCTGAGCGCTCCCTCCCCCTCCTCCTCTCCTCTCCCCCTCCTCTCCTCCAGCTCACTCACTGTTCAGTAGTCTCCGGTCTCCTCCTCGCTCCTCCCCTGCCTCCCAGTCCCTCCCTCCTTCTCTCTGATAAGGAAGTCAGGTCCACAGGAAGTGACATCAGAGAGAGAGGCAGGGAGGGAGAATTAAAATCATTCTTCCAGTAGCTCCAGGCTCCAGCAGCCTGCCCATGCCCAACCCAGACTGTACCCACTGTGCCCTGCCAGTTTTTCAACCTGACCAAGACACCAGATAATCACTACTTCTAAAAAGGTATAAATATACAACATTTGAAGTGTGTATGTAACATACAGTGTTTAAACAGCCTCAATTCTGAATCTGTCAATCAGAAAAAACATTTTGTTATGTAGCTGACTGACATTAGCGATGGGCTAATGTCAGCAGTACATAACAGTATGTTTTATAACTCCCTGCCTGCCGCTGCCGCTGTTCTCTTAAAATAAAGATGTATAATATGCTAATGAGCCTCTAGGTGCTCTGAGGGCATTGCTGCAGCACCTAGAGGCTCGGTCTATTCACCCTTTGGCAGTGGCACGTCCATGTCCAGTTGATTGATGTCCAAGTTCTCCTCTTCGTCCCGTAAATCCCGCACCTGCGCCGAATACTAAACGGGACGGCGCAGGGGTGGGATCAGGGGCGTAACGATCGCGGTGCGACAGCGACCAGAAGTGGAGGCGGGACATGGGCGTGGTTGGAGGTGGAACATGGGCGTGGCTGGAGGCGGGGCATGGGTGGGGCCTGGAAGGGGGACCTCCCTCCCTTCTGTTCGGGTTTGGCTTGAAGAAAAGGTGGCAACCCTAGTTGTGCTAAGGTTCAGAACGTTAATGACTCGCTTCAGGCTCTGATGGCACAGCGTACAAACCACTCGGGTCTTGTCGTCAGCACATTGTTTGAAGAAGTGCCATGCCAGGGAACTCCTTGAAGCTGCCTTTGGGGTGCTCGGTCCCAGATAGCGGCGGTCAGTAGCAGGCGGAGTCTCTTGGCGGCGGGTGTTCTGCTTTTGCCCACTGCTCCCTCTTTTGCTACGCTGTTGGCTCGGTCTCACCACTGCCTCTTCCTCCGAACTGTGAAAGTCAGTGGCACGACCTTCATTCCATGTGGGGTCTAGGACCGCATCGTCCCCTGCATCGTCTTCCACTCAGTCTTGATCCCTGACCTCCTGTTCAGTCTGCACACTGCAGAAAGACGCAGCAGTTGGCACCTGTGTTTCGTCATCATCAGAGACATGCTGAGGTGGTATTCCCATGTCCTCATCATCAGGAAACATAAGTGGTTGTGCGTCAGTGCATTCTATGTCTTTCACCGCTGGGGAAGGGCTAGGTGGATGCCCTTGGGAAACCCTGCCAGCAGAGTCTTCAAACAGCATAAGAGACTGCTGCATAACTTGAGGCTCAGACAGTTTCCCTGGTATGCATGGGGGTGATGTGACAGACTGATGGGCTTGGTTTTCAGGCGCCATCTGTGCGCTTTCTGCAGAAGACTGGGTGGGAGATAATGTGAACGTGCTGGATCCACTGTCGGCCACCCAATTGACTAATGCCTGTACCTGCTCAGGCCTTACCATCCTTAGAACGGCATTGGGCCCCACCAAATATCGCTGTAAATTATGGTGGCTACTGGGACCTGAGGTAGTTGGTACACTAGGACGTGTGGCTGTGGCAGAACGGCCACGTCCTCTCCCAGCACCAGAGGGTCCACTAACACCTCCACGTCCGTGTCCTTTACTAGATGTTTTCCTCATTGTTACCGTTCACCACAACAACAAAAATATTATTTGGCCCAATGTATTGAATTCAAATTCAGGCCTTTTTTAAAAGACACCTAACACTATCTGGCTATCTATTTATGTACCGTATTACACTAATACAGGCACAGCAGTAACCACAGATTTAGCTGACTATAAATTTGAGGCCTAGTATTTAGGCGCTGGGTGACAGGTATACGTTTAAGAAAGAATTAGACTGGGATTTGCACAGTAGCGTGTGTGTGAAGTTATTGAGAATGACCCTATGTGCACCTTGAATCTTATATACCCTTTTAGGGATAAATTTAAAGTAGGCCTGATACAGCAGAAACCACTAATTTAGAGAATTGCTAAATTGGGAATTGTATTTCAACCCAGAACAAAAACTGTGCTTTGACGGACACTAAATAACTTGCCCAGCTACAGCAATAACCACTGATTTAGCTGACTATAAATTTGAGGCCTATTATTTAGGCACTGGGTGACAGGTATACGTTTACAGACAGTATTAGACTGGGATATGCTCATTAGCGTGTGTGTGAAGTTATTGAGAATGACCCTATGTGCACCTTGAATCTTATATACCCTTTTAGGTATAGATTTAATGTAGGTCTGATACAGCAGAAACCACAAAATTAGGAAATTGCAAAATTGGGAATTGTATTTCTACCCAGAACAAAAACTGTGCTTTGACGGACACTAAATAACTTGACCAGCTACAGCAATAATGACAGATTTGGATGAATATAAATTTGAGGCCTATTATTTAGGCGCTGGGTGACAGGTATACGTTTACAGTCAGAATTAGACTGGGATATGGCCAAAAAATAACCACACTATTGATGGTTAAATGCACTTGGTGTGACAGCTTGACCCTGATGTAGGCTTTAGCCAAAAAACAACCACACTATTGAGGGTTAAATGCACTTGGTGACAGGCTCAGCTTGCCCCTGATGTAGTATATGGCCAAAAAATAACCACACTATTGATGGTTAAATGCACTTGGTGTGACAGCTTGACCCTGAAGTAGGATATAGCCAAAAAACAACCACACTATTGAGGGTTAAATGCACTTGGTGACAGCTTGCCCCTGATGTAGTATATGGCCAAAAAACAACCACACTATTGATGGTTAAATGCACTTGGTGTGACAGCTTCACCCTGATGTAGGATATAGCCAAAAAACAACCACACTATTGAGGGTTAAATGCACTTGGTGGCAGCTTGTGCTGGCACACCACAATACACAAAATGGCCGCCGATCACCCCAGAAAAAAGTGACTGAAAAACGCTCTGGGCAGCCTAAAAACAGTGAGCAATTCAATAGCAGCAGTTCAATAATCCACAGCTACAGATCGATCTCTGAATGAAGTCTTTTGGAGGAGTTAATCACTGCCTAATCTCGCCCTAACGTCGCAGCTGCAACCTCTCGCTATACTGAGCAGAGCAGAGTGACGGGCGGCGCTACATGACTCCAGCTTAAATAGAGGCTGGGTCACATGGTGCTCTGGCCAATCACAGCCATGCCAATAGTAGGCATGGCTGTGACGGCCTCTTGGGGCAAGTAGTATGACGCTTGTTGATTGGCTGCTTTGCAGCCTTTCAAAAAGCGCCAAGAAAGCGACGAACACCGAACCCGAACCCGGACTTTTACGAAAATGTCCGGGTTCGGGTCCGTGTCACGGACACCCCAAAATTCGGTACGAACCCGAACTATACAGTTCGGGTTCGCTCATCCCTAGTAATGAGTCCTCTAGACAGCCATATTATTACATGATGACATAACTGTTTACCTGCAGCCACCACTAGGGGGAGCTCCCTGCATAGCCTTATGTCACCTCAGACATTAGTGGCATATTGCTAGGACTTGAACTATTTCTATATTGACTGTGGGATATAGCACCCTCAAGCGTTGCTATGCAATGTGGATGCTGCCTTTATCGCACCTTTGATTGACAGACATGCACACCAACATCATGTGGGACTGGATGTAATGTCACTAGCAATCTGGAAGTGACATAAGTGGAAGCCAATGTGTGCTATATGTGGTGTCTTCAATATGCCTGTATATACAATACACTGGGAGAGAGTGAATAGATGAGTAGATTAACTGGGTCCCTAAGTCTATCCACTTTTGTGTGTTTGTACCTTTCTGGGTAGGCCATACGTTGACATAGAGGCAGCATTATCATTTGCCTAGCATCTGTGTATTCCTAATGTGTGGGGGTGATCCAACTGGGCACTTTTTACATTCATTTATTTCACATTAGAGACATCCAGGGCTTGTGAAATAGGGACAAGTCCAGTACCACAGTATATGGGGTACCTGCAAATGTTATTTAATGCTATGTACTGTATTGTAATGCAATGTTATTCTAGGCAATGTAGTGTATATTCAGTATGTCTGTGCATGGGGTAAGCACAGCCAGGGTTAATAATCCTGGCTTAGCCCTCTTATGCAGTAACTAAGGAAAGGCTGGCGCCACACCTAGCACTAGAGTTCTAGGCAGTTGCAGGGAGAGCTTCAAAGGGATAGGGACAGACCCTATGTGCTCCTCTCCTCAGGCCTCCAGCTTCAAGAATCCAAAGACTTACAGATCTCTGTGGAAACCTTTGCTTTTGCTACAGCAAGAGAGGAAGAAAGACAAGAATGGAGAATATGCATGGATAGGTGAGGTGTCAGTCAGCAAGGCACCTGCTGCTGTGGAGAGGTAACAAGTTAAGACACCCTACACACCTCAGTAACAACTTGGCCAGTCACATCACTGAATCTGCACGCCGTTGTGCGAATTACAGGTGTTATTAATAGAATACAGTCACCAGCCAGAGATTTGAGAGAAGTTTGGGAAAAAATAGTGTAACCAGAGGGCCATTTCATCCAACATTGCCTAACTCGTACACAAACATCTGGGGAGAATTAGTACTGTGGACAACTTAAACCTGGCCTGGTTACTGAGTCCTACTACACCACACAGTGGTCATTGCACTACTACACATCCTGCCAGGCACTAATATAACCACTAAGACCAAAGGCACCCCAAACTACCATCAGGCAAGAGTCCAAACTACAGGAGTACCCCAAGGGAAGAAAGGGTGCACCCTCCTCTAACTGCACCAGCCCTAGGGAGCGACTGTCTGAGGGAGACAACTGTGACACATCCTATAGTCTGGGCCACTACCACTCCCATCCTCTGCTCTGGTTCCTCAAGGGTTCGCTGCACAGGTTATGGATGAGGCCGCCCTTGTCAGGACGATGACTGCACATTAGGAGAATTTAAAGGGTGAACTAATTCTGACATGGTGTACTAAGGAGAGGTCCCGATTGGGCCCCAGCCCCTTTACTGCTGCAAAAACTGGACTGCTTTCATACAGTTTGACACGACCAATAAGGTCTGGCTAGTAGTGCCTCCGGGGTATGTGACATAAGAAGATCATCTTGTGTACACTGGTAGGACAATTTAATTTGTATTATAATTGCTCCCCCTGGAAGTACAGCTTTCATGCGTCTTAGAATTTGGTGTAGTGAGCACACCAGAACAGTACTCCAGAACAGGGTCACTGCAAAGGGTTAGCTGATGTAATATTATATTGCTAAGTTAAAGGGAATTACCTATTGTTTAAATCATTTATGTAAAACATAATTTTAAATCATTATTGTTGATGTCATTTTTAATTTTCCATATCACTGTTTATATAAATCCTGCAGTTTTCACACTGGCTACCAGGCCTAATAATAGGCCCCACTTCTTGGTGTGTACAGATCACTTTACTGCAGTTCCAGTATCTTCTTATCATTACAGGCAGGTTTAGAATAGCATATATCACTTCTGTGTATAGATAACTGAGGATCCTCCATTCACAATAGGTGATTGTGAAATCCTATCTACTCCTTGCTTGTAAAATGACCCAGGTCACAGGTCACAGAGCATGCCTAGAAGACTCTCCCATAGAAGTCAATAAGGTCCCCTCCTGACCATTATGCCTATGGCCCATGTGGCTGCGGTAAAGCAATTCTTTTAAATGCTTTCTAAACGCTGTTAAGGACAGCTCAGGGAAGATGGCAGCCCCCATAATCATGTTCAGCAATCAGATAACAGATTAGAAAAAAAGGATATATTTTGCTATCTGGTGACACCTTCCCTTTAAGGCCTCTTTCACACGGGCGTCAGTTTTTTTGCCCGGATAAGAGCCGGGTGCGTTGCGGGAAAATGCGCGATTTTCCCGCGCGAGTGCAAAACATTGTCATGCGTTGCACTCGCGTGAGAAAAATCGCGCATGTTTGGTACCCAAACCCGAACTTCTTCATAGAAGTTCGGGCTTGGGATTGATGTTCTGAAGATTGTATTATTTTCCCTTATAACATGGTTATAAGGGAAAATAATAGCATTCTGAATACAGAATGCATAGTAAACCAGCGCTAGAGGGGTTAAAAAAAAAGAATAAAAAATTTAACTCACCTTAGTCCACTTGATCGCGAAGCTGGCATCTCCTTGTGTCTCCTCTGCGCTGAGCGGCTGAACAGGACCTGGGGTGAGCTTCTCCATTAAATACAGGTTAAGGACCTTCGATGACGTCACTCCGGTCATCACATGGTACGTCACATGATCTTTTACCATGGTGATTCACCATGGTAAAAGACCATGTGATGACCGGAGTGACGTCATCGAAGGTCCTTAACCGATATTTAATGGAGCAGCTCACCCCAGGTCCTGTTCAGCGCAGAGGAGACACAAGGAGATGCCAGCTTCGCGATCAAGTGGACTAAGGTGAGTTAAATTATTTTATTTATTTTTTTAACCCCTCTAGCACTGGTTTACTATGCATTCTGTATTCAGAATGCTATTATTTTCCCTTATAACCATGTTATAAGGGAAAATAATAATGATCGGGTCTCCATCCCGATCGTCTCCTAGCAACCGTGCGTGCAAATCGCACGGCATCCGTACTTGCTTGCGGATGCCATCCGATTTTCACACACCCCATTCACTTCTATGGGGCCTGCGTCACGTCAAAATCGGACAATATAGAGCATGCTGCGATTTCAACTGAACGCACAAGTGATGCGTTAAAAACAACGCTCATGTGCACAGCCCCATAGAAATGAATGAGTCAGGATTTAGTGCGGGTGCCATACGTTCGCCGCACGGATCGCACCCGCACGGAAAACTCGCCCGTGTGAAAGGGGCCTAAATGTTGCGATATTAGTGTACCTAATAGCATTTATGGACACTGAAAGGTTAGCTCATCCTGCTAGGTTGCCAGGAGTTAGACTCGGGTCCATCCACTGGTTAATCATTGAAGAGTTTTTGGCTGTCCTACAGAGAAGAACTACATGTGCAAGCTTCTCAGAACTAGGCCTGAGCTCATAGAATGTTCATCTCTGAGGCTCCTACAGCCAAGGAAGCTACTTTATAATAAAAAGTACTCCAGAGAGAAGGGAGGAAGGTCCAGAATCTACAAGGCAGTAGTCAGAAAGGTATTGTGTACATTTATGGCTGAAAGACTTTCCTGCTATGAGAGGGAACTTTGGTAACGCCCCTTCCACACTGGGAGATTGTTGGCCAACCATATCTTACAGTATATCTGCATTCTGCACCCCTCAGCCTGGGAATTACAGAAACAGTACCTCATTGACATCTATGATCCTATTGAGAGACTTTACATAGTATTAGTGAGAAGGAGTACTACAACCTTCTTCCTTGTTCCTGTCCATACTCTTGCTATTGGAGAAAGATTGCACTGTGCCTGGTTATTGTCATATGTACTACTACTCCTATCCTTCACTTTAGTTAAGAGACACTTATTTATTGATACCAACTGGTCTGGTTACTGACTCCACGCTTAGCTAGCAACTGCACCTGCTCTCCTACCTTCTACCCAGACCAACACCTAACATCACCGGCTCCACAACTACCATCCGGCAGGCGCCTCAACACCAGGCTGTGCCACGAGTCAAGAACAAGTGCACCATCCCTAAGGAGCCATAACCACTACTCCTATCCAATGCTCACTCCTCCTGGGGAAGCTGCATATGCCCTAACAGAGGAAAACTGAGGATGGAAGGAGTGGTAGTGGTTATGATGGTGGTAGTTGTACTCACAGTTTGTGGTAGAAATTCCCACCCTGGGGCCATGCAGTGACTGGAGGGTGCACCTGTTTTGGGGCTCCTGCCTGATGGTATTTGGGATTAGTGATGAGCGGCAGGGGCAATATTCGAATTCGCGATATTTCGCGAATATTTGGGTGAATATTCGCCATATATTCGCAAATTCGCAATTCATGATCTCCAGGCATTATTTTCTAGATTGCAAAAATTCGCATAAAAATTCGCATGAACTGGTATTTCCACAAAAATCGAATATTCGCAATTACGGATATATTTTGCGATATTCGAAATATTCGCGAATTCTCGAAGTGCCGATATTCGCGATTAAAATTCGCAATTCGAATATTCGTGATCAACACTATTTGGGATATGTTTGGTTGGGTGCAAGGCAGGAGTGTGAATACTGGGGCTGGTGGATGGTGAAGGCATTAACCAGACCCTTTGATTACAATTAATAAAGTCTATCTTTACTAAATTGATAATAGGAGTAGTAGTATATATACCAACAAAAGGCACAGTGCAATGAGCAGGACACGGGTACAGTGGGTCAGCTATGCAGTGGGTCAGTATATATATGTAGTAGTTCGTGACGCCAATTGCAGCTTGCGCAGGTACTGTAGCAGGGCCCTTTAAGATGTTACAACTCACGTACCAGGTGAGGAATGCCAGAGGGGGATAATGTCTCTGTATAGCAGATATGGTAGTGTCAACGGTGTCTCCTACCTTGGTACGGCTGGACTCCTGGATCCTGGCTCACTTGCAATAAATTGAGTGTGGTCAGTAGGAGTAATTGTGGAATGATTCAGATCCAGACAGTAGATAGAATCCAACTTGTCTTTACTTAATGGCAACAGATATCCATACGAGTTACAGCAATAGTCTTTAGGATCCCAGCAGGTATTGGCAATATGTGGCAGGAATTTATATCTATTCTGCTTCTTGTCATATTCCTAAAGAATCTGGCAGGTATTTATCTTCTGCTCTGTCTGACTTCTGCTTGTAGTGGGCCTGACTAGCTGAGGAGGAATTTGGCTTCTCCTGGACTCTGGAGATGTACTCACAGCACTGCTCGCAGGGAATGATGTCGTCCTGGAGATCTGAAGTTCTGGAGGTTGTTGCTTGCTTGTCACCAGCTGAGGTAGATGACTCAAGCTGGGATCCCTGGTTCTGGGAGCTCCTACTAACACAACCTACCCCAGCAGGGGGTGGCTGGTACACTGACTACACTTCCTTCTCCTCCTCATGAGACAGGACATGGGAACGTCCCACTTCTGCTCACACAGGGGAGCCTAGACTGGAATGGACTATTCCAGACTAGATATACTAACTAACCATGGTCTGCTTACATATTGCTGCCACCTGCTGGCGGACATGGAAATTGCAGCAAATACCTAATACAAGCCTGGAAAATACATATACAGGAAAATGCAAAGTTAGATTACATAAGATGATAAGAAATATACACTTGACATGTGGTAGCAGGGAGACAGAGTTTAGTAACATACTCTGGGATGTTACATACCCGCTTACTTTAAGTTAAGCCGTCCTTGGCGTATGCTAAGAGGGTGGAGGAATCAGCTCTGGGTACCCAATAAAATACAAAGTGCTGCATGAATTTACATATAATGACAGACATAGACAAAACATAAAACGGCTTTCTCGAGGTTCCTGCCCGCTAGAGTAAGGTGTCCAACACACAGTTTCCTTCTCTTGGTATGACCAGGTAACTTAAATACTGCACAAAGCAAAACCTTTACTGACTGACTTTGTATGTCTTTAGCGCTGTTGACATCAAAGAAAGCATGGGGGTGTCTTTACTCCGTAATCCCACCATTATGTAATGGGATGCCTGCAAATAGAAGGGTGGCTTTATCCTGTACTCCCTTCCCTGCACCATAGCCTGAAGACATTTGGCTTGTAGCACGATCACTATGATGACTAAGAGGAAGCTAAAGTAAGGCTCTAAGGGGAGGCAAAAGGCTCAGAAGGGGAGGTATTTATCGTCTCCGTGTCTTCTGGCAATGTCACAGGAGGAGGGTCTTTAATCCCGTGCGCTCCTGGAAATGAGACACCTCAGGATGGGAACAGTCCTGAACATTTAACAAGCGGGAAGGAGCAGCCTAGGGCTTCTAATGATTCCCGAAGCAGCAGGGGTACCTGTGAAGTTACTGGATCTGCCTGGACTTACCACTTGGTCCTACCCGGGTGTAGGCCATTAGTATGCAACGTCCCTATGATGACAGTCCTTATAAGGGGGGAGAGAACAAGAGCTGTAAAAAGGCACACTTTAAGTAAGTTGCTACATTTTTGTTAAGTGGAATCGTTAGAAACAGTGCATAAATTCACATTGAGGCACCTAGGAGAAGAATACACACAATGGGCAGGTTATCTTAAACATTACAAAATTTGTAAACTGGTACAATAGTGCAAAATTATTATGCAAATATCAGTGCAATCATATTAAATAGGAAGATCACAAAGAGCTCAGGTATCACGTTTGAGTCCTTTCTTTGGGTGCAAACTTTTACGTTACAATAAAACATTTTATAAAATAGTGCTAATTTTAATACGAGGATAGGCTCAACAATAACTTGAGTCCTTTTTCCTGGAAGTGCTTAATGTTGTAGAATCCTCTGGAAACTGATAAAAGTCAATTTGTAATCCACAGGGTAAAAGTTAATTGTAATTCAAAGGATTACAATGTCATCAGAGCAGCAAAGGCTATCAAGTAACCTGAGAAAGGGGATAAAACACTGAACTTGGACATAAGGGGTTAAGTGCTGATGGGGGGAGTCCTTACTGACATGACCATCTGGATGAAGACTAACACTGGCAACCTGAAACAGAAACGGTTAAAATTGCACACAAAAGGCCAAATAGGTCCTCACCCGTCAGATAGCAGTCCATGGAGTGGCTCCCAAAATGTCACTGAAGGATTTTTGTACTTTACTTTTAAAGGGGACACCTTTTACAAGTAGGTGTCCAGCTCCTCGTCGCTGCTGGAGCTGCTAAACCTCATCAGAGGATGTTCCTGCCCCTGGTGGTAGCACATGGTAGCATTTATAGTGGTGCGCCACGGGCCTCTACTGGTGGCTCTGGGTACTGGTTGAGCAGACAATCTTGAGAAAGCAGCAGTGACACGCCGCAGCCCGGGATCCACAGCCGCTGCAGGAGGTGGGAGAACTTCTGGCTGCAGGGGTTCAGGAAGAGCTGGAACAGCTGCCTGGGGCTGCTTCCAGGGAAGAAGGTATGGTGGTCTGATGTAGGGCTGCACCTTAGGGTTAAAGGTCAGGACCAAATTATTGACTTGTCCTACCCTCAGGGTTGGTGGCGGTGACAGATTTGGGATAAGCGGTGCAGGTTCAGGTTAGAGCTTTTCTTTGAACTGCATGCGGCCGTCCGGGGCTTCTTGCAGACACCTGACACGGCCCGCAGAGCCTGGGTCCTCCTGCCAGGCCTCTGGGGTGACGGCAGGGGACAGTGGCTTATTCAGTAAAGTGACTCCGGCGGCAAAGAGTCCTTGCATGGACCGCATGGGGGTATACTCAATTTGGTCCCCCACATAAAGATTGTGTCTGGCCTGGGGCAGATAGTGCCTTTTGACGGAGCGCTGGCCTACAAACACTTCAGTCCCTGAATAGTTATCCTGCAGGAATCCAACTCCTCGTTCTACTAAAAAACCATAGCACTGTCCTGGTTCTACGAGGCAGCTTGGGATCTCCTGGCTGGGGATCGTCAATTACCTGCTTCACCCATTCCTCGACCGCTGATTTATATTCCCAGGCGGTCTGGGCAAAAGCAGTTATTTTATGCGGGACATCGGGGTTCAAGCTCCGCAACTTTTCATAGCTGGGCGGCGGAGTGGAATCACTGGCCGCCTCCGCCGCACCAGGAGGTATAGACAGCGATGCAGGCTGGGGTCTGGCGACGTTGGCTGGGGTCGTGGGACGCGGCACAGGCCTGGGCCTGACAGCAGGTATTGGGGTCTCTAGACGTGGTAAAGGGGCGGACTCGGACCGGGCCGGGGTCCTCAGGGAGTGGGGCAGCTCCTACCTGAAGTTGCGGCCGGGCGGGCGGTTCCGGTGCCTCCTGGATGCCATCATGGACTTCTGGCGCCATCTGGTTCGCTTGCTCGTCCACGGTGTGAGTAGCTGCGTCAGCGGCGTCCTCCGCGGGTGCTGGTTTGACGTTTACCTCCATTCTCATAGGTGCGTCGCCTTCCGCTGGGGTACTTGACGTGGCGGAGGGATCCACTGCCTCCGGGAACTCCATCAAGTCCGGATCTTTTGGAGCAGGAACCGGGACCTCAGCAGCGGCCTTCTCCGGAACCTCCGGGATGCTGGATAAGGTAGGTGGCTTGGCTTTTTGTTGCAGAAGGGAATCCACAGCCTCCAGCATGATAGTGAATACTGAGGGACCCCTTTGCGTTATTAATTGGGAGACCTCGATCTCCAAAGGGTACTCCTCGTGCGCCGATTCATCGCCAATCATCATTTGACTCCAGTTGGGACGTGGATACGCCATGGCTGCGTCTTTCTGGAACACACAAACTTCCAGGACTAAAGGTGGGGCGCAGAGGAAGGAGTCTTTATCACCTAGGGTCCCAGTAACAAGTTCATGGAGGGCAGTCTCTATTTTTCCCGCTCCCAGAGGGGCATATTCGATATCTTCGCGCTCTTGAGGGGGAGTTACTAGATTTTCCCGCTTCTGGGGGGCGTATACAGCATTTTCGCACTCTTGAGAGGGCGTTCCTTTCCACGCTTCTGGGCATGAATATAAAGTGCCATACTCTAATATGGCGAATTTAAAAATAGCGAATTAACTCTTTAAATGCTGGAGCGCACGTCTAGCGCTTTCTGGCACAGCAATACAGTAATAAAGTCACTTTTCAAGGTATTTACACAAGCGGCAGCTTGCAATACTGTAGAAGATGCGGTCGGATCCGTTTCAACACACAATTGGATCCGGTCCTGTTAGCAGGGATAGCACACAATTCGATCCGATCCTGTTCGTGACGCCACTTATGCAATGAGCAGGACACGGGTACAGTGGGTCAGCTATGCAGTGGGTCAGTATATATATGTAGTAGTTCGTGACGCCAATTGCAGCTTGCGCAGATACTGTAGCAGGGCCCTTTAAGATGTTACAACTCACGTACCAGGTGAGGAATGCCAGAGGGGGATAATGTCTCTGTATAGCAGATATGGTAGTGTCAACGGTGTCTCCTACCTTGGTACGGCTGGACTCCTGGATCCTGGCTCACTTGCAATAAATTGAGTGTGGTCAGTAGGAGTAATGGTGGAATGATTCAGATCCAGACAGTAGATAGAATCCAACTTGTCTTTACTTAATGGCAACAGATATCCATACGAGTTACAGCAATAGTCTTTAGGATCCCAGCAGGTATTGGCAATATGTGTGGCAGGAATTTATATCTATTCTGCTTCTTGTCATATTCCTAAAGAATCTGGCAGGTATTTATCTTCTGCTCTGTCTGACTTCTGCTTGTAGTGGGCCTGACTAGCTGAGGAGGAATTTGGCTTCTCCTGGACTCTGGAGATGTACTCACAGCACTGCTCGCAGAGAATGATGTCGTCTTGGAGATCTGAAGTTCTGGAGGTTGTTGCTTGCTTGTCACCAGCTGAGGTAGATGACTCAAGCTGGGAAGATGGATCCTTGCCTCAGCCGAGGCGGGATCCAGGGTTGGGATCCCTGGTTCTGGGAGCTCCTACTAACACAACCTACCCCAGCAGGTGGTGGCTGGTACACTGACTACACTTCCTTCTCCTCCTCATGAGACAGGACATGGGAACGTCCCACTTCTGCTCCCACAGGGGAGCCTAGACTGGAATGGACTATTCCAGACTAGATATACTAACTAACCATGGTCTGCTTACATATTGCTGCCACCTGCTGGCGGACAGGGAAATTACAGCAAATACCTAATACAAGCCTGGAAAATACATATACAGGAAAATGCAAAATTAGATTACACAAGATGATAAGAAATATACACTTGAAATGTGGTAGCAGGGAGACAGAGTTTAGTGACATACTCTGGGATTTTACAACAGTTCCAAGGTATCACAGTAGAAATCCTCTAAAAAGCAGTGTAGAAGCAACAATTATGGTAGTTGTAGTACTCCCTGTCTCTATCTCTCTCCCTCTCACTATGGACACTTTGCAGTCTCTCATCAGAATCACAGCCAGGCAGTAAGGTTCTTTATAACTCCTTCTGCAGTTCCTGGACCGAGGGGTGCAGAACTTAGATATGGGCGGCCAATCCATGTCAATGTATCGGGATACTTTAACAGTATTCCCTCTCCACAGCAGCAAAGTCTTTCTGCCGTAAACGCACCACAGTCCCGTGCTGTGCCACAGCTTTGTGGGTTCTAGACCTTCAAAGATGTCTGGTCTCTTTCATTCAGGTGTACATTGGTAGTAGAGTTGCTTCCTTGGCAGCTGTAGTCTGAGAGACAGAGGTTTTCTGAGCTTGGGCCAAGTCTGCAGTAACTAGACTAGACTCTTCATTAAACTCCTAACCAAGGGGTGGAACCAGCCCATCAACTGGCAACCTAAACAAAGTCTGACAAATTGTTAGTTTGCTGATGAGTTCAGTGAATCACATTTAACTTAAGAGCATTGCATTAACTTTTTTTGTATTGGTTAGCCCTTTGCAGTAGTAGTCTTCTTCGGTACTGCACCAGCACTGCATCCTTTTCCAAAGTTACCTCCATGGCGTCTTCCTTGTAGCAGTGGTGCAGAGTAATTACATCTTCTCTCACATTCACTTCAATGTGACAGAGCAGATGTACAGTAATTGCACTCCACTACTGCTATGAGGGAGACTGCATACAAGTAAACTTTGAAAAGGACACAGTGCTCTCATGAGCGCTGCAGACTCTTCAACCAGCTAATTGTCAGGAGTGCTGGGAGTCAAACCCATGCCAATTAAATATTGATGACCTATCCAGGTCTTCAATATCCTGACACTTTAATAGCAGGCCTGAGGAACAGTACTTTAGTGTGGTTGGAGTGGTTGAATAGCACAGTCCTTCAGATCTTCTTACTCTGCTGGCTAGACAGTACCCAACACTATAGGTATCCCTCAGCTTGGCCCCGGTGTCTCGAACCCTGCACTGACCACTGCGTCTACACATATTCATCAACTGACAGGCTTGCCCGGGGCCGTTTGTTTGCCATTTCTTCATGTGTCTGCTTCTGTATCTTACTCTGTTGTCTGTACCCAACTCTTATTTGTCTAGCCACCCCTGCTGCACTCAAACCAGTAGGGTCATACCATGCTATGACCTGTGTGCCTACACTGATAAGCTGGGGAAGTGACTCCTTCCCTCCTCTTACACATACACATAAGCTGTCTAACCCTGTCCAGACTATACTTGAACTGATCCAACCCACCATAACAGTGAACAGTAAGAATTTAGTTTCCTCCCCATGATGACATCCACAAAGCCCAATATGTCCTGCTGACAATGCAAAAATTCCTCAACTTGGCACGTGCACTCCCTTACACTTTTGCAAAAAGATTCATGGAAATTGCTCAGAAATTAATCACAATGTTTACTGGCTTCTCCATTATAACAACAAACCTACATGCTCTGTTCTTTCTTCAAGAATTTTTAGCAGAAGAAAAAAATGTCATAATATATCCCCTGTTTTCTCCAGATCTTCCCATGGTGATTGTTTTATCATAGTTTAGAATTCAAAATTAAATGAAAAGGAATCAAATTTAAAGGGTAGCTGTCCCTCAGGGGTTGACTAGGAACTTACAGTGGCCCTGGAAAAATTACTAAAAGTGGCCCCATTTTGTAGTCAGGTCCAAATTGATGGAAGGCAGAACACAAGTAGGCAGGGCCAGGAATACCATATTGTAGCAAATTATACCACCCAACAAAGCCAAATACCACAGTCCATCACAAATTACTGCCCCCATCAGCACAAAATACATCAGCAAAAACTCCCACTGGTCAGCTGTGAGGAAGTCTCAGGTGGCCCCTTGGGCATCGGCCCACGGGGAAATTTCCCTGTAAGGTCTATGGCCAATCCATCCCTGCTGACCTCAGAATCAAGGTTATTAAAACAGGTCTACTGCCTGGTGAGGTTAGCCAAGTTATGATATTGCCGAGGAAAAATACTTTTATTCTTCGTGCAAATAAGGGCTTCAGTGCTATGGACCACACAGGAAAGCTGAGAAGCTGAGGTCCACCGAGTTGCTAAGCTACACCCCTCGTAGCACTGAAGTCCTCATTTTCATAAATAATAAAAATCTTTTTATTGTTCTCCAGGAACGCTGCAACCGATTTTCACAAGACAAGTAGAATTTGAATCAGTAGGTTCAACTCTACCAGGCAGTATACCTGGTTTATTGATCCTGCTGACAAGTGCTCCTCATTGACATGTAAACCATCCATGATATTGTGGCCTTTATCCATTGCAAGGTCCCATTTTTTGTCACTTTTCTACCAAAACTCCTTTAGGAAAATTAATTACTTAGCAGGGGGTAACAGTGAGCGTAGAAGAAGCCTCATCCTAAAAAAAGTGGAATGTGTGCTAAATCCTGAGGTCTTTTGGGAATGATTTTTGGAGTATCTCTGCTTTGTTTTAACCAAATTAGCTAGAAATGTTTACTTTATTAGTCATGTTAATATCAGTAGTGACTGTAGCTGCCCTCGAAGGGCACTTGGTAGACAAGGACATCATTAGGGGATAATAACTGAGACTCATTATCTTCATAGTAAATAGGATACATCACATTTACATTGATTTATTATTGGGTGTGTTATATGAGAACCTTTTCTAATGAGCTTTTAATTTTCTTAAAAAACGAGGTAAAGTCACTTGAGAGTAACCAGAACATCTTGGAATAAATATTTGTATGGAACTGATTATTAAATTATGTTGTGGAAGTTACATTTAAAAAACGATGACAGTAGTAGTATTTGTTGTGTACTGTGTACCATGTAATATAATGTGGGAGGCTGAAAAACAAGCTATGGGAGATGTATTCTATATGTGAAATTTCTTAGAATCTCACACACTACAGACAAAGGTATAATATCCAGCGCAATGGCGGTTCATAATAGGGACATTTGGGTCGGCAGCCCCAGGCGCGATATCTTTGCATGGAAGGTGCCCCACATCACAGAGTGTATTCAGCAGCGCTGGGCACTGCGTTGGCCCTTAAGCGGCACAGCTTCTATTCCCGCTATTCTATATCCCTCTCAAAGCCGCTCTGCAGACACGCGCTCCACTGCAGTCCATGCCTCCTCTCTCTTGCTGGAAAACGAAGTCAGAGGAGGCCACTCCAGCTTTGAGCAGCACAGACAGCAGGCACTATCTACTACAGTGTTCATTTGCCCTCTTTTACATTAATGCCATGATTGACCACATGGAGCGCTGTTCAGCAAAACTATCATTCAGACAAAAGTAGGCAACATTCTATACGCCACCTAGTGGTAGACAAGGGCAAATATCCACGTGCTCCTAATAACCACAAATTACTAGAGATAAGCAAATCACTCAAAATTTGATTTGGATTAAATTTGGCCAAATTGGTCAACCGATTTGATCTGGGTCCAAATTGATTCTACCCAAATCAAAGGTGCTCCATTTGGCCTGAAAATTTGTGTATAATACTTTGAATTCTCCTGGGATTCATATTTTTTCTTTCTTGTTTCTCAAGTTTAAATCTTTTTTTTATTTTTATGAAAAGCAACCAAAAAATTCACAATAAAGGGGTTATCCAACCCAAAAAATGCCCCTCCAAATGCCCGGGCCCTCACACAGATTGTACTTACCTTGCTCCCCAAAACCTGCGTCGCTTCTGATGTATGGCTGCCACTGCATCTCCCTGTCGCTCGGATCAAAACATCTGGCAGCCAATAGCAGGCCGCAATGGGAATGAGCCTCCCTAGCATCACAGGTGACGTTGGGGAGGCTTGTTCCCGTCGCGGCCTGCTATTGACTGCCAGCCACCCACCCACCCCTCGTTGCCGGATGTTTTGATCCGTGCGACGGGAAGATGCAGCGGCGGCCATGTGGGTCTCAGAACTTATGTGGGTGTCAAGGAGCAAGGCAAGTACAATCTGTGTGAGGGGCCCGGGCATTGGGGGGGGGGCATTTTTGGGGTTGGATAACCCCTTTAACTGAGGAACAAACAGAACACATACTTGGTTCCCTCCTTTTGATGTTTTTAGTTGCAGATTCACAAATTCCTGGGCTCCTCTTCTGTCATCCAAGATGACTTGGATAACCAAATACACACTATCTATCAGACAGTCTGAGAAGCAGTGCGGCCATCTTAGATGGCAGAAGAGAAACCCATGAATCGGGCAGATCTGTGGCTAAAAAGATGAGATGGAGGAAATCCAGGTACGTGTTCTGTTCTTTCTCCAGTTAATGTGATTTTTTTTTTCTTGAACTCTTTCTAGCTCTTTGTTTGTCTCTCTCTCTGACCAAAATTTGCCCAATCTTAGGAGCTTACTGCGTACTCTTTTATTATTGAGTTTAATGTATGAAGAATATACAGTACCCTCTAGTGGTGATGGCAGGAGGACAGAATTGTATTATTTAATTAGTTTAACTGTTGTAAACTGAATCCTACATTCTGAACTAATTCAGACAAATAAAAGGTATTCAAGAGTGGATATTCACTTTAACTTTTTCCCGACCTGACAAAAATGTATATCTTTGTCAGGCAATAGTTCCCACGCTGTCATTTTTGTCATGGTACTAGCGCTGGTGCTGTGAGTGCATCCCTGATCCTGTGGACAAGGCCTTTTTCACACGACCGTGTGATCCCCGTGGCCATATTGCGGCCCGCATATGGCAGGTCCGCAATACACATTCTGCATTCACTTGAATGGGTCCGCAAATTCAGAAATGCGGAACGGAAGCACTACGGAGTGCTTTCCTGGGGTTCCGCTCCGTGCTTCCGTTCCGCAAAAAGATAGAACTTCTTTAAACATAATGCCAGAATTAGTGTTTTCAGGTCACTTTGCCACCCCAAAAAAAATGGAAAATAAAAAAAAGCAATCAAAAAGTCAAATGTACCCTAAAATGATACCAGTAAAAACAACACCTTCTCCTCCCTGGTTATGGAATTCCTAAAATAACTTTCCTTTATTATGCAAATAAGGGCTTCAGTGCACTGAGGGCTTAGGTCCAGCACCTTGGTGCACCTCTCCTCAGCTTTCCACTGCTGGCCACATTCCTTGGTACATCGAAGTCCTCATTTGCATAAAGTGACCGCCATTTTCGGAGATTTGTGCAGGATGAATCACAAATGTTTTGGATTTGTCAAAATTTATAATCTACTGTTCAATTTGTGATGAATTGGATTGACGTAGAATCAATTCTCTCATCTCTACTTATTGGTATTGACTTACCGTAGGTTGACAATAGTTAGCATTTAGCCGCCATCTAGGGGATGTAGTGCAATTGACATGAGATTTTCCTGCTAAGGCAATTTCCCGCAGTGACCGGATCGTAGTGAACAGGTTTTCCATCGCATGCATCCAATTCACACAATGTTTGGGATTGTATGGCATCCTGTGAAGCGATGGGGTGGTAAGTAATGAATATTGTGCTGGAAGATCTTTCTATACAGATTAGCTTTAGAAAAAATGTAAAAATGCTAATACTGATGTGTGTGCAAGAATGAAGCTTAAAGCTAATTTCACATGAGGGGGTTTTCCATCCGGGTGTGTTCCGTTTTGTGAATGGACAGCATCTGGAATAAATCCTGACCCATTCCTTTCGATGGGTCTATGCACATGAGCATTTTTTTTTTACTGATCATCTCCGCGCTTAGTAGGCAGATTTTGCCCCATCAAAATAAATGAGGCTTCATGAAAAACAGAAGGCATCCGGATGCAATTTTGCAATTTTTTTTTTTTTACTGATGGATACTAGGAGATGTTGAGTGAATTTTTTTTTGTTTTTCAAGCCAATGAGTCAGGGGAAAAAAAACTGAAAGCACACACATAGCATCCGGATGATGGCTAGGAGATGCTATGCATTATTTTTCCCAAAAAATTCCATCCAATGCGGAAAAAGTACAAAAACTTAACAGATTTGCAGCAAACTGAAGAAAAACCGATGGAAAAACATCCATTTTTCACTGGCAGAACTGGGATGAGTTCTGCGTCACTCATGTGAAAGGGGCCTTAGAGATTTGTGGGTGCAAAATATACACAGTAGCAGGAAGAAAAGAGATCTGTTGGATTATTAGAGATTTATTGGAATTCGATAATGATAATTGAATATAATCTATGAATCTGTTACAAGCATCATTGAATTCTCAGCAAATTGTTGGTGAATTTTTAAGGACGAGATGATACGGCACTGACAGCTATTAGCGGAGAATTTCCTTGAAAAGCTGTTTCGAAAGGTGTGCAATCAATCCCCCCCCCCCCCCATCCCTGTATTTAAGATAGAAAAGAAGTAACTTTGCAAATAGTCTTCTGCATTACTAATGTGTCTCCATGGTTACAGACTACAAAACCTGTGTAGTCTGACCCTGCAGTGGTATGTTCTATGTTGCATTCTTTCCTCTGCTTCCTAACCTTTGTAAGGCCGAGTTCACACGAACGTGTTTGACCCGTGCCCGTGCTGCGGCCTGCAAATTGCGGGCCGCAATGCACGATCGCCGGCTGTGGGTCATCCGCATCGGATTGCGGACCCATTCACTTTAATGGGTCCGCGATCCGCCCGTTCCGCAAAAAGATAGGACCTGTTCTATCTTTTTGCGGAACGGAAGTACGGAACGCAACCCCACGGAAGCACTCCGTAGTGCTTCTGAGGGGTCCCGTTCCGTGCGGCCATTCCGCAATTCTGGATTTGCGGACCCATTGAAGTGAATGGGTCCGCATCTGTGATGTGGAATGCACACGGAACTGTGGCCGTGTATTGCGGCCCGCAATTTGCGGACAGCAATACGGCCACGGATCACACACGTTCGATTGAACTAGGCCTAACTTACAGAAAGAAAACGTCTTCTTAGGCTACTTTCACACTCGCGTTTGGTCCGGATCCGTCATGGATCTGCACAAACGCATCTGTTCAGATAATACAACCGTCTGCATCCGTTCAGAACGGATCTGTTTGTATTATCTTTAACATGGCCAAGACGGATCCGTCTTGAACACCATTGAAAGTCAATGGAGGACGGATCCGTTTTCTATTGTGCCAGATTGTGTCACAGAAAACGGATCCGTCCCCATTGACTTACATTGTGTGTCAGAACGGATCCGTTTGGCTCAGTTTCATCAGACGGACGTTTTGGTGTCCGCCTCCAGAGCGAAATAGAGACGGAACGGAGGCAAACTGATGCATTCTGAGCGGATCCTATTCCATTCAGAATGCATTAGAACGTAAACTGATCCGTTTTGGACCGCTTCTGAGAGCCCTGAATGGATCTCACAAACGGAAAGCCAAAATGCCAGTGTGAAAGGGGCCTTATTCATCCCACTCTATAATTCATCCCTGCTTCTATTAAGTCAATGCAAGGGTCATACATTGCACCTATTTGCACCTATTTGCAATGTATGACCCTGGTCTAGACTCCAGCCCAGATAAAGGTGTGTACGTACAGCGAAATGATAGCGAAAAATCAGCCCCTGGGATCCCTGCCAAGATAAATAGCTTCCAGCAGTCTATTAATACAGAGGAGAGGAGAGGTCATGTAACATGCTCCAGTCTCCTGCAGGCAACCAGCACTCACTCAGCATGAAAACCGTGCGGGCTCTGCTCATCCTTGGGATCCTTCTGTGTCACCTTGTCTGTGTGCAAGGTAAGTGCTCATCTAAGTACCAGCAGCTGCCCCTACACCAAGAAATGCTCCTTACATTGATTAGATATTCCGTTTTTTGGTTGTATTCGTTTTTTTATTCATTTTTTTTATTCCACGTTTGTTCTGTTCAATGTATTACTAATTTACACATATTTAAAATGTCATTGACTGTTCTTGTCTCTGGGTTTGGTCATATGGTCAGTCTGGTTAGAAAAGATATGGCTAGATATGGAAGTAAATATCAGATAGATAATAGATAGATAGATAGATAGATAGATAATAGATAGATATGAGATAGTAGATAGATAGATAAATAGATAGATAGATAGATAGATGGATGATAGATAGATAGATAGATAGATAGATAGATAGATAGATAGATAGATAGATAGATACAGTAGATATATAGATAGATAGATAGATAGATAGATGGATAATAGATAGACAAATAGATAGATGATAGATGGATAGATAGATAGATAATAGATAGACAGACGAATAGATGGACAGATGAATACAAACTAATGAAGTTTTATTTTTATGGGAATAGTGCTGCTGAAAACTTCATTTAATTGCATTAGATAGTTTTTTGCTTAATTTCGGTATGAATGTGCGCATCTCTTTTTAGGTTTTGTAACGTGTGTGGGTGGACTTGGGTACCAGTGAATAATTGTGTACTATGAAAAATATATGTTTTCATAGATTTTAACCATTTTCAGCATCATGCGTTCATATATTTATTAATGTGCATCCGCGTTCCTTTAGCATTAAATTATTATTACTTATTAAAGTCTAACTCTCTACATGTAAGGCTACATGCACACCAATTTGCAGAACGGAAAAGGCGGCCCATTGTAGAAATGCCAATTCTTGTCCCCAAAACGGACAAGAATAGGACATGCTATATTTTTTTTTGCGTGGCCACGGAACGGTGCAACGGATGCAGACAGCACACTAAGTGCTGTCCGCATCTTTTGCCGGCCCCATTGAAGTGAATGGGTTCGCATCCGAGCTGCCAAAACTGCGGCTCGGATGCGGACCCGAACTACGGTCGTGTGCATGAGAGCTAACAGAGCATACGTCTTGGGCTACACTGCAGCATTTCTCGTGCAACAGGAAGACGCAGAAAACGGACTGACTTGTCTACAACTTGCTGTCCTGTGACTACTTTAGAATTGTGATTTGGTTGTAAAAATACAGCAACTTACAATAAAGTAAATGGAGGAAAGTTTGTGTGTGATTTGCAACCTGCGACACAAAAGCCACCATGTATGTCGCATCGAAGTCGCAGCATGCCGAGTGTCGCATTACGATAGAATTGACAATCATGTGCAATATCATGCGTCGCACAACAAGTCACCGCGTGGCCCCAACCATTCAGGCTACAAACTGCAAACTTTCTTCTTCGCGTACAGTATATATATGTGTTTTCTCTTATTTTTTTTTATTTATTGCAATGACAGGGTAGATTTTTTAGCCAAAAAAAGACCAGGTTATCCCTGTCAGCAGAGGCCATAATGAAAAGCACCTGGTACCTGAATACACTGCAACCTCTCATCTAACTATGTCTATTTTAGACATGAGAAGCGCCTGCTGCAAGTTCATTATACATGTGTTACTTTCTGCTTTTAGACTGTATTTTATATATTTGATATTATTGTTACATAGTCACCTACGGTAGTTGCTAAGGTTCAATTGATAGAATTTTATATTGTATAAATTTTTCTAAGAAAATTCTATGTTTTCGTCTATTAGTTTATAATATTTTATATCATTTATTTTAATGGACATGTTGGAAAAGCCTTGCACGGTATTTAGTTGTGATTCTGCAGAGAACCCCCCCCTTTGGGACAATGCCATTAGGACAATGAACATCCATCCACCTAATGGCAAGCTCTGTGCTAATAAACGAATGCTCTAAGGGCTCTTTCACACTCATTTTTAGTCCGGATGAGATGCATGTCCTGTTCTGACCCATTCATTTCAGGTTCTGTGTAAGTTTTCATGCATCATCTCTGAGTTCAGGAAAAAGTGCAGCATGTTCTATATTGTGCGCGTTTCATGCAGACCTGGCCCCATAGAAGTGAATGGGGCTTTTCTGAAAAACGGAAGGTGTCCGGATGCAATGTCATTTTTCACTGATCGTTGCTAGGAGAAGTAGATTGTTATTCTTCAGTTTTTCTTTAAGCGCGTGGAAAATACATGAAAACTGATCCTGTGAAAAAAAAAAACTGAACGCAATCATAGACAAAACCGATTCAACGTGTGTGCAAAACCATCAATTTTGACACAATCCCTATAGCTTGTGTAGCCTATAGAACATGCTGCGATTTTTCCTGAATGCAGAGATGATCATTGGTAATGCTCATGTACACAGATAGTGTAGAGCGAATTGAAGTCCACAAAGTAATTTTAGAATAAATTAGATTCGCCGCGAAGCCAAATTTCCTCATTTTTCATTGAAGCAAATTGATTTAACCTGAAATAGTGTAAAAAAATAAAAATAAAATCATACCTCATCCATTTTCTCACGACGGTGATGTATGAAGTCACCACGGGACGCGTGACATTTCGCAAGCAAATAGATGAGATAAGTATGATTTTAAATTGTTTTAAAAATTTGACACCGTTATTTATATCAGATGCAGCGATCATATATGAATGCGGCATCTGAGGGGTACAATGACGGGCACCGGAGCAATCGCTGTAACCTGTCATTGCAACCACTACTTCTTGATGAAGTAATTCGTCACAAAGCAATTTTTTCTAATAAAATTCAGCAAAACAGCCAAATTGAACTTTTGAATAATTGGCTCATCACTATACACAGATAGAGTCCTGTGCGTTCACAAGATGAATCGCATCCGTGTGGAAAACTTGCTCGTGTGAAAAAGGCATTACTCTGTCTTGCCTAGTAAAGGGAGCCGCCTGGCACAGGGACGCCCTCCCTGCTGTTCTTTGAATCTCTGTGTCCTCCCTAAGGCCCGACACTAGATATAATACAATGTATTTGTTTTGCCCAAAAGGACACATTTTCAATTGGAATCCTTTTCAAATAATGTTCATGAGTCTAGATCCGGGATCCGCAACCTCCTGCACTCCAGCTGTTCTGAAACTACAACTCCCAGAATCCTGCTTATCACTTCTATGGGAGTTACAAGAAGAGCCGAGCAAGTGTGCATGCTGGGAGGTGTAGTTTCACAGCAGCTGGGGTGCCGAACGTTGTTGACCCCTGGTCTACATATTCCTGTTACATACTAGTTATGGCCCCTGCTGGAGTTAACCCTTTTTCCTCCAGTGGCATGGACTGACTATAAACTATAGACAATATTTCACATCTCATTTTCACAATCCCAACTCACTCAGCCTAGAATTTGAGGTATGGCCTCTCAGGTTCGAAACACATAAGAGTTAAATGCCTTTCAAAGATGCCTCAATAACATTTTTTTCCTTTAAATCTCAATTGGACCCATGCTGTATACCCCAGACGTATACAACATAACAAATACCCCACACAGTCCATCAGTCCAGGAACAACGATGTTGGCAACCACTGCACTCTTAGCAGTCAACAGGTAACATGCACAAGCCACAGCTCATATCTACGGAGCTACTTTGGGGGTTCTTTAGGTAAAACTACTAATGTCTACACTTTTGTATACAGAGGTACACTGTTTAAGGGGGTTTTCCAGTTATAGTAATTTTTAAGCAAATGCCTGCAGCATACCCCCTGAAACAAGATTCATACTTACCTGCTCCATGTCGCTCCGGTCGTCCGCGCTGTCTTCGCAGTCTCCATCTTACGGTCCTTGCTCTGTTTGCATCCGGCTATGCTTGGACATGGTCACTGCTCCAGTCAATGACCAACATCAGATGTTGACGTGCTGAATGTGGCCATGTCACCCCTGAAACCTGTCATTGGCTAGCGCAGTGCATGTGACCGTGTCCAAGCATGGCTGGATGGGAAGAAAGAGACAGCGGAGACAGTGCGGACAACCGGAGCGGCATGGAGCAGGTGAGTATGAATCTTCTGTTTCATGGGGCACTTGCTTAAAAATCTTAATCACCGAAAAACCCCTTTAAAAGGGAACCTATTACCATGAAAATGCAGTGATGGAGAGTGGAGACATCATGTTATAGAGCAGGAGGAGCTGAGCAGATTGAGGTGTCATTTATTCTACACTTCTGCTCTTTCTATGCTGAGGGGTCATGTTAGTGGTCTCATCGGTGACTGAGAGGGCAAGCGCTGCGACAAGCAGCTCGCCTGCTGACCCACGAGGTACCCGATCCCCACTAATAATAATGCTCTATACTAGGTAAATAAAAGAGCAATGGTGAACATATTTCCCAAGGTAACTCCAGATGATATATCAACTGCTATATATGTAATCATCCACCATAGGACCCAATCAAAAGTGGCCAACTGAGGATGTACTAATAGCAAGTAGCTAAAAGAATGGAAAATGATTAAATACCTTGGTAGTCAACCAATAAAGAGATCGGACCTCTGGTCAGCTGGGAGCACACCCCGACGCACGTTTCGCTCCGCTTTTTCAAGGGGCCCCTGTGAGGGCGCACATTACTGAGCATATTACTGTGAGGGGACACAGCTGGGTATATTACTGTGAGGGGGCACATATCTGGGCATATTACTGTGAGGGAGCACAGCTAGGTATATTACTGTGAGGGGGCACATATCTGGGCATATTACTGTGAGGGAGCACAGCTGGGCATATTACTGTGAGGGGGCACATTACTGAGTATATTACTGTGAGGGGGCACAGCTGGGTATATTACTGTGAGGGGGCACATATCTGGGCATATTACTGTGAGGGGGCACATATCTGGGCATATTACTGTGAGGGAGCACAGCTAGGTATATTACTGTGAGGGGGCACATATCTGGGCATATTACTGTGAGGGGGCACAGCTGGAGATATTACTGTAAGGGGGCACATATCTGGGCATATTACTGTGAGGGAGCACAGCTAGGTATATTACTGTGAGGGGGCACATATCTGGGCATATTACTGTGAGGGAGCACAGCTAGGTATATTACTGTGAGGGGGCACATATCTGGGCATATTACTGTGAGGGAGCACAGCTGGGCATATTACTGTGAGGGGGCACAAAAAATGCGGCTTGGATGCAGACCCAAACGAAGGTCGTGTGAATGAGGCCTTATTGACGATGATTTGCAGGGTCAATGAAGTCGGTAATCACTGAAACACATGGGCCTGAATAGGAGCTGCATACAAAAAATGGCAGCATTTTTATCAATACTTTTTTTTTCAAATTGTCTTATTTTATTTTAAGATGCAATAGATCAAAAAATACTGATTGCAGTTGTACACCATAATCATGGTACCTTGCACATTGCACAATGGAGCAGGTTTTGGCGGAGACCCAAACCTCTGTTCTTAAGATGAATTCTCAGCGTTTAGAATAATGTTTAGATAAAGACATTACAATGACGAACGTCCGCTGCAATCTCCAGTGTATCGCAAAGTTACTACCCGTGCCAACATTCATTCATATTTCTCTATCCCTGCCAAGGCTACAGAAACCAGGCCTTAAAGTTCAGATAAATTTATCTTGCGCAAGCAAAGCCAGAACCTGTGGAAACACAAGAAGAAGATTGTAAGACGATAAATGCGTTGGTGGAAAACTCATTACTTACATCAGTAAGGAAGGGATTCTGTAATCGCTCTAAGGATCTCAGCCCAAAGACTGACTTGACACAGAAAAACTTATGTAATGCTGAGTCACATCAATGTTTCACCTTTAACCTTGTCTTCCTAAAAGACGGTTGTTATGTGTGAACCATCAGCACGCTGCATTTGTATCATTACTAGGGTTGAGAAAATTGGGTTCAGATTGCTGCATCCGAATTTGATTCTTTTAACCCCAGCTCAGCCCCCCTAGCTTAAACCCCCTTAATGACCAGACCACTTTTTACACTTCTGCACTACACTACTTTCACGGTTTATTGCTCGGTCATGCAACTTACCACCCAAATGAATTTTACCTCCTTTACTTCTCACTAAAAGAGCTTTCATTTGGTGGTATTTCATTGCTGCTGACATTTTTACTTTTTTTGGTATTAATCTAAATTGACCAAAATTTTTCTGTTGTAAAATTTTTCGAAAAAAACTACATTTCTATATATTTTTTTCTCTAAATTTATTGTTCTACATGTCTTTGATAAAAAAAAAATGCAATAAGTGTATATTTATTGGTTTGGGTAAAAGTTATAGCGTTTACAAACTATGTACAAACTATGGTGCAAAAAAATCTATTTACGCACTTTGACTTTCTGAGCACCTGTCATGTTTCCTGAGGTTCTACAATGCCCAGACAGTAGAAACACCCCACAAATGACCCCATTTTGGAAAGTAGACACCCTAAGGTATTTTCTGATGGGCATAGTGAGTTCATGGAAGTTTTTATTTTTGGTCACAAGTTAGCGGAAAAAGTTTTTTTTTTTTTTCTTACAAAGTCTCATATTCCACTAACTTGTGACAAAAAATACAATTTTACATGAACTCACCATACCCCTCACGGAATACCTTGGGGTGTCTTCTTTCCAAAATGGGGTCACATGTGGGGTATTTATACTGCCCTTGCATTTTAGGGGCCCTAAAGCGTGAGAAGTAATTTGGAATCCAAATGCGTAAAAATGCCCTGTGAAATCCTAAAAGTACTCATTGGAATTTGGGCCCCTTTGCGCACCTAGGCTGCAAAAAAGTGTCACACACGTGGTATCGCCGTACTCAGAAGAAGTAGGGCAATGTGTTTTGGGGTGTATTTTTACATATACCCATGCTGGGTAAGATAAATATCTCTGTAAAAGACAACTTTTCCCCTTTTTTTATACAAAGTTGTCATTTTACAGAGATATTTATCTCACCCAGCATGGGTATATGTAAAAATACACCCCAAAACACATTGCCCTACTTCTCCTGAGTACGGCGATACCACATGTGTGACACTTTTTTGCAGCTTAAGTGCGCAAAGGGGCCCAAATTCCAATGAGTACTTTTAGGATTTCACAGGGCATTTTTACGCATTTGGATTCCGTGACGGGTATGGTGAGTTCATGTAAGATTTTATTTTTTGTCACAAGTTAGTGGAATATGAGACTTTGTAAGAAAATCAATTTCCGCTAACTTGTGCCAAAAAAAAAAAATCTTCTATGAACTCGCCATGCCCCTCAAAAGTGATCTTTATAGCGCCGCAGCGATTTTGTGGTGTTTTTTCAGCGATCAGAAAAAATATATTTCTGTCACTGCGGTGGGGCGGACTGAACGCAAGTGTGCGCACAAGATCAGGCCTGATCGGGCGAACACTGCATTTTTTGTAGAGCCTATAGAACATGTTCTATTCTTGTCCGCAATTGCCTCTCGCGAGATGACGCACGGATGCGTCTACGAGGAATAACCCGGCCGCCTGCAGGACGCATCCCTGCGTTAGGTGGTCGGGAGGTGGTTAAAAACAACGTTAATAATATGGGCTCCATCCTACTTTAAAATGTATGTCCTCCGAGGAGGAGGTCTTCCCAAAGTTTCTGCAAATATCGGGAGACTTACTAGGTCTCGCCTCTGTGACTTGTCACTTTGTTTATTCGCATTAATTACTGTATAAAAATACGAAGCTGAACTCCATTTCGTTAATGAGGCAAGAAGCCGAGTTCAACTTCATATTTTAAAAAAAACTGATGGTTTTGCACGCAAGTTCAGTCAGTTTTGTCTGCGATAGAGCTCAGTGTTTTTAGTTTTTTTCTGCGAAGGTGCAATAAGTTTTTGATGCATTTTTCACATGCGTGAAAAAAAACCTCAAGAATAACAATCTACATCTCCTAGCAACCATCAGTGAAAAACGTGTTGCATCCAGATTGCTTCCGTATTGCACTTCTGTGGACCCAGAACTGCGTGAAAAACGCACAATATTGTCACGGACGTTCCCATGGCAGGTACCAGGAGATTGTACTCTGTGGTGTGTCTGGAGTTGCCAGTTTTCTACTTTAAGCTGAGTCTTGTCTCTTCCTATTGTATTGTGTTTTTTATATTCCCTGTTGTTTGTATCTGGACCTGAGACAGAGACTTCCATTCGTCCATCTGGGGAGGAATGGGTTGTCTCTGGTCCTAACCTTATTCCAGGGCCTTATAGGGAAATCAGGACCTAGGTATCCTGCTTATGAATATTCCTACCTTCAAGGTCAATGGAGTATGTTCAGACCATGGTCTTGTTACCAGTGGGGTACCTCAGGGATCTTTTCTGGGACCCATATTGTTTATTATCTTTATCAGCGAAATTGCAGAAGGCCTCGATGGTAAGGTGTGTCTTTTTGCTGATGACACAAAGATTTGTAACAGGGTTGATGTTCCTGGAGGGATACACCAAATGGAAAAGGATTTAGGAAAACTAAAGGAATGGTCAAAAATCTGGCAACTAAAATTTAATGTTGATAAGTGCAAGATAATGCACCTGGGACGTAAAAACCCAAGAGCAGAATATAAAATCAGTGATACAGTCCTAACCTCAGTATCTGAGGAAAGGGATTTAGGGGTCATTATTTCAGAAGACTTAAAGGTAGGCAGACAATGTCATAGAGCAGCAGGAAATGCTAGCAGAATGCTTGGGTGTATAGGGGGAGGCATTACCAGTAGAAAGAAGGAGGTGCTCATGCCGCTCTACAGAGCACTAGTGAGACCTCATTTGGAGTATTGTACTCAGTACTGGAGACTATATCTCCAGAAGGATATTGATACTTTGGAGAGAGTTCAGAGAAGAGCTACTAAACTAGTACATAGATTGCAGGATAAAACTTACCAGGAAAGATTAAAGGACCTTAACATGTATAGCTTGGAAGAAAGACGAGACAGAGGGGATATGATAGAAACTTTTAAATACATAAAGGGAATCAACAAGGTAAAAGAGGAGAGAATATTTAAAAGAAGAAAAACTGCTACAAGAGGACATAGTTTTAAATTAGAGGGGAAAAGGTTTAAAAGTAATATCAGGAAGTATTACTTTACTGAGAGAGCAGTGGATGCATGGAATAGCCTTCCTGCAGAATTGGTAGCTGCAAATACAGGCAAGGAGTTTAAGCATGCATGGGATAGGCATAAGGCCATCCTTCATATAAGATAGGGCCAGGGGCTATTCATAGTATTTAGTATATTGGGCAGACTAGATGGGCCAAATGGTTCTTATCTGCCGACACATTCTATGTTTCTATTCATATTGATAGGTAGTTAGGGCCCGGATTAGGGTTGTTTAGGAGGTGACCTGTTCCTTCCCTAGTTTCCAGGCCCAGTTACTGTTGCCCTTCTCTTCTATGTTCAGTGTTCAGTGTTCTGAACGCAGAAATGATGCATGAAAAACGTCACACGAGGGAGTTTTCCATCCGGGTGAGATGCATGAAGCAAACGCATAGCATCCAGACTGAATCTTGACCCATTCATGTCAATGGGTCTGTGCAGACGAACGTTATTTTACACTCTTCATTACAGTACCCCAGAGCAGGAGGTACTTGCAAATCGTTTTGTTCATTTGTGTTATGCCATTTTATGCACTATATCCCCAGTATGGTAATGTATGGGAGTGAGGGAGTTAACCAACTCTGGCACATGTTAGCTCTACTCCTTGCTTAGTCTCCTAGAGGAGTCTAGTGTTAGCAGGCAAGGAGATAGGAGGTGAAGTCCATGTGCTCTAATACTCAGCATTAGGTCTTCAGCTAAAGAGACTAATGATGTCTGCATGATATACCTGTCACGACAGAGGGTAGGGATAAGTGCAGCCCTAAACTCCACCCCACCCCCACCTGTCTCTGCCTACTTGCACGGCCCGTCCAAACTGACGGCGTACAACTTGGCGGCAGTCCCTCGCTTAGACACGTGCAGGGGCCTAAGAAAATAAAGAAGTGCCGTAACAGAGTCAGGAAAGCCAAGGTCAAAGCCAGGAGGTTACGCAGGTCACGCAGGTACACAGGGAGCAATACAATAACAAGATCAAAACACAATCCGGAGTCAGAAGCCAAGAGGTCACATCAATTCCAGGGTGGTCACAAGGTCGAGGTCAAAAACAGAGCCGAGGTCCAAACACACACAGAAAGGCGCAATACAAAATGCTGGTGAGGGTAGCAAGACCAATCACAGGCAACCTGTGGCCAGCAGGCTGCCTGTTTAAATAACCCCTACAGGTGAGTCACGTGATGTGGCCAGCGTCATGTGACTCTGATTGCTCATAACACATACACATCGGCGCTCAGATCCCCTGCTGCTCGTTGTCTAGGGGACGGAGGACGCTGGCCACTCTAAGGAGGCATGCGCAGCCGGGTCCTCCCCGCCCCCTGGCCCCCATGGAGACGAGGACGCCAACTGCGTCCTCGCTCTGCTGCATGCAGGCGGCGCTGCGAATGAAGAGCGCGCCACCTGCTCCCTGTGACAATACCAAGAGAAAACCATCTTTAAGTTGAAATACTCCATAAGCGAGAGAGAGAGGAATTTCCAAAATCTACTGTATAACAGCCGAGACAACAGAGTCAGTAAGGCACACTGACATAACTGCTGTGAGTGTAATACTTCTAATTTATTTACAATGAGTCTATATATACTATTAATTACTATTTGAGCATCACTTTTATTTCCTCACTTTAACCCCTTAAAGACTAGTGCCGTACATGTACGGTGCTCTGATCCGGCAGGTGCAGGAGCTGCGCCTGCCCGATCCACGGCAGGGGTCCGGCAGTCACTGATAGCCAGACCCCTGCTGTATGCGCCGGCATCGGTGAAAACACTGATGACAGCACATTAAACATTGCACTGCCGCGGTCAGGGCTGACCGCGGCACGCGCAGGCCCCTGACAGGTCCGGAATGGCAATCGGGTCCCCGCGCTGCTTTGATGGGGACCCGAAGGCAGGGAAGGCAGCCCGATGCCTTCCTTAGGCTTCATGGCTGCTTTCTGTGACAGCCTGTGAGATCCAGCCCCCTGGATCTCACAGGCAGAAAGCTGTAAGTGTATTACCCTGTGTAATACACTTACAGCCAATGCATCACAATACAGAAGTATTGTGATGCATTGTAAGGGGAATCAGACCCCCCCAAAAATGATGTCTCAAAGTGGGACAAAAAAATTTAGTGAAAAAAAGTGTCCTTTTAACAAAATAAAGTTAAAAAAATGTAAAAAATAGTGAAAAAAGAAAAGTAGACATATTTGGTATCGCCGTGTCCGTATCGTCCGGTTCTAAAAAAAATTACACATGACCTAACCCCTCAGGTGAACAACGTCAATAAAATAAAATAAAAACTGCTAAAAAAACTTTTTTTGTCACCTTATATCACTAAAAGTGCAACACCAAGCGATCAAAAAGGCGTATGCCCCCCAAAATAGTACCAATCTAACCATCACCTCATCCCGCAAAAAATGAGCCAGTATATAAGACAATTTCCCCAAAAAAAAAAAAAAAAAATATGGCTCTCAGACTATGGAGACACTAAAACATGATTTAAAAAAAAAAATAAAATGCTTTTATTGTGTTAAATGTAAAAAAAAAAAAAAAGTATACACATTACATCCGTAACAACCTGCTCTATAAAAATACCACATGACCTAACCTCTTAGGGGAACACTGGAAAACATATAAAATAAAAAGTGTGTCAAAAAAGCCATTCTTTGTCACCTTACATCACAAAAAGTGTAATAGCAAGCGATCAAAAAGTGATATGCACCCTAAAATAGTACCAATCAAACTGTCATCTCATACCAAAAAAAGGAGCCCTTACATAAGACAGTCGCCCAAAAAAAATAATAATATGGCTTTCAGAATATGGAGACACAAATTTTTTTTTTCCACAAATGCTTTATTATGTAAAACTGAAACAAACAACCATAAAAAGTTGTCACATTTCGCATTGTGGCATCCGTAACAATCTGCTCTGTAAAAATACCACACGATCTAACCTGTCAGATGAACATTGTAAATAACAAAAAATTAAAACGGTGCCAAAACAGTTATTTTTTTGTCATCTTGCCTCACAAAAAGTGTAATATAGACAAACCAAACATCATATGTACCCTAAAATAGTACCAACAAAACTGCCACCTTATCCCGTAGTTTCCAAAATGGCATCTTTTTTTGGAGTTTCTACTCTAGGAGCGCATCAGGGGGTATTCAAATGTGACATGGCAACTTAAAATTATGCCAATGAAAACTGCCCTCCAAAAACCATATGGCATTCCTTTCTTTTTGCGCCCTGCTGTGTGCCTGTTCAGCAGTTTACAACCACATATGGGGTGTTTCTGTAAACTACAGAATCAGGGCAATAAATATTGAGTTTTGTTTGGCTGTTAACCCTTGCTTTGTTACTGAAAAAATTTAATGGAAAAGTGAAATTCAGAAATTCCATCCACTTTGTTTTCTTTAATTCTTGTTGAACACCTAAAGTGTTAAGAAAGTTTGTAAAATCAGTTTTGAATACCTTGAGGGGTGTAGTTTCTAAAATGGGGCCATTTATGTGTGGTTTCTATTACGTAAGCCTCACAAAGTGACTTCAGACCTGAACTGGTCCTTAAAAAGTGGGGTTTGGAAATTTTCAGAAAAATTTCAAGATTTGCTTCTAAACTTCTAAGCCTTTTAACCTTCTAAGCCCCCGCCCCCCCCAAAAAAAATAATTAACAAAAAGATCCAAACATAAAGTAGCCATTGGGAAATGGAAAGTATCACTATCTGTTTTAAAAGCAGAGATATAAAAATTTTGAAAATTGAGAATTTTTCAAAATTTTTGGTAAATTTGGTATTTTTTTTATAAATAAAAATGAAATATTATGACTCAAATTTACCACTGTCATGAAGTACAATATGTGACGAGAAAACAATCTCAGAATAGCTTTGCAGATGGCAGATTTGCAAAAAAATGGCCTGGTCCTTAAGGTGAAAAATGGCAGGGTCCTTAAGGGGTTAAAGAAGCACTTGCACAAAAATGTTTAATCTCTGACCTGTTAGAAAGGTACCTGATGTAAACTGCAGTGAAGGTAATCTTCTTACCGGTGACTATATTTGTGAATTATCCCCTCCCTTCTGATCCTCAGCTGTGTCATGTGACCACCATCTGATCTCCAACTGACACAGGACAGGAAGTCAGTTACTTCTCTATTCAATCCTATGAGACAGACATTAAGGCTTCCATAGTAATGAGAAACTGGCTTCTTGTCCTCACATAAGATGCTGTGGTATTTGGAAAGTCAGAGTGCTGGTCACATGACACATCTGAGGATCAGAAGGGAGGTTATAACTCACAAACACAGTCACTGGGAATAAAATTGCTTTCACTGCAACTTACATCATGTACCGTTCTAATAGGTCAGAGAATAAAAATGTTGGTGGAAGTGCTTCATTTAAAAACAATATAGCCAGGGATACACTGCTTCTATACAATGTTTCAACTAGACTGTCTGGTTATTCGGGATACAGCAGTGTGATTGGTGTGTGGAATACTTGTAATACACCATCCACTTTCAGACACGACCTGGTTGGTCGTTTCCCTGAATCTGTACGCCGCAGTAGCGTATTACAGCTATCTTAAAAGTATAATTGTCAGTCTCAGATTCTGCCGAGGAACAGTGAAGGAGAACATTGAATCTAAACCTGGCCTGTACCCTTACAAAATCTTGGGGAAGATTTGCACTGGGCATTGTTGGAACCGTGTTCTGAGAATGTTTGAAATAGTACATCTCTCATTGTGTACTACAGAATAAATCTGGCCTGGTTACTGACTCCTACACCTTACACTGGTCTTTGCACACCCTACACTCCCTGCCTTAAATCCATACAAACGTTAACACCAAAGGCACCCCAAACTACCATCAGACAGGAGCCCTAATCCAGACGAATTCCCCGAGAGAAGAAAGAGTGTGTCTCACTTTCACTGCACCGGCCCTAGGGAGCAACGGAGTGAGGAAAGCCACTGTGATAGACTTCCTGCATCCAGAGCCACTACCACTCCTATCTTCTCTGACTCCTCAGGGGTTTGATGCAGAGGCAATTTAGATATAAAAGAGGAAGGGGGGAGGTAAAGATCTACAGTCATGTGAAAAAATTAGGACACCCTTTGAAAGCATGTGGTTTTTTGTAACATTTTTAATAAAAGGTTATTTCATCTCCGTTTCAACAATACAGAGAGATTAAAGTAATCCGACTAAACAAAGAAAACTGAAGAAAAGTCTTTTCAAGATCTTCTGTAAATGTCATTCTACAAAAATGCCTATTCTAACTGAGGAAAAAGATAGGACACCCTTGCCCCTAATAGCGAGTGTTACCTCCTTTGGCTGAAATAACTGCAGTGAGACGGTTCTTGTAGCCATCTACCAGTCTTCGACATCGGTCTGAGGAAATTTTACCCCACTCCTCAATGCAGAACTTTTTCAGCTGTGAGATGTTTGAGGGGTTTCTTGCACGTACAGCCCTTTTCAAGTCACCCCACAGCATCTCAATGGGATTCAAATCTGGACTTTGACTTGGCCATTCCAGGACTCTCCATTTCTTCTTTTTCAGCCAATCTTTGGTTGATTTACTAGTATGTTTTGGGTCATTGTCATGTTGCATGGTCCAGTTCCGCTTCAGCTTTAATTTTCTAACTGATGGTCTCACATGTTCTTCAAGCACCTTCTGATACACAGTAGAATTCATCGTGGATTCTATGATGGTGAGCTGACCAGGTCCTGCTGCAGCAAAGCAGCCCCAAACCATGACACTTCCACCTCCATGCTTCACAGTTGGTATGAGGTTCTTTTCTTGGAATGCTGTGTTTGGTTTACGCCAAACATGTCCTCTGCTGTTGTGTCCAAATAATTCAATTTTGGACTCATCTGTCCAAAGAACATTATTCCAGAAGTCCTGGTCTTTGTCAACTTTATCTCTGGCAAATGTCAGTATGGCCTCGATGTTTCTCTTGGAAAGCAAAAGTTTCCTCCTTGCACACCTCCCATGCAAGTTAAACTTGTACAGTCTCTTTCTGATTGTAGAGGCATGTACTTCTACATCAACAGTAGCCAGAGCCTGCTGTAGTTCTCGAGATGACACTTTAGGGTTTTTGGAGACCTCTTTTAGCATCTTGCGGTCTGCTCTTGGGGTGAACTTGCTGGGGCGACCAGTCCTGGGCATGTTGGCAGTTGTTTTGAAAGCCCTCCACTTGTAGACTATCTTCCGGACAGTGGAATGGCTGATTTCAAAATCTTTTGAGATCTTTTTAAATCCCTTCCCAGACTCATAGGCTGCTACAATCTTTTTTCTGAAGTCCTCTGACAGCTCTTTTGCTCTCACCATGGTGCTCACTCTCACTTCAACAGTCAGGAGCACACCAAACTAAATGTCTGAGGTTTAAATAGGGCAAGCCTCATTCAACATGCAGAGTAACGATCTACTAATTATGTGCACCTGGTGTGATATACCTGTGTGAGATCTGAGCCAATTTAAGAGGGAATACATGTGAGGGTGTCCTATCTTTTTCCTCAGTTAGAATAGGCATTTTTGTAGAATGACATTTACAGAAGATCTTGAAAAGACTTTTCTTCAGTTTTCTTTGTTTAGTTGGATTACTTTAATCTCTCTGTATTGTTGAAACGGAGATGAAATAACCTTTTATTAAAAATGTTACAAAAAACCACATGCTTTCAAAGGGTGTCCTAATTTTTTCACATGACTGTAGATGTATATGGCTAAGGAGATAAAAAAAAAAAGGAGATATAGAAGAAGGTGAAGTTATATAAACAGAATAACAAGTGAATGACCTCTTTCCAGATACTGTTGTTTCCTATAGAAATAACATAATAAACCTGAACCATGCAGGGTCATTGTGCACCAGGTCCCATGACGTAAAAGTCACAGCCATACAGTATTTTACAAAGACTGATGGAGTTGTCAGAGTGTTGTGTAACTTACGTAATTTATCTGTCTGTTAAATGAAGGCTGATGCCAAGTTTATTACATTTAAAGGAAACAGAGCTTTATACAAAGAGAGGGATAATTGGTTCCAGCTTTAAGTTTTGCGTTTGCAGCACATAACATGTCCACAGAAACGTGTTTGATTTCATAATTCAACGAAATATCTTTAAATAAACATACAAATTATGAGGTAAAAAATGCAGTTTATATGTTCAATTTTCATCCATAGAAACATAGAATGTGTCGGCAGATGAGAACCATTTGGCCCATCTAGTCTGCCCAATATACTGAATACTATGAATAGCCCCTGGCCCTATCTTATATGAAGGATGGCCTTATGCCTATCCCATGCATACTTAAACTCCTCCACTGTATTTGCAGCTACCACTTCTGCAGGAAGGCTATTCCATGCATCCACTACTCTCTCAGTAAAGTAATACTTCCTGATATTACTTTTAAACCTTTGCCCCTCTAATTTAAAACTATGTCCTCTTGTAGCAGTTTTTCTTCTTTTAAATATTCTCTCCTCATTGTAGCATCTGGTATAATATAATGTATAATGTTACACAGAGACCTATACTTCTATGATGTTATGGGAGAAATTATCAGGGTCATATAGGTGACAGAGAGAGTTTAGTCACCAAGAAGTGGGGTCGTCCTTGACGGGGCAGTGATCTGCTTTTAGGCAGGCACGAGTAGCCTTCGAGACATTGTAGCCACAGTCCTCCTTGACCCCAACTTCTTGGTTAAGCCTTATTTTGATCATGGACTACCAAACCCTGAGTAAGAAGGGCCTAGTGATATATCTTTCACTGTGGCCCTATACACTTGTATTCTTTGTATGTTGCTATAGCCTATACAAGCGACTACTTAGTTATTTTTTTAGACTGATTTGCATGACTTGGCCAGAGTTTTATCCATCTTCTATTTGATTTAGATGAGATTTGGGACCTCTTTTGGATATTTTATTGATTAATCTTTTAATGCTCTAATGCTAATAAAGTGGAGTTTTACATAAGACTTACCCTTATATCTGACATACCCTGTGTTGGGTTATATTGATGTCACAGTGCTATTCCTGATAACCGTCAGCTCATCTCCCTGTGTAATCAGGGATGTGCTGCCGATAATGAATTGAATAGAACAGAACGAGGGAGGAACGACTGTGGTAGCAATTGTTCCTTCCACATTACTGTAAGTGGACTATGGAATCAGGCCAGTGCAAATGAGTGCTTACAGTTGTTTTATCCTCCATCTGCGCCCACACTGCCCGGCACTGTAATAACACCCTAACGTCTCACCTTCCTTATTAGCTGCGGCTGATAATATAATCTAAATGACTTGTCATTACCTTAGGCCCAGATTTTCCACAGCAATCTCCGAACAGTGTGTGTATTGTTCACATTACATATCTAATATATAACAATCTTCAAAGACAAAAAGAAGTAAATATTAGGTAAAGAGGCGTAGACAAGACAGACATGTTATTAACCTTTATAGGCCATAGAGGCAGAATTACCCTTTTCTTAATTATTTAAAGAGGACCTTTCACCTGGAAAAACATTGTGAACTAAGTATCCTGACATATACAGCGGCACCCAGGGATCTCACTGCACTTACTATTATCCCTGGGCGCCGCTCCGTTCTCCCGTTATGTCCTCCGATATGTTCGGGGACTTGGTTATAGTAGGAGGAGACTGCCCTTGTTCTGCTGTGATTGGCCAGCGCTACAGCCTAGGAGGAGGAGACGCCCAGCAGAACAAGGGCAGGCTCCGCCTACTATAACCAAGAGTCCTAAGTCTCCGCCTACTATAACCAAGTCCTCGAACATACCGGAGGACATAACGGGAGAACGGAGTGGCGCCCAGGGATAATAGTAAGTGCAGTGAGATCCCTGGGAGCCGCTGTATATGTCAGGATACTTAGTTCACAATGTTTTTCCAGGTGAAAGGTCCTCTTTAACACAGTGTTTTTAGTGTCATTTGTGGATGACACACTGTTATGGGGAATCTATGGATGACACTGTTATGGGGGATCTGTGGATGGCAGTGTTATTGGGGATATGTGGATGACACACTGTTATGGGGGATCTGTGGAAGACACTGATATGGGGGATCTGTGGATGTCACACTGCTATGGGGGATCTGTGGATGTCACACTGTTATGGGGGATCTGTGGAGGACACACTGTTATGGGTGATCTGTGGAGGGCACACTGTTATAGGGGATCTGTTGAGGACACACTGTTATAGGGGATCTGTGGAGGACACACTGCTATATGGGATCTGTGGATGACACACTGTAATAGGGACATCTATTGCTATGGGGACATCTGTGACTGACATCTTGTTACGAGGACGTCTGTAATTAACACACTGTTATTGGATATCTGTGGCTGATACCAGGGGTGTAGATAAAGGTTCATGGACCCTGGTGCAAGAGTTCAACTTGGGTCCCCCTTCCCTCAGTGCTTTCTAGCAAGGAGCAGGGGGCTCACCTAGCCTTTCATCTGCCTGAGGCAAAAATTGAAACGCCGTCCCCCCACCCCCTATACCAAATTCTTAACCTAACCCCATCCCACCAGCTCTACTGTTAAAGATATAGCTGGAACACATTACATACAGTGCTACAAAGCACACAGGGTAATACATTGCCACATACCTCTTACATCTATTAATGTCTTCTCTGATACACATTTTTTCTTTCCTCATCTTCTCCATTCACACCAGATCGCCATGATGATTTCTATAAGTCATCTCTTGTCTCGGCATCTTAGTTTCCTACTTTCCCATCATCCTCACACCTTCTCAACACCCTATCCTGCCACCCTCAATACTGTGCCCCTCAGTACTATACTGCAAAAACAGTCCCCCTGAAAATACTAGAATATTAGTGCCACACAAAAGCACCCCCTTCAATCATTTTGGCACACAGTGCCCTAAAAAATAGCTGCATCTAGTGAATAGTGTCCCTGACACTAACAGTGTAAACATAATGTCCTCCAAAAATAATTGTACTAAGCTGATACTGTGCCAGGGTGCCCCCTACAGTAAAAGTTCCACCAATATAAATAATTATCTCCCAGAGTACATAGCGCTAACAGTGCTCCCAATAGTAATAAATTATGCCCCCATTTTTGCTCATATTAGTAATCATGTTCCCCATAGCCCCCCAGTACTAATATTTCTCCTTATAATGTGTGCCAGTATAAAAATGCCCCCCAATATGTGCCAGTACAAAATTAACCCCTTATAATTAGGGATGAGCAAATCGACTTTGGATAAAACATCCGAAGTCGATTCGCATAACAATTTGTTTGAATACTATACGGAGCAAGCTCTGTACATTATTAGAATGCTTGCTTAGTACAGTATTTAAACAAAACGAAGTATTAGGCGAATCGACTTCAAATTTTTCATCCGAAGTCGATTCGCTCATCCCTACTTATAATGCATGCCAGTACAAAATACAGTGGGATGCGAAAGTTTGGGCAACCTTGTTAATCGTCATGATTTTCCTGTATAAATCGTTGGTTGTTACGATAAAAAATGTCAGTTAAATATATCATATAGGAGACACACACAGTGATATCTGAGAAGTGAAATTAAGTTTATTGGATTTACAGAAAGTGTGCTATAATTGTTTAAACAAAATTAGGCAGGTGCATAAATTTGGGCACCACAAAAAAGAAATGAAATCAATATTTAGTAGATCCTCCTTTTGCAGAAATTACAGCCTCTAAACGCTTCCTGTAGGTTCCAATGAGAGTCTGGATTCTGGTTGAAGGTATTTTGGACCATTCCTCTTTACAAAACATGCTTAGTTTATTCAGGTTTGATGGCTTCCGAGCATGGACAGCTCTCTTTAAGTCACACCTCAGATTTTCAATTATATTCAGGTCTGGGGACTGAGATGGCCATTCCAGAACGTTGTACTTGTTCCTCTGCATAAATGCCTTAGTGGATTTTGAGCAGTGTTTAGGGTCGTTGTCTTGTTGAAAGATCCAGCCCCGGCGCAGCTTCAGCTTTGTCACTGATTCCTGGACATTGGTCTCCAGAATCTGCTGATACTGAGTGGAATCCATGCGTCCCTCAACTTTGACAAGATTCCCAGTCCCTGCACTGGCCACACAGCCCCACAGCATGATGGAACCACCACCATATGTTACTGTAGGTAGCAGGTGTTTTTCTTGGAATGCTGTGTTCTTTTTCCTCCATGCATAACGCCCCTTGTTATGGCCAAATAACTCAATTTTAGTTTCATCAGTCCACAGCACCTTATTCCAAAATGAAGCTGGCTTGTCCAAATGTGCTTTAGCCCACCTCAAGCGGCACTTTTTGTGCTGTGGGCAGAGAAAAGGCTTCTTTTGCATCACTCTCGCATACAGCATCTCCTCGCGTAAAGTGCGCTGAATGGTTGGACGATGCACAGTGACTCCATCTGCAGCAAGATGATGTTGTAGGTCTTTGGTGCTGGTCTGTGGGTTGACTCTGACTGTTCTCACCATTCGTCGCTACTGTCTATACAAGATTTTTCTTGGTCTGCCACTTCGAGCCTTAACTTGAACTGAGCCTGTGGTCTTCCATTTCCTAAATATGTTCCTAACTGTGGAAACAGACGGTTGAAATCTCTGAGACCGCTTTCTGTATCCTTCCCCTAAACCATGATCGTGAACAATCTTTGTCTTCAGGTCATTTGAGAGTTGTTTTGAGACCCCCATGTTGCTACTCTTCAGAGAAAATTAAAAGAGGAGGGAAACTTACAATTGACCCCCTTAAATAATCTTTCTCATAATTGGATTCACCTGTGTATGTAGGTCAGGGGTCACTGAGCTTACCAAGCCAATTTGAGTTCCAATAATTAGTTCTAAAGGTTTTGGAATCAATAAAATGACAACAGTGCCCAAATTTATGCACCTGCTAAATTTTGTTTAAACAATTATAGCACACTTTCTGTAAATCCAATAAACTTCGTTTCACTTCTCAGATATCACTGTGTGAGACCTCCATGTGAGACATCTATATCAGACTTCAGATCAGACCCCCTTTACACCTACACGTCAGACCCCCACATGAGACCTCAGATCAGGAGTCCATATCAGACATCTCTCCCCATTTCAGACTTTAGATCAGACCCCCATTAGACCTCTATGACAGACACTCCCCAATATCAGATCTCAAATCAGACCCCCTTTAGACCTTCATGTGAGACCCCCATATAGGAAACCATGTGAGCACACATTGGCTAGTGCTTTTTCCTATAGTGTGCAAGCATGACGACCACTGATGGATTGCAGGGTGGTCATAACCATGGAAACGAGCAGTATATAATGTAATGGAAAAATGAATCCAGCCAGCAAATGAAGCAATATGGATAAGAACAATACATTTCTAAGTGGCTTGTATTAACTTCCTCTACATAATAAATGCTACAGTATTTGCTGAAGTGACACAACCCCTTTAAATCAATAGTACTAGCAGTTAATACTGGGATAAAAGCCATATTACAAGGCCATATATTTAATAGTATGCTTTACTATTTCTCTTGCACTGTTCTCCAGGAGGAAGAAACTACAGACGCAGATTTTTTGTTTAGTCTCCACTGGTTTGGTCGGCTGATCTCACAACTCCTCTAGTTACAGCTTGCTAACTTTCACACTCTGTCTGTACTTGACTGTTGAATGTGATTGAGATCAACATGTCCTAAAGTGATACTGAACTTTTTAGGCCTTAAACTCTGTTCTGAGTCAATACACAGCCACCAGCTCTCGTACAACATGCATTGATACTCCACAGCTCTCTGTCAATCTCTGATTGACCCTTCTGAGGGCTTCCAGCTCCAGGACCTGTCCCAATCACACGCTGGTATCACACCGTGGTTTCATGGGTTCCACTTTTCCTCAGACTTCAGTCTCTCCTTAGGCCTGTCTCTCATGACCCACCATTGTGATCCCTCAGCCTAGACTGAGTACTCTGCCCAGTCTGGCATCATGTCTCACACTCACTGTGCACGCATGCACCAAACATTCATGTTTCTATACACTCCTCAACATTAAAATTGCTACACCAAAAATAAAAAGACATGGAATTATGGAACTCACAGGACTGATATGCAAATGATAAAAATGGAGAGAAAATATTCAAAACATCTTGATTTATTTAGTATTAAGTATGACTGCCATGCACAGAAATACATGCAATTACGTCAAAAGTCTTCTCGATGGTAAACAAGTCCAGACACACTGCAGGCCATGACACTACCTTTAGCCAATGCAGGCTGCTCACAGTAGCATGAGCTACATGTGGTCTGGCATCCTGTTTAGAAAGACTTCTGAGACACTTTGGAGAAATGACTGTACTATTCGTTCCATGACAATTTTAATGTAATGCCGAGCCATTAGTGTACCTGAAATAATGACTAGAGAGGTCCGGCTACCCTACGTTATTCCACCCCACACATTAATCCCGGGAATAGTACCCGGTGTGATGGTTCCCTTGTGACAGCCTCTTCATGACAGTGCCTATGTAGTCTCCTGCCCAACTTCTGGCTATCATTGTACCCGAGACAATAGTAGGACTTATCGCTGAAGAGGATAGACCTCCATTCCAGCCTTCATTGATGTCTTGCTGTGCACCATGATAGCCTTTGAGAACGGTGGCATGAGGTCAATGGAACAAAATAGCTGGATGTCTAGCTTGTAGCCCAATGTCATGAAAATGCCTTCTGATGGTTTGTGTAGACACTGTTTGCCGCCCTAGACTTGGGATGCGACGTCCAATTTAACTTGCAGTACAGAATCGATCACTATACACATAGATGGTTGGCTCTTCAAAAAAATCTGTAAACATATATTAATGAGCAAATGTAGATATATACAATACATCTAATTTATGTGTATAAATTTCATGTACACATGATCCTGGTCTAAATGTCCACCACGGGGCCCTCAACGTTAAAAATAACAAAAATACTGAAGCCCTGTCTTCATTAGGAATATTAATAGTAACAAAACAATTAATTGATTGATTTCATTGTGCATAATGCGTTCATTTTCACAAAGCAAAATTCAGTTGAGATAAAATATATTTCTATGGAAATCTGCTTGACCCTGCTCCTACCCCTATAACCCTTTAGCAGAGACCACTGGGTCCCTGCAGTGTCATCAATTAACAAAACAATGGCATTGAGACAGCAGTTTGTCAGTTCCTTCTGCAATGCTCCAGGTGGTGCCTAGACTTTATCAGTACTTGACATGAAAATTACAATACAGTATTAAACAGCTTCATAACATCACGTCAGTTCCCTTGATATCCAACAGTAGTTTACAATAATTTTGTAAGGTGTCAAGTGTGTAATTTGCAGTTAATTCCCCTTCCAGGCTATGGCTCAGGATTACACTTTGACTTGTGGTTACTGTTTGGTCAGCAGAGATTTCTCACACTGATATTGATACTGTAATTTGGATCTGGAATTTCCGTACAGGGTAGGTTGATTTTCAGATACCGGCCACCAGATGGCGGTGTGATTCCATATACTTTAACTGGGCCAGCCAAAATAGAGTGAATGCCATTTGAAATTGCTAATGTTTTACTCAACTTTTTCGAATTTACTGGTATGTTCTAGTTTGCTCAATCCTTTAACATCATAATGGACTTCCTGCTGTAAAAAAAAAGCCTAAAAGACAAAACAAAAAAAATTGGCATAAAGCACCATAAAAAAATGGAATATCCTCCACAAAGCAGTTATTAGTTCCAGGGTGCCACCAACATACAGTAAGCAGTCTTATGGATAAAATGACTAGCTCCTGAAAGGGTTAAGTGATTATATCAGCACCTATTTCCTAATATAGTTTTCAATAAAATACATACTGCTATGAAACATTAGATGATCGTGTGTTTGGTGAAGATCTATGGGGAGTTTTAATTGCCTCCCAGCTTCACCATGAAGAGACATAAGACTGTCTCCATAGCTCATTTCATACAAATGTTGTCACTCGGTCAGTCATATGATCACTTGAGACCAGTCATCTGGGATGTTCAGAGGACTCTTCAAATGATGCATTAAAGGGCTTGCCTGACCCCAAAAGCAAACCTAATTAGGGCAGGTACAGTTTTTAAAATAAATTGACTCACCAAGTCTCCACCACTCCCCTTTAGCTCTTAGGCCTCTTTCACACAGGTGTCGTGTGTGAGGGCTAGATAGGATGCGGGTGCGTCGCGGGAAAATGCGCGATTTTTCCACAAGAGTGCAAAGCGTTTTAATGCGTTTTGCACGGGCGTGAGAAAAATCGTCATGTTTGGTACCCAGACCCGAACCCGACTTCTTCACATAAGTTCGGGTTTGGGATCGGGGTTGTGTAAATTTTATTATTTTCCCTTATAACATGTTAAAGTAGATTAGGGATGGAGGGGTTAAAAAAATTTAATTAAATTAAACTCACCTCATCCACTTGTTCGCGCAGCCCAGCTTCTCTTCTATCTTGTTCTTTGATGACCTGGAAGGAAAAGGACCTTTGGTGACGTCACTGCGCTCATCACATGGTCCATCATGGTGATGGACCATGTGATGAGTGTGGAGCCATCACATGGCCCATCACCATTGTGATGGATCATGTGATGGACCATGTGATGAGCGCAGTGACGTCACCAAAGGTCCTTTTCCTCCCAGGTCATCAAAGAAGAAGAAAGAAGACAAGCCGGGCAGCATGAGGTGAATTAAATTTTTAATTTTTATTTTTTAACCCCTCCATCCCTTATGTCCTCTGCGGACCTGAAGTAAGATATCTCATATCTGTGGTCAGGTTTACTGGTGCAGCCATTCTCTGGCCTGAGTGTTGACGTGTTCCCAAGTGGCATGTGATCACAGAGGCTCCATGGTCAGGTGACACTTTGAGACATGCTGAGACCAGTGACTAGATGAGTGTCTTTTTAAAGTTATATTAAAGGGAGTGTGTTAGCACTTTTGACCATGTTCATTAGGTAGAAGCTGAGGAGAGCAGGACAAGCAAACCTTTTGTAGACATTTTCTCATCAGGAATAGTGTGAATATGAAGTTTTCTTCTGATAGCTTCTGCTCTTGCAGGTGTCCAGGAGGTGGAGCTACACTGTGATGTGCTCTTTGTATTGTGCTGCTTTACAGCTCCTCCGCTGTATTCTGAGTGACAGCTGTAGTATCCAACCACCTCTGTGACTCAGAGCAGAGGGGAGGGGCTGTGAAGAAGCTCAAAGTTGAGAATAAAAGTTCATATTCTCACTACTCCTAATGAGAAAAGCTGCACAAAATATATAAACGGAGAAAAATGGAAGGGGTTGGCTCACACCTAGTGGCTATGCACGGTGTTACTAGCTCACAAAAGGGGTGCCCTACCCCAAAGTGAAGTAATATAAAAAGCAGAAAAAGGGTGAGCGGGCACTCATACCATCTGGACCATAATGGATATATTAATTATATATTTATTGGGAGAATTGGATATACAATAAAAATCACCACATAAAATGCATAAATAAAACAGATAATAATAAAACACTAATAAAATGCAGATGGTACCAAAATTGATCTGGAAGTGGTGGAGCGTACTTTTATCCCACCAGGGATGTTGTTGAGAATGTCACTATTGTGACTTACTTGTTGTAAATCACCCTGGTTCGTGAATTACACTCAGTTCACAAATATTTCAAACCGCCAACGTGTGGAGGTCTCAAATCACCAACAAAGAAATGTACCGCTCTTTATTTGTATTGCAGGTTACTTGAGCCGGTGACTGCCCATTAATGGTCAATGGTGAGGAATATATGCAGTCCTGGCAAGTCCACTGTAGTAATTGCCTTTCAGTTATTAGAGTGACTCACACGGTCGATTCTCTGAATCACGTCACCGTGGTCCTATGTCCATAGGTAATAGTGATATGTAATCACTCGATATTGTGCTAGTAGGTAGAACTGATATACAGTAAACCACTTTCGGGTTCCTACCTGTCTCCTGTTGCAATGTCCCGCTGAGACGTCCACGTTTGTGTTGCACGAGGGGCGAGCGGTACACGGCGATCCTCTGAGTCCTCCGTCACACGCCTCAGGTCAGCAACAGCAAAGTCTCGCGAGATGACGCAATTAGGAGCAGTACCTTGTCCGCGGCATAGATTATGCTGGTACCTTAGGTTAAGTCGGCTTGGATTATCTTCGCATGGCCATGCAATCTTTAGTGGAGGTCCTGTGGCGCTTATTCCTTTTTACCAGACGCGTTTCGGGGCATCAGTGCACTGAGGAAGGGGTGTAGATGCCCCGAAACGCGTCTGGTACCATCTGCATTTTATTAGTGTTTTATTATTATCTGTTTGATTTATGCATTTTATGTGGTGATTTTTATTGTATATCCAATTCTCCCAATAAATATATAATTAATATATCCATTATGGTCCAGATGGTATGAGTGCCCGCTCACCCTTTTTCTGCACAAAATATATGTTTGTCCTGCTGCCCCAAGCGCCTACCTAGTGCTGTCAACAGTTCAGCATGGTAAAACTGCTGAAAGATTCCCTTTACACATTTTCCTGGCCCTAATTAATTTTGCTTTTAGGGTCAGATAACCCCTTTATCTCCTCATAGATTGTAAGCTATTACAAGCAGGGCCCTTATTCCTTTTGTTTTAATTTTCAACTTGTTTGTTGCCATGTTATTTATGACTCTGCTTGTACATGAACCCCCTGATCGTAAAGTGCTACGGAATATGTTGGCACTATTAAATAAAGATTATTATTATTATTATTAGGTTATACTATAACATCATCATTGCTCGTAGCATTTCATGGTTGCTTTCCTACTTTTTGCATTCCAGGTGTCGGGCGGTCACTACAGGACTGCTGTGTGCATACAAGTGCCAAACGTATACCATTTGGCGCCATTATCGGATATGAGATACAATCAAAGGATAAAGGATGCCCCATAGAAGCTGTGGTGTAAGTCATGTCTATGCACTAAGAACCAAGGGCTGGTTCACACGATCCGTCATTAACCACATTTCCTGGGTGACCGCAACTCCCCTGAACTGTAGTGACTGTAACATAGTCATTTATGGTCCAGTCAGTCTATACCTGATCGTAGAGCTATTGCAGTGTAATCACATGACAGATATTATTAAACAACAAAACCTTAGGGGGTCAATTACTATCCAGAAATATGTCTATAGTAGGCATATTTCTGGCACAGATTGCGCTGCAATCTGCAACTTTTCTCTGCCCACGCCAGGTCTAAAAAAGTAGGAGTGGGTTTAGGCGTAGTAAATGGTCTAAATGCTAGGAAGCCGTCTTACATTTAGAAGCCAGGGCCTCTACATAACTCTGGCGGATCCACCCCCAACTATAGGGAATATTAAGACCGATGCCTAAAATGCCGGTCTTAATAAATGACCCCGTTAGTCCTCATTCACACTCAGGATCCATATTCCTTTTTTCCCTTCATAAATGCACATGTCAATGGCTCACACTGAAAACTCTGGAAAAGGGCACCGGCTTCCACCTCTGGGAGTTGACACTTATCATGGAGGAAGGTTACACCACTTCTGGTGGATTTGTGTTGTCTTGGCAGATTATAATTACAATATAATGAGGTGGGATTTTTGTCTCTTTACAGATTTCAGACAAATTCTAACCCAACCAGGGATTTATGTGCCCCACAAGGCATACCATGGGTTAAAAAGTGGATAAAAAAACTGGACAAAGGTAAAAAAGAAATGGAGAAGAATGGGAATAAACCAAAGAAATCTACAAAACGTCAGCTGAATTGAGCCAAGGTGCAAACCTCAGTATGGTATAACCGGGCACAGTGTTTATGTAGATAGAAAAAAATCCTGTTCTGGTTATTTTATTACTATACAGTATGTCAAACTTTTTTTTAACCTTTTTCTTACCTCCACACAACTTTATACATAGTCATGGTAAGCTCTTAACCTAACCCGATATATAAAATATATATAAAAGAATGGGGTTACACTGAAATCTGCCGACGCCCCGGGGAGCTGCAGATCGCTTTGGCTGCATTGTCTTTAGAAAGCTGCAGTCACAGTAAGGACTCTGGAGACAAGATAAAGTGGTCTCCCTATGTGGCATATCTTTTAGAGATGAACGAATTTCATGTTATGAAATTCGTTCATGCTTCGTTTAGTGGTAAAACCAGAATTGCGTTATGGATTCCGTTACCACGGACCATAACGCAATTCTATGATGGAATGCATAACAGAATGCCTATTCATTCCATCATAATAGAAGTCTATGGGCTGCAAAACAGATCTGTCCTGTTTCTGTTATGCAGGAGACTCCCCTGCATAAAGGAAATGAGACAGATCCGTTTTGCAGCCCAAAGACTTCTATTATGATGGAATGAATAGGCATTCTGTTATGCATTCCGTCATAGAATTGCGTTATGGTCCGTGGTAATGGAATCCATAACGCAATTCACCTTTAATCAGTAAATGAAGCGTGAATGAATTTCGTAACCTGAAATTCGCTCATCTCTAGTTACTTTCAGTTTGCTAGGCCCATTGCTGAAACTGAAAAACTGGCCTGGTAAAGAAGGGAGGTGAACATTCTGGTAAAGAAGTGGTTAAACTGTGTTATACAGATCTATAAATTCTTTGCATAGCTATGGATGTAACATGACAGTCTACCACTAGAGGGAGCTTATGTATTGTTATTGTAAACTTCTAATCTCCTGCAATTGCCAGCTACAAATATAGAAAGGAGGGGGAGGGGGCGTTATTGTAGACATTGTCCAGGCTTCAGATATTGATGACTTAACTTCAAGATAGGTCACCCCTCAACTGATGCAGAGTACGACAGATTACCAAGAAAGAGTTTTTGGAATAAAAAAAAAACGTTCAATGTGTAAATGCGATGATGACATATGTAAGTGATTACAACATTAGAGCGAAAGGATACATTTATTGAGGAATACTGTATGACGGAAAGGAAGTGCTAGTACATGTTGGGCCGCCTCTAGCCTGGATATAAGTTGAGATACGGTTGGGCATGGAGGCATACAGGTTCAGTATGGTATACTGCCAGGCTCGGACTGGCCCACAGGGGTACAGGTGAATGCCCCGATGGGCCCCTGAGCAAGGGGGGCCCCTAGTCTACCACCCTCCCCAGTGTATTATAATAGACACGATCAGAGCTGAGATGACTTCTAGGTATGGAGGAAAGCTGCCAGTGTCCTCTTCTCCCCAGGACCTACCTACTCAAAGTTGCTGCAGGGAGCCCCATATTCAATCATCTGGTAGCATCTTTCTGCTGTGTGAGCAGGTAATATTTGAATGTATCCGTACAGTAGGCCCTCAAAATAAATTTTACTGGTGGGCCCTAGGCACCCCAGTCCGACTCTGTATACTGCAGCATGTACTGTATGTCCACAGATGTTGCAGCTGGGCCTGTACATCCTGCACACTCATAGGTTGCTTAGTCCCAGCTGGTCCCATATATGCTCAATATAAATCTGGTGAGGGGCAGACCAAGTAAGTGTTGTAATCCGGCAGACACGTTACACGTTCCTGGGAAACCCTTGCTGAGGATGAGCCTTATCCTGCTGAAAAATGCCAGTTGGAAGCCCTGCCATGAGAGGCAGCACATGTGGCCGCAGGATGTCCTGCACATATCACTGAGCTATTAGTATCCCTCGTATCACTTGTAGAGGTGACCGTCATATGCAATGGCTCCCCAGATCATCACACCAACAGTTGGGGCAGTGTGTTGCTCCACAGCAAAGGCAGGATTACCACTTCAGTCCCGCTAGCTAAAACCCCCTTAATGACCAGGCCACTTTTTTCAATTCTGCTCTACACTACTTTCACAGTTTATCGCTTGGTCATGCAACTTACCACCCAAATGAATTTTACCTCCTTTTCTTCTCACTAATAGAGCTTTCATTTGGTGGTATTTCATTGCTGCTGACATTTTTACTTTTTTTGTTATTAATCAAGATGTAACGATTTTTTTGCAAAAAAATGACATTTTTCACTTTCAGCTGTAAAATTTTGCAAAAAAAATGACATCCATATATACATTTTTCGCTAAATTTATTGTTCTACATGTCTTTGATAAAGAAAAAATGTTTGGGCAAAAAAAAAAATGGTTTGGGTAAAAGTTATAGCGTTTACAAACTATGGTACAAAAATGTGAATTTCCGCTTTTTGAAGCAGCTCTGACTTTCTGAGCACCTGTCATGTTTCCTGAGGTTCTACAATGCCCAAACAGTAGAAAAACCCCACAAATGACCCCATTTCGGAAAGTAGACACCCTAAGGTATTCGCTGATTGGCATAGTGAGTTCATAGAACTTTTTATTTTTTGTCACAAGTTAGCGGAAAATTATGATTTTTTTTTTTTTTTCTTACAAAGTCTCATATTCCACTAACTTGCGACAAAAAATAAAAAATTCTAGGAACTTGCCATGCCTCTAACGGAATACCTTGGGGTGTCTTCTTTCCAAAATGGGGTCACTTGTGGGGTAGTTATACTGCCCTGGCAATTTAGGGGCCCAAATGTGTGAGAAGTACTTTGCAATCAAAATGTGTAAAAAATGGCCTGCAAAATCCGAAAGGTGCACTTTGGAATATGTGCCCCTTTGCCCACCTTGACTGCAAAAAAGTGTCACACATCTGGTATCGCCTTATACCCATGCTGGGTGAGATAAATATCTTGGTCAAATGCCAACTTTGTATAAAGAAATTGGAAAAGTTGTCTTTTGCCAAGATATTTCTCTCATCCAGCATGGTTATATGTAAAATGACACCCCAAAACACATTCCCCAACTTCTCCTGAGTACGGCGATACCAGATGTGTGACACTTTTTTGCAGCCTAGGTGGGCAAAGGGGCACATATTCCAAAGTGCACTTTTCGGATTTCACCGTCATTTTTTACAGATTTTGATTGCAAAGTACTTCTCACACATTTGGGCCCCTAAATTGCCAGGGCAGTATAACTACGCCACAAGTGACCCCATTTTGGAAAGAAGACACCCCAAGGTATTCCGTGAGGGGCACGGCGAGTTCCTAGAATTTTTTATTTTTTGTCACAAGTTAGCGGAAAATGATGATTTTTTTTTCTTTTTTCCTTACAAAGTCTCATATTCCACTAACTTGCGACAAAAAATTAAAAATTCTAGGAACTCGCCATGCCCCTCACGGTATACCTTGGGGTGTCTTCTTTCCAACTTGTGGCGTAGTTATACTGCCCTGGCAATTTAGGGGCCCATATGTGTGAGAAGTAGTTTGCAATCAAAATCTGTAAAAAATGACCGGTGAAATCCGAAAGGTGCACTTTGGAATGTGGGTCCCTTTGCCCACCTAGGCTGCAAAAAAGTGTCACACATCTGGTATCGCCGTACTCAGGAGAAGTTGGGAAATGTGTTTTGGGGTGTCATTTTACATATAACCATGCTGGGTGAGAGAAATTTTACATATAACCATGCTGGGTGAGAGAAATATCTTGGCAAAAGACAACTTTTCAAATTTTTTTAGACAAAGTTGGCATTTGACCAAGATATTTTTCTCATCAAGCATGGATATATGTAAAATGACACCCCAAAACACATTTCCCAGCTTCTCCTGAGTACGGCGATACCACATGTGTGACACTTTTTTGCAGCCTAGATGCGCAAAGGGGCCCAAATTCCTTTTAGGAGGGCATTTTTAGACATTTGGATCCCAGACTTCTTCTCACGCTTTAGGGCCCCTAAAAAGCCAGGGCAGTATAAATACCCCACATGTGACCCCACTGTGGAAAGAAGACACCCCAAGGTATTCAATGAGGGGCTTGGCGAGTTCATAGAAATTAATTTTTTTGTCATAAGTTAGCGGAAATTGATTCTTTTTTAGTTTTTTCTCACAAAGTCTCACTTTCCGCTAACTTAGGACAAAAATGTAAATCTTTCATGGACTCAATATTCCCCTCAGCAAATACCTTGGGGTGTCTTCTTTCCAAAATGGGGTCAGTTGTGGGGTGTTTGTACTGCCCTGGCATTTGAGGGTCTCCGCAATCATTACATGTATGGCCAGCATTAGGAGTTTCTGCTATTCTCCTTATATTGAGCATACAGGTAATGAGATTTTTTTTTCCGTTCAGCCTCTGGGCTGAAAGAAAAAAAAGACCGGCACAGATTTCTTCATTCGCATCGATCAATGTGGATGAAAAAATCTCTGCCAAAAAAAAAAAAAGGGAGGGGAAAGGCGTCTGCCAGGACATAGGAGCTCCGCCCAACATCCATACCCACTTAGCTCGTATGCCCTGGCAAACCAGATTTCTCCATTCACATCAATCGATGTGGATGAATAAATCATTGCCAGGATTTTTTATTTATTTTTTTATATACAAAGTGTTTGCCAAAGCATAGGAACGCCGCCTCCTCCTCAGCTCGTATGCCTTGGCAAATGTATCTTTAACTGCAGAGTAGAAATCTCGTCTTGCAGCGCCGCAACGCAATAATTTTATTAACTTTGGAACAGAATATATAAACTTTAACTTTTTGTACTAAACATTAACCTTTTTGCTTACTCGTGTTTTTTTTTTTTTTTTTTTTACCTTTATAGAACAAACCTCTCCTTCCCCATGGGTCAATGTGCAAAGCGCACATCGCCCAAAGATGTGGCGAAGTGCGTTATGCACTTTGTCCCAGGTGAAAGGAGAGGTTTGCAGCAGCTGTGAGTGAATGGGCCCTAATAGCCCTGTGTGCCTGTCCTGGTGAGATGTGATCCCTATGCTAAGTGTACCTGTGTGTGGTACTTCCGGAAACACTCTCCAAAGCATAGGGCAGGGTGGTCAGGACAGTCAGGACAGAAATAGCGGGTGTCACGCCTTATTCCACTCCTGCTACAGACACGACATCTTTTTCGGGGTGACTGTTGGGTTGAGGTACCAGGAACGACATTGGGGAAATGTCGCTCGTGTAGACGGCTAACTACACTGGTGGATGGGGCCACGGAACCTCCTGGGTACAGGAGGTTCTCGATGATCTCTTCCTGAAATTTGAGGAAGGATCCAGTTCTCTCAGCCTTACTGTAGAGAACAAAACTATTATACAGAGCCAATTGAATTAAATATACAGACACCTTCTTATACTAGCGTCTGGTTCTGCGGGAAACTAAATACGGAGACAACATCTGGTCATTGAAGTCCACCCCTCCCATGTGAAGGTTATAGTCGTGGACTGAGAGGGGCTTTTCAATGACACGGGTTGCTCGCTCAATTTGTATTGTCGTGTCTGCGTGAATGGAGGAGAGCATGTAAACTTCACGCTTGTCTCTCCATTTCACCGCGAGCAGTTCTTCGTTCCACAGTGCGGCCCTCTGCCCTCTTGCAAGACGGGTGGTAACGAGCCGTTGGGGGAAGCCCACGCGACTAGTTCGCGCGGTGCCACAGGCGCCAATCCGTTCTAGAAACAAATGCCTAAAGAGGGCCACACTTGTGTAGAAATTGTCCACATAAAGATGGTACCCCTTGCCGAATAAGGGTGACACCAAGTCCCAGACTGTCTTCCCACTGCTCCCCAGGTAGTCAGGGCAACCGACTGGCTCCAGGGTCTGATCTTTTCCCTCATAGATCCGAAATTTGTGGGTATAGCCTGTGGCCCTTTCACAGAGCTTATACAATTTGACCCCATACCGGGCGCGCTTGCTTGGGATGTATTGTTTGAAGCCAAGGCGCCCGGTAAAATGTATCAGGGACTCGTCTACGCAGATGTTTTGCTCTGGGGTATACAAATCTGCAAATTTCAGGTTGAAATGGTCTATGAGGGGCCAATTTTTGTGGAGCCGGTCAAAAGCAGGGTGGCCTCTGGGACGGGAGGCGGTGTTATCGCTAAAGTGCAGGAAACGCAGGATGGCCTCAAAACGTGCCCTGGACATAGCAGCAGAGGACATGGGCATGTGATGAATTGGGTTCGTGGACCAATATGACCGCAATTCATGCTTTTTAGTTAAACCCATGTTGAGGAGAAGGCCCAGAAAAGTTTTAATTTCGGAAACTTGGACTGGTTTCCACCGGAAAGGCTGGGCATAATAGCTTCCCGGGTTGGCGGTTATACATTGTGTGGCATACCTGTTTGTTTCGGCCACAACTATGTCTAAGAGCTCCGCAGTCAAGAACAGCTCAAAAAATCACAGGGCCGAACCGATCTGAGCTGTCTCAACCCGAACTCCAGACTGGGCAGTGAAAGGGAAAACTACAGGTGCGGCTGAAGTTGGGGACTGCCAATCAGGGTTTGCCAGCACCTCAGGGACTCTAGGGGCTCTACGGGCACGTCTTTGCGGTGGCTGCGACGGGGTCACTACTGCTCGTGCCACCGTACCAGCTTCAACTGCCCTTCTGGTGCTCGCCACTTCACCAGGTTGTACGGCAGTGCTGGTACTAGGTCCAGGGAGGGCTGCGCTGCTGGTGTATGCCTCACCACATAATCCGACAGCAGCAGCCCCACTCTGCTGCTCTTGAAGCGGATCCTGCGCAACCTGTGGTCTAGCGACACGGGGCCGGGTACGCCTGGTGCTATCAGGGACCTCAGCCTCCTCGTCCGAACTTTGGGTCAGAGAGCCACTGCTTTCTACAGGTTCGTATTCTGACCCGCTAGATTCATCAGATGAGGGTTCCCATTCCTCATCCGACTGGGTCAGAAGCCTGTAGGCCTCTTCAGAAGAATACCCCCTGTTTGACATTTGGGCAACTAAATTTAGGGGTATTCCCTGAGACTACCCAAGAAAAAAAGCAAGCCTGTCTTACAAAGGGGAGGCTAGCGAAGTACCGGAGGCCGCTGCGGTTGATAAAAAATATCAAAACAGATTTTTTTATCGCCGCAGCGCGTGTAAAGTGAATGTGCAGTGATCAAAAAAAAAGATTTTTTTTGTCACTGCGGTGGGGCGGGTGTGGGCGAACGCACGTGTGGGCGACCGATCAGGCCTGATCGGGCAAACACAGCGTTTTGGGTGGAGGGCGAACTAAAGTGACACTAATACTATTATAGATCTGACCGTGATCAGTTTTGATCACTTCCAGATACTATAAAAGTACAAATGCTGATTAGCGATACGCTAATCAGCGAATCAGTGACTGCGGTGCGGTGGGCTGGGCGCTAACTGATCCCTAAACTACCTAACCAAGGGGCCTAAACTATCCTAAACCTAACGGTCAATACCAGTGAAAAAAAAGTGACAGTTTGCACTGATCACTTTTTTCCTTTCACTAGTGATTGACAGGGGCGATCAAAGGGGTGATCAAAGGGTTAATTGGGGTTCAGGGGGGTGATCTGGGGCTAGTATGTGGTGTTTGGTGTACTCACTGTGTAGCCTGCTCCTCTACTGGATCCAACTGACGAAAAGGACCAGCAGAGGAGCAGGGCAGCCATATAACAGATCATATTTACTAATATGATCTGTTATCTGGCTTCTCATTGGATTTTTAAAAAATCATCAGCTTGCCAGCCGCGATTATTGGCTGGCAAGCTGATGACGCGACCCCCCTTGACGACATGCCGGCCCGAACTGCGCATGCGCGGGCCGGCAAAGCGCGTCATCTCGAGTCTCGCGAGATGACGCGTATATGCGTGACTTTGCGCAGCGCTGCCGCCTCCGGACCGCACATCTGCGTTAGGCGGTCCGGAGGCGGTTAAAGTGCTCACCATGAGGCCTCCATACTCGAACTAGACCATTGTCAGATGCCAAACAGAACCTGGATTCATCACTAAAGACTATTCGGTTTGAGTCCGTAGCAGTCCAGGTTTCTCATTCACTACACCACTGCAAACAAAGGCGACGGTGGCTGGCTGTCAATGGCGGGACATGTAATGGGCACTGTGACAACACATTTCCTTTTGCTAAAGTGCCTGGAAGTGGTGTGTAGTGAAGGTGCCACCTGTGTCTGGATGGTGGACAACAAATCTGTGAGAGCAGCTTGTGCTTGTCAGCGGTTCAAACAATCCTCTCTACCAGTCATCTGTCTGCCTGTTTGCTGTGTGTCTCTGGCCTCACGTACCTCCTACTCTGAACACCTCCTAATGGCTCGGTCAGAACGGCCTAGATGGTTGGCAATTCATGACGGGGGTATTGGTTATCTGTCGTCCGACCCCTACCACTCCCCTTTTCTTTACCAAATTCCCGAAACTAACTCCACCCATCTCTCAACTCAACCTGTCCCCAAATGACACACAGACACCGATCTTGGAATATCAGCCACAGCAGCCGTCTTTTATTAACAAATAAACATAACATTTAATAAATAACAATTCCCCCCCCCCCCCGAGGGGAGGTCCTTGAAGCCCCCAAACAACTGCAAAAACCCCACTGAGTGAGCCATCTTGCCTCCAGCCGTTGCCCTCCAGCTCAGAAGCACCACTGAATGGCCCCTTTAAAATCCGTCACCACTGGGAGTCCAGCTCCAACCATGGAGCCCTCCCAGCATCCTCCTCTGTGAATATGACCAACTTCAAGGACCTCCCCCCGCCACAGCCACCGTGACACCTACACAGCCCTACCTGCCCTTCTAGACACTAAAACTCCTCCCCCTAAACCTACAACAAAAGGGAGGGTGGGCGGGAGTTCACCTCAGGTTTTACCCAAAATGGCCCCCGTCCTCCACTCTGCTACCCTATTTAACCCCTTGACCACACCCCTACACTCAAACCACCCAATCATCCTTTTCCCAGATTCCTCCTCCCATCTCCACTAAACTCTATCTAACCCACTACCAGGGGTCTCCCTAAACCAATCCCCCGTCATGATGCCCTCCCCTAAGGCTACGCCCTTCAGTCCGGCCATAACTTGACGGGGGTATTGGTTATCTGCCGTCCGACCCCTACCACTCCCCTTTTCTTTACCAAATTCCCGAAACTAACTCCACCCATCTCTCAACTCAACCTATCCCCAAATGACACACAGACACCGATCTTGGAATAAATCGGCCACAGCAGCTGTCTTTTATTAACAAATAAACATGACATTTAATAAATAACAATTCCCCCCCCCCCCCCCCGAGGGGAGGTCCTTGAAGCCCCCAAACAACTGCAAAAACCCAACTGAGTGAGCCATCTTGCCTCCAGCCGTTGCCCTCCAGCTCAGAAGCACCACTGAATGGCCCCTTTAAAATCCGTCACCACTGGGAGTCCAGCCCCAACCATGGAGCCCTCCCAGCATCCTCCTCTGTGAATATGACCAACTTCAAGGACCTCCCCCCGCCACCGACGCGAAGACTTGACCACCTTAAGACTGAGCGTTCCTCCACAAACGCAAGGCCACCTCAATACCTTCCTGGATTGCCAAGCACCACATGTCCAGACCAACCGCATTTAAGTGCACACCGTCAGCCCGCCAAAACTCCCCCACACCCTTCTCAGGCTCCATATGCCTCACTGCCACTGCCCCATTCCTGGCCATGAATCGACCCATTGCCCGGTTTACCTTAACACGGGCCCTGTTCACACCCTCCACGGACCGCGCCTCCCTCCACACCATCCTAGGGACTATATCAGACCATACCGTCACCATCCGTGGGAACAACGCCCAAACCCTCAGCAAATCAAATTTAATGGTCTGCAACAACTCCCGGAATGGCCGCGCTACCAGGTCATTCCCTCCCACATGCAAAACCAACACCTCGGGTGCCCTATCCTGCCTCACAAACCTGTGAATCTCTGGCAACACCCCCGCCCAAACCATACCCCTCCGCCCTAGCCATCTCACCACCGCCACGGACCATCCGGCCGAACCGCTGCCCGGACAGCCCCCCAAAAGACATAAGAATGTCCGAGGATCCACACTAGGGCCGGCACTGCCTTTTCTGCAAAGAAAAGAAACCAAGAACAACCAATAACGGCATTGCATACATAACTATCCACCTACCAGCCCCCCCGCCCGTTCCCTTACAAGCTTTGCAAACGAATATAAGATCTAAACCGAACCGATTCCCACCGCCCAATCCTTTTTATAATCTCATCGCCCAACCCCCACCTCGCCGCTTCCGTTGCCGCCCCGATTCTAAATGAATGACCCGAATACCCGTCAGGCCCCAAACCCAACCGAACCAGACATTTCGAAAAAACCGCCGCAAACTGGAAACGAGACAAAAAAGAATCATCCCCATGCACTAACAACGGCAACGTATCGCTCCTCCTACCTTCCCAATATTCACGCAGACTCAACACCGGACACATAGCGCACTCCGGGACCCCAAACAGCACTACCCTCCGCCCCCGTCCTTCCGCATCAGTCTTAGACCGGCGAATCACGAACTCCAGCCTGTCCTGAAATAACTCCACATCCGTCCTCCGCAACCCCCCTGCCCCACGCACCGTCAGACTAACCAATTCCCCCACCCGTAACGCCCCAAAGAACGCCATTGAAAAGGCTAACCGGAACAAACGAACCTCCGAGGCGGAAGCACACACCACCCCCAGTTGCTCCCCCAGTCTTAACAATAACCCGAAGGACACAGGTCTCCTGCCATCACTCCCTGTTCCAGCCCTGCGCCACCCCTTCAACGCCCGCATCACCAAAAATGACTTAGTCACATCCGGCCGCTGTCTACACTTAAAACCGAACGCCAATCCGGCCATGCAACTATTAATCTTTGCTACAGACCAACCTTCCTCCCTACAGTGACCCACAAACAACAACATAGGAACCTCCAGCTCCCCCTCCCCAACCCCCAACTTACTGCACCAATCCTCCCAGTACTGCCAAGATTTTAAATACAACTCCCACGTCCTAGGCACCAGCGATGCCTGAATGAGACTTGCTACCGTTCTTCCAGTACCTCCCATAGAAAACTCGGGCATTCCCTCCCAAACTCCGCCGCGTCTGGAGCCAACTGCCGGAACCGATCCCACTGTGAACGAGAAAGAGCGTCAGCTATACCATTATCTACCCCAGGAACATGCACCGCCACCACCCACGCATTGATCAACAGACACTCCAACACCAACTGTTGCAACAACCGCACCACCAATCCTGACGAGGCTGACAACCCATTTATCGCTTGCACCATTCCCAAATTATCACAGTGGAACCGAACTTTTCTGTCCCGGAACACTTCCCCCCACAACACCACAGCCACCACAATGGGAAAAAGCTCCAACAAAGCCACATTCTTTACCCAACCTCTTTCCACCCAGCTGTCAGGCCACCGACCCGCACACCACTCCCCCCGGCAATAGACCCCAAAGCCCTCACTCCCCGCTGCATCCGAAAACAACTCAAAATCAAACGAATTTACCACATCACCCATAAACAGAGAGCGACCGTTATAACAATCCAAAAAGGAACTACACACCTTCAAGTCCGCTCTCAACTCCTTCCCCAAACGAACATAATGATGTGGTGCGACCACCCCCGCCGTCGCCATAGACAACCTCCTACAAAACACCCTCCCCATGGGCATAATCCGGCACGAGAAATTAAGTTTTCCAAGCAGCGACTGAAGCTCCCTCAACTGCAGCGTTTTTAAACGACACGCCCTCGCTACCTCCCCTTTCAAATCCTCCAACTTATCCAAGGGCAACCTACACTCCATCCTAACCGTGTCAATCACAATCCCTAAAAAACTCAACTCCGTGACCGGCCCGACCGTCTTATCCGAGGCCAATGGGACCCCAAAACCCCCAAACAATGACTGTAACATATGCAACAACAATGCGCACACCCTAGACCCCGACGGACCAATACATAGGAAATCGTCTAGGTAATGAATAATAGACTCACAACCCGCCGACTCCGCCACTGCCCATTCAAAAAATTAGCTAAACGCCTCAAAGTACGCACAGGACAGGGAACAGCCCATAGGCAGACATCTATCCACAAAAAACTCCCCCTCCCAAAAGCACCCCAACAAATGCAAACAATCCGGGTGAACCGGCAGCAACCGAAACGTAGCCTTGATGTCAGTCTTAGCGCCCCCCTCCCAAATTTTTTAACCCACTGCACTGCCACATCAAATGAGGTATACACCACCGAACACAAGGCGGGGTCTATACCGTCATTGATCGATGAGCCCTTCGGAAAAGACAAGTGATGAATAAGCCTAAACTTATTCTTCTCCTTCTTCGGAACCACCCCTAATGGCGACACCCGTAAATTCGGCAAAGGTGGGTCCAAGAATGGGCCCGCCATCCTGCCTAGACTGACCTCCTTGCTAAGTTTTTCCGCCACCACCTCCGGATGCTCCAACGCCGACCTCAAATTTTTCTTAACCAACATCCCATCACACTGAACAAACGGTATCCGAAAACCAACCGAAAAACCCTCCCACAATAAGGCTGCCGCATCCCTATCTGGATATCTATCTAGAAACGGGCCCATCCTTCCCAGACGTACTGGCGTCTCCCCCTTTGCTATTAAAATCCCCCCCCCTGTCTGTTGCCCCTAAAGCACCGCGTCGCTCGTGCGACCCTCCACACACCGAGCATTTGTGTTTAAATTTACACTTTGCTCCGAATTTGCACGTCCCATCATTGAATGCGAAACAAAGCCCTTTCGCAGATGCCGCCGCGACATTGGACTGCCCCCCGCCTCCTGCATCCTGCATCCATGTTTCTTCTGGTGCAGGCACTGGTCGCAGCAGAGTAAGGGGACGTAGCAGCAGGAGTCGCAGCGAGAGGCCTGAGCTCCCGGTGTCATCTAGCGGTCGTGTCTTGACCAGCAACCCAGCAGTTCTTGAATGGTTGACTCGGTCATCCACTTCGTCCCAAATGACATCAGACACCCCCAGCCAAGAGTCGGTGGGTTCTTCAGACACAACCCTTAGTTGGCATGGCCCGGGAGCAGGCCTTGTGCCCTAACATGTCCTCAACCTGCCTCTGTCCTTTTCTGTTCCATCAGCTAGACAAGTATTATATGCTGTACACTCAGCTCCACTATACAGCGAGGACGAGCTACTAGAGGACAGTCAGCAGCTACTGGCCAGCCAAGTAGGGATGAGGAGAGTGGCGTGGGAGCTGGTGTTGCGAGCTGTCAGGCTCAAGACCCAGAGACCGTTGAGGAGGAAATCAGTTATGTGCAGACAGTACTCGATGATGTAGCTGATCTCACTTGGAAGGGGCTTCATCATCATCGGGAGCAGAGGGTGGCAGCTTGCCCGTGAGGCAGCGGCAGAGCCAACAAGTCGCTAGCGTGGCCGGGAGTCAGCAGGGTGGCAGCAGTGGGAGATCGGGAGCCAAACGTGCCCGGGGTAGACTACCCGCTTCTCAGGAGCCTACCTGCCTGGAAAGTAGTGGTGCAGGGGTTCACGGAAGCAGCAGTGGTAGCACTCAGTCTGTGTGGAGCGTTGGGGGTAAAATCACCTACTCGGCGGTGTGTCAGTTTTTTGTTAAGCCGCCGGAGGTGGTGAACATGGCCATTTGTAGAATCTGTGGGCAAAAGGTGAAGCATGGCCAGGGTGCCAATGTTGGCACCACGGCCCTGCATCAACATATGCAGCGTCACCATAAAGTGGCCTGGGAGAACCATGGCTCTGATGTGGTGGTCCAGCCTGACGCAGCAACTGCTGCATCACCCAGTGGCACGTACCCAATTTCAGGCAGTCAAGGCTCCACCACCTCAGCCGAAGGGAGCTGTCTGTCCTTCCCATCATCTGCTGGTCCTGATGCTCCTCCTCCTCCTCGTCAGTCATTCTGTCAGCAATCGATCACCGAAGCGATTGCCAAGAGAGCACAGTATGCGTACACTCATCCAACGGCAAAGAAGCTGAATGTTGCTCCTGGCCAAGTTGCTGGTGCTGCAGTCCCTCCCTTTCCAAGTAGTGGACTTTGCACCTTTCAGAGAACTGATGGCTTGTGCCGAGCTGAGGTGGAGAGTCCCAAGCCGTCATTTCTTTGCCAAAAAGGCAGTACCAGCCCTGCACACGTATGTAGAACAGAAGGGGGGGCAGTCATCGAGCCTGTCAGTGTCTGCCAAAGTGCACAGCAGAGCTGATGTGTGGAGCTGTAACTACGGTCAAGGACAATACATGTTCTATACGGCCCACTGGGTGAATGTGGTTCCTGCCCAGCCACACCAGCAACTTGGCCAGGTGACGCTGCTTCGGCCTCCACGTTCTCACGCCGTTGGTCCTGCGACAATGTCCGCCTCTGCCTCCTCAGCCTCCACTGCAGGGACAATTCACAGTGCCCCTCCAGCATACCACATGTGCAGGGCACGGCGGTGTCACGCTGTCTTGCACCTCGTTTTCTGGGGCGAACGGAGTCACACAGAGGAGGAACTCGGTGTCCTTTATTAAGAAATGTAATCCTGGTCTTCTCGGCGACAACTCAAAATCGGAACCATGGTGACCGGCAATGGGAAGAACAAGGTGCTGCATCAAGGAGGGCTGAGCCATGTGCTCTTCATGGCACACATGTTCAATCTGGTTGTTAAGCATTTCCTGAAGTCTTCCACCCATCTGCAAGACATCCTAAAAATGGCCAGGAAACTTTGCATGCACTTCAGCCACTCGTACACAGCTCCTTGATCTGCAGCGGCAGAACGGCATCCCCCAAAATAGGCTGATATGCGACGTTTCTATCTGTTGGAATTCCACCATCCATATGTTGGACAGAGAACATAGAAAGGCCATAAACGATTTCTTGATGATCCAAGCGGACAGGAGTACCCCCCTGTGTAACTTCGTTGTCAGCCAGTGGCAGTTCATGCGTGATACCTGCCATTTGCTCAGGCCCTTTGAGGAGGCCACGTTATTTGTCAGTCGCCAGGACTATGAGATGAACAACGTCATTCTACTGCTTCATATCCTGGAACAGATGCTGGTAAATCTGGCTGGTCAGGGGACTGGAGACGTGGTGCCTAGATCTCACAGCCACATGAGCCCTGTGGGGGCTGAACTGGAGGAGGAGGACTGTATCACCTTACATCACAAAAATTGCCACACCAAGCAATTAAAAAGTACCAATAAAACAGTCACCTCATCCTGCAAAAATTGAGACCCTACTGAAGACAATCGGTGAAAAAATAAAAAAGCTATCACTCTCAGACAATGGAGACACTAAATATGATTATTTTTGCTTCAAAACTGCTATTATTGTGCTAAAGTGAGATAAATAAAAAAGTAAACATATTAGGTATTGCCGCGTCCGTAACAACCTGCTCTATAAGAATACCACATAACCTAACCCCTCAGGTGAACGCTGGAAAAATAAATAAATAAAAACTATGCCAAAACTACAAATTTTTTGGTCACCTTGCCCCATAAAGTGTAATAATGAATGATCAAAAAATGATATGTACCCAAAAAGGTACCAATAAAAACGACAACTCTTCATGGAAAAAACAAGCCCCTGCACAGGACGATCGGCAGAAAAATAAAAAAAATATGGCTTTCAGAAAATGAAGACTTTTCAAAAATGCTTTATTATGTAAAACTGAAACAAAGAAAGAAAGTAGACATATTTGATATCATTGCGTCTGTAACAACCTGCTCTATAAAAGTAGCACATGATCTACCCTGTCAGATGAATGTTGTAAAAAATAAAAACGGTGCCAAAACAGCCATTTTTTGGTTACCTTGCCTCACAAAAAACGCAATATAGAGCAATTAAAAATCATATGTACCCAAAAATAGTACCAATAAAACTGGCACATTATCCCCTAGTTTCTAAAATGGGGTCATTTCTGTGAGTTTCCACTGTAAGGGTGCATCAGGGGGGCTTAAAATGGGACATGGCATGTGAAAACCAATCCAGGAAAATCTGCCTTCCAAAAACCATATGCGTTCCTTTTCTTCTGCACCCTGCCATGTGCCCTTACATCAGTTTACAACCACATGTGGGGTGTTTCTGTAAACTGCAGAAACAGGGTAATAAATATTGAATTTTGTTTGACTGTTAACCCTTGATGAAGAAAAAATTTGATTCAAATGGATAATCTGCCAAAAAAGTGAAATTTTGAAATTTCATCTCCATTTTCCTTTAATTCTTGTAGAACACCTAAAGGGTTAACAAAGTTTGTAAAATCAGTTTTGAGTAGCTTGAGGGGTGTAGCTTCTACAATGGGGTCATTTATGGGTGGGGGGGTTTCACTATGTAAGCCCCACAAAGTGACTTCAGACCTAAACTGGTCCTTAAAAAGTGGAAATTTTCTTAATTGCTTCTAAAATTCTAAGCCTTCTAATTTTCTAAAAAAATAAAATGACATTTACAAAATGATGCCAACATAAAGTAGACATCTGGGGAATGTTAAGCAATAAATATTTTATGGTATTTTTAGGTATCACTTTCTGTTTATAAATGCAGAGAATTTGAAATTGTATTACCCTGATTCTGCAGTTTTCAAAAGTTTTGCTGAATTTGGGATTTTTTCATAAATAAAGGTGGAATATATTGACTTTATGACTATCATGAAGTACAATGTGTCACGAGTAAACAATCTCAGAATGGCTTGGATAAATAAAAGTGTTCCAAAGTTATTACCACATAAAGTGACACATGTCAGATTTGCAAAAAATGGCCTGGGCAGGAAGGTGAAAACTGGCCCTGGGTAGAAAGAGTTAACTTTTACTATGTATCCAATAAAATACATGTTCTAATAATATGTCAAACAAAACAAACACAATAATAAAAGCAAGAGAAAAGCTCCTATTAGTCAAGTAATGATAAATGAATATACCAATAGGTGCTGCTTCTAGAATCTTCCATACAACACTGGCCATGTATGCACCTATTATGCCCTTCTTGAGGAATAGATTTTGTTATTTGATACATAGAAAAACTTAAGTTTTAAAGGGGTTATCCGAGACCTAAAACATTGCTTAGTTAGCCTTGAAGGGAGTCTGTCACCTCCTTATGGCCATATACAGTGCTTACATTGTCCTATAGCACACCTATACATGAATGTTATGGTACCTATGTCTTTGTCTTTACACTTGCAGAAGCTGGAAAAACTAACCTTTGATTGATATGCAAATGAGCACTCGTAAGTGCCCAGGGGCGGCGTTCACTGTGTTGGAGCCCAGGCTGCTCTGACTTTTTTCATTGTTTCGCCGCCCCAACCTCTGCCTATGCTCGCCCTCCTATGCCCTTGCGTCATCCTTCGGTCCGGTCGAGATCCCGCGCCTGCGCACTGCCTCCATGCCGGGGCATGCTCACTGCGATTCCCATTGTTGGCACGGCCATATGGAGGTGACAGACTCCCTTTAACCTAGTCCCTCATACAACTTTCCAGAGTTTTTGGGTTCCATAATCCCCAGCGCTGATATTGAAGGAACATACAACCGCCCCATCAACTTCCCTTGTTTACTCCCACTCTTCTTTGGTACTCTCCGTTGACATGTTCGTCTTCCACTGCTCACAATCCAAACACGTTAAAGGGGAATATCAGAGAAGAGTGGGAGTAAACATGGGAAGTTGATGGGAAGGAGCCTCAAGGGGAGGACGTTGTATCGACACTGATGACATTCTGTCGACATCAGCTCTGGGAATTATGGAACCCGACAACTCTCTGCAGCGGATGTTATGTAGTGAAGCTGGCTGGCAGATCACGTGACCGCAATTCAGAGCAGGGGGGTGGGGCAAAATTGGGAACACAAGTAAATTGGAAAGTTGTGTGAGAGACTAGATTTGCGCTGGTTTCACACCTGAGCGTTTTACAGCGCGTTCCTACGCGCTGTAAAACGCTCAACAAGGAGAGACCAATGCTTCCCTATCGGCATGGTTCTCACCTGGGCGTTTTACAGCGCGTACGATCGAGCTGTAAAACGCCCGACGCCCCAAGAAGTACATGAGCTTCTTTGGGGCGTCTTGTCGCGCGTTCCCGTACATAGACTTTTGGGAACGCGCGACAATGGGCGTTCGCTTGTTTCTGTATGCGCGATTGCAAACGCCGGTACAATCGCGCATACAGAGCGCTCCATCGCGAACGCTCAGGTGTGAACCCAGCGTAAGGCTAAGTAATGTTTTAGGTCTCGGATAACCTGTTTAACTCCATTGTTTACCCATTTTTAAAATACTGACACAATGTAAGAATCTGTGTATGATAACCAGTGTTGAGTGGCAGGTGCAAATATTTGGGCGAATATTCATCATATATCCAAGAATTCGTGATCTCCAGTCATTATTTTCGCAAAATTTGCGCTACAAATTTGCTGTACGAAAATTTGCGATCAACACTACTCCTAAAGTCAAAGATATTGCAGCCTTCTCTTTGGCCTACAAGCAAGAAGCAGTGAGGGATCATGGGTACTGATGAAAAAAAATCTAGAATATTCGCGATTACGAATATAAAGCACTATATTCTAGATATTCACGAATTCTCGAAGTGCCAATATTCGTGATAAGTCTAGCATGAAAATTGGAACAAAGTAGTGCATAATGTGATTTTCTCTAAAAAGACCAAGATGAAGATCTGGCTTTGATTTGTCCTCTGGCTGGCCCTGTCTGCTATCAAGATCTCGCGCCTGCGCCGTAACGGTATTCAGTCGGCGCAGGCACACTGAGAGGCGGACGCTCGCTCGGCCGCTCCATCCTCAATGCACCGGCGCCGATGACGTCATCAAGTACACCCGGAAGAGAAGACGCCGGCATCGCTGGCGTCTTCTCTTCCGGGTGTACTTGATGACGTCATTGGCGCAGGCGCATTGAGGATGAAGCGGGCGGCCGAGCGAGCGTCCGCCTCTCAGTGCGCCTGCGCCGACTGAATACCGTTTCGGCGCAGGCGTTAGAATGTATATGGAAATAAAAGGATTACAAAAAAAATAAAAATAAATGACAGGGGGGTGATCAATGACAGGGAGGTGATCAGGGAGTCTATATGGGGTGATCACCCCCCTGTCACTGATCACCCCCCTGTAAGGCTCCATTCAGACGTCCGTATGTGTTTTGCGGATCCGATCCATGGATCCGTGGATCTGTAAAACACATACGGACGTCTGAATGGAGCCTTACAGGGGGGTGATCAATGACAGGGGGGTGATCAATGACAGGGGGGTGATCAGGGAGTCTATATGGGGTGATTACCCCCCTGTCATTGATCACCCCCCTGTAAGGCTCCATTCAGACGTCCGTATGTGTTTTGCGGATCCGATTCATGGATCCGTGAATCCGCAAAACACATACAGACCTCTGAATGGAGCCATACAGGGGGTGATCAATGACAGGGGGGTGATCAGGGAGTCTATATAGGGTGATCACCCCCCTCTAAGGCTCCATTCAGACGTCCGTATGTGTTTTGAGGATCCACGGATCCATGGATCTGATCCGCAAAACACATACAGATGTCTGAATGGAGCCTTACAGGGGGGTGATCAATGACAGGGGGTGATCAATGACAGGGGGGTGATCAGGAGGTTAATAAGGGGTTAATAAGTGACAGGGGGGGTGTAGTGTAGTGGTGTTTGGTGCTACTTTACAGAGCTGCCTGTGTCCTCTGGTGGTCGATCCAAGTAAAAGGGACCACCAGAGGACCAGGTAGCAGGTATATTAGACGCTGTTATCAGAACAGCGTCTAATATACCTTTTAGGGGTTAAAAAAATCGCATCTACAGCCTGCCAGCGAACGATCGCCGCTGGCAGGCTGTAGATTTATTCGCTTACTGGCCGATCCTGTGAACGCGCGCGCCTGTGTGCGTGCGTTCACAGGAAATCTCGCGTCTCGCGAGATGACGCGCCGGCGCGTCCAGGAGGAATTACAGGGCTGCCGCAAAGACGCATCCCTGCGTGCGGCGGTCCTGTAGTGGTTAAAGGGGTTGTCTCTTCAGCAAGTGGCATTTATCATGTAGAGAAAGTTAATATAAGGCACTTACTAATGTATTGTGATTGTCCATATTGCCTCCTTTGCTGGCTGGGTTCATTTTTCCATCACATTATACACTGCTCATTTCAATGGTTACGACCACCTCACAATCCATCAGCGATGGACATGCTTGCACACTATAGGAAAAAGTGCCTGCCTCTTTGGTAGCCGGGACTGTGGGAGCTCACATAGGCTGGTGCTTTTTTTCATACACTTTGCTGGTACTGTACTACGCTGTGGTTCTTCTGCACAGGAAGTTGCGCAGAAAAATTGCAAGTATTCTGCAATGTGTGCAGGTGGCCTAAGGGTGTTTTCACATGCTATGAATTTTGTTGCAGAGATTTCTACGACTTAAAATCTGTTCCATTCTCCTAAATGGGGCTTTTCCATGTACTTTCCACCTCATTCAAAGGAATAGAACTGGTTTTGATATAAAAACGGCAGGCAATGTCTTTGCAAGATACTCAGAGGGAATAACACTTACAGATCAGGCTGCACTTTTCCTCAGAATCCTGTCTGTCTTTCTCCAAGGCCCGTATGCCCTATAGCTGGCTTTATCCTTAAGTAGGGAAAACTTCCTCTGGTATATATATCCTTGCTGTAGAGATATCCTTCTGCCCTTCAGCTCTCTGTTTAGCTGGGAATACACTTGGCTCTGCACTGCACCTTTAAGGGTACTTGGTTTTTCTCAGGAGGCAAACCCTTCTCCTGGATGGCAGCTTCTGAGCTTCTTTGCTCAGGACCCTCAGGCAGGCAAGACTGCACTGACTAGCCTCCTGGACTATACTGCACTGACTCTTTCCTGTCTGGGCCTAACTATATATACTAGGGGTACCCTAGCTCCCTCTACTGTCTAGGAGGAGGAACTACCCCTAACAGGCCTGATACAGGAGATAACAGGGAAAAGACACATAAAAACATCACATCAAATACAATGACCATGTTCCACAGGAGGTGGAGTATAACGTGGCCATATTAACCCTCGTGTAGTGCTCACATTTACATAGTGGGACACTACAGTATTATCTGCTCATATTCAGCCAAATGCTTCAGAACTCATTGGACGGCGCTTCACAGTGCAGATGGACAATGACCCAAAGCATACTGCAAAAACAACCAAAGAGTTTTTTAAGGGAAAAAAGTGGAATGTTATGCAATGGCGAAGTCAATCACCTGACCTGAATCCGATTGAGCATGTATTTCACTTGCTGAAGACAAAACTGAAGGCAAAATGCCCCAAGAACAAGTAGGAACTGAAGAGGCCTGGCAGAGCATCACCAGGGATGAAACCCAGCGTCTGGTGATGTCTATGCGTTCCAGACTTCAGGCCTTAATTGACAGCAAAGGATTTGCAACCAAGTATCAAAAAGTGAAAGTTTGATTTATGTTTATTATGTCCCATTACTTTTGGTTCCTTAACAAGTGGGAGGCACATATGCAAACTGTTGTAATTCCTACACCGTTCACCTGATTTGGATGTAAATATCCTCAAATTAAAGCTGACAGTCTGCAGTTAAAGCACATCTTGTTCGTTTCATTTTAAATCCATTGTGGTGGTGTATAGAGCCAAAAATGTTAGAATTGTGTCGATGTCCCAATATTTATGGGCCTGACTGTACAAGAATATAACTACTATAATACTGCTCCTATGTACAAGAATATAACTACTATAATACTGCCTATGTACAAGAATATAACTACTATAATACTGCCCCCTATGTACAAGAATATAACTACTATAATACTGCCTCCTATGTACAAGAATATAACTACTATAATACTGCTCCTATGTACAAGAATATAACTACTATAATACTGCCTCCTATGTACAAGAATATAACTACTATAATACTGCTCCTATGTACAAGAATATAACTACTATAATACTGCTCCTATGTACAAGAATATAACTACTATAATACTGCCCCCTATGTACAAGAATATAACTACTATAATACTGCTCCTGTGTAAAAGAATATTACAGTTAAAATGTTGTCATACTTTTGGTGCTCCGAAAATTCTTGTATAATTGATGGGTAGTTATTTATTTTGTTGGTATCTTTCCTTGTAGATCTCGATGCCTCCTTATGTGTTTGCCATGAATGTCCAAGACATGAAACAGCAGAGCCTTCCACATCGCTTATATTATCAATGCAGATATGAAAATTTTGAAACAATGGATCATGAAGAGACAATGAGATGTTATGAAGAGTTCTTCTTTCCTTTTTTCTCACTTATAGTTATGTGTAGAGCGTATTCTTTACAGAACATAATTATCCTGTACAATTAACTCATGTAGCGTAAACCTGTGATGGAAGAGGGAGGGTCTGCTATCTGTAAAATACCTGGTGTGATACTATATGTACGAAGAGAATTATATTTTTATATATCAGGATTTTTATACACTATATAAAATGTGTTAGAGTCGTTATATCATGTAGGGGGTAATTTTTTTAAACCGTTTTAGACACCAGTCTTAATACCCCTTTAGCTGGTGGTGGATGCGCCGAATTTATGTAGAGGCGTCGACCTCTACATGACTTCAGTGCATCCACCGCCTGTCTAAATCTACACAGGCTCCTTTGCTGGCATAGATTTAGACCATTTTCTACACCTAAAACAGGCGTAGAATCTAATACATGAGACTGGCCTGCCGGCCCACCGCCTTCCCTTCCAACAACACGCTCATTTTTTTAGACCTGGTGTGAGTGAGGAAAAGTCGCAGATTGCAGCGCAAAAAACCTTTGCAGCGCAATCTGCAACAGAGGTACGCCAAAAAGTGGCGCATATCTGTTTGTAAATGACCCCTTAATATTTCACTAAGGTAATCCCTTTTCATATACCCTATTAGGACACGTGGATATCATAAAGAGTAGCCCCAAACTTATACTGGAAAAAGCGTCAGCCTCTCTGGTGGCCGGGACCATGGGAGTTCATATGGGCTAGTTTTTTTTCCCTATATTGTGCAAGCACGACCACCATTGATGGATTGCATAGTGGTCTGTAACCATGGAAACAAGCAGTGCATAATGTGATGGAAAAATGAATCCAACCAGCAAAGGAGGCAATATGGATAATAACAATACATTAGGAAGTGCCTTGTATTAACTTTTCCTACATGATAAATGCCATTTACAGAAGTGAGACAGCCCCTTTAACCTTGTGATCTTACAGAACCACATCAGCTCTGCTAATGTCACCACAGGAGGCATTTTTTAGATTCTCGGATTCCAGAGGAATATTATAAAATGAAAAAGGAAATCTATATATAAAAAGAAGGACGTATGTATGTATGTTCCGCGATCACTCAAAAACGCAACCATCGATTTCAACTAAACTTGGTATACACATCCCTTGCTAGCTGGAAAGAAATCTTGTGGGGGTCACAGCTCTCTAGCACGTACTGTTCCTTAGATATTCCCAAAAAATTACCTGTATTAGCCATCAAAAGCCTGCAAGTCTTTCTCTTTATATCCCAACTGCCATACACACGGTCACATGTCCCTTATAAACCAATAGAAGCTCGCAGGCCCTTAGTCTCCACATACACATAGTTTTACTCCAGGTTTCCATTACAACCCAGCCATTTTTCTTCACTGCTGTAGGTCAGCTTTAGTCTAGGGCTACGTGACAATAAGTCGCACAACACATAGGGCACAACTACACTGCTACATGTGTCGCGCGACATTGATGTTGCACCAATGCCGCGTGACAATTTTTATAATGATAGTCTATGGTGTCGCACTGCGACATGTGACATGCTACGACTGCAACGCGACAGTCGCAGAAAAATCCATCTTGGACACTGTGGAGGTCACAGTTAAGGGAGCAGGGGCCACTATTAAAGAGGCAACTGCTGTGGAGGTCACTGTTAAGGCAGCGGGGGTTACTGTTTTACTGGTCACTGTTAAGGGGAGGGCCCCTGAGGAGGTGACTGTTAAGGGAGTGGGGTCCTGTGAAACTCACTGTTAAAGGGGCGGGCTGCTGTGAAGGTCAAAGTTAAGGGGATGGGCTGCTGTGGAGGTCCCATTTTAAAGTGGCGGGGCACTGTGGGGGGGCAGTGTTCAGGGGTGGGGGACTGTGGAGTTCACTGTTAAAGGGGTGGGGTGCTGTAGAGGTCACTGTTATGAGGGATGCTGTCGATATCTTTTACGACACACACAAACAAATGAAATAGATGAAATATACTGGTGCGAAGGCGGGTCCTTCTGCTAGTATATATAATAAAAAAGTGAATGTTATGTTAAAAAATACATAGCTATGTCAATATAAAATAATATAAAAGAAGATACAAATAAAACACAACACCCCATTCATGCCAACACAAACCACCTTCATAGTCCCATATTCACACAATATAGATTGATATCCTCCTATCGATCCTTATCTAGCTACTGCAATCCAACCATTTCCTTAATTACCTTGGTTGCCTCTTTTTATGCACTCCATTATTTTATTTGCATCGGTAGCAGCCAGGGGTGGACTGGCCTTAGACCCCACAGAAAAATCCCGGTGGGCCGATGCCCAGGGGCCTGCCTAAGCCCTCCTCATGGCCGCCGGCTGGGTAAATAAGGATCTAAAGCTCTCAGCCTTAATTAATGCTGGGAGCATCAGGTATTATTCACCTGAAGTCCTGAGGAGGGTGATACTGTTGAATACTGCAGCGAGCGTGGCAGTATACTGTTCTGCACTGTGGTATCTGGCTCTGCTGAGGCGGTATATTGTGCTGCACTATGAAATGCTGACCCACCTACATCTGTTGGCCCTGCCTCCTTGTGTTGCCTCTCCTAATATGAATTTTAACTTGCCTACAACATGGAGCCACTTTTAAGCTTTTTTCCAGGACCACTTTACGTAGCAGCTGCCCAGCATGGGTCACTAGGTTAAGTTTACCTTCCACCAATATCCTCTTCCACAGGGGCATTTCTTCCTAGGATGTTGCTATTTAATACATACAGTAGGGGACATTTATCAAATCAGATACATATGTCAATTTTGTGGCTTTAAAAAGTGTCAAGTCATGGCGATTGCTCTGTTTTCTACAACAATTGGTCAAAATTGAGTAGATTTTAGATTGTCGCATGTTCTGCCGGAGGACGTGCCAATGTTATATAGAGGCCTGCACCTCCACACAACTTTGCCTCTTCCTCTACCAGCACAGACACTATTAAAACCGTCACGTAATAAATGTGCCCCGTGGTGTTCCTTGCCGCTTTTCACCATTTACTTAGCAAAAGTCGCAAATAAGTAAAAACCTATGGCGGGCAGCCCCTTGTACTTCTGCACATATAGGTGTAAACCACATTGCACTAATATATCATTATATCTAGAGATGAGCGAAGTTTTAAAAAAAAATTGATTTGGCAGCTTTACCGAATTTTGACAAGAAATTAGATTTGTGACTAATTAATTTGTCATAAATCTCTATGTTAAAACCCAATTCAGCCTATCAATCAATGGGACCATTTTTAACGGCCGCTTAGACAGAAGTGCACCCGTCTAATGGCCATTAAAAACGGTAATACGCTAGTGTCATATGGGCTTTTGTGTTTAAAAAATAATAATTCGCTCACCTCATCCACTCGCTCTCACAAAGGCAGTCCGATCCTCTCTAGAGTGAAAAAGACCTGCCTAAGGACCTGCACTGAGAGTGATGATGTCACCACCCGCTCCCAGCGTGATCACATGGTGACGTCATTGGAAGTGGGTGAGGTGAGTATTTTTTTTTATGGTCTTTCCAGCCGCCATTTTAGGAAAAATTTTATTTGTTACCGTGAAGTGTGAGGAAATTCAGCTTCGTGGCGAATCAAATTTTTCCTAAACTTTGGATTAAATTCCGCTTTGGATGCTTCAATTTACTCAACACTAGTTATATTAAGGTGCACCCGGTCATAAATTTGGCGCTGGCACACAAAGCAAAAACAGACTTAAAACGGACACAAAAACAAACAGAAATGATAAATGTCCTCCTTTGGTTCCTCAGCCTTAGTGCACTATGTTACATTTCTCCGCATTGTGGGGAGCATGGCTTCTTAGATTTTCTCAGATGCAAAAATGAAAGCCACGAGTGCTGTGTTTTTATTTTGCTCACATCGGTTGTGTGTTTGTTAGGATCTTGTTCTTATATTCAATTCACATGATTCTCATAATATACAATTACTCTGAGATTTTACATAATTTCATTTTTATTTTTATAATTTTCTGTTACGTTAAGAATGAATCTGGAATAAAGAGAATATTTTCTTCTTGATGTTGGTCTTTTCTGTGGTTGGAACAACAGTAAAGATGCTGAAAGTTTTGCTTTATTGGTTCACTTTCACTGTTAAAAAAATAATGAAAATTATATTTCAGGATGATTCATTGATAGGGACTGTGTCAAATGTTTTTATGATAGCTGATTACTTTCTCTGTCTTTGCTTTTGGCTCTCTGGAATTGACAAACTCCAAAAGAAGAAAAAGCCAAGAGTTTCAGCGAGGTAAGAAACTTGATGCCTTCCACAGAATAACAGGAGGGACACCCATAAGGACACTCAGGAGTTAGTACACACTTTGAGGGAGATTGATCAAAGCTGGTGTAAAGGAAAACTTACTTAGTTGACCGTAGCAACCAATCAGATTTCAGCTTTTATTTTTCAGAGCTCGTTGTGAAAATGAAAGTTGGAATCTGATTGGTTGCTATGGGCAACTAAGTTAGGTTTCCTTTACACCAGTGCTGGTAAATCTCCCTCAGGCCTTATGCAAACAGCGGGTACGCAATATGCGGGCACTGGCCGTGTGCTCCCCGCATCACTTGAGTGGGTCTGTTATCCGGAGCTGTGGTGCGGAACGGAGATACGGAACCCCACAGAAGCACTACGGAGTGCTACCATGGTGTTTCTGTCCATGCCTCCGCACCACAAAAAAAATAGAACTTGTTCTATTTTTTTACGGTGCGGATGGATCACGGACCCTTTCAAGTTGAATGGGCCTGGATCCATTGCAGCTGCCACACGGATGGGGCCCATGCATTGGAGACCACAAATTGCGGTCCCCAATGCACGGAACGGCCGCGTGCAAGAGGCCTCATGGTGATCAGTCACACCGTGATATCTTGTGATACCCCCATCCTCCATGTTATTACACATCCTGGACCCCTAAACTAAGGGCTGGCACGTCTACAGTTGCCAACAGTTACACATTTTCAAACATTTAATTTCTGAGAAAACTCAACATATTGGGATTGCCCCAGTAACTGTGTTAGGCTTAAGGGGGTTAACCAACCCCTATAATGAGCAGGTAAGAATAATGTATACGAGGGGCCCAGGCATGGGGGGGGTCATTATAGGGGTTGGGTAACCCTTTAAATGCTCCAAATTTATCAACAAAATGATTAGTAAGTACAGTATGCACGTTCACAGCCTACAATGGCTGCCCACAGTCTCTCAGATCTCACCATTTCACCAACTCACTAGTTCGTCTCCTGGTAGCTACACTCAGGCTCCTCAGCTGCAGCCTACTCATTAAAGGGATGCCGGGATTTTACTACTGATGACCTATCCTCAGGACAGGTCATCAGTATCTGATCGGTGGGGGTCCGATGCCCGGGATCCCCGCCAAAAAACTGTTTGAGAAGGCAGCGGCCACCAAGCACAGCACCGTACATTGTATAACAGTTGTGCTTGGTATCGCGCTCACCCCCATTCACTTCAATTTACTGGGTCCCTCTGGAACTACATGTGGTTACTCCACCCTCTCCTCAGTTTGGCTGGATTCTGCTTGTTACTACCAATGACGTGATCTCCATTGCTGCACATACTAATAAGCTGCACTCCGCTATTGACATGCCCCTCCTACTGGACGCTGATATTCACATGCTCCTCCTACTGGATGCCCTACCACCTCCTATTGGATGCCCGGTGTGGCCACTACTCCTGCCACAGTTACATCAACCTTCTGGTGTCAGTGGCGAGTCTCAGCAGACATGTGACTCAACAAGAGGAATACCGCCAATATCAGGGAGAGAAACCTCCGAACAATACCATCTAGTATATAGTCAAAATATAAATTATCTAAAATAATTACTGACAACAGCCTGGTGACAACCCTACATTCGTCTGATATGTCAGACCTCCATCTTATTACACATCCTGTCATACAACAGCAAATTTTTTAATGAAACACAACTTCTTCATTAAACCCCAAATCATGTACAACCCTTACTCCTGCGGCTAGTCAAGACTGAGCTCTCAGTCAAGGCCCGACAGCCATCCCGTCCGCTTCCTACAGTGTAATTGTATATACAGTAATTTCATTGTATAAAACTGTTGAAAGGGCCCTGACAATAAAATCTTTTAATCTACCTCCTGAGGGGGCCCCTTGAGAGTCTGGGCCCCAAAGCAGCCGCTTTCCCCTTTTCCCCTATAGCTACACCCCTGCTGTCATACATCTCACTATATTCCGACCTACATTTTATTACACATCCTGTCATACATCTCACTATATTCCCGACCTCCTTTCTATTACACATCCTGTCATACATCTCACTATATTCCCGACCTCCTTTCTATTACACATCCTGTCATACATCTCACTATATTCCCGACCTCCTTTCTATTACACATCCTGTCATACATCTCACTATATTTCCGACCTCCATCTTATTACACATTCTGTCATACATCTCACTATATTTCCAACCTCCTTTCTATTACACATCCTGTCATACATCTCACTATATTCCCGACCTCCTTTCTATTACACATCCTGTCATACATCTCACTATATTTCCGACCTCCATCTTATTACACATTCTGTCATACATCTCACTATATTTCCAACCTCCATTTTATTACACATCCTGTCATACATCTCACTATATCCCCGACCTCCATCTTATTATGCATTCTGTCATACATCTCACTATATTCCCGACCTCCTTTCTATTACACATCCTGTCATACATCTCACTATATCCCGACCTCCATCTTATTACACATCCTGTCATACATCTGCAGCATCACTTTCGTGTACGGGGGCACTGCAAAGTTTTTGTGTTATTTGCATATTTCTGTGACTTAGCTGTAAAATCTCTTTTAACAGGCTGTCAGGTGCACTACACTTATTCCACCACTAGATAGGGATAGCACCATAGTCTATATATACCACAGTTCAGGCCTAGTTAGTTGTTGGTTGGAGTAGTTGGAGTGGAAGGAGCTGGGGTGAGGAGCAGGGGGAAGGAGAGGACTCTCTCCTCTCAGCTCTCTCTTGGGCTCCACGGCCCAGAGGAGCCAATTCTTTGTCTCAGTTGTCAAGCCAAGAAACAGGCAGAGGTGGTACCTTCTTCTACCGTCTACTCTTCTTGAGTGCCAGGTGACTTTAACATTTCTATGTAAAAGACAAAGTAAGGACAATAGCCATTATACTAGGCTTTAGGCTCCTTTGTACCAAGGTGAAAGTTTATACGCCACCCCTTTTTAAAGAGCGGGGAAAGTATTTCTGCTGCGCCATCATTTCATTAACAGGGATTACAATATGAGAGCTGCCTCCCCTATGCCAGAGAACCTAGGGGGCGTGAAAGAGGAAGGGTGGATCAATGGATGAGCTTACTGGACAACTTCCTATCTCCAGTCATGCAGAGAGACGTTGTGCCTTCAGATATTTCAACATAGCCTGGGCCAGGGTGCAAGATGGGTGCACCGTCCTGCATACACACCAGGTGAAGGATTGCTGCCCTGCCCATAGCCACGCAGAGGAACCTGGAACTACCATCTAGGCCTCTATGAGCCTATTGCAAGAGAACCGCCATCACCACGACCCCGAGGAGGGTTCGCCCCACCTAACCCTTTATGGCCTGCTCTTATGGCCGAAATTCCTGAAGCCGCGATACGAAAGACAAATCGCACTAAAATATACTTTGAGGAGCTCACAAAAAGGTTAATTAAACCAGAGGACAGCCAGCCCCGACTAGAACGGAGAAGAGGGACTGTACTGGCCTTTGATAAAGAAAAGTGCTATTGCTTTATAAAAGATCATGAAACTGGCAGAGACTTTTATGTAAATCGCCGGTCCGTGAAACGGAGTAACCTGCCGGGCCGCCTGCATAATCTGACAGAGGACGAAAAGGTGGAGTTCACCCCTGCCGAGGGCCGTATGCTACTGCAGTCTCCAGACCGCAACTCGAACCAGAGGACTGGGAGGGTGCGCATGATGCCGCAGACGAGGAGAGTGTGTCTGAATACCCGCCAAGGCCGGTCCGGTCTACCTACCAGCAGAAGTCTTCCTTTATAGGCCCCGCATCTTCTGGCAATCGACTGTGCGGAAAAGAGATGCCAGCCCCTATCCATCATTTGACCTTAGCCGTCAAGCCCAAGTAATGGCCGAGATGGAGATGCAAGCGAGGATTCGGGTCTACCTGGAGTGCCAACGCCAGATGTCTGCGCACCAGAGGATGAATGACCCTCACGAGCTGGAGCCTGAAAAACAGGTTGTTGCACCGGAGTCAGCCGGCACCGTGTCCGCTCATGTTATAGAAAAACCAAGTTATGCCCGATCAAGGATCCGTGCATAGGAGGAAATCCTGGCTGAGGCGACCGAGCCTACACCCTGGGGAGTTCCAGCTCGGATCCTGTCCCGTGATGGTCGAGTTCTATGGCCTAGACCCATTGAGAATCCAGAGGAAGAGGACAGTTACCAGTGAGTAGGCCTGTAGGCCATCCCTACTGACTGTGCTGCAGGAGTCCACTGTTTTGTCTAGTACAGACAGATGCCAGTTCCCCACGGCATATTGTTGAGCCACTGCACAGCCTACTGTCTATTGGAAAAATTCCAGGACTCCCTGCCGGATAATTATTTCTTATCCCAGTTGCACCTGTTTTTGCGCCAAATTTTACCCCCTTATCGGGTTGTCTGGGACAAGTGAATGGAATATTTGCATGTCTTCTGTGTTTTCTACTCACTCCTGCTTTTGGCAACCAAATCACAAGCCAATTCTGATGGGACCATACAGGCCTTACAGCTGCTACACAGACAGGGTCTGTTGTGCGTCTCATTTTCCCTTCCTTCTGACAGATCAGAAGAAAGGTCAAATAAATGATTATGTCAGCCAAGCCGAAAGGCAAAATAGTGGACCAGTCATGAAGTGGGGACGGTGGGAACAGCATGAGAAGTCCACAGAGTGGACCTATGACATAGTGGTGAGGTGGAAGCAGCATGAGGAGACCACAGAGTGGCCCAACGACAGGGTCTGGATTTGGCAGCAGTATGAGGAGGCCACCGAGTAGCACAATGACAGAGTTCTATAGATGAGACCGCGCAGCTCATACACCACCAACGGGAATATCCACAGTCAGACTTGAAGCAGAGAATCGTCTTCACATGTATTTAATCACTGGGCTTGCGGTCCAACTACCACAGTCATTCATTTCATTTCCTAGATGTCATGCGGAAAGAGCTTGACATAGTGAAGTACCGCAAGTATTTCATTAATCACACATTTATTGTTATACTCACAAAAGTTAAAATTGATCAGCGCATATAAAATCATATGGAGTACTTTTTCAGTTTTACATACTCCAGTGGACTTAGTGTGAATTGGAACCTAGCTCACCATAGACTTGCTGTGCTCCTAGCAAGATTGCGGTTTGAGTCCTTTTTTTAAAATCTTTGAATCAATTTAACATGTATAAGCACAATGACAGTGTCTGGAGTTGGCGGCATCAGGAGAAAGCCACCGTATGGCAAAATGACAGAGTCTGGAGGTGGCGGATGCAGCAGCAGCATCATGAGAAGGCCACAGAGTGGCACAATGACAGAGTCTGTAAATTGTAGCAGTATGATGAGGCCACAGAGTGGCACAGTGACAAAGTCTGGAGGTGGCAGCAGTATGAGGAGGCCACTGAGTGGCACAATGACAGAGTCTGGAGTTGGCAGCAGTATGAGGAAGCCACTGAGTGGCACAATGACAGAGTCTGGAGGTGGCAGCAATGTGAGGAGGCCATCAAGTGGCACAATGACTGAGTCTGGAGCTGGCGGCAGCATCAGGAGGTTGTCATTGTTTTCATTTACTTTTTGTATGTTTGTTGTTTCATAATATATATTTTTCTCACACTTTAAGATGTCACACGACTTCACACGACGTCATTTGGTCCATATTGCAAAAAGAGTTTTTCAGTCACCCATCATTTTTACTGAAAAAAAAAAACACTTTGAAAGAGTGCCACAATGACAGAGTCTGTAGATGACAGCAGTATTATGAGGCCACCGAGTGGCAAGGTGGCATAGCTTGGAGGTGGCGGCAGCATGCGGAGACCACAGAGTGGGAAGGTGACATAGTTTAGAGGTGGCTGCAGCATCAGGAGGCCACAGAGTGGCAAGGTGACATAGTGTGGATATGGCAGCAGCAGGATACCACAGAGTGGCAAGGTGACATAGTGTGGAGATGCAGCAGCATGAGGAGACCACAGAGTGGCAAGGTGACATAGTGTGGAGATGGCAGCAGCATGAGGAGACCACAGAGTGGCAAGGTGACATAATATGGAGATGGCAGTAGCAGGATACCACAGAGTGGCAAGGTGACATAGTGTGGAGATGGCAGCAGCATCAGGAGTCCACAGAGTGGCAAGGTGACATAGTGTGGAGATGGCAGCAGCATGAGGAGGCAACAGAGTGGCAAGGTGACATAGTGTGGATATGGCAGCAGCAGCAGCAGCAGGATATCACAGAGTGGCAAAGTGACATAGTGTGGAGATGTCAGCAGCATCAGGAGGCCACAGAGTGGCAAGGTGAGATAGTGTGGATATTGCAGAAGCAGCAGCAGGATACCACATAGTGGCAGGGTGACATAGTGTGGAGATGGTAGCAGCATCAGGAGACCACAGAGTGGCAAGGTGACATAGTGTGGAGATAGCAGCAGCATGAGGAGACCACAGAGTGGCAAGGTGTCATAGTTTGGAGGTGGCGGCAGCATCAGGAGACCACAGAGTGGTCTGCCTTCGACTCTGTTGACCACTCCCTTCTGTTGCAAACTCTCTCATGTCTTGGCATCACTGACCTGGCCCTCTCCTGGATCACATCATACCTCACAGACCGGATGTTTAGCGTCTCCCACTCCCGCACCACCTCCTCGTCTCATTCCCTCTCTGTTGGTGTCCCGCAAGGCTCTGTCCTAGGACCCCTGCTCTTCTCTATCTATGATTTTGGCCTGGGACAGCTCATAGAGTCCCATGGCTTTCAGTATCACTCCTACGCTGACGACACACAAATCTACCTCTTTAGTCCAGACATAACCACCTTACTATCAAGAATCCCACAATGTCTATCTTCTATATCATCCTTCTTCGCCTCTCGCTTTCTAAAACTCATGGATAAGACAGAATTCATAATCTTTCCCCCATCTTGTTCAACCCCCTCAACAGACCTATCTATCATGATCAATGGCTGCACACTCTCCCCAGTCAACAAAGCGCGCTGCCTTGGAGTGACCTTGGATTCTGCCCTTTCCTTCCGACCGCACATCCAAGCCCTTTCCACCGCCTGCCGCCTCCAACTCAAAAACATCTCCCGCATCCGTGCTTTCCTTAACTTTGAATCTTCAAAAATGCTTGTACATGCCCTCATTATCTCCCGCCTAGACTACTGCAACATTCTCCTCTGTGGCCTTCCATCTAGCACTCTCGCACCCCTCCAATCTATCCTCAACTCTGCTGCCCAACTAATCCACCTCTCACCCTATTACTCCTCTGCCTCTCCCCTTTGCCAATCCTATCACTGACTCCCCATTGCCCAACAAATTCATTTCAAAGTACTAACAAATACATACAAGGCTGTCCATAACCTGTCCCCTCCCTACATCTCTGAGCTACTTTTCCGATACATCCCCGCACGCACTCTCTGATCCTCACAAGACCTCCTTCTCTCCTCTCCTCTTATCACCTCTTCCCACAATCGCCTCCAAGATTTCTCCCGTGCATGCCCCATACTCTGGAACTCGCTACCCCAACATATCAGACTCTCACCTACAGTGGAATCCTACAAAAGAAACCTGAAAACCCACCTCTTCAGACAAGCCTACAACCAGTGACCCTGCTGCCTCTATACCGCCATGACCAACTTAACCTGCACCTACTGTGTCCTTCTCCCATACCGTGTAGATTGTAAGCCCTCATGGGCAGGGCCCTCTCTCCTTCTGTACCAGTTTGTAACTCATCTTGTTTATGATTAGTGCAATTGTCTGTATTATGTATGTGCACCCCTTATCACATGTACAGCGCTATGGAATGAATGGCGCTTTAATAATTAATAATAAAAATAATAATAAAAATGGCAGCAGCATGAGGAGGCAACAGAGTGGCAAGGTGACATGTGTGGATATAGCAGCAGCAGGATATCACAGAGTGGCTGGGTGACATAGTGTGGAGATGGCAGAAGCATCAGGAGACCACAGAGTGGCAAGGTGACATAGTGTGGAGATGGCAGTAGCATGAGGAGACCACAGAGTAGCAAGGTGTCATAGTTTGGAGGTGGCGGCAGCATCAGGATACTACATAGTGGCAAAGTGACATAGTGTGGATATTGCAGCAGCAGCATAAGGAGGCCACAGAGTGGCAAGGTGACATAGTGTGGATATGGCAGCAGCAGCAGGATACCACAGAGTGGGAAGGTGACATAGTGTGGAGATGGAAGCAGCATGGGGAGAATCCCAGCCATGGTTTCAACACATATAACCGCCGCCGACGTGAACTGAGAATGTATTTTTCTGTTTGTACTGAAATAGGCCACTAAACGCTTTCAATACATATAACCGCCACCGACGTGAACCGAGAATGTATTTTTCTGTTTGTACTGAAATAGGCCACTAAACGCTTTCAACACATCAAACAGCCGCTGACGTGACCTGAAAATGCATTCTTCTGTTTGTACTAAAATAGGCCACTAAACGCTTTTAACACATATAACCGCCTCCGACGTGAACTGAGAATGTATTTTTCTTTTTGTACTGAAATAGGCCAGTAAACGCTTTCATCAGAATTTTTTTTTCTTTCTGTACTGAAATAGGCCACTGAACGCTTTTGCCACAAATAAGTGCACCAGTGAAATGTGTATATATTTTTCTTTTTTTATGGAAATAGGCCACTATACGCTTTCACCAGAATTAATGGCAGAAATGCACTGAGAATTAACTGCAGAAATGCACTGAGAATATATTATTCTTTTTTTTACTGAAATACTCCCTTATACGCTTTCACCAGAAATAACTGCAACAGTGCAGTGCGTATATATTTTTCTTTTTTTACCGAAATACGCCACTATACGCTTTCACCAGAAATAACTGCAGAAGTGAAATGCGTATATATTTTTCTTGTAGTACTGAATAAGATACTAAGACATAAGCCTCTAAAAGCTATTCAGCAAAAGACTTGCCGCCCAAGAACAAAAAGCTTGAATGACAGAGCTGTCTAATGACTATTTGGATCCCCAAATAATTGTTCCCTGCACTTGTAAATCACTTTCCTATCAATGTCCCTAGCGCCTTCTGATGTCTCTCCCTGCACCAAGATGCTGTGAAATGATTCCTCCCTATCCTTTCCTTGCATTTATAAATAGTTTTTTCTGTCTTTTTTTTCCACAATAGTTTTTCCAATAGCTGTCCCTAGCTCCTTCACAAGTCTGTCCCTGCACTCTGAATGCTGGAAAATGGCAGAATCTAAAATGGCTGATGTATTTATAGGGCTGTGACATCACAGGGCTGGCTGGCTGCTGATTGGCTGCATGCAGGTATGTCAATATGGGTAATCCCACCTTCCCAGAGTTTCTTGCCCCATGTCCTCACACGTGTAGCTGCTATTTTCGGAAAATTGTGTGATTCGTTACCACGAAGCGCGAGGAAATTTGCATTCGTCAGCTTCGATTCTCTCATGTCTAATCCTGTCATACATCTCACTATATTCCGACCTCCATCTTATTACACATCCTGTCATACATCTCACTATATCCCCAACCTCCATCTTATTACATATCCTGTCATACATCTCAGTATATTCCGACCTCCATCTTATTACACATCCTGTCATACATCTCACTATATTCCGACCTCCATCTTATTACATATCCTGTCATACATCTCACTATATTCCCAACCTCCATCTTATTACACATCCTGTCATACATCTCACTATATTCCGACCTCCATCTTATTACATATCCTGTCATACATCTCACTATATTCCGACCTCCATCTTATTACACATCCTGTCATACATCTCACTATATCCCCAACCTCCATCTTATTACACATCCTGTCATACATCTAACTATATTCCGACCTCCATCTTATTAGACATCACGTCATACATCTCACTATATTCTGACCTCCATCTTATTATTACTCATCCCATCATTCATTTCTAGACTTGTTCTTATTGCACATCCTGGAAATGTTCAGAAATCCCATAAACTTTGCTTCTCCCCAGACATGATGTAAAATTCCCTTAGTCCTTTAATTTTCAGCACATTGGTGTTTCCTGAGAAATGTTTTTTTCTTGACATTGTGAAGTGTCTGGATGAGGGGATGTTTCACAATCTGCGGTATAACTGTGTGCAGTGCGGTATATTTGGCTGTGTATGTTTATTAATAGCCATCTCCTATGGGAGGTAAAACCTCCCAAAATTAAAATGAAATTGTAAAACCTAAAATTATAATTAAAATAACATTTCTACATTTTAAAGGGCTTCTGTCACCCCCCAACCACCTATTTTCAGTTTTTGACTTATTATATTTGTTAATGTAAGCAGATTCCATATATGCCCCTCTTACCTCGGGCAGTGCAGTAATTACAGTAAAAAACGTACTTTTATTATATGTAAATTTCTTCACTACCAGCAAGTTGGGCGGACTTGCTGGTAGCCTCCGCATCCTCTGTTTGAAAATACGCCCCCTCCTCTACTTGATTGACAGGGCCAGCAAGCGCTCTCCTCCTCTCGCTGGCCCTGCCTGCAGCCTCAAATCCCGCACCTGCGCCGTATCGGTCGTCATTCGGCGCAGGCGCTCTGAGAGAAGGACGGACACTCCTTCCTCAGTGAGCCTGCGCCAATGACGTCCGCCCTACACCCGGAAGAGAAGACCTCTTTTCCGGGGGTAGGGCTGACGTAATCAACGCAGGCCAAGCGGCCGTCCTTTTCTCAGAGCGCCTGCGCCGAATGACGACCGGTACAGCGAAGGGGCAGGATTTGAGGCTGCAGGCAGGGCCAGCGAGAGGAGGAGAGCGCTCACTGGCCCTGTCAATCAAGTGGAGGAGGGGGCGTATTTTCAAACAGAGGATGCGGCGGCTACCAGCAAGTCCGCCCAACTTGCTGGTAGTGAAGAAATTTACATATAATAAAAGTAAGTTTTTTACTGTAATTACTGCACTGCCCGAGGTAAGAGGGGCATATATGGAATCTGCTTACATTAACAAATATAATAAGTCAAAAACTGAAAATTGGGGGTTGGGGGGTGACAGAAGCCCTTTAATTTCATCTAGTGTCTGCAAAATGCATGCCAAAATTAAAAAGGAAATTCAATTTATCCATTTAAATTTTCTTTTACAACTCCAGTGTGGGTCATAAGTGCCAAAATAAATGTCAAATTAAATAGCCTTTTTCTTTTTGAATTTCCACTTTGTCAATTAATTCTCCTCTTCCTATAGAGGGTTTTCCATGTCAAAATCATAAATCAAATGAAAACACCAAGTAACATAGAAACATAGAATGTGTCGGCAGATGAGAACCATTTGGCCCATCTAGTGTGCCCAATATACTGAATACTATGAATAGCCCCTGGCCCTATCTTATATGAAGGATGGCCTTATGCCTATCCCATGCATGCTTAATCTCCTCCACTGTATTTGCAGCTACCACTTCTGCAGGAAGGCTATTCCATGCATCCACTACTCTCTCAGTAAAGTAATACTTCCTGATATTACTTTTAAACCTTTGCCCCTCTAATTTAAAACTATGTCCTCTTGTAGCAGTTTTTCTTCTTTTAAATATTCTCTCCTCTTTTACCTTGTTGATTCCCTTTATGTATTTAAAAGTTTCTATCATATCCCCTCTGTCTCGTCTTTCTTCCAAGCTATACATGTTAAGGTCCTTTAATCTTTCCTGGTAAGTTTTATCCTGCAATCCATGTACCAGTTTAGTAGCTCTTCTCTGAACTCTCTCCAAAGTATCAATATCCTTCTGGAGATATGGTCTCCAGTACTGAGCACAATACTCCAAATGAGGTCTCACTAGTGATCTGTAGAGCGGCATGAGCACCTCCCTCTTTCTACTAGTAATGCCTCTCCCTATACACCCAAGCATTCTGCTAGCATTTCCTGCTGCTCTATGACATTGTCTGCCTACCTTTAAGTCTTCTGAAATAATGATCCCTAAATCCCTTTCCTCAGATACTGAGTTAGGACTGTATCACTGATTTTATATTCTGCTCTTGGGTTTTTACGTCCCAGGTGCATTATCAACATTAAAAACACTTCTACTTACCTCCATGTCAGCGATTGCCTCTTCCTGTGTCCCGCCCTGTATGTCCATATATGGAGTCAGTGCTTGTATTTCAGAAAAGTTTCTGGTGGGATTCGAACCCATGACCTTCTGTATCAGAGGCAAAGCACCTAACCACAAGACCAAAAAGTCAAATGAAAAAGAAAGCCCATTTGAATTATCATTTTAACGTTCTACTAACATTCAGATTCATTTAAATGAGCAGCAGTGGGCGTGGTGCAGCATGCAAAATGTTTAATATTTAATTCCTGACTGAACAGACAGTGACTCTGTATGTCTACTAGAGGGCGCTGTGCTTCTCAACATTTCCAACAGCTAACACAGGATCAAGTTTACAATTCCAATAGATGGCGCTGTGACCGTGAAATCTTAGTCCTGTGCTGAATGCATAGAATAAGATTATGAGTCTAATAGATGGTGCCCTCTTTTTGCGGAGGGAATTATACTAGGATTATGATTATATCATCAACTCTGCTGCCCTTTTAACCCCTAGATACTGTGGTGCCTAACCGCCCGCAACATATATGGGGCTAATTCGCTCTGCCATACTTGAGTGAGGACGTGGTGGACATTGCTTAAAAAGTTTAAAAAAGTCACAAATTATGGTACACATATGTCATGCGCCATAATTGGTTACTTTTTTACATCAGTATAGTGTTATAAGACAATTAGTAAATGTCCTCTATTGTGTCTCTGTGACCAAAAATCAAGGTGCATGACTTGCAGAAACGCGGAGCATCCTTGGCATCACTGTGCTGATTGGTGGGAGAGTTTAGACCCCCATGATCAGTATTGATGGCCTACAATAACGCTCAGCAACCTTCAGCCAGGGGTATAGCTGTAGGAGGTGCAGAGGTTGCAGTCACTACCAGGCCCAGGAGCCCGAGGGAGTCCAAAGACACCGGTGCTGCTTAAGAAGACACCGGTATTGTACAAATTACCTGCTGGTCAAGTCACTCCTCTGGCTGAAGAGAAGGGGTTAGGCCCATGAGCCTTTAGCTATGCCAATGCCTTTGGCACTCCAGCTGCTGTGAAACTACAACTCCCAGCATGCACATTTACTCAGCTGTTCTTGTAACTCCCATAGATTTAAAAGGAGAATTCAGAACAGTGATGCCAAGGATGTGCCGTGTTTCTGCAAGTCATGCACCTTGATTTTTGGTCACACAGACACAATGGAGGACATTTAGGCCTCATGCACACGACTGTTGTTCTGGTCCGCATCCGAGCCGCAGTTTTTGCGGCTCGGGTGCGGACCCATTCACCTCAATGGGGCCGCAAAAGATGCAGACAGCACTCAGTGTGCTGTCCGCATCCGTTGCTCCATTCCGTGGCCCCGCATAAAAAATATAACATGTCCTATTCTTGTCCGTTTTGCGGACAAGAATAGGCATTTCAACAATGGGCCGCCTGTTCCGTTCCGCAAATTGTGGAAGACACACGGGCGGCTTCCGTGTTTTGCGAATCCGCAATTTGCAGACCGCGAAAAACGGAATGGTCATGTGCATGAGGCCTTACTAATTGTCTTATGCCACTATAGTGATGTAAACCGCGCAACAATGATTTTGCTACTGAGAGAAAAACACGTGATTTATACTAAAATGAGCGCTCTGATTCCAAATATGAACTCAGAATATGCCTGACACGTCTAGATTTAAGTACATGCAAAGCCTATTCAGTTATAATATTAATGCATTATATTGGAGATATTCCAATGGACATGTCCAGACCTGATCAGACGCACTCAGGGTGATGTCAGCAGTAAGTATACAAGGCAAGCTGGACAGTTTTGGATAAAGTGATCTGTTATAGTGCTATTAGTTTTGAAACTTAAGATGGATAAATGCAAATGTGTTAACGATCCAGACACTTTCTGCTACATATGTGGCAAATTGTCACGGCCATGGCCATGACCGTGACTCCTGAACCGCATGCGGTTGTCAGCGGTTTCGTTTGGTTGTCAATCACAGGTGAGGGCTGTGGTATTCGCCTCACCTGTGGTTGCCGCTGGCAACGGTTTTTATGTGGCATCCTTGCAGCCTGAGCCGAGTCGTGGCTGCTTGCTGTGTTGTGCGTGCAGTTGCACTTGGCAACTTGTGTGTTTGGTGTGCACTTCCCTTGTCTGGTCTGCACGGGGTTTATTTGTTTGTATTCCCCTTTAAGTTGCTGTCATCCCTTCCCTGGTAGTGGAAGGGTTAACTCCCTTTCTGTGTTGTGTGAGACACTGGGTGTGTCTTTGTGGGTGTGGCCACTTAGGCCTATATAGCCTTGGTGTTTGGCATGGCTCATGAGGTTGCTTCAGTCATGCTTTGCTGGAGCAGCCTCCTGTGCATTCTACCTGCCAGTGAGAGCCACCCCTGTGGTCATAAACAATCTGTGATTCTCTAGTTTATGTTATGTCCACTTGATGTTTTCCCTGTTATGTTTTGCACCTATGGATCTGGGTTCCTGTGTGTTTGTGTGTGTGCTGTGTCCACTGGTGTTTGGGTGTGGACACTTGCTGTATTGCACGGGATCCAGTCTGTGTGTATGTGGCAGGTAGGTGTGGAAGTTCTCTTCAGCCTCCTGCCATATCCATAGGCGGTTCATGTTAGTTTCCCAGCAGCTTGGCCATTGAGACCCCAGTCTGTCCGTATCCAGGAGGAACAGGGTGTCTACTCAGCTCCTAGCTCAGGGATCTGCGGAGGGTAAGTCAGGGCTCCGAGGTTCCTGAGCATGGGTCCTCCTACCATCAAGGTCGGCCCATGCAGGTAGGAGTTAGGGTCAGGTTAGGGACGCTGTAGGAGGTGACCTGCTCCCTAATCCTGTTCTCCTGGCCTAGCAGCCTAGCATCATTTGGGCATCGCACGGCTGAGGGTTTCCCCCATCCTCAGCCGTGACACAAATACACTACTTATGACCAGCGCAAGAATCTGACAAAGCGAGTGCAGCTTGGGATGCATTTGTGCTAGTAGTGCAGAACTTTTTTGGGAACAGACGAGCTACAAACTATGCTGAATTAGTAGACAACAGACTTACAGCATATGAAAAACTTGGCTGCCGAATGTCATTCAAAGTGCATTTCTTACATTCCCATCTTGACTTTTTCCCACCCAATTTGGGACACGTAAGTGACGAACATGGAGAGCGGTTCCATAAAGATATTTCTACAATGGAGAAAAGGTATCAAGGCCGCTGGAATCCCAACATGATGGGTCTGTGAAGGTTCTCATTTATCCAGGTCATGGTATATCTGTAAAGAATAAATCAAGGCAACTGGACTTACTGTAGATTTCTTGAAAACGTTTCACTCGATCTTCCAACGAGCTTTCTCTCAGAATAGTGAAAGCTCGTTGGAAGAACGAGTGAAACGTTTTCAAGAAATCTACAGTAAGTCCAGTTACCTTGATTTGTTCTTTACAGATATCCAACATGATGGGGGACTACTGCTGGTTTTTGCAATGGGAAAATATGATCACAAACGCAAAAGCAGATGCACTTTTAGCAGTACTTGGCCTTGCTCAAGACTTTTAAACTGAAAAATTTGACTTTTTTAATTTTTTTAATTCCATTACATTTTCATACACTGTTTACTACGCAAACTTTGATGTAGATCTGGTAATTGTTGGAGTAAAACTTGTTCTGTTCAAAATTATTTAATGCTTTCCAAGTGCTTAATTCATTTAGGCATACTTATGCATAGCAGAATTTCGTGACGTGTTACAACAATTCTGACTTCAGATTTGTAATCCACACACTCGATTTAGTATAGGACAAATGGTTTTTGCCCAGTAGCAGACAAAAAGTTTTTTTGTTGTTGCGTGGTCTTATGGCGCTTGACATATGTGTACCGTAATTTGCGTCTTTTTAAGCTTCTTGGCACTTTTCTGGAGCAACGTCCTCACTCAAGTATGGCACAGCAAATTAACCCCATAGATGCTGTGGGCAAATAGGCACCACGGCATCTATGGAGTTAACAGGGCAGCAGACTTGATGATATAATCATAACCCTAGTATAATTCACTCCTCAAAAAGAGGGCACCATCTATTAGACTCATAATCTTATCCTATGCATTCGGCACAATACAAACATTTCACTGTCACAGCGCCATCTATTGGAATTGTAAACTTGATCCTGTGTTAGCTGTTGGAAATGTGAAGAAGCACAGCGCCCTCTAGTAGACATACAGTGTCACTGTCTGTTCAGTCAGGAATTAAATAACAGCATTTTGTATGCTGCACCACGCCCACAGCTGCTCATTTAAATGAATCTGAATGTTAGTGTAACACCCCAAAGTTGGGTTACTACACACCTCTACCCCGCTACTATCTCCAAGGAGCCTTTATACTGTCATCAGATATAATTTACATTATGTCTTCCACAAATGTGCATATAAAGCTATGTTAAAAGTAATTGTTCATGTAATTATCCTGGTTATCAGCAGGTGGCAGCATCATTGGCAGGTACAAGCTACAGTTTAGTGTATCTGAGCTGGAATGGATTATTCCAGCTTAGCTCCTCCTCTGTGGAGAGGTGGGCTGGACCCAAATCCTGCAGCATGGTTGGAGAAGGAAGTTAGAGTGAGTGTAGCCCACCCCCTGCTAGTGGTTGGGTGTGTGTGTGTGGAGTTCCCCTGCATTGGGAAGACAGCAAAGACCTAGTCTCGGCTGAGACTTAGCCATATACCCAGTCTGAGCACCTTCCAGAGTTCCAGGAAGAAAGCATCCCCTGGGAATCCATCTGTGAGATAAGTCCCGAGTCCTAGGAGAAATCTATTCCTCCTCAGCTATTCTGTCCCCACACAGCAGAAGTCAAATTTAAAGCAGAAGTACTCATTCCTGCCAATCATTGCCAAAATCTACTGGGACCAAGAGACCAAAGCTGTATACTGCTTGAATGCAAGTTATCCCAAGTAAAGCAACAGTTTGAACTTCATCTAAAGGTCTGGACATAGTTTATTCTGCAAGGTCCCTCTATTACTCCTACTATCACTACACTCAAATTTATTGCAAGCGAGCCAGGAGTCCAGCCGTACCCAGGTAGGAGATACCGTGACACAACTACCACAAAATTACAGAGACATTATAGGCCATTACACCACTCTGGTATTCCTAACCTGGGGCGTGTGTTATAACACCTTGGAAGGGCCCTGGGAAAGTACCCTGCGCACGCTGCAATTGGCGTCACAACAAATACTTAATATTATCCACCCGTACCTGGCCACTGCATTAGTACAACGTTAAAATGAAAATTCAAATGGGCTTTCTTTTTCTTTTGACTTTTGGCAGGGAAAATGCCTGCAAGAGATGAAATTAAAATCTCAATCTACCATTTTCAGCTTCTATTTGGTGCTTTCATTTGATTTGTGATTTTGATATGAAAAACCCACTATAGGAAGAGGAGAACGAATTGACAAATGGAAATTTAGGGTACTTTCACACTTGCGTCAAAGTTTTCCGGTATTGAGTTCCGTCCTAGGGGCTCAATACCGAAAAAAAAAAGATCAGTTTTATCCTAATGCATTCTGAATGGAGAGCAATCTGTTCAGGATGCATCAGGATGTCTTCAGTTCAGTCCTTTAAAAATAAAAAATAAAAATATATACCGGATCTGTTTTTCCGGATGACACTGGAGAGACGCATCCGGTATTGCAATGCATTTGTGAGACGGATCCGCATCCGGATCAGTCTACAAATGTTTTCCTTTTGCATACAGATTGCCTGATGCGGGAGGCAGTTCCGGCAAAAGGAACTGCCTGCCGGAATCCAGCAACGCAAGTTTACCATGGAAGCTGCGACTGGTGTTGCTGTTTGCAGGATTTTAGTTTCCTATTGCCTCCACTGATCCATTATAGCATGTTTCTATTCATTGACAGAAAGTCAATAGCTTATGAATGATGGGGAACTGAGACATAAAATACGGTAGTTAGAAACCTTTGTATTATACTTTGGTATAATATATCCAGACAATAATGATATTCAGGATCTGTAGCCTATTTGACAGTGGTCAGCAACCTCTAGCACTCCAGCTGTTGTGAAACTACAACTCCCAGCAGGCTCCATTCAATTATATGGGAGTTCTGAGAAGAGCTGAGCAAATGTGCATGCTGAGAGTTATAGTTTCATAAAATAAATGGCAGGAGTCTGCAACATCCTGCACTCCAGCTGTTGTGAAACTACAACTCCCAGCAGGCTCCATTCAATTATATGGGAGTTGAGCAAATGTGCATGCTGGGAGTTATAGTTTCACAACAGCTGCCGAGTACTGATATATAGGGTACTTTTTCCCGTCTTCCGCCTCATCTTTTTAATGTCCTCCCACAATTACTTGTACCCCTCTCTGAGAAGTATCTGTAACCCTGCTCATCCTGTTCCTCCTGATTCCTAAATATAACTCTATGGTTTCTTCATAAATTGGATTACACAGATTTTTTTCTCCTATGTAAAGTTATTGTCTGCATTCGATCCTTGACCTTCCTGAATATATCACAACCGCATCCTTGGAAGTTCCCTCATTTTTTTTTTTGCCATTTCCTCTTTTTCTTTCTAAATAAATGTATCATAATAATAAAGGTGGTAACCTTAGAAACCTTCCTACTCGAGCCTACTACTGTAAAGGTTTATATCGCTATTTCCTTTTTAGGCTGGATGCCTATACAGTGTTTTTACATTTTATTTTATTTTTGGCTGAGATGAAATTGCTTCTTTAACCCTTTCCAGACGCAGCAATTTTCCGTTTTTTGCTCCCTGCCTTCCTAAAGCCATAATTTTTATTTTTCCGTTCACATAGCCGGATGAGGGCTTGTTTTTTTGCGGGACAAGATTTATTTTCTAATGGTATCATTTAATATTGCATAGGATGTAGTGGAAAGTGGAAAAAAAAATGTAAATGGGGTGGAATTGGAATTTTTTTTTTAATTCCGACACTGTTTAACTTTTTTTTTTTTTTTACAACGTCCACTATGCGGTTAAACTGACTTGTGCTCTTCAGGTCAGTACAAATCCAGCGATACCAAATATATTTATTATAGAATATAGTTTTTCTTGGCTTTAATACTGAAAAAAACTATAAAAACTTTTCCAAATAATATTTTTTTCTTTTCATCAGAAAACTTTTTCATAGTTATGTCTTCGGAGATCTGCATAGGCTCATTTGTTACAGGCCAATCTTTAGTTATTAATAATACTATTCTGGGGTGTATATGACTTTTTGATAACTTTTTATTACATTTTTTGGGGAGATAAAATGATTTAAAAAAATGCACTATATGGTATAACTTTTATATTTTAATAGTACTGCGATTTTCGCACGCAGTGATGCCCATGATGTTATTTTTTTTTTAATTGTTTATTTATTTCGATTATTGGGAAAGGGGAGTGTTTTCAATTTTTATATACTTTTTTAGATTTTTTAAAACAGTTTTTTACTTTTCTTTTTAACTTTTTGTTAGGTCCCCAAGTAGACCACAACTTGCAATCACTAGAACTTGTACAGAATAATAGAACTTGTACAGAATTTCTAGCCCCTTCCTCCTTCACGTCACAGGAGGCTTGACAAAGCGCAACACAGCGCGAAACAGCTGTAGCCTGTTCATTCACCTGTGTCCTGTCTGCGTCCACGATGTGTATTTGAAAAATAAACTGCAAACAGCAACTTTGTGACCAGTGGTGAGTGCCGCGGTGCTTTTTTCTTCTGCTATCAGAATAATAGAATTTGCTCCATTATTCTGTACTGGGATATAGTAATAATGAGCCTGGAAACCTAGTACAGGCTCCAGCTCATTATTAGAACAGGGCGCTTTCCCCGATCTCCGCAGAAGGAAAGTGCGCCTGACCTGGAAGCACGTGCTTCCAGGTTTTAGTCTCTGAGATGCCTTGTTATATTTGACCATGGCATCGGAGGGGTTAAATGTCTACGGTCAGCATCACCGCCAATCGCGGACATTAGCTGTGGATGCCTGCTGTATGAAACAGGCATCTGGCAGCTATGGCACTCGCTCTGCTCTGGAAGCAGATGCCATCTTTAAAGACCGACATCCTCCGTACAAGTACGGCGGATGTCGAAAAGAGGTTAAAGGGATTGTCTCACTTCAGAAAATGGCATTTATCATGTAGACAAAACTAATACAATCCACTTATTAATGCATTGTGATCGTCCATATTGCCTCCTTTGCTGGCTTGACTAATTTTTTCATCACATTATTCACTGCTCATTTTCAGAGGTAATGTCCATCCCGAAATCCAGCAGCGGTGGTCGTGCTTGTACACTATTGCATAAAGGGCTGGACAGCATAATGAAAAAAAAAACTAAAGGGCCGTGTCAATGTTTTTTCTCCTAAAAAAAATAATAAAAAGTGTATTATTGAAAAGTATGGATTGTCCTGTAAAAAGTTAGCTGTCACACAGCTTCATAGACCAAAAATTAAAAAGTTATGGGGATCTGAATATGGTGATACACAGAAAAAAAATTCCCAAATTTTTTTTTTTTTTTAGGTATTAAAACACAAATAAAATCTGTGCAAATGTGGTATCGCTTTAATCATACTGAATGGGAGAATGAAAGGAGCAGGTCAATTTTACAACACAAGGAACTGTGAAACACAAGAAAACCCATAAAACTAATTCAGAGTTTAATTTTTTTTTCCAATTCCACCCTATTTGGATTTTTTTTCCAGCTTCCCACTATAATATATATAATAGTACATGGTGCCATTAGAAAGTACAACTTGTCCTGTGAAATAGAACATCTCATATGGCTAAGTGAGCAGAAAAGTAAAAAAATTATGGCTACGAAAGTAAAAAAACAAAAACGCAAAAATAAAAAGTCCTCTTGGATTGACGAGGTTAATTTTTAGTATGAAAAACCCCATCAATTTCTCCTTTTTGTTTGTTTGTTTTTGTTTCAGAGTTCTCTAAATGACATGTTAAAAGGGTTATCTCATGATTAATGTAATAAATGAAAATAAGAAAATCATTGCTCTGCTAGACTTTTTTTTCTAGCTGACAGGTCAGTCATGGTCTGTAACTGTCATAGTTTCTGACTGAAAACAGTTACAGGGTGGAACTACCATAACATGTGCTACCACCTCAGCGAGGTGAGGAAAAGAACCAACAGCAGGTGGCACTATACAGATACAGTTTATTTAATAACTCAGAGGTTGTACTAAATATTTAACTAAATGCAATTACAAAAGTATTCAGATTTATGTGCTGGTTTGAAAAATGTAGAATATTTTCCACTGGACAACCCTTTTACATTTATTCCTTAACCCCTTCCTAACAGAGCGATTTTCTGGTTTTGCATTCTCATTTTTTGCTCCCTGCCTTCCAGGAGCCATGACTTTTTTTATTTTTCCGTTCACATAACCATATAGGGACTTGTTTTTTTGCAGGATGTCACCTTTTAATATTGCATAGGATTTAGTGAATCCAGAAAAAAATTCCTAATGCCGTGTAACTGGGAAAAAAAAAAGCAATTTCGCCAGAGTTTTATAGGTTTCATTTTTACGGTGTTCACAATGCAGTAAAACTGACAGTGATCTTCATTCTTCAGGTAAGTGCAATTACAGAGATACCATATTTGGTTTTTCTTGTGTTTTAATAAAAAAATAAAAATAAATTGAAAATATGTATTTCTTTTCATCGCCCTTTTCTGACCCTCATAACTTATGTTTATGTGTACAGAGCTGTGTGAGGGCTCATTTTTTGCAGGATGATCTGTAGTTTTTATTGATTCCATCTTTTTTAAAGACGCGATATTCGCCATACTATTACGATAGATGTCGGGAAGGGGTTAAATATATTTTGCTACTTTTGCACAATAAAAACATTTTTTAAAACATGTGTTATTGTGCTGCCACATTCTGAGAGCCATTTTTTTTCTGTTTCTTTTTGCAGGACAAGTTTTAGTATTCACTGCTTTTCATTCTTCGATACATACTTGCAATCTTTTCATTACACATATAACATACTGCAATACTTCTGTATTACAATGTGTTATGCCTTTCATTGTACAGCTGACAGGCAGCCTAAGGCCCCTTTCACACAGGCGAGTATTCCACGCGGATGCAATGCGTGAAGTGAACGCATTGCACCCGCACTGAATCCTGACCCATTCATTTCTATGGGGCTGTTCACATGAGTGGTGATTTTCACGCAACGCAGGCCCCATAGAAGTGAATGGGGTTGCGTGAAAATCGCAAGCATCAGCAAGCAAGTGCGGATGCGGTGCGATTTTCACGCACGGTTGCTAGGAGACGATCGGGATGGAGACCCGATCATTATTATTTTCCCTTATAACATGGGTATAATGGAAAATGATAGCATTCTGAATACAGAATGCATAGTAAAATAGCGCTGGAGGGGTTAAAAAAAAGGATTTTTTCTTTTTAACTCACCTAAATCCACTTGCTCGCGAAGCCCGGCATCTCCTTCTGTCTCGATCTTAGCTCTGTGTAGCAACAAGGACCTTTGGTGACGTCACCGTCATCACATGATCCATCACATGATCTTTTACCATGGTGATGGATCATGTGATGACCGGAGTGACGTCACCACAGGTCCTATTCCTGCAAACAGCAAAGAAAGAAGACAGAAGAGATGCCGGCTGCGCGAGCAAGTGGACTAAGGTGAGTTAAATTATTATTATTTTTTAACCCCTCCAATCAGGTTCTAGAACAACATATGCTCCCATCCAGACGTCATCTCTTTCAGGGAAGACCCTGCATTTTTCAACAAGATAATGCCAGACCACATTCTGCATCAATCACAACATCATGGCTGCGTAGGAGAAGGATCCAGGGAATTAAATGGCCAGTCTGCAGTCCAGATCTTTCACCTATAGAGAACATTTGGCGCATCATAAAGAGGAAGGTGCAACAAAGAAGGCCCAAGATGATTGAACAGTTAGAGGCCTGTATTAGACAAGAATGGGAGAGCATTCCTATTTCTAAACTTGAGAAACTGGTCTCCTCGGTCCCCAGACGTCTGTTGAGTGTTGTAAGAAGAAGGGGAGATGCCACACAGTGGTGAAAATGGCCTTGTCCCAACTTTTGGGGGATTTGTTGACACCATGAAATTCTGATTCAACATATTTTTCCCTTAAAATGGTACATTTTCTCAGTTTAAACTTTTGTTCCGTGATTTATGTTCTATTCTGAATAAAATATTAGAAGTTGGCACCTCCACATCATTGCATTCAGTTTTTATTCACGATTTGTATAGTGTCCCAACTTTTTTGGAATCCGGTTTGTACTTAGACTTACTGTCTTGTGCTGGGCTGCAGTAAACTGTTGGTTTGTCCTCTCCAGGTTTGATCAGGGCCCAGAGGAAAGAAAGGCAGCTACATTGTGGAACTTGCCTGTTCTGCTCCTCCATACACTTCCTTCCCACTACCACAATTTGAACTTAAAAACAACTCCTTCCTGTAGCAAACCCCAAGCTATATATATATATTACAGTATGTGGTGCCAGCACGATATTGGTTAATACAATAGTTGCCTAGTAATTAGATTTTTATTAGATTTTATTATCACATGGGGTTTATATAGTTTTACTTTTTAGAATTAGTGACTTTTAAAAATACCTTTATTAGTGATCATGTGGGTATAGGTATGTATATACCAACAGAGTGTGCTACAATTTCAAAAGAATTTATATATAAATATTTCTTATGACCGGGGAGTAGTAACCCCTACACAAAACATTTACTAGTGATACAATACGTCAGTAGGTTTAGGAAGTTCGAGGATCAAGTCAACAAAATCAAAATAATGAATAATAATGAGACAGGGTCTGAGGAAAAGGGCAGGGCAGACACAATGCTTACCCTACAGGGCCCTCAAAAACTGCTCAGCCCAGGGTGACCCCCTGATGGTGGGGGTTCCCTGTCCCCGAACCTAAGACTAAACAAATCCCTAGGTTGACCCTAGCCAGGGAAAGATATAAAATAAACGATAACCGTAATCACGATAAATCGGGAATGGAGGGTGGTTCAGTATGAATAGGGTCACCACCTGCCCCTTCCGAAAAATTAGAAATAGAGATGAAATTCACAATTAAGTTATACGAGTGAGAAAGGGTTCCAGATAATACGGAGATCACCGTTCCACTCATCAGTACAATACGCACGTTTTAAAATATACACATCTTGATACATACACCACGACGCGTTTCGCCTGTATACAATCAGGCTCATCAGGAGGTAGGTAGAGAAACGGACAGAGTCCAACTAGGATGTAGATGTGATCAATAATATATAGATGGTAAAATGGATAGAGCGATACTTAGCTACCGATGTTCAGTAGGGAAGGCGTAGATAGGACATTACCAGAGGGCATGATAGTTACAGCCATAAGGGATATACCTAGAAGGATGTAAATATAAGGAGGACGCTTAGATCAAGAATCACCACAGCTCTAGGTAAAAACAATTGCAAGAACATTTAGATAACCTATTGTAAAAACATTATTAATTATCAAATTATTTTGATTTTGTTGACTTGATCCTCGAACTTCCTAAACCTACTGACGTATTGTATCACTAGTAAATGTTTTGTGTAGGGGTTACTACTCCCCGGTCATAAGAAATATTTATATATAAATTCTTTTGAAATTGTAGCACACTCTGTTGGTATATACATACCTATACCCACATGATCACTAATAAAGGTATTTTTAAAAGTCACTAATTCTAAAAAGTAAAACTGGTTAATACAATATATTAAATACAATTAATTATACAGAAATTTAAGGTGACCACTTGTACACATATAAGTGGGACGCTGCAGCATGACGAACACCAGGGGCCCAGCCACCAAAGCACACTAAACACCTATACCATCAAGGGCATCTCAACTACCATTTGCCTGGTGATCCCTGTACTAGAAAGTGGCAGATGGATTTAGTGCTGTCTTCCCCATCACTGCACACTGGGCCAGGGAGCTACAAAAATCATGAGTACGACTACAACCCCCATCAGCCCACCGTGCACTCACAGATTGCCCCTACGGTCCGGTTCACTGCATAAAGACTTAAGGCCCTATTACATGGGCAGATAGAACAGCGAACTCCTCCTCAGTTTAGGGACAAGCGATTGCTAATGCATCGCTCATCCTTATACTGTCTTATTATTTGCTGACAGCAGAGCGCCTATTATACTGCGCGATCTGCCGCCGGCAAACCAGGATTTTTTTACATGTTAAAAGATCCCGATTACCTGACAAACAAGTGTTTGCTCATTCTTCGGGTAATCGGCAGCAGTATTACACTAGATGATCGGTGATCTTAACAATAATCTGCCCATGTAATAGAGTCTTTAGATACCATAGACACTATTGACTACAGCATGTAAAGGCCTTATTACATGGGCAGATAGAGTATACGATTGTTGGGAGGGAAGCGTTCCCTCCTGTCAATCGCCTGCTCATTAGAGGAGGAGACCGCTGCTATTACATGCAGTGATCTTCTCCTCAGTATAGGGACGAGCGATCACTAATGCATCGCTGAACCCTATACCCTCTCATTGTTTGCAGGCAGCAGAGCACCTATTACACGGTGCAATCTGCTACTGGCAAACCAGAATTTTTTAACATGCTAAAAGATTGCGATTACCTGATGAACGAGTTTGCTCGTTCATCGGGTAATTGACGGCAGTATTACACTGCCAGATGATTGCTAACGAGCGTTTATATGATCATCTTAACAATAATCTGTGCATGTAATAGTGCATTAAGAGGTTAAATGGCAGTTATCTCCTATTCTGGACATTGCTGAAGAATGTCAGCTGTAATAAACAGCCTATTTTGCCAGCATGTATGGTACTTGTTCCCAAGGGGTTAAAACTCTATGGCAAAATATTTTAAAGTACACAGTGATGTCCCTTGATAATGCAGTATATTCTCATAAATAAAATATAAAAGTTCAAAACATCCTCCTTTCCTCAAAATAAAAATAAATAATAACAAAAAAAAATCATAAGCATCACCGCGTCCGAAAACACCTGTACTATTAAAATATAACAATATTTATTCGGGAAAAAAAAAATTTAAATGGCCAATTCGACATTTTGTCAACTCACCTCCCCCCCAAATTTTTTTGTTATAAAAAGTGATCAAAAATGTACACACCAAAATGGTATCACTGAAAATTGCTGATCTTTGTGCAATAATCCTCACACAGCCTAATAGTCCTAAATACTGTATAAAAAGTTATAGGGGTTAGAGTATGGCAATAAAATGAGAAAAAATATATATATATATATTTTTACAAGGTTTGTTTTTCAGTATTAAAACACCAGAAAAACTTTACAAGTGTGGTATTGTTGTAATCGTACTGACCTAGAGAATAAAGGTCACAAGTCAATTTTACAGCATAAAAACAAAACCCATTAAACTGTGGCTGAAGGGTTTTTTTTTTCTGATTTCACCCCATTTGGAATTTGTTTCCAGCTGCCCACTACATCATATGCAATATTTAATGGTGCCATTAAAAAGTACAATTTGTCCTGCAAAAAATAAGCCCCTATATGGCTATGTGAATAGAAGAATAAAGACACCAGTATTATAGAAAGTGCATGCTGGTCAAGTTACATCTCTGGCTTAAGGGGATGCCGTTTCAATTTTTGCCTCGGGCAGCATGAAGGCCTTGTGCTTTCTGCCTCTGGCCACAAAGCACTGAGGGAAGGGGGGACCCAAGCTGAAGTCTTGCACCAGGGCCCATGAGCCGTTAGCTACACCCCTGGGGAGAGGGGTGTGATATTGGGGGAGGGGTTAAGCCTTTATAAGGATGGGCAGTTAGGGGTCTTGGCGCCATTTTGTAGTTTACATCGTGCGATCACCCACCCTTCCTCCCTGGTTATATGGGGTCACATTAGGTTGGGGGGGCAGCAGGGCCGGCGCAACCATATAGGCGAACTAGGCGTTCGCCTAGGGCGTCGGCTTGCTAGGGGTGCCCTGGTGGGCTCCCCCTGACTGGGGCTGCAGCCCTGGGCGAGCGGCTCTTGAGCCGCCCCTAGCGCCATTACAGAGGGGCCAGGAGGTGGATGTCCTTCTTAAATATGGCAGAGCAGGCATCTGCTTACCCTGATGGCAGGTGCCTGCTCTGCCAGTAAATTACTGGAGGAGAGAAGGCGGACGGCAAGGGAGGCTGTTCTAGCAGCTCCCCACTCCTCCCTCGTGCGCCCTCTGTGATGCCGGAAAATGACATCATTCCGGCCCCGGCATACTAAACGGCTCGCTGGAGGACTGAGGAGCTGCACCACACTGGACCCCAGGGAGGTGAGTGTTTAACTGAGTGAGTGTCTGCCTGTGTATTTATGTCAGTGAGTGAGTGTATGTATGTCTGTCTTTCTGTCAGTAAATGTATGTGTGTCTGTCATTGAGTGTCTGTGTGTGTATGTCAGTGAGTGAGTGTATGTCAGTGAGTGAGTGTATGTCAGTGAGTGTGGATCTCTGTCGGTCAGTAAGTGTCTGTGTGTTTGTCAGTGACAGTGAGTGAGTGTCTGTAAGTGAGTTTCTCATGTGTGTGAGCCCTAATAGTGATGCATCCCTCTCCTGCTTTTTACATAACTATGAAGAATTTTAAGGACTCCAGGCAAACTTGGGAATCTTTGAGAACTGCAATTCTCACCCAGCTTTCCAAAAACAGATACAACCAGGCATTATCTTTAATTTAAAGGGGAAATGGCACTTTTTTTAAAATTTTTTTTTTTTACAAATGATCTTTTCTCAGATCTTCATCTTATGTCTCAGTTCGCCGTCTGGCAGTGTTATCCTTCTACAAACACTAACATCTAGTTGCCTAATAGCTCGCAGCTTCAGATTAGTAATGTTTCTAATTTCAAATAATCAACATTTATTTCATCCGCTATCCCAGGAATGAAATTCCAGGAATTTTTGCCAGTTTTTGGTATTTGTTATACTTAGTTATTTTTCTCACAGCTTTAACTTGGAAAACAACTCTTCTGAGACATGTGGTCAGTGAGGATTTATGAAAGTTTAAAGGAAATCTGTCATCCCGATTTTGGACTATTATCTACATATCTTGGCAAAAGACAACTTTTCCCATTTTTTTATACAAAGTTGGCATTTGACCAAGATATTTATCTCACCTAGCATGGGTATATGTAAAATGACACCCCAAAACACATTGCCCAACTTCTCCTGAGTACTACGATACCAGATGTGTGACACTTTTTTGCAGCCTAGGTGGGCAAAGGGGCACACATTCCAAAGAGCACCTTTAGGATTTCACCGGCCATTTTTTACAGATTTTGATTTCAAAGTACTTCGCACACATTAGGGCCCCTAAATTGCCAGGGCAGTATAACTACCCCACAAGTGACCCCATTTTGGAAAGAAGACACCCCAAGGTATTCCGTGAGGGGCATGGCGAGTTCCTAGAATTTTTTATTTTTTGTCACAAGTTAGTGGAATATGAGACTTTGTAAGAAAAAAAAAATCATCATTTTCTGCTAACTTGTGACAAAAAATAAAAAATTCTAGGAACTTGCCATGCAGCTCACGGAATACCTTGGGGTGTCTTCTTTCCAAAATGGGGTCACTTGTGGGGTAGTTATACTGCCCTGGCATTCTAGGGGCCCTAATGTGTGGTAAGTAGTTTGAAATCAAAATGTGTAAAAAATGGCCGGTGAAATCCGGAATGTGGGCCCCTTTGACCACCCAGGCGGCAAAAAAATTTCACACATGTGGTATCGCCGTACTCAGGAGAAGTTGGGGAATGTGTTTTGGGGTGTAATTTTACATATACCCATGCTGGGTGAGAGAAATATCTTGGCAAAAGACAACTTTTCCAATTTTTTTATGCAAAGTTGGCATTTGACCAAGATATTTATCTCACCCAGCATGGGTATATGTAAAATGACACCCCAAAACACATTGCCCAACTTCTCCTGAGTACGGCGATACCACATGTGTGACACTTTTTTGCAGCCTAGATGCGCAAAGCAGCCCAAATTCTTTTTAGGAGGGCATTTTTAGACATTTGGATCCCAGACTTCTTCTCATGCTTTCGGGCCCCTAAAATGCCAGGGCAGTATAAATACCCCACATGTGACCCCATTTTGGAAAGAAGACACCCCAAGGTATTCAATGAGGGGCATGCAGAGTTCATAGATTTTTTTTTTTTTTGGGCACAAGTTAGCGGAAATTGATTTTTTTTTGTATTTTCTCACAAAGTCTCCATTTCCGCTAACTTGGGACAAAAATTTCAATCTTTCATGGACTCAATATGCCCATCACGGAATACCTTGGGGTGTCTTTTTTCCTAAATGGGGTCACATGTGGGGTATTTATACTGCCCTGGCATTTTAGGGGCCCTAAAGCGTGAGAAGAAGTCTGGAATATAAATGTCTAAAAAATGTTACGCATTTGGATTCCGTGAGGGGTATGGTGAGTTCATGTGAGATTTTATTTTTTGACACAAGTTAGTGGAATATGAGACTTTGTAAGAAAAAACAAAAAAATAATAATAATAATTCCGCTAACTTGTGCCAAAAATAAAAAACTTCTATGAACACACATTTACGGTGTTTTTGCAGTGATCAGAAAAAAAAATTCTGTCACTGCGGTAGGGCGGACTGAACGCAAGTGTGCGCACATGATCAGGCCTGATCGGGCGAACACTGCGTTTTTTGTAGAGCCTATAGAACATGTCCTATTCTTGTCCGCAATTGCGGACAAGAAAAGGCATTTTCTATATAGTTCTGGCAATGTGAGGATTCTCAAAATGCGGAAAGCACATTGCCGGTGTCCGTGTTTTGCAGATCCGCGGTGTCCGTGTTTTGCGTATCCGCGGATCCGCAAAACACATACGGACGTCTGAATGGATCCTTACAGGGGGGTGATCAATGACAGGGGGGTGATCAGGGGTTAATAAGGGGTTAATAAGAGACAGGGGGGGTGTAGTGTAGTGTGGTGCTTGGTGCTACTTATTACAGAGCTGCCTGTGTCATCTGGTGGTCGATCCAAGCAAAAGGGATAACCAGAGGACCAGGTAGCAGGTATATCAGACGCTGTTACCAAAACAGCGTCTGATATGCCTTTCAAGGGTCTAATGATCGCCGCTGGCAGGCTGTAGATCCACTGGTTTACCGTCCGATCCTGTGAACACGCGCTCCTGTGTGCGCGCGTTCACAGGAAATCTCGCCTCTCACGAGAGGACGCATCGGCGCGTCCAGGAGGAACAACAGGGCCGCCGCCAGGACGCAATCCTGCGTGCGGCGGTCCTGAGAAGGTTAAATGTCACCCCCATTTTGCTTTCGTTCCCAAGTGTTATTAAAGTTTCCAAAATAAGTTTTGAATAATTAGAGGGGTGTAGTTTCTAAAATGGAGATATTTATTGGTGGTTTGTATTATGTAATGCTCTTCAAAGTCACTTCAAAACGGAGTTGGTCTGTAAAAAAGGGGGTTTTGGAAGTTTGTTTGAAAATATAAAAACTGGTTCCAAAATTCTATGCTTGGGTCCTAAAAAATTATAAATAAAATCACATTTACAAAATGATGCAAACATAAAGTAGACATATGGTGAATGTGAATTAATAACTATTTTGCGATGCATCACTATCTGTCTTAAAAGCAGATAAAATGCAAATTTTTCAAAATTTTCCATAAATGTTGGATTTTTTTAAATAAAAAATGTAAAACATATTGACCCAAAATTACCATTAACATGAAGTATGGTGTGTCCCTAAAAACTCTCATAATCGCTTGGATACGTACACTAATCACAAAAAGTTAGGGATATTTGGCTTTCGGGTGAAATTTATGGAAAACATAAAAAGTTCCCGCTACAGTAATATATCATGAAAGTATGACATTTAAGTAGAAGCAGCAATGGTGATTTCCTCATCTCAAACAATTTATTGAAACAAAAGCCCACACCAGTGGTGTTTATACCCCCACAAAAATGTCAATGTCTCAATAACTTGTCATGTGGCCTTGAGCATCAATTACAGCTTGAAGACGTCTCCTGCTGTTCACAAGTGACCTATTGCCTGCTGAGCCATGGCATCTCAGTCTTCTTGAAGTGCGGCCCTCAGGTCAATGAGGTTCTTGGGTACAGAGTTACGAGTCTCTTCACGGCAAATCAGCTGATCCCATTGGTTTTCAATGAGATTCAGGTCTGGAGAAAGTGCAGGCCACTCTATTTGAGGTACTGCAGTTAGGGCTGCAGCTAACGATTATTTTAGCAATCGAGTATTTTACCAATTATTTTTATGATTAATCAAGTACACTAATAAGAAAAAATGAATTAATAGACAGTTTTTCTTTATAAAAACTAATCAGACCCCCTTCCATCAGTCCCCAACACCCTTCGTTCAACCCTGTGCGATCAGTCCAAGTGCATAAGTTCCCCCCAGTGCCATCAGCTCCACTCCCCCACCCCAGTGCCTTCAGCTCCACTCCCCCAGTGCCATCAGCTCCACTCCCCCAGTGCCTTCAGCTCTCCCCCCCCAGTGCCATCAGCTCTCCCCCACCCCAGTGCCATCAGCTCCATTCCCCCAGTGACTTCAGCTCTCCCCCACCCCAGTGCCATCAGCTCCACTCCCCCAGTGCCTTCAGCTCTCCCCTACCCAGTGCTATCAGCTTCACTCCCCCAGTGCCATCAGATCTCCCCACCCAGTGTCATCAGCTCTCCCCCACCCCAGTGAATTTAGCTCTCTTCACCCAGTGCCATCAGCTCCACTCCCCCAGTGCCTTTAGCTCATCCCACTCAGTGTGATCAGCTCTCCCCCACCCCAGTGACATCAGCTCTCCCCACTCCAGAGCCATCAGCTCTGCTCCATGCCAGTGCCATCAGTTCTCCCCCACCCCAGTGCCTTCAGTTCTCCCCACCCCGGTGCCTTCAGCTCTCCCCATCCAATGTCATCAGCTCCATTCCCCTATGTGCCATCGTCTCTCCCCCCTTGTGCCATCATATCTCCCCCCTTGTACCATCATATCTCCCCCCTTGTACCATCATATCTCTCCTAAGGCCGGGCCACACTTCAGTTAAACCACAGTCCGTGAAAGCCTGACACGTGGAGTGCACAGTGTCACGTCCCCACCCCCTCGGTGTCACCAACTTACATTTCCAGCAGGGGCGCGGCTGACACTCTATCATTCCGCGCTGCTCTGGGACTGATGTCACACAGCGCGTCAAGTTACAGCGTACGTACGTCAGGAGGTCAGTGCAGCGTGGGACCATGGACCTGCTGTGGAGTGTTCGGAGTCCCCCTGCTCAAAAGGTGAGTATTCCGAGCACATTACGGGCCAGCGGGAGACCACGGAGTGGAAGTAATAGCAAGCACTTCACTCCTGCTCCGTGGTCAAAATTTGTGTCAAGGATTTTTGGTGTCGAGTTACTCAATTTAATCGAGTACTCGTTGCAGCCCTAACCACAGTCTCCAGCAGCCATTCTCTAATGATGTGTGATGTGACCTCGATGAACTGGCGCATTTTCATCCATGAAAATGATATTATGCCTGTGTTGTTTATGCAGAGGCACAATGACTGGATAAATGATGTTATTCAAGTAGTATGGGCTTGTCACTGTACCATTCACAAAGTGTAGGGCAGTTCTGTATTGACTAGAAACAACTGCCCACACTGTAACACCACCACCACCAAAGGCTCGTCTGGTGACAACAGTGGCTGATGCATAGCGCTCTCCTTGACGTCTCCAACATCATTGATGGCTATCATCTCTGCTCAGCGTAAATTGACTTTCAGTGAACAGCGCTGAGGCTGACTGGTCCCTCGTCCAGTGTAGATGCTCCCTCCACGATGACGCCTGTGTCTGGTGGTGTGGTCAGGTACCCTTGCAGGTTGTCTAGCATGCAGACCACTGATGTAAATGGTTTTGAATGGTCTGACTTGACACTTGGGAGCTTCTCACCTCCTTTAAATGTGCCTGGAGTTTGTGGCATTCATCATATGGTTCCGCAGGGCATTGTTCACAATGAAGCGGTCATCAGTGTGGGATGTGGCCAAAGGATGTCCACTATGATTTTCTGTGACTCTTCCAGTCTCATGATGTCAAAATGTGAACAGCATGATGAGGAGGACTGTTTAACTATCAATTCCAATTGAACCAGGAAATTTATTGGGCGATTCATTTATCAAACACCTGTTGTGAAATTTGTCGTTAAGCTTCTTGTTAGAGGACAGCAAGTTCTGCAAAAAGTACAGAAACATTGAAGAGTTGGACATGTGCATTTAAAAGTTTAGAGAAGGTCACATTTAATTCACCTGTAAAGGTTAGAGAGCATTTTAGGTTCATCCTGAAATTTCACCCACAAGACAAATATCTCAAACTTTTTGTGAGGAGTGTAAAAGCATTCCAAAGCTATTATCACTTAAGGTGGGACACTGTACTATGTGCTTCTGGGTCCATGCTGGGACATGGCCATAACATGGTTGTGAATGGAGCCTAAAGGGAATCTGTCACCAGCGACCTCCCTATCCAATCAGTGATTGACAGCCTCCCCTCTATGACTGTGTATACAGAGATAGCTGTCAATCACTGATAGGACCGCCTCCTTGACTTGAATTACTTGTTATACTGAATCTTTTCCCACAAGACTGTATATCAATCTCCTAAGCTCCTCCTGCTCTATAACATCCTGTCTGCAACTCAGACACCATGTTTAACGTGACAGGTTCACTTTCAGGAGACTAAGGCCCCTTTCACACGAGCAAGTTTTTCGGGCGGGTGCAATGCGTGACGTGAACGCATAGCACCTGCACTGAATCCTGACCCATTCATTTTAATGGGGCTGTGTACATGAGCGTTGTTTTTCACGCATCAGTTCTGCGTTGCGTGAAAATCGGAGCATGTTCTATATTCTGCGTTTTTCACGCAGCCCTGGCCCCATAGAAGTGAATGGGGCTGCATGAAAAACGCATTGCATCCGCAAGCAAGTGCGGGTGCGATGCGTTTTTCACTGATGGTTGCTAAGAGATGTTGTTTGTAAACCTTAAGTTTTTTATCACGCACGTGAAAAACGCATCAAAACGCATTGCACCCGCGCGGAAAAAACTGAACAACTGCATGCAATCGAAGACAAAACTGACTGAACTTGCTTGCAAAATAGTGCGAGTTTCACTGAACGCATGCTGAACGCATCCGGACCTAATCCGCCATGCTCGTGTGAAAGGGGCCTAAGGCTACTTTCACACTAGCATTTTGGCTTTCCGTTTGAACGATCCGTTCAGGGCTCTCACAAGCGGTGAAAAACGGATCAGTTTTGCCCTAATGCATTCTGAATGGAATCCGCTCAGAATGCATCAGTTTGCCTCCATTCTGTCTCCATTCCGCTCTGGAGGCGGACACCAAAACGCTGCTTGCAGTGTTTTGCTGTCTGCCTGATGAAGCAGAGAAAAACGGATTCGTCCTGGCACACAATGTAAGTCAATGGGGATGGTTCCGTTTTCCCTGACACAATCTGGCACAATAGAAAATTGATAAGTCCCCCATTGACTTTCAATGGTGATCAAGACAGATCCGTCATGGCTGTAGAAGACATAATTCAACTGGATCCGTTCCTGACGTATGCATGCGGTTGTATTATTGTAACGGAAGTGCAGATCCATGACGGATCCCCAAAAAACACTAGTGTGAAAGTAGCCTAAATCGTATTATAGTTTGTGGAAATGTACGTGTATTGTGAAATTTACATAATGATGGATTATCCACATTGGCAGTAGATTAGATAAAAAATGTATTTATCATTTTTATTGTACATTTCACCAGTTGCATGTATGATTTAACAGCTTGGAAAGCACCTATAAGTCATACACAATGCAGGTAACAACCTTGTGGATGAGAAACGCCACAGGGTGAGTCCTGTGGTTATCAGATGTGTGTAACCATTAAAGGGATACTACCATCATTTTCTAACACATAATGAAGTCTATATGTGAACATTGTATTTTTTTTCTTTTACAAATAAGGGGTAGGTGGTTTTCTGAATTTTCTGTATCTTGCGCACTATGAGGGGCACTGGACCATAAGACACATCTGGGATATACTGTACATGAGGAATTAGAGCCCTAGTCCTCTTCAGACCTCAAATAAAACCCCCATCAGACCTCTGTATCAGACCCCCATTCCTCCTTATACTGCAGATCAGACTCCCATTAGAACCCCAAGCGCCATCATACCTCATATCAGACCCCATCAGACCTATGTATCAGATCCCATTCCTCTTCATAGCTCAGATTAGACTCCCATTGGAACCCCAAGCACCATCAGACCTCAGATCAGACCCCATCAGACCTACGTATCGGCCCCCCATTCCTCCTCATAGCTCAGATCAGACTCCCATTACAACCCCAAGCACCATCAGACCTCAGATCAGACCTCTAAGCTTCATCAGACCTCTGTATCAGACCCCCTTGAGAACCTTATTTTTTCCTCAGACCTCAGATCAGACCCCCAAGCTCCATCAGACCTCTGTATCAGAGTCCCATTCCTCCTCAGACCTCAGATCAGACCCCCATTCCTTCTTTGAACTCTGATCAGACCTACATCAGACCCACATTCCTCCTCAGAACTCAGATCAGACAAAAAAAAATGCATGCACCTAGATGTACTACATCCTGAGACTGTACCTAGTCCAGATATGACCACAATTTGCATTCCTCAATGCACAGGCACTATCCGTGCGGCTGCCGCAGATGGATGCAGGTCTATTCAAATGGTCCGTGATCTGTCCGCACTGCAAAAAAATTGAATATGTTCTATTTTTTAAAACACCAAAAAAGAGAAAATAGGGCTCGCACTAAATAGTATTATGAATATATAAATTTTATTAGTGTCTCCATATGAGACAAATCACAATTAAAACACATAGGAAACAATGGATGGTGAAAAATGAGCACACAGAATGACATGGAGCACGACCAAATTACTAAAAATGGCAAATAGATACAAAAATGAGTATATAGATATAGCACTAAGTGTGCATGTAAATCAAATAGAATGTTAGTAATACATATAATCAGGCAAAGCTATACAGGCTAGGTAATGATATCATACATAGTGAAACCAAAGTCTGCATATAAAGTGACCAGTGCACATAATCAGAATGGATATATAGCCAACGCTGAGTAAATCATTATAACGCCATAAACCAACTACCTGTATAGTGCTCCAGCAACCCCGACGCACGTTTCACGCAAGGCTTCTTCAGGGGGAAGTGTGTGTGGAGGGGGGGCTAGTGAGGTGGTTTATATAGCCAAAACGACATGGCTAATGAACGCAGGGCAGCTGCATACAATCAGGGAGCAGGACATGTGTGGCCACACAAGGAAGTGACGCGATGCGTTCCAGCTTGGAACCCATTGCATCACTTCCGGTTCCTGTAGGTGAACCGCATGGTGGAACGCAAGACGTCACTTCCGGGATTCGGCAGGAGTAACAGGGTGAAGGGAAAGCTGTGACCTAATGCGCTCCAGTAGATACATGGAGCCTAACTGATAAATGGGGGAGCAAATGTAACTTATATTTATATTTTATAGAGCATGCCAGAGTGTATTAAGCCAAACTGTGGAAAAGACAATATACAGTACATCATATGGCACAATGAAAAACGGACCTCCTACAGCGCTAAATGACAAGCATGTTAATAAATAAAGTATATACATATATGTAATATATTACAATTAGGATGAGCAGAAAAGTGTATAGATGATAAAAGACAATAAGTTGCACATAAAACGTATATGTAAATATATACATACACATGTGGAAGCTTGTCCCCACACATGTGTATATACAATGAATACCACAGAAGATACCACAGTGATATAAATATATAAAGTGACAAAAGTGAATAAGGTACAAGCACTGCTGTACATATAGGAAAGAGAACAAATAAGGTGTGTGAGTGCGCGTGGACGCACGCGCGCACAGGGGAAAACATGAGCGCACGCGAGTGCACGCGCACACAGACACATGCAAATACATGAGTGTGTAAAATAAATAATAATTTAAGACCTAATTATATGTAGATAAAGGTGAATACAAAAGGTCCAAGAAGGACGGTTGACAAATATATAATGTCCGTGCTGATAACGCCATGAAGTGAGAATACAGAAACATGGTAAATTAGTCTAGGAAGTAGATACATCTGTGGACCAGAATGGAGGGGAGAAGAAGAGCACGCCGAATCCCAGGTAACGATGGCAACCACACCTAAATAACTGGAGCAAAGAACAGTTCTTTGCTCCAGTTATTTAGGTGTGGTTGCCATCGTTACCTGGGATTCGGCGTGCTCTTCTTCTCCCCTCCATTCTGGTCCACAGATGTATCTACTTCCTAGACTAATTTACCATGTTTCTGTATTCTCACTTCATGGCGTTATCAGCACGGACATTATATATTTGTCAACCGTCCTTCTTGGACCTTTTGTATTCACCTTTATCTACATATAATTAGGTCTTAAATTATTATTTATTTTACACACTCATGTATTTGCATGTGTCTGTGTGCGCGTGCACTCGCGTGCGCTCATGTTTTCCCCTGTGCGCGCGTGCGTCCACGCGCACTCACACACCTTATTTGTTCTCTTTCCTATATGTACAGCAGTGCTTGTACCTTATTCACTTTTGTCACTTTATATATTTATATCACTGTGGTATCTTCTGTGGTATTCATTGTATATACACATGTGTGGGGACAAGCTTCCACATGTGTATGTATATATTTACATATACGTTTTATGTGCAACTTATTGTCTTTTATCATCTATACACTTTTCTGCTCATCCTAATTGTAATATATTACATATATGTATATACTTTATTTATTAACATGCTTGTCATTTAGCGCTGTAGGAGGTCCGTTTTTCATTGTGCCATATGATGTACTGTATATTGTCTTTTCCACAGTTTGGCTTAATACACTCTGGCATGCTCTATAAAATATAAATATAAGTTACATTTGCTCCCCCATTTATCAGTTAGGCTCCATGTATCTACTGGAGCGCATTAGGTCACAGCTTTCCCTTCACCCTGTTACTCCTGCCGAATCCCGGAAGTGACGTCTTGCGTTCCACCATGCGGTTCACCTACAGGAACCGGAAGTGATGCAATGGGTTCCAAGCTGGAACGCATCGCGTCACTTCCTTGTGTGGCCACACATGTCCTGCTCCCTGATTGTATGCAGCTGCCCTGCGTTCATTAGCCATGTCGTTTTGGCTATATAAACCACCTCACTAGCCCCCCCTCCACACACACTTCCCCCTGAAGAAGCCTTGCGTGAAACGTGCGTCGGGGTTGCTGGAGCACTATACAGGTAGTTGGTTTATGGCGTTATAATGATTTACTCAGCGTTGGCTATATATCCATTCTGATTATGTGCACTGGTCACTTTATATGCAGACTTTGGTTTCACTATGTATGATATCATTACCTAGCCTGTATAGCTTTGCCTGATTATATGTATTACTAACATTCTATTTGATTTACATGCACACTTAGTGCTATATTTATATACTCATTTTTGTATCTATTTGCCATTTTTAGTAATTTGGTCGTGCTCCATGTCATTCTGTGTGCTCATTTTTCACCATCCATTGTTTCCTATGTGTTTTAATTGTGATTTGTCTCATATGGAGACACTAATAAAATTTATATATTCATAATACTATTTAGTGCGAGCCCTATTTTCTCTTTTTTGGTGTTTTACCACACGTGCTGGCTCTGCACGGGTACTCACTTTTGTGAGTCATTTTGGTGCTCATGTTCTATTTTTTGTGGCACAAAGGCACGACGAGAAACCCTGTGGCTCGGTTCCACACCGCTCCTTCTGGATTGTGGACCCATTCAAGTGAATGGGTCTGCATCTGTGATACGGTGTGCACGCGGCTGGTTCCCGTATATTGTGGACCCACTGTTTGCGACCTGCAATACAGGCACGGCTGGTGCATGAGACCTAAGAGACACCTTCCCAAGTCATCAAACTTGACTAAAAATGACCCCACCACAAACAATCTCAAAATATGGAAAGTAGATATGAGCGAAGTTTTGAAAAATTTGATTTGGCAATTTCATCGACGTTAGCCAAGAAATTCAATTAGTTCTGAATGGATTTGTCATATTCTTCCCACTTGGTGGCCCAATCTCAGTGTGAAGGCTTGGAAGTTAACCCTTTCCTGACTGTAAACAGTAAATTTACGTGGCTGCCGGGAGTGTGCTGTTTTAAAGAGAAGACACCCAGCACTAATGTCACTGGTCGTGGACTTTTAACCCTTCAGATGCCGTGGTCATCCGGGTGTGCTCCGGCTCCTCCAGACGGGGATCGGAGGAGCCAGAGCGTGTACGTGGCAGTCCCTGTCTTCCTGTGTGATGTAGTGATGGGTAGTTTGTGAACGATCAGTTCAAAATGAACTTATCTTCTAAGTGAACTAAATCATTTAGTTCATCTTCCTGCCAAAGATTAGTTCAACAGGAAATAACGCAAGTGGGAGGAGATAAGCACTAGACAGGGAGGATTCAGCCGCTCCTGCAGGATCACTGCCGCTACCACTTGCTTTATAGTTCCTACTGCTAGAAAAATAGCAAAACACAATATAGACCAGCAAATACAAAAGAAATAAAACTAAATATCACTTACACTGCTTATACTCAGCCCGTGTGTGTGAGTAAGAGAGAGTGTACAGTGTGTGTAGGCTTAAAAAACTCACCTATTTTTGTTATAAAATACCCATCTTGATATTCCAGAAGTCCAGTCTTGCTGCCGGCTCCTGTCCCTCCCACACTCTGTGCTGAAGATGCTATAAGTGCTGCTGCACTGCTGTTCTGCTCTCATACATTCCCCCAGAGTCAGTGGATCTGAATCACTATAGGGGGGCGCTGCTGTGCTCATTCTTTTGCATCTCATTGAACTAGACTGTCAGGATTTATGACCTCCTGGGATGGAAGATTCTCTGGCTCATATCCCCTTTTAAACTGTTAACCCAAAGAAAGACTCCACAACCTGACTTGGTGTAAAGGCCGTAGCGGCAATTTATTAACAAAACAATAATTACCATGCATTGTACATACAGTCTGGTCCATAAATATTGGGACATCGACACAATTCTAAAATGTTTGGCTCTATACACCACCACAATGGATTTGAAATGAAACGCACAAGATGTGCTTTAACTGCAGACTGTCAGCTTTAATTTGAGGGTATTTACATCCAAATCAGGTGAACGGTGTAGGAATTACAACAGTTTGCATATGTGCCTCCCACTTGTTAAGGGACCAAAAGTAATGGGACAGTTGGCTTCTCAGTTGTTCCATGGCCAGGTGTGTGTTATTCCCTCATTATCCCAATTACAATGAGCAGATAAAAGGTTCAGAGTTCATTTCAAGTGTGCCATTTGCACACAAAACAAACCCATCAGAGAGATAGCAAAAACATTAGGCGTGGCCAAAACAACTGTTTGGAACATTCTTACAAAGAAGGAACGCACTGGTGAGCTCAGCAACACCAAAAGACTTAGAAGACCACGGAAAACAACTGTGGTGGATGACCGAAGAATTATTTCCCTGGTGAAGAAAACACCCTTCACAACAGTTGGCCAGATCAAGAACATTCTCCAGGAGGTAGGTGTATGTGTGTCAAAGTCAACAATCAAGAGAAGACTTCACCAGAGTGAATACAGAGGGTTCGCCACAAGATGTAAACCATTGGTGAGCCTCAAAAACAGGAAGGCCAGATTAGAGTTTGCCAATCGACATCTAAAAAAGCCTTCACAGTTCTGGAACAACATCCTATGGACAGATGAGACCAAGATCAACTTGTACCAGAGTGATGGGAAGAGAAGAGTATAGAGAAGGAAAGGAACTGCTCATGATCCTAAGCATACCACCTCATCAGTGAAGCATGGTTGTGGTAGTGTCATGGCCTGGGCATGTATGGCTGCCAATGGAACTGGTTCTCTTGTATTTATTGATGATGTGACTGCTGACAAAAGCTGCAGGATGAATTCTGAAGTGTTTCAGGCAATATTATCTGCTCATATTCAGCCAAATGCTTCAGAACTCATTGGACGGCGCTTCACAGTGCAGATGGACAATGACCCAAAGCATACTTCAAAAGCAACCAAAGAGTTAAACTAAAGAAGTGGAATGTTATGCAATGGCCAAGTCAATCACCTGACCTGAATCCGATTGAGCATGCATTTCACTTGCTGAAGAAAAAACTGAAGGGAAAATGCCCCAAGAACAAGCAGGAACTGAAGACAGTTGCAGTAGAGGCCGGGCAGAGCCTCACCAGGGATGAAACCCAGCGTCTGGTGATGTCTATGCGTTCCAGATTCCAGGCTGTAATTGACTGCAAAGGATTTTCAACCAAGTATTAAAAAGTTAAAGTTTGATTTATGATTATTATTCTGTCCCATTACTTTTGGTCCCTTAACAAGTGGGAGGCACATATGCAAACTGTTGTAATTCCTACACTGTTCACCTGATTTGGATGTAAATACCCTCAAATTAAAGTTGACAGTCTGCAGTTAAAGCACATCTTGTTTGTTTCATTTCAAATCCATTGTGGTGGTGTATAGAGCCAAAAATGTTAGCATTGTATCGATGTCCCAATATTTATGGACCTGGCTGTATACCTTGTAACCATTGAAATATTAATCCAACATGTAAACTTTTCTTTCCCTTCCTGTCCCAGAATACTCCTATATGATGTGAAGGGGATTCCAATCAATCAATGGAAACCATATTCGCCACTCGCGAACCTCCACTTATGATCCAGGTTTAATCCAACTTTGCCCTTGGCTGCAAGGGCACCAACTCCTCGAAATTATACACTTGCAAGGCTATTAGCCCAAACAGGGTCCCCCAGCTTTCCATTCACCACAAACCTCATAGATGCACGCCAAAAGAGATAGAGCTATGCACCTTTTCCAATTTTTTGCCTCCCAGGATCCTCCTTTTTCCTGCCACCAAACGAACATAGGTGTCACCTCACCTATGCTCGTCCCTCCAAACCTTGAAAACCTCTTCCAGGCCATCTTTCAAACCCAATATCCACAGGTCAATCCCCACATCATTCAGATGGACCCCATCACGCCTCAAAAACATTGTTGATGCCTCCTCTAAGTCTTTATGCCGTGCCGGGATCAGGAGAAATGTGGGTGCCAAGGAGCGGGCTAACTATTACCTATATGAGGGGCCCGGGCATTAGGGGGGGCATTATAGGTGTTGGATAACCCCTTTAAGGCCCGTTGAAAATATTATGCATGGTTTTTCTGTGTGGATTCTTGTGCTAAAAAACTGCAGAGTAATACAGTACCAGCAAAGTGTATCCCCCATGCCAATTTCTTAACCTAACCCCTTCCCTCCAGCCCTATTGTTAAAGACATACTTGGAAAACATTACATACAGAGCTACAAAAAATACAGGGTAATACAGCGCCACATACCTTATACATCCAGTGATTAGTGTTGAGCACGAATATTCTAATTGCAAATTTTAATCGTGAATATCACAACTTCGAAAATTCGCGAATATTTAGAATATATAGTCGTATTCGCGAATAGTGTTGAATATTCTAATCGCGAATTTATCATGAATTCATCGTGAATATATTACATTGGCGAATTTTGCAATCAAATAAACAATGACTGGAGATCATGAATTCTCGAATTCTCGAATTTATGGCGAATATTCATCCAAAAATGTGCAAAATATCGCAATACTGCTCATTACTACCAGTGATGTATCCTCTGATGTAGTCAATCTCTTTCTTTATCTTCTCCATTTAGACCAGACCGCCATGATGATTTCTTTCAGCCATCTCTTGTCTCTGCGGAGGTTGGCAAAAAGACATCTTAGTTTCCTACTTTTCCATCCTCCTCCCCACCTTCTGAACACCCCATCCTGCCACCCCCAATACTGTGCCCATTGTGCCTCCCAATACTATACCGCAGAAACAGATAATCCCCCTGAAAATACTATTACTGGAGATGAGCGAATCGAAGTTGACGAAGTCGAATTTGATCCGAATTTCAGGAAAATTTAATTCAAACCAAATCCAAATTTCCTCACGCTTCGTGGTAACTAATCACATTTTTTCCTAAAATGGCTGCTGCACGTGTTAGGACATGGAGCAAGGAACCCTTTTATCAATGTGCAATGCCATTTTTTGGCATGTATTAGTGGGAAAAAAGAAAAAGGGCTTATTAGCCATTGTGTGGTGAAGTGGAAAAATTACAGCCCTTTTTGGAGTGTATTAGTGGCAAACAAAAAAGTATTATTTGCCATTTACGCTCGCAGTTATACAGTGGATATAAAAAGTCTACACACCCCTGTTAAAATGTCAGGTTTCTGTGCTGTAAAAAAATGAGACAAAGATAAATCACTTCAGAACTTTTTTCCACCTTTAATGTGACCTATAAACTGTACAACTCAATTGAAAAACAAACTGAAATCTTTTAGGTAGAGGAAATAAAAAAATATAAATGCATGGCACATTTTGACTTGGCAAGATTTGCCCACGCTTCTTTGCAAAAACACTCCAAATCTGTCAGATTATGAGGGCATCTCCTGTGCACAGCCCTCTTCAGAATACCCCACAGATTTTCCCTCGGATTAAGGTCTGGGCTCTGGCTGGGCCATTCCAAAACGTTAATCTTCTTCCGGTGAAGCCATTCCTTTGTTGATTTGGATGTATGCTTTGGGTAGTTGTCATGCTGAAAGAGGAAGGCTTTGTGCCAATATTGACTGGTATTTGGAACTGTTCATAATTCCCTCTAGCTTAACTAAGGCCCCAGTTCCAGCTAAAGAAAAACAGCCCCTTGGCATGATGCTGCCACCACCATGCTTCACTGTGGGGATGGTGTTCTTTTGGTGATGTGAAGTGTTGTTTTTGCGCCAAACATATGTTTTGGAATTATGGCCAAAAAGTTCAACCTTGGTTTCATCAGACCATAACACCTTTTCCCACATGCTTTTGGGAGACTTCAGATGTGTTTTTGCAAAATGTAGCCTGATGTGGATGTTTTTCTTCGTAAGAAAAGGCTTTCGTCTTGCCACTCTACCCCATAGCCCAGACATATGAAGAATATGGGAGATTGCTATCACATGTACCACACAGCCAGTACTTGCAAGATATTCCTGCAGCTCCTTTAATGTTGCTGTAGGCCTCTTGGTAGCCTCCCAGACCAGTTTTCTTCTCGTCTTTTCATCAATTTTGGAGCGACGTCCAGTTCTTGGTAATGTCACTGTTGTGCCCTATTTTCCTCACTTGATGATGACTGTCTTCACTGTGTTCCATGGTATATCTAATGCCTTGGAAATTCTTTTGTACCCTTCTCCTGACTGATACCTTTTAACAATGAGATCCCTCTGATGCTTTAGAAGCTCTCTGTGGACCATGGCTTTTGCTGTGGGATGCGACTATGGGCTCTTTCACACTTGCGTTGTCCGGATCCATCGTGTACTCCATTTGCCGGAATTACACGCCGGATCCGGAAAAACGAAAGTGAACTGAAAGCATTTGAAGACGGATCAGTCTTCAAAATGTGTTCAGTTTTACTATGGCAGCCAGGACGCTATTAAAGTCCTGGTTGCCATAGTAGTAGTGGGGAGCGGGTGAGCAGTATACTTACCGTCCGTGCGCCTCCCGGGGCGCTCCAGAATGACGTCAGAGCGCCCCATGTGCATGGATGACGTGTCCATGCGATCACGTCATCCATGCGCGTGGGGCGCCCTGACGTCACTCTGAAGCGCCCCGGGAGCCGCACGGACGGTAAGTATACTGCTCCCCCGCTCCCCACTACACTTTACCATGGCAAACAGGACTTTAGCGTCCTGGCAGCCATGGTAACCATTTAGAAAAAGCTAAACGTTGTATCCGGTAATGCGCCGAAACGACATTTAGCTTAAGGCCGGATCCGGATTAATGCCTTTCAATGGGATCCGGATCCGGCCTTGCGGCAAGTGTTCAGGATTTTTGGCCAGAGCAAAAAGCGCAGCATGCTGCGGTATTTTCTCCGGCCAAAAAACGTTCCGGTCCGGAACTGAAGACATCCTGATGCATCCTGAACGGATTTATCTCCATTCAGAATGCATGGGGATAATCCTGATCAGGATTCTTCCGGCATAGAGCATTGACGACGGAACTCTATGCCGGAACAAAAGAACGCAAGTGTGAAAGAGCCCTAAGAACATTTCAGGAAAGACCAACTAGAGCCGCTGAACTTTATTTGGGGTTAATCAGAGGCACTTTTAATGATAGCAGGTGTATGCTGACTCCTTTTTAACATGATATTGAATGTGATTGCTTAATTCTGAACACAGCTACATCCCCAGTTATAAGAGGGTGTGCACACTTATGCAACCACATTATTTTTGTTTTTGTTTTTTGTTTTCTTCCCTCCACCTAAATTATTTCAGTTTGTTTTTCAATTGAGTGGTACAATTTATAGGTCACATTAAGGTTGCAAAAAGTTCTGAAATGATTTATCTTTGTCTATTTTTTTTTACATCACAGAAACCTGACATTTTAACAGGGGTGTGTAGACTTTTTATATCCACTGTACATGCTAGACAAGCTGTATCCTGGGGTTTTATTTGGTTTCTTCCTCTACTGCTGATGAATCTTCTTTGTGTCAGAGGGCAAAGTGAGGTTATCACTGCAGTAGAGTGTGACAGAGAGAAACTACATGGAGCCTGAGGTGCAAAAGCGGAGGGTAGCAGCAGCCTGATATGAAGGAGGAGGCGACATCAGGTAAAGCTCCTCACAGAATGTCCTGATAATAGCGTCAGTACGTTATGAACACCAGTTGGAGCCTGGGCATGCAGTGGTAAGCAGGCCTATGTAGGCCACGAGCAAGGTGCTGAAGAAGCTGTGTGGCTACAGCTTAGAGGGAATAGTGGCCAGCTCCCCGGAGTTCCAGCACTGAGGTCTTTCATCTGACTTGATGGAAGCACTTAGAGGCTGGCACCCCTCTGAGAGCAGGCAGCCGGGGTGTAAGGCCTTCCCCTGCCCTCCCTTAGCACGGCATTTCTCTGCTCTTCCTATTGCAGCGGCGCTTGCCAGCAGAAAGATGGAGCTGCCTGCCGCTGCTGATTAATATGTAGACTGTAACTAGGCAGGGGCCCACCGAGGATTTCCCCGGCTCCCCGTTGGGCCAATCTGAGCCTGCACGTGGATTACAAATGACTATGTGCCTTGTGGATTACAAATAACTTTATTACCTCATTTGGATTGCAATTACCTATTTCCCTTGGATTACAAAAGACTTTTGTTGCACTTAAAGTGACAGTTCCGTGCACTTTACCTTCAAGTGACTCTATTGCCTTATTGCATTACTTTATTGCATTATTAATATTGTGCCGTATCTATTTGCACTAACGTTTTACCTTTTCAGCAACGTTCAAGTTCTGAGCCCATTGTGTATTTCTTTTGCAGGCACAACAATGTGATATTCTATATGTACTATTGTATGGATCATGTTTGCACTTTTTAGATCACCAGATAGTAAGCACTTTATTGCTTAGCTTTATGTACTGCCTCTGAGTGCGTCTGGTACGTTCCAGGTCTGACTCATTATTGCTCATTATGGATTGCCTCTGAGTACAATTAAAACGAATGGTTCTAAACCAAGTGGTTATGTGCTAAAGCCGAGTACATGTAAAACTAATGGTTCTAGACCAAGTGGTTATGTTCCAAGCAAATCTAACATCATTAAGGGTGATCAGCTGCTGTGTTATGTATTTCTGGAGTTGTAGGAGTAAATGTTCCTCCTCCTGAATTATTGGAGTGTTTTAAGTATGACTAATCCTCCATGTCCTAAGGCCTAGTGCTACCTGTTTCATTTATCAAGGTAACAAAGCATAATTAGACCTTGTTGTTAGAAGGGAATACAGGATAAAGCCACCCTTCTGATAGTGGGCGTTTTCATTGCATAGTGGTGGGACTACAGATTAAAGACACCCCTGCGCTTTCTTCGGTGGTCATGGCCAGAAAACACAAAAAAAGTCAGTAGTGAGTGTTTTGTGCACAATGTTTGGTTCTCTGGTTATACCTTAGAGGGAAACTGTTAACAGACACCCTACTCCCAAGGGCAGAGAGACCTTTTGGTAGCCGTTGACGTTGCTATATTGGATGGCAACAAATTTCATTCTTTGTATGCAGCACTTTATATTTATTTGGTACCCTGAGAGTATATATATTTGTGGTATTTATCTTTATGATTACTCTAAGCACAAGCCGAGGGCGGATTGCCTCTTAAGTGCCGGGGAATGTAATACCCCAGAGTAGCATTACCACTTCCTTTGTACCCCCACTATCTTGGCTGGTGAATACTGTGTCCTCATTGATATTTACTGTCATTTCTTCCAATGTGTGTGTATTGATTTCCTTCCAAAACTAATGTTTACGTGTAATGTGCCTGGTTCACCAGTGGGTGGCAGCAAATCTGTGCAGAGAGAGTTTCTCTGGAGAGGAACCTTCTGGATCTATTCCAGCCCCCTTTAGTGAGGGAGGAGTTTAGTTATTAGTGAGTCAGTCTTGTCCACCCTCCTTAGGGAGAGGTTGTATGTCGGCTAGCAGAGCACTGCCTGCTCTGCTAGGCCCAGAGGCCCTGCCTCTGAAGTCTATATGGTTGCTTGTCCCCTCCTGGGCTTGCATTGCCTTCATCCAAGCTGAAGCTAGAGCTTGAGGTACTCAAAGCCAGGACAAGAAGTTCCTAGAATTAAAGTAAGAGACAGACTACAGCTAACATAAATTCCAGCAGAAGAGGAAGAGTTTCCTATTTAACCCAGCAAGCATAGCAGGGCTGAGATTGTTGCAGAGAATGGTTTGCCTGCCAGATTATGCCAATACCTGCTGATGACCAAGATACCATTTGGAAACTGTTTGGATTACCGTTTTTGCCAAGTAAAGCTCTGTTCAATGTTACTACAAAGTCTGGACTCCATTTATTCTACTTATTCATCCTTTAAGTTAAACTAACCCTTTTTGCACTACTTCAGACTACATCACGTCTTGGATCCAAGGATATCCAGGTAGGAACACTGTGACACGTTTATACAACATCTACAGAGACTGTAGGCCACTCTACACCACTCTGGCAATCCTACCCTGGGTACCAACACTACCATCTACAAAGGGGACTCCATGCCCTGATCCGTACGCCCATTGAATATGGACTTTCTTTCACTTGTTTATTGCTCTTGAAACCCATTTTTCCATATAAAACATCTGCTTTGCCCTTGCCGTGTGTAGACTTGTAGCTGATCATTTCAGTTACAGCTCTGTCACCCAAGCGGCTCTTTTATAACGTTTACAAAGCAAATAAAACCTTCATAAGGTTCACTTGGCGCAACGCTACTTAACATTCCTTATTCCTTGGCATGTTCAGAGCTCCTGTCATCCATCAGACAATGTTTTCATGCTTAATGCCTTCAGCATCATATCTCATAGGGTTTCAGTCACATCTCTTTTTCATTTACCATTACCTTCATTTTTTTGAGGTACAGTATGTACAGAGATAAAATAATCGGCGACTTGATACCATTTTTGAGGTTTCATCTGACTAACAAACTTTTCTTTCAGTCTGGCCTTTATGCCCCTCCCACATGCCACAGATTGGTGCTAGTTGCTTGAAAATTTGATCATCTGAATATCCTACCTACACCTGCAATTTCTTCGATTTTCATAACCTTATGGCTTGTCCTTCTTGGTGTTGCGATTTCAAGGTTGTGGAGTGTGCATATCAATCGGCTCATCTCAGGTTTTCCATCTCTATAGCATGTTGCCTACAGATAGGATATGTCAAATCATGGGAAATAAACCCAAATGATTGGTCAAAAATCAGCTCCAGATGGGGTTGTCTTTTGCTGGATTTCTTGGGCGCATTATTTTGTCTGGGTCTGGGCCCAAAAGAGGATTTCTGGCAATATTGTGAGCCAATAAGACCCTGATTACTACTGTGTGGACTTGCCAAAGACAAAGATAAGAGGTTTGTGATCATAAAATCAACCATTTATTGCTAGGAATAAAACATAGAAATGTAATAATAGCATGATTCAAATTATAAAAATAATAAAAATGAATCAGATATGTAACAAAAATATAGTAAAAAGAAGATGATTATTGCTATACATAAAGATACAGAATTATGGCTTCCAGAAGTGGTCAAATAAGAGCTAGCAACAAGCCAAATAAAGATTGTAGAGACCTTGAAATTGGTAAGGGGATAAGACCTTACAGACAGAATCTTTTTAGCACTGAGTGGTATTCATGACTCCCCACACTAGGATGGCAGAAGGAATCAATTGGACATAGTTATAAGTTAAACAAGGTGAACTGTCCTTGACTCACATGGGGCAAAAAGCTTGATAGTTACAGTAGTCTTTTGACAGGAATCCAGCTTAGTGGTTACAGTCTGTGAATGTGCGTACAGGCTTAGGCCGAATGCACACGGCCGTGGAACACGGACGTGAGCGGTCCGTGGTATCCCGGCCTGGCATCCTGCTGACAGCAGGAGCGCACGGCATCATTGGCTGCTATGGCGCCGTGCGCTTCATGCAGCCGCTGCACTACAGTAATACACTCGTATGATCTATACGAGTGTATTACTGTAGTGCAGCGGCGGCATGAAGCGCAGGATGTCAGCAGGATGCCAGGCCGGGATACCACGAACCGCTCACGTCCGTGTTCCACGGCCATGTGCATTCGGCCTTAGACAGAGACAAGAGGTCAATTAGAGACACTTTCTTTTTAAATGGCAATAGGCAACTATAACCTAATCTCTTTAAGAGTCAACAACAACACTCTAGCTATCTGCAAACACGAATCTGCAGCATCTTCCAGCTGAGTCCCAGGCACTCCTGTGTCTCCTAATGATCTCTGTCTGCAGTTTTATTTAGCGCTCCCAGATATGTGCTCTCACTACAGCTTTAAGAACTGACTAAATTAAGTCACATGACTTAAAGGGGTTCTCAGGGATTTAGGGATTTTAATATTGATAACCTGTCCTCAGAATAGTACAACTGCAAAAAAAAAGGGGGTCAGTCAGCACATCCCAATGCGCAGGTGCACGCTGCCATGGCTAGAAACACAAAGAAAAAAAAACAATGCAACAGCACTCTGTAAACCAAATAAAGTACAATAATGCCATAATTATATAAAATATTCTGGTGCTAATGCTACACTTATTTAGCATATTTGAGATTCTTGGCAAATACATTTTGTACAAAATTATTTGGGCCCGTCTGCCAAACGTCAAGGCGATCTCTATAAGACGGGAACCTAACACTAAATACCATAATGGCCACCATAAAATTCAGTGAGTGCAGGTTCCACATGCACAGTGGCGTACCGCCCATAGAGGCAGACCACGCCACTGCTATGGGGCCCGCGGCACTGGGGGGCCCGTAGCGCAGATGACCACTCATGACCTGTAGCCGGCTATGCAGCTGCTTTTCTCCCCAGGGCCCCCCCCATGTTTAGCTGAATCGCCTCCCAGAGGCGCGGCTAAGGCCCTAGACACCCGCCCCCCTCCTCAGCGCCGCGGTCTGCAAACACCCGATCCTCCTCTCGTCGGCGTCCCAAATCCCGCGCAGGCGCAGTGCCGGCGATTGCCTGCGCCTGCGCTCTGATAATACGGCTGAGGGCAACAGCTTCAACATCGTCACTGGGCATGCGCCGAGCCCAGTGACGATGTTGAAGCTGTTGCCCTCAGCCGTATTATCAGAGCGCAGGCGCAGGCAATCGCCGGCACTGCGCCTGCGCGGGATTTGGGACGCCGACGAGAGGAGGATCGGGTGTTTGCAGACCGCGGCGCTGAGGAGGGGGGGCGGGTGTTGAGGACTTAGCCGCGCCTCTGGGAGGCGATTCAGCTAAACATGGAGGCGTTAGAGTTTTCATATTTAGGCGGGCACGGCACTTCAGAGGGGCACCGTGGAGAAAGAAAACCGCCCCTCTGGGCTCCAGTCCTTACAGCGTCATTTGCTTATCCTATAAATCGATTTTTAGAAGAAAGGACAAGACTGACATGGAAAAGAAGAACACAGATGGAAAAAAGGTACTTTATTAAACATGGATCCATGAGTACCTTTTTTCCATCTGTCTTGTTCTTTTTATTCTGTGTCTTGTCATTTCTTCAAAAAATCGATTCTTATGATATGTAAATGACGCTGTAAGGAGCCCAGAGGGGCGTTATTCTTTCTCCACGGTGCCCAGGAACGCCCCTCTGAAGTGCCGTGCCCGGCTAAATTTGAAAACTAATAACGCCTCCAAGTTCATCTAAATCGCCTCCCAAATCCGATCCTCCTCTCGCTGGCATCCCAAATCCCGCGCAGGCGCAGTGCCGGCGATTGCCTGCGCTATGATAAGATGACTGACGGCACTACGCCTGCGCGGGATTTGGGATGCCGGCGAGAGGAGGATCGGGGTGTTTGCCGCAGAGCGCGGCGCTGAGGAGGGGGGGTGTTGAGCACTTAGCCGCGCCTCTGGGAGGCGATTTAGATGAACTTGGAGGCGTTATTAGTTTTCAAACTTAGCCGGGCACGGCACTTCAGAGGGGCGTTCCTGGGCACCGTGGAGAAAGAATAACGCCCCTCTGGGCTCCTTACAGCGTCATTTACATATCATAAGAATCGATTTTTTGAAGAAATTACAAGACTCGCAATCAAAAGAACAAGACAGATGGAAAACAGGTACTCTGTTAAACATGGATTCACGAAAAAAAAATTGGGGGTAAATTGCTAGTGACAGATTCCCTTTAAGGCTACTTTCACACTTGCGTTCAGAGCGGATCCGTCTGGTGTCTGCACAGACGGATCCGCACCTATAATGCAAACGCTTAGATCCGTTCAGAACAGATCCGTTTGCATTAACATGAACAAAAAAAAAAAACATATTTTTTTTTTGTTCATGATAGTGCAAACGGATCCGTTTTGACTTTACATTGAAAGTCAATGGGGGACGGATCCGTTTGAAAATTGAGCCATACTGTGTCAACTTCAAACGGATCCGTCCCCATTGACTTACATTGTAACTCTGGACGGATCCGTTTGCCTCCGCACGGCCAGGCAGACACCCGAATGCTGCAAGCAGCGTTCAGGTGTCCGCCTGCTGAGCGGAGCGGAGGACAGATGGAGCCATACTGATGCATTCTGAGCGGATCCGCATCCACTCAGAATGCATTAGGGCTGGACGGATCCGTTTGGTGCCGCTTGTGAGAACCTTCAAACGGAACTCACAAGCGGAGACCCGAACGCAAGTGTGAAAGTAGCCTAACATGGCACCCCAAATAAGGAGACCTGCAGGCTGCAGCAGATATCCCATGTGACAGGTCACCCCCAGGAAACCCCTAACAGTTTCTGTAGGTCATGTATAAATTTATTTAATGGGGGTGTGGCATGGGAGGAGCAAGGTCAGGAAGTGGGAGGGGCCATGTTGGGTAGTGGGCGGGGTTAAGGGGCCCAATTCAGATTTTTGCTATGGGGCCCAGTGATTCCTATGTACGCCTCTGCACATGCATGCTGGGTCCACTCTGCCTTTTACTATTTTTTGTGCTATAACGGCCTCCATTAAATCCAGGGATGCAGGTATTAACATGCATGCTGAGCCCACTCTATACCTCTCCTGGTGCCAAATAGCTTCCAATAAATACAATGAGAGCAGGCTACAGCTTTATACTTACTCTAATTAAAATCAGCCTATGGGGCAGACAGGCTAGTCAGGGGTGCAAGACTAACTGGAGTCGGACACACTTCCAGCTACAGTAAAACTGCAGAAAAGGGGGTCAGTCAGCACATACTAATGTGCAGGTGTATGCAAGCATGGCTAGAAACACAAAGAAAATAAAGACAATGCAACAGCAACAGGCCATGAATATGAGATCATCGAAGGTGAGACTCATGTTACCCATGCCAATCAGCTGTTTTAGGAGGAAATAGTGCTCCCATGAGCTCCGCAGCCTCCTCACAGCTTAGCAAGCACAGCGCCATACATTATATAGTGGCTTTTCTTGGCATTACAGCTGCGCCTAAGCCATATGACCGATGAACATGATGTTACATGGCCTAGGAAGAGGTCTAAGCGCTCATCGAGCGCCGCAGTCTTTTTTGTACAGCTAATCAGTGGGGGTCCTTGGAGTTGGACCCCCGATGATTTCATATTGATGACCTGCCCTCCTGAGGATGGGTCATCAGTATGTATATCACGGAGAAACCCTTTAACAATCCTTGTGAATCTACACAACATATTATGTAAGAGCAATCATATAATTTTCCACTAGGTAGCAGCATAATCTCAGTGCTGTTTACAACACACAGATGTACCCTGCAAAGCATTTCTACCACCGTGCAGTATATTCACAGGGTATTTCCTCACCTGCAATTTCCACTGTATTTTCCCCAAGGTGCGTGACTCCCCCAGAGTGTTAATATGTCATCACTGACTATTTGGGACATTTCTCACCATTTGACAGCAATGTCCAGGGTTGACACTCACAGGCCTTACTGGAATACCTACTCTTGTGGTGCCCCATCTGACATTTCCCAGCGGTATAAAACCCACACACATCACATATGTAACCACCTATCACATTACATAAACAGCATGCCACATCAACATGAATGCATGTACATAGCATACAGATAGAATGCAGAATGTAGGTATAGCAATAGTCACATAACAATCCAGCAGTTCAACCAGGGGGAGATTAACAAGCCTTTGGTTGGGCAGCATGGTGGCTCAGTGGTCAGAGTTGGGGTCCTAGGTTTGAATCTAACCAAGGACAACATCTGCATGGAGTTTGTATGTTCTCCTTGTGTTTGTATGGGTTTCTTCCCACATTCCAAAGACATACTGATAGGGAATTTACCTTGTGAGCTCCATTGGAGACAACAAGCAATGATAATGTCTGTGCAATAAAAATTTTGTCTATTTCAACCAGTCCTTTCAAGTCTAGAGTGAGGAGGGTCCACAATCTCCTACATCACTTTTTCACATGCAAAGAAATTAATTTTGACTTACAGGACACCAAATTCTGCTACCAAAAATTGTCACATTGGCCAGCCTGTTTTACCATCGTTAGCCACTTAGCCCCCAAGCTAAAGATATTGAGTGACCCTGTAACAGAAACCATAGGTCTAACATGTCCTCAACTAGAGAATAATATACCCCGGGTTTACAAAGATACTTTTCTAGACACAACATAAAACGGTTGCATCTAGAGATGAGCACATTTCTTGGAATTCGTTTCACGTCCGATTTTAACAAATTGATACTTTGGTAATACATAAATTTTACCCAAATCGTAAGTGCTCAGATTGCCCTGAAAAGGTGTATATGACACTCTCAGCTCACCTGGGACTGTATCCTATCCATTTCAAGCACTTTAACGGCAAGACAGCATTAGTAATGTCAAAATGACAGTGACATGTATGGCTATGGGTAAAGGCATGGTAGCCGGTGGTAACAAACTTAATAACGCAGTTTCCGAAGATATTTTTTAATTCAAACATGGTCCACAAATTATATCTTTTTGGTGACAGATACCTTTTTGTGTCTTCTGAAATGTAAAATGGTGGCAGCCATTTAGAGGGTTTATCTGAATTGAATCGCAGGTTCATCCACCATCCATATTTTTGGGGAACGTGAGATTAACTTGATTCGCTGACAATCAGTTCACTCATCTCTAAGTGAATGGCTGTTCACATAATATGACTTTAGTCCCCCAGAATGAGGGATTCGCTTAGTTCCAATTATACAGTATATTTGGGCGTTAAGCTAATTTGCCTTGAAAGTAGAACTTTTAGGGCTGTTTCTGCTCTGGCATTATCATGATTTATAATGCTATGTGTCTCTGCATGGCCTTTTTTCCACAGAACCATAGTGACATAAAGCTGTCAGTATGATTCTGTAGAAATAAGGTCAAGCAGAGACACATAGTATTATAAATCATGATAATGCCGTGCGCTCCTGCAAATCCAGAGCGGAGGATCACACTCACACACGGAGCGTGATTCCCGCAATGGACACACTCGTGTGAGCCCTTAGACTACAGAGTCCAAAGCATCCTCTCATTATTCAACAGGGACCCCTGCAAAGAACTTTGGAAGTAATCATTTGGATCCACATTTTGTGGTCCTCAAAGTAGTCCCCAGCTGGTATTGGGGTGCAGCAGCTATGCTGGAGCTGGAAAGCTATCAGAGAGAGCCATGGGTTAGAGCCGAAAGATCAATCGGGCAATCCAGAAGGAGCAAACAATGGATAGAGTTAAAGAGTTAAAAACAGATCATAAACAGAAGAGCGACAATGCAAAGGCAAAAGCCATTGAAAAGCAGCGTCAAACACAGGCAGTGAAAATACAGGTGAAACTCGAAAAATTTGAATATCGTGCAAAGTTCATTTATTTCAGTAATGCAACTTAAAAGGTGAAACTAACATATGAGACTCATTACATGCAAAGCGAGATATTTCAAGCCTTTATTTGTTATAATTGGATGATTATGGCTTACAGCTTATGAAACACCAAAGTCACAATCTCAGGTCCCCTTTGCTCAGGGGGTATGGAATAATTATCTCACTAGAGTGTGACACTTTCAGCCTAAAATATTGAACCTTTTCACAAAATTCTAATTTTAAGCTGCATTAATGTAATTTCTTTAATTTGCATAACTGAAATAAATGAACTTTTGCACGATATTCTAATTTTTCGAGTTTCACCTGTACAGTATATGGCAGCTGATACTCAGGCAATGAGAGAGACTCCTTGCTGTATTTAAATAATTGGTTCTGATCAGGTATGGGATTCAGCCAGTTCCCTCAGGTTCTCCAGATCCGCTTGTTAGAATTATGGTGGCAACTGGAGATGAGCGCTTCCATTCCATAGTTTATCTCCTTAGGCCCCTTTCACACGAGTGAGTTTTCCGCGGTGTGTGATGTGAACGCATAGCACCCGCACTGAATCCTGACCCATTCATTTCTATGGGTCTGTGTACATGAGTGTTTTTTTTCATGCATGAGTTCTGCGTTGTGTGAAAATCGCAGCATGTTCTATATTCTCAGTTTTTCACACAGCGCTGGCCCCATGGAAGTGAATGGGGCTTCAGTGAAAAACTCATTGCATCCAAAAGCAAGTGCGGATGTGAAGCGTTTTTCACTGATGGTTGCTAAGAGATGTTTGTAAACCTTCAGTTTTTTATCACGTGCCTGAAAAACGCATCAAAACGCATTGCACCCGCGCGGAAAAAACTGAACAACTGAACGCAATCGCAGACAAAACTGACTGAACTTGCTTGCAAAATGGTGTGAGTTTCACTGAACGCACCCTGAACGCATCCGGACCTAATCCGTCACGCTCGTGTGAAAAGGGACCTTAGGTATGTGTGTTGCATATATATGGTGTATGTATATGAAAACATAAATCAGAATGTATGACATGCTAAGTACCTGGTTTACCAGCAGGTGGAGTATGGCTGGCAGAGCTCTGCACCAGGAATGGAGCTCACCATTCCATTTCTCTTCTCCCTAGAAGTGGGTAGGGGATGCGTGTCCCCCCTCTCCAGCCATAGGGGGGAGGAAGCAGCCTGTAGAGCACCCATTCCCTGCATACAAAGTGAGTAAAATGGGCCAAAGATACCCACATCATCAAGCCACTGTCAGGTCAGCTTTCCACCATACCTCCTCCGCCGGTGCCAGAAGGAATTTTCACTCAAGCATGCTGAAACCGTTTGTATTCTCATGTTCACGTTGCATGTAGAAAGTCTGGACTCATTTGTTTTCATCAACCGTTTCACTGTATCGGACCCCAGAAAGGGACAGCCTGAGGTAGGACACCTTGACTCAACTACTACACTACATCAGGGCCACTAACACTCGCATCCTCTACACTGGCTCCCACGGGGCACGTTTCACAAGATCCTGGGCAGGAATGTATCAATAGGATATTCCAGCTTCAAATTATTCCATTTATAAAAATATGTTCATCTTGTTCCTTATAAACCTATAAAACATATAAAATATAATGCAGTATAATAGAACAAGTTTAATAAAATGACAGGGGCAGGGAGGTTGAAATGGACTTCCAAATTTTACGCTGAACTTGATCGTTGATTTAAAGGCCTCATCTTTAAGTGTCCTTCTAATGTTCATGGCCTGCAAGTCGTTACTCTGGAATGTTCCTCTGTTCGCGGGTTCTGTGGAATGTGTGGTGGGATAATGCATTTTTAGAGGTTGAAATCCACATGACTCCTGATGTTAATTGTCCACCATTTTTAGACCTTAGATTTTGAGTTGTTACTTTTAGTAGCCAAATATATATATATAAATCTACCGTAATTGTATTGAGGGGCTCACGCTATGACGTGATGGATATAGGGGGTTCACTACCTACTGGGTCACCCAGTCCCAGTACTTAAAAGGTTATAAAAATGAGAAAAAAAGAGGGTAGGCACTCCTCTTACTGGTTTTTCCACACAACACTATTCATTTATTAAACAACACTAAGCAAATAATGTAGATTAATTAATAAAGGAAAATGAAAGAAATATATAAAAATTATAAATTAAAAAAAAACATATGCTATAAAATGTTAGTTAATCTGTTAAAATCCATATATAGACATGATCCCATAATACTCCATTATGGTAAAGAAATATTATACATAATTATTAGTCAGTGTAATTTCTATACCCTCGGTATCGATTCAGTGCATCAATTCATAGAATAAATAATGATGCAATGTATCCATTCATAGGTTCAATGTTGTTAATTCATTATATTAACGTTTTTCAATGTTGTCAACAAATAATCCATATTGATTCTTGTGTCATTTCAGTTCATATGTCATTTCAAACAACAATGGTGGCTACAAAGACAAGACTGATTGATAGTATGTGATATTCAGTAGTGATCAGACTGATTATTGAAATGTTCCATACACATAGTCCGTTTGTTAATTCATATCCATGGCCTAGATCAGCATATCATATCAAATGGTACTTCAGACTAAGCTAATTCCAAGTAGGACTGTTTGGGTATGTAAGTATAGCTTATCAGTGTAGATATATTCCAAATTAAATGAAGTTTTGGTCAATCCATAGTCTCTGAGAATCCGTAGCCAAATAACGAGTGCTGAATAATCGTTCCACACTATTCTGCAAATAACTGATTAATTAGCTGATTAATTGTGCTCAGTAGATAGAATTAGCTGTGTAACATCAGCGTTGTGTCACTTGGGGTAGACTCGTTATACTGCGGTGTATGGGGTGGTGCACTTGCCCCTCCTCCTTCGGTTGAAACGCTGGATACTTGGCTCTTACCGCACCGTGCTTGTGTGGGGTTCCTCCTGTACTGAGTCCATGTGCTTGGAAGTCTCAACTTGTTTGTTTCCAAGCGATTAGTTCACAGCTGGGTGCGGTATACATCTCCCTTCTTCGTTCTCAGTATGCCGGCAAGAGCAATTCTCCACATATGTCCTAGGTCTGGACCATATAGATAAATATGCTTTATGCTGTATAACTTTCAGACGCGTTTCAGAGCACCAGCTCCTTCCTCAGTGGCCATACAGTATATGTGGCATTTCTGTCTTTTTATAGTGTGTATTAATTACCAGATATCACAAAAAGGTGGTCTGGATCCACCCATAATTGGGCTATATGTAAAGCCCGTAAGGGTCACTGAGTTTATAGTTTTTATTTCCACTATAATATTTTAATATTACATTTCTTGTAATTTTCTTTAGTTTCTTTTATCTGCATTTAACACCTCCACTTGTCGATCACAAAATACTATTCCATGAAACGCATTTATCATGTCTATATATGGATTTTAACTGATTAACTAGCATTGTTCATGACGGACGCATGCGGTTGTATTATTGTAACGGGTCCGTTTTTGCAGATCCATGACGGATCCTCCCAAAACGTGAGTGTGAAAGTAGCCTTACTTTTAGTAGCCACCGCTGATATTTGACATATGATTCACTACATGGAGTTTTACTGTTTCCTGTGTTTTAGTAATTTCCATGACCTGAGTATAACTTTTGTGGGTCACTCAAGAGCAGTCAAGTTAAATGGTAGAGATAAATTAGGAACTTAGGGGAAGAATGCAATAACTCATATCTCATATATCCAAGTATCCGATGGCTGGAGGTGATTGAATCCTGCCTGGCTGGAATTTCTTGGACCCATCAGAGAAATGGTTCTGGGGCTTTATATCTATACAAAATCTGCACATCCATTTTACCTGCATTGTAAGTTTTGTTGTAATGATTGCATGCAGGACATGTCATCAATAGGGTCTAGCAGGTGTTCTGAGATGTAGACACTAGAGGTTAGAAATTGGCCCGAAAGTCCCCTCCAAATGGAGTTGTCTTCTGCTGGACCTTTAGAGCTCACTGTCGGAGCCTGGGCTTTCCCCGAAGAATCTCTGATATTCTCATTGGCATAACAGCCAAACAGTATGTTCAGCTGAGTACAGTCTTTGATGTTACTTTGAATGTATTTTGGCCCATATATTAACTTTTAAGTTTTGCTAAAATGTTCACTCTTGGTCCTGTAGCTTCTCTTCCTATTTATGCATTTCGGGGGACATTTTAATCTATTTTTGCCACTTTTGTGCTGTAAAAAGGTTGCAAATATTGTTGCGTGCCATTTGTTAAAAATTTTGACATTTCCCTCTTCACACTACTGCTCAGAAGTGGAGAGAATAGTAGGTGTGCCATGTTATGTTATGTTATGTTACTAAGTCCTTGTATAGCGCTCTAGAGGAACTCAATCCGATCGAAGCGCTTGTCGACGGCTATATTGGTGGGCCCCTACGTCATCCTACACAAAAAGCCAGGTCTTAACCAACTTCCTAAATTCCAGGTAGTTTGATGTTGTTCTAATGTGTTCTGGAAGGGATTTCCAGATCTTGGGGGCCAATACTGAGAAACGTCTGTCCCCCCTTGTCTTGAGGCGGGTTCTTGGCACCGACAGAAGGGAGGCTGAGGTGGATCTCAGTTCTCTAGGAGGATGGTGACGTGGTGCCATGGACGAGGAGCCGGTGGTGCCGCAGGCCCGCCACTTCTATCTTTTTGTTTTTCTGGTATGAATAAAGACTTAAATCTATGGCAGATAGGAGACCGCTATAGATTTAAGTGGGTCACACGGCAGGAAGATACGCCATATATATGAAAGGCATGCTCATCTGCATAAATTTGAGGCATCCCTCAACACAGGGGGAATCAAGACCAGTGTACAATACACTGCTCTTGATAAATGTCCCCCTTTATATCTAGATCCCTACATATGATTACATGTATCTTTTTAAAGAGATTGTCTCACCTCAGCAAATGGTATTTATAATATAGAGATAGTTAATACAGGGCACTTACTAATGTATTATGATTGTCCATATTGCCTCCTTTGCTGGCTTCATTCATTTTTCCATCACGTTATACACTGCTCGTTTCCAGGGGTTATGTCCACCCTGCAATCCAGCAGTGGTTGCCGTGCTTGCTCACTATAGAAAAAGGTGCCTAAGGGGTTAAAAAAGTGGTAAGTCATGATGATACAGGGTGAGGGTTGTCCACATATAGCAGGGATGCCCAACCTGCGGCCCTCCAGCTGTTGCCAAACTACAATTCCCAGCATGCCTGGACAGCCTTCAGCTATTAGGGCATGCTGGTAGTTGTAGTTTTGCAACAGCTGGAGGGCAGCAGGTTGAGCATCCCTGACATATAGGTATATTTAGTCAGTGACCCATGGAGTGGGGGGCACAGTGTTTAGATTCTATGATGATGATGACACTGATGGGAGGTGGAGCTGTGTTGTAGGTACTTCTAAAAAGAAGTTGTCCCCAGATAAAACCAGGTCTTGTTCTGCTATGTGACCAGTGATGGTGTGATGGCAGCGATGGGTGTGATGTATAGACATCAGACTGATCTGTGATGCCCAGATTACAGCCTGCATGGAGGGTGGACCACAGTCCCAAGAAGAGACTTGGCTGAGGGAGTGACCGATAGGCCCACTGAAGGGGTCAGGAGAAGTTTCGCTCAGAAGGGTTCCAAAGCCATACTAGAGAGTGGTGCATTTGCAGCGAGTCACAGGGCAGATAAAATGGGAGTTTTGGTTGTGGCCCAGAGATAGGGTACAGTGGCAATCTCCCCCTCTAGCTCTCCCAGGGGACATGCAGTGACTGAAGGGCACACTCTTTTTTATCTCAGGTCACACCCTAGTATTAGGGCTTCTGCCTAATGATAGTTGGGGTGCCCTTGATGTTAGGTGTTTGGGTGCAAGGCTGGAGAGCAGATGACGTTGCCAGCGGATGGTGGTGTCAATAACCAGGTCCGTCGGTTGCAATAAGTAAAGTCTCTTTCCTGAAGTTGATGATAGAGATTGTAGTACAAATAGCACAGTTACAAAGGATATCACAGAGCAATATTCTCTCAATAGCAGAGTATAGACAGTCTCGTATCTTTATGTAGTGTGGCCACTCTGCTGTGCCATATGCCAACTGTGGAGGGGGTTGGGGCATAGGGGCCAACTTTCCTCAAGGGCCCAACAGAGGATTCACCTGTATCCCTGTGGGCCAGTCCGAGCCTGGCTTTTACGGTATGTCCCATTCTTCTTTACAAAATAGCTCAAGCTCAATCAAATTGGATTGAGAGCGTCTGCGAACAGCAATTTATAAGTCTTGCCACAGATTCTCAGCAGGATTTAGGTGTGGACTTGGCCATTCTAACACATGCATATGCTGTGTCCCTTACATGGTTTGTGGCAAACTGCAAATGAGACTTCTTATGGTTTGCTTTAAAAAATGTCTTCCCTGCTTGCCACTCCTCTATAAAGGCCAGATTTGTTGAGTAGAAGACTAATAGTTGTCCTGTGGACAGATTCTCCCACCTGAGCTGTAGATCTCTGCAGCTCCTTCAGAGTCATCATGGTCCTCTTGGCTGCTTTTCTAATTAGTGCTCTCCTTGCCTGGGCTGTCAGTTTAGATGGATGCCATGTCTTGGTAGGTTTGGAGTTGTGCCATACTCCTTCTATTTTCAGATGATAGATTGAACAGTGCTTCATGAGATGGCTAAAACAGATGCAAAATGAGCATAGCTGGGCATAACAGATGCTTAAAATACAAGATCCATTTTTTTGTTTTTTTATGGCATGTGCTTCTGATGGATCAGAGGAATGGAAAGCTAAACGGTGATGTGAACTCAGCCTGATATGTTGGCAGAATGAGTTGCATTTACTAAGAGAAATTATTTGTATGTGATCTTGCAGCAGAGTTTACATTTGTGGTTGAAACCTCATGTCTGAGCAGACACTAGAGGGGAAATCAGGACTGAGAAGAACATAACCTTTTGCAATATAAGTTAATTGCTTTTCATATGGAAAGCACCTTATGAATTGGGAAGACTTTGTTTTCTCTGAATTGCCTTATACCAGTTCACTATTTCTTTATTATTCCCTATAACTTCTGAGAGGGTCAAAGGCTCCTGACATCTCAAAAATGCAAATTATAGCTAAATCAAACTGATAAGAAAATGGCTTAAATCATGAAAAAAAAAAAAAATTGCCTCCAAAGGTATTTATAACCTTTAGGCTACATGCACACGACCGTATGTGTTTTGCAGTCTGCAAATTGCAGATTCATTGTAACAATGCCTAAAACTGACAAGAATAGGACATGTTTAATTTTTGGGGCGGGGCTATGGAACGGACATACTGATGCGGACAGCACACAGTGTGCTGTCCGCATTTTTTGCGGAATCATTGAAATGAATGGGTCTGCATCCTACCCGCCCAAAAAAACGAAACTGATACAGAAACAAATAACGTTCGTGTGCATGTAGCCTTAATGAGATTTTTCTAATCCTTGTTAATTTGGGGTCTCTGTTTGCTGTCAGTGAATGAGAATGTTCCACTTTCACATGTAACAGGCAATGTTTTTCTATGAAAAACAAAATAGGCGCACCATAGGGTAATAACGTCAGGCAAATTGTACATGAATGACTCCAAATGGAGGCTCACCTTTTCATGTTGTGCATATAATAGGCACAACGCTACTGTAGGCTTGAAGAAGGGAAATGTAAACCCCAGAGGTGGGTGCTCATCAGGGGCGGATTAAGTGCATGATAGGCCCGGGGCTGTCTACCCAACTCGGGCCCCCCCCCCCCTCCATTTTAGTTTTAGTTTTTATTCTGTATGAAGAGGCTGCAGTGCTTTGTAAGTGCCAAAGTCTCTTCCTAGGCCTTATGACATCGTTCACATGGTCTAGGTGCAGCTCTGTCTCATCTGAGTGATTGGGTCTGATCTGTAATACCAAGCGCAGTGCTATCAAATGGACAGCGCTGTGCTTGGTAAGGAGAAAAGAGGCTGCGGCGCTCACTTTAACATCGCGGTCTCCTCAAACAGCTGATTGGTGGGGGTGCCAGGATTCGGACCCCCACCATCCCATATATCTCTGAGTACAGATTTCATAGATGTTACCTGCAGTCCTATGTAACACCACTCATAACACAGTGAACTATTGTGTTATGTCGGGTGTTACATAGGACTGCATGGAACATCTACTACATTATCTGTACACAGAGAGTTATCACTGTTATCTGGGCTGTTACATAGGACTGCAGGTGACAAATTAAAATTTTAGTTGCCAAATTTAAAATACATACGATTATGATAAAAAAAGACTTGGAGGAGAAGATGAGACGCAGGTCAGAGTAGTGAGCCAGCTCTACATGGGGAATACCGCACCACATACCTCTTACATCCAGTGACATTTCCTGTCATGTAGATCTTCTCTTTCCTCTTCTCCTCCGTTTGACCCAGACCGCCATGACAAATTCTTTCAGCCGCATCTCCTCTCTACAGAGTTTGTTACACAGACACGTTAGATTTCTCATAATTGGGGTCATTTATCAAACTGGTGTTTCCCCCACACTGTCCCATACAGTAATTTCCCCCACACTGCCCCATATAGTAATTTCCCCCACACTGCCCCATATAGTAATTTCCCCCACACTGCCCCATATAGTAATTTCCCCCACACTGCCCCATATAGTAATTTCCCTCACACTGCCCCATATAGTAATTTCCCTCACACTGCCCCATATAGTAATTTTCCCCACACTGCCCCCATATAGTAATTTCCCCCACACTGCCCCCATATAGTAATTTCCCCCACACTGCCCCATATAGTAATTTCCCCTACACTGCCCCATATAGTAATTTCCCCCACACACTGCCCCCCATTAGATTATTTGCCCTGACATTGCCATCCATTAAGTAATTTGCCCCGATACTGCCATCCATATAGTTATTTGCCCCCACACTGCCATTCATTAAGTAATTTTCCCCCACACTGCCCTTCATTAAGTAATTTGCCCTGACTGCCATCCATATGGTAACTTTCCCCAACACTGCCATCCATTAAGTAATTTGCCCTCACACTGCCCTTCATTAAGTAATTTGCCCCCCACACTGCACCCATCAAGTAATAACGCCCCACACTGCCCCCATTAGATAATTTGCCCCCACACTGCCCTTCATTAAGTAATTTTCCCCGACACTGCCATCCATATAGTAATTTGCCCCCACACTGCCATCCATTAAGTAATTTGCCCCCCACACTGCCCCCACAGTATTAATTTCTCCACACTGCCCTCACAGTATTAATTTCCCACATGGTAGTAATTTGCCCCCACAGTATTAATTGCACTGCCCCCAGAGTACTTATTTTCCCCACACTAGTAATTTGCTCCCACGTAGTAGTTTGCCCCCACTGTCCCTTCAGTAATGTCCCCCAAAGTTGGAAGTTGGCACATAAAAAAAAAAAGAAGCTAATACTTACCTGTGTCCCAGTCGGCACTCACTCGTCGATGGTGCAGGCGCACTGCGCACACACGTCAGTTTGCTGCATCCGGGCACAGGTGCGATGACATCATGCCCGCCTGAGCAGTGATTTTACTACCCCATATGATTCAGGCCTACTATGCGCTTCCGTGCCCCTCCGTAGTTTGTGGGCCTTTGGGTTGGCGTTGGGCCCCCCCAGCGATGCCGGGCCCGGGCAACTGACCCAAACAATCCAATTATAATCCACCACTGGTGGTCATGCAGCCAGGGATGCGAGCACTTCCACGTAGGGATGCCTGGAGTCCCCAAGAAGGCAAATGGATCCAAAGGAAAAAAAAAAACATCCTTTGATGTCAACAAGAACTTGGTTTATTATTTGAGCAAATGGTACAACGCGTTTCGGGGTACAAGAACTCCTTCATCAGGTACAGACTGCTGATACCTATCAAAGGCTGGTTCTTTGCGTCGTGGCATTATCTTCTTTTTTTCCTTTGGATCCACTTTCTATGGTCAATGTATGGTCAGTATTTTGCATCCGTATTTATAAGCCAAAACTAGAGGTGGATCTTACAGGAAAATAGTATGAAAAGGCTACATTCACACGACCATGGTGTATTGCAGATCTGCAAATTGCAGACCACACATGGCCGCCGCTATCATAGAAAATGCCTATTATTGACTGCAATAATAGCCATGCTCTATTTCTTTTGAACGGAACTACGGATGCGGACAGCACACAGTGTGCTGTCCGCATCTTTTGTGGCCCCATTGAAATGAATAGGCTACCACCCGTTCTGCCAAATTGTGGAACGGATGCGGACTCATTCATATGGTCGTGTGAATATAGCCTTATGGAAAGATTTGTGACTCTTCTATGTTCTGGACCACCCTCTGCTTTTGGCTTACAAAAAAGAAACAAAATTCTGACCAAATACTGATTATGTAATAGTGACCTTTACAAGAGGCTGAAAACCCGTAAGGGCATGTTCACACAGTGGAATGATACATGTGGGTTTTGGTGTGCCAAAATCAACGTGAAATCTGCTGACATTTAAGGAATATATAACAAGCTTACTTGCTTGTTTTTTGTTTTGTATTTTCATTTCAGATTTTATTCTGCATAGTGGAAAAAATAATTGTTATGTCAGTTCTTGCAGGAGATTCCACGGCTAAATATTTAAATATAGGGGAAAAAATTTATAAATATATATATATATATATATATATATATATATACACACACACACACACAATTAACATAATAATGTTTGTGTGTGGCCCAGGCCCCTGCTTCGGACTGCAAATTGCAGTCTGCAATGCACGGGCACCAGCTGTGTGCCCGCCGTTTGCAGATTCTGACCCTTTCATCTTTTTGTCTTATTTTTTTGCGGAGCGGAAGCACAGACCGAAATGCCACAGAAGTGCTCTGTAGTGTTTCATTTGGCTTCGTCTCCGTGCTTCGTTACAAACCACTACGTATCTTGCGGGTGGCAGACCCATTCAAGTGATATAAAGTACACACGGCCGATGCCTGCAAATTGTGGACCTGCTGTTTGCGGACTACATTACGGACAAGGGCTCCACGCGTTCGTGTGCATGAGGCCTTAAACAATAGGTCGTTTTCTGATGGCACATTCCATTTAAGTGACCAAATGTCCCTTCCTGTCATGGTAAGAAATGACATTAGAGATTAAGTAAGAAAAAAACGTTCTTAGTATTTTGTTCTGTTACTCTGAAGCAGAGTAGCATTATGTAAGGGTATTATATCCAGCCCCACGCATCGCATTAGGATGTGCAGAATGGGTCGCAGTTTGTTTGCTGTCCTATTTTAGGTCAGATGTTATATTGAAGTGCAGTCAATATCTCTCAGTTTCCTCAGCTGGTAATTTGTTTGAAACCCAACTCTAGTGTATGACATGAAGTCAGAGGGCAGCGTGAAGATCCCCTGAAGGCTTCAGCAATATATGTCTGCTGTCACTCGGGCTGCTAGGATCATATAATAGGATAACGATATCTTCCATGGAAAATCAGCAGTTCACACTCTGTTAATAGTAAAGTTCTGATTACCAGACCAAGAATTTACCAAGATACTTTAAAAACATATTTATTGCACAATTTAAGGAAGATTAGTCACAATATGGATAAGAAATAGAACCTTGATAAAAAAAACAACTGGGATATCAAATATGGCTCATCATATTACGGTAAATATATAATGCTAACTTACAGGGGTTTTCCAGTATATGACATTACATCATATAGTTCCATAATTATATAGTGGATAAGGCTGGAAAAAGACAAAGGTCCATCAAGTCCAGGCTTTAATTCTACAGTGTTGAGTAAGGCAAAAAAAACAACAACTATACGACATATGGCAATTGTCCCATAATAAAGGGTTTTTCCAGTTACACAACGAAAAATACATAAATAATATCAGCATTCAAGTCAGATAATGAAGTTCTAAGTACATTTATACTCCTCCAGCCTAAGGGCTCATGCACACGACCGTATGTATTTTGATGTCCGTGTGCATTTAGTATTTTGCCAAACTGAACAGCCGGCCCCTAATAGAACAGTCCTATCCTTGTCCGCAATGCGGACAATAATAGGATATGCTCTATTTTTTTGTGGAACGGAAATACAGACATACAGAAATGGAATGCACACGGAGTAACCTCAGTCTTTTTTGCAGACCCATTGAAATGAATGGTTCCGTATACAGTCCGCAAAAAAAAAACAGAATGGACACAGAAAGAGAATACGTTTGTGTGCTTGAGCCCTATTTCTGTTCTGCCCTCCTGGGTTTACACCCCAGCACAAAACTCACAGAGAGCGCCTGTAGCATCAGGTCTCTGCCTCTCTTTCTCCTCCAAGCTGGAACATCACAGATTCAAGCAGGGTCAGCAGCCACTTTAGTAGTGGCTTCAATGCACTGAATACTAGTGAAGCTGTGTTGGATATACAGTAGCTTCATTAGCACATAGACTTTTACTGAGACTTTTGAACTCATGACCTTCTGTATAGCAGGCAGAAAAGTTACCATTACATTACAGACCTGCTCTATTGGAAGGGCTGAATTATCTGTGCTTAAAAAGCTGTTTCATGGGCATAACACTAAATAAATAGTATATTACTGAAATGAAGGAGAAATTGTGCCATTTTTAAAGTCTGTACTTGTACAACAGAGGTCAGAAAGGGGTTAAACTCTATGTTATATTTGCGCAAAAAATCATGCCATGATATAAATACACTCCAAAAATAAAAACAAAATAAAAAATGTTAACAATGCCCTTAGGCCTCATGCACACGGCCGTTGTTTGGGTCCGCATCTGAGCCGCCGTTTTTGCGGCTCGGATGCGGACCCATTCACTTCAATGGGGCTGCAAAAGATGCGGACAGCACACGGAGCTCTGTTCCGTGGCCCCGCAACAAAAATAGAACATGTCCCATCCTTGTCCGTTTTGCGGACAAGAATAGGCATTTCTACAATGGGCCGTAGGTTCCGTTCCGCAAATTGCGGAAGGCACACGAGCGTCTTCTGTTTTTTGCGGATCCGTGGTTTGCGGACCGCAAAAAAACGGAACGGTCATGTGCATGAGGCCTTAAAGGGCTTTCCAGGATTTTTTTTTTATTCCTCACCCTCATTGGTACCTGTGAAGAGATGTATACTTACCGGCTCCCTTATCGCTCCCATCGGTCTACACTGCGCTTTCAGTCCCTGTCTGAGGTCAAGTGCACATTTGCAGCTAATGACTGGCCTCAGCAGTAACATGTGCCCTAGCTGCACATGACCCAGCAATGACGTGCCATTTGGGGATATGACACCACTGAGGCCAGTCATTGGCTGAAAATGTGCACATGACCCCGTCCATGTGGAAGTTGACAATCCGGGACTTAAAGTGCATTGAAGACAGCCTGGGAGCCACAGAGCTGGAACAGAGCATAGGTAGAAGATAAGTATGAATCGATTCACAGGTACCGCTGGGTGAGGGGGGAATTTAAAACATAACAAAAAATCCAGGGCAATTCCTTTAAGGGGTTAATGCCAGCAGCACATTTGAGAGCAGCAATCACACTGACATTTTGGTTAGTGTTCCACTTTTAAAGTTACAGAATTCATTCTAAAAACATTTCTTTGACGGTAACAGCGTACTATCTGTCTACCGTCACTATCCTCTGGATACTCTGAGTCGCCATCCAGTGCTTTTAGGCATCAAAGGATCAGGAAATAACATTAAAAGTCATTTTTTATATTTAATATCTTACTGTACTATTTTAACTGGCAGCCACTTGTAGTAGGTGAAGTTCATTTCCTGTCCCCGAATTTTCTCTCAATCACATTATTATTATCGACCATCTGGAGGCCGCCAACTCCAGAGTCTGAACTCTCTTACCGTAACTAAATTTTAATTTAATCAAGAGGAAAAGTTCTGAAATTTTGCCAAGGACTAAGTGTTACATAGAAGAGGAAACCGCAAGGACAGTGAAGTTCCCCTGTGTGGGAAGAAAACATTGTTTACTACAGCAGTGGATAGACAGCAGGACATTACAGCCTAATGAGGTCTTGACCAGGAAGATTATTATGTGGGACCTTTACGGGAGTATCATTTGGATGCTGCATATTATTTGGGCACCATATGGTAATTATATGTCTTGGCACTATATGGCAGTATGTAGTCTATGTTGGTGCGCCTCCAAAATTAAGATAAGAGTCAGGTATGGGCAGGTTTTGAGATGATGGCGACATTGGTGCACGGCCAGGGACTTCCCAGGATGTAATATCTGATAATGTGAGGCTGTATAGAATCTATATGCATAGATTAAAATACTGTTGCTTATGAGATAGCCCCTCTATCATCATTATATTACTGAGCATCTAGAAATAAAAATTGCGCCTTCTTTTTATAATCCTTCTCTTTTTGGGGCCAGGGGAATGAACTATGAGCTCAACACACTGTTGGGACTTGATTGCAATTCTATCTCTGCTATAGTTCTGCTTCTACCCAATGACTTCATGTGTTTATATCCAGGACTACGACTCACATCATAGTAAGGGCTTGGCATCATTCAGTTCAAAACTCATTTCGGGTCCGATTCCGTCAGAAAAAATTCTCATTAGAAAATATTCAGTCCAAACTGAAATTGACAAAAAAAAAAAAGAGTATAAGTGGTATACGTTCCTAATAACTGATATTGCGTAAGCCTGACTGGAACGTTAAAATAAAACAAAAAATGTTTATTGGGTATACAAGTATAAAATATATAGGGTGTGAATCCAATGAATTCGGACACAAGAGGCACTCAAAAGGCAGATACAGCTGAGATGGTAGAGCCCTAAACTCAAGCTACTACCGATGAGAGCTGTAGTGATCGCTGCGTGTCAGTCGTAGATGTACACCGACACACCGCTTTGTGCAATATGCCTAGGATTAGTGACTATCCCTGATGGTCAACTATGACAGATCTATCATGGTGAAGTCAGGGACAGGCATTGTAGGTCCTAAGTCCACAAACTGGTATAGAGTGTGGACAGAAACAATAATAGATGACCACAATGTTGGAGGCGTCAATACCGAATACTGTCTGCCGCAACACAGTGTGACCAACTGATGCAGGGATGCCCAACCTGTGGCCCTCCAGATCTTGCAAAACTACAACTCCCAGGATGCCTGGACAGCCTACAGCTATCAGTGTACAGCAGGGCATTGTGGGATTTGTAGTTTTACAACAGCTGGAGAGCCGCAGGTTGAGCATCCCTGGATGCCATTACAGCAAACAATCCTGCCTGGCGTAACACAGTCTGGTAATGATTATAACCAGCTTGTTACAGCACACGGCTCTACTGTCTACCGTGACACAGCCTGGTGAAGGTAATGACCAGGTGGTCCCAGCAAACAACCCTGCCTGATGGGACACAGCTTGGCAGTGATAATAGCCAGCTTGTTACTGTGCACGGTTCAACACGTTTCTATGGGGATGCAAAACTACCGCACTTCATCAGGAGCACTATCAGCGCTATAAACATGTGTCTTTCTCCTGCTCAGGTGTGAGCATCGGCACTGTGATGGCCGCTATTTTATCAAGACACCTGCCTAACACCTGAATCTAAGTATCGGCACTGTACACAAATGTATGTCTTCTGCTCTGGTGTGAGCATCGGCGCTATAATGGCCGCATGCGGCCATGTGACGCCGAAATTAAATAGACTCCCACCCCACCCCTCAGGGCGTGACCATATGCCTCCCAGCCAATCGAAACTTTGCTCATATGGCATTGACAGACTGCGGCGGCACAGGGAAAAGATAACATATACAGAAGGGACCAAAGATGGATAGAAGAGGAAATCACACTGAATGTATTAAAGGTAATGTAACATTTAACAAGGAAAGGAAGGTGTGTATGATACTATGTATACTGAGTAATGAGCCAGACATGGCATCTACAGAACATAGAGGTGTACCTAATTAGATGATTGGCAACAATAAGGTCCTTATTAGATGTAGCTGATAATGGCATCTATGTGACCAAGCTACTACACAGACACCTATTGATATCAGCTAAATCCGGCATGGCTCGGTGGGAAGAATTCAAATAAATGGTACATACGATATCGAATCATTGAGGCCAGTAGGCTTGACGGTATTGAGTTTGAATATCCACCTGGCCTCCTTTTGTAATAAAAGACAATCCATATCGCCCCCTCTCGGAGATCTTTTAATGAGCTCAATACCTTGAAACATGACAGATTGAACCCTGCCATCATGAACTCCGGACACATGGCGAGCTAGTGGTGTATCCTTCCGTTTCTGAATGTCTGAAATGTGCTCGCCAATGCGTCTCCTAAATTAGCGTTTCGTTTTGCCGACATATTTGATGCCACATACACATGTGATTAGGTACACGACCCCGACAGTTTTACAATTAATAAAAGACCGAATGTAGTATATCTTGCTAGAGGTCCCATCCGTGAAGGATTTACCCTTAGCGATATAGCAACAAAATTTACAGGATCCACAAGGAAAAGCGACCTTCAAATTATTCTGCAGCCATGTCTCCTGAGTTGGATTTTGATAGAAACTATGTATCAACTGGTCTTGTAGGTTTTGGCTGCGGCGGTATGTAATTGCCGTATATGTGGGAACCATCTTTCCAATGTCCAGATCGGACAATAAAATGTCCCAATTATCAGTCAGAATTTGTCGCACCTCTCTGTGGGCCCTATCGTATGTGCCAATGATCCTGAATATCTCATCTTGTTGATCCCTAATTTTGGGAGCCAGAAGTTGCTCCCTATTGGCGGAAAGCGAGTGTTGGTACGCTTGTTTAAGGATAGATTGAGGATAACCACAATGAGAAAATCTCTGTTGCAGATCTCTTGCAGCGGACCTAAAATCGGATAATCTGGAACAATTCCTGCGAGCCCTCAAATATTGTCCTTTTGGTATTCCTTTTTTCAGGGCCGCAGGATGACCACTCTCCCATTTCAGGAGACTGTTGGTAGCGGTGGATTTCCTGTACACATTAGTGATGATCTGACCAGAGTCACCAATGGTAATTGCTAAGCCCAGAAAGGAGATTTGCATGTCATGAATCTCTGAGGTGAAGAATAAACCTAGCTGGTTCTGATTAAGGATCGCAACAAAATCCTGGAACTGTGTCTTACTCCTTTTCCAAAGGATCAATACATCGTCGATGTATCTAATCCAAAAGAGGATTAGAGACGTGTACTGTTCCAAATCATCTCTTAATACATATTCTCTCTCCCACCAGCCCATGTAGAGGTTGGCAAAAGTTGGGGCACATGGACTCCCCATTGCCACCACCCTGAGCTGGTGGAAGAGCTGCCCATCAAACAAAAAGATATTGTGTGACAAAATAAACTGTAACAACTCCATCAGGAATTCATTATGCCGTTTGAGATGCTCACCTCTCTGTTGCAAGAAGGTGAGTACCACTTTACAGCCAAGATCGTGCGGAATAGAGCTGTAAAGGGCCTCAACATCCAAGCTGGCAAGGAATGTGCCCTTGTCACAGTGGATGCCATTGAGAGGCCCTAAGACGTCCATGGTGTCTCTAGCATAGGAAGGCAGGCTGGTAACAAATTGTCTCAAAATTGTGTCCACAGAAGTGCTTATGTTTGCAGTCAAGCTACCCATGCCAAACACAATTATTGGTCTACCTTTCAAAGGATGGCACCCTTTGTGAAGTTTGGGCAGGCCATAAAAAGCGGCTAGAACAGGATAATCCGGCAGGAGATATGACTGTTCAGTTTTACTGATCAAGTTTAACGCCCAGGCATTACTTAGAATTACCGATAACTTGTTTTTAACAGTCAGTGTAGGATCAGATTGCAGGCGCCTATGTATGTTTGTTGCTTTTTTTTTTTTACACATGCTCTGATAAAGTTCATGCCCAAGGACTACAATATTTTCGCCTACAATATTCAGACGGTTTGATTACAATCGTATTGTTCTGCTGGAACCCTTTTAAAGTCTCTTTTTCGGCGTACCCAAGATTATGTGGCCCACATGGATGTGATTCAAGGGAACGAAGTTTGTTTGTCACCACAGTCACAAATGTATCTATCGGGGTACTGTCACCATTGGGGGGACGTTTTTTAGACAGTAAACGGAGAGTAGTGAATGGGTCATCACCAAGATCACGCTGACCTTCGGTAAACAGGTCAGCCAGAAGGTGTAAGTCAGGTAAATCTTCTTCATTGATCCCCAACTCTTCGCACTTACGGCGATCATTCATGATGAAAAATTTTAGCCATTTCAGTTTACGTGCGAAGAGGTGGAGATCTTTGACCCATCCAAAGAGATCAAATCTCTGGATGGGAACAAATGAAAGGCCCTTACGGAGAACCTGCATCTTGATATCAGATAAAGTACGAGATGATAGGTTGACCACTTGCAGGTCGTCTTTGATAGCATATTTGGGGTATGTGGAAGTTACTTCTTGTTTCTCACCATGTATTGAGACCCCGGGGGGTATTGTCTAAAAAAAAACACCCCTCCCCACACCCCTACCTCCACGCCCCCGTCTGCCACGACTACTACCTCTACCGCCGTATGCTCTCCAGTGAGTTTGTGTATACTGTCCCCTGCCTGAGAATGTTTGTTTCAGGCTCAGTCTCGCAATCAGAGGAGGACACTTCTGTGTCTAGTTCAAGCGTGTCTGTGTGTTTAAGACTGCAGTTAAAGACTTTGTCCTCCTTAAAATCTCTAATATCTCTGTTAAAGAGAAGATGTTTTTGCTCCTTGAGCTGCACTGTGTATTTCTCAGTTGTAGTTTGAAGAAATGACTCTTTTTTGTTAAATTCAGTATGCGTACAGAATTCTTTAACTTGTTCAATGCTCTATTTTAGCTCTGACTCAGTAGTGGACAGTGGTGTCTTGATAAAATAGCAGTCATCACAGTGCCTATGCTCACACTTGGGCAGGAGAAAGACACATGTTTGTAGTGTTAGGCAGGTGTCTTGATCTAATAGCGTCTGAAGTGCTCCTGATGAAGTGCGGTAGTTTTGTATCCCCATAGAAATGCGTTGAGCCGTGCACAGTAACAAGCTAGCTATTATCACTGCCAAGCTGTGTCCCGTCAGGCAGGGTTGTTTGCTGGGACCACCTGGTCATTACCTTCACCAGGCTGTGTCACGGTAGACCAGGCATGTCCAAACTGCGGCCCTCCAGCTGTTGCAAAACTACAACTCCCAGCATGCCTGGATAGCTTACAGCTATTAGGGCATGCTGGGAGTTGTAGTTTTGCAACAGCTGGAGGGCCGCAGTTTGGACATGCCTGCGGTAGACAGTAGAGCCGTGTGCTGTAACAAGCTGGTTATAATCATTAGCAGACTGTGTTACGCCAGGCAGGATTGTTTGCTGTAATCAGTTGGTCACACTGTTACCAGACTGTGTTACGTCAGGCAGTAATCTGTATTGACGCCTCCAACATTGCGGTCCTCTTTTATTGTTTCTGTGGACTTAGGATCTGCAATGCCTGTCCCTGACTTCACTATGATACGTAGATCTGTCATAGTTGACCATCAGGCATAGTCACTAATCTACAACTGAAACGCAGCGATCACTACAGCTCTTATCAGTAGTAGCTTGAGTTTAGGGCTCTACCATCTGAGTTGTATATGCCTTTTGAGTGCCTGTTGTGTCAGAATTAATTGGGTTCACACCTTATACATATATTTTATACTTGTATACCCAATAAACATTTTTTGTTTTATTTTCACGTTCTAGTCAGGCTTTTGAGATACCAAACTAAAATTGCCCCAGTTGCCCTGAAAACTCATGCATGACACTCTGCGGTCCTGTAGGACTGTGATCAGGATATGTAGAGGTACTGCCGATCCATCCAGCGCTCTCAGAGGCAGGGAACTGTGCGGCTCAGTTTATCGACATTTATTCAGTGGTGCTTAGCTATCGACAGAAGGTCCACAATAATCGTGCAGTAAGTAGAAGGAATAATGATAGCGGCACTCACCCAAATGTTGCAAGTTGTATCTTTATTGTTACGAAGTCGAATACAAAGTTCAGCGGGCTGGGGCGGACATGTGCGTGTATTTGCTGAGTGATCAGCTGGCGACGGCCGTTTCGCGCAGTCCTCTAGGACTGTATCCAGCCCATTTCAATCTCTTTAAAGGGACCCACTTTTCCCTAAAAAACATTACCTGCAATGACCATCAGTACATGCAGGGTTGCCAACCAGAATTTTTCTTTTTTCTGGACAACTTATACCAAAATCACGGACAGACAAAAAAATTTGCGGACAAATTTTAAAACCGTAATGAATGATAAAGATTATAAGTAATACAGGTCTATAGCTCAATATACTGATAAGAACTCATTATCAGCATGTACTATGAGCTGTAAAATCATGATAATTACTACCAAAATAATCTACTCAAGTTCGACCAGCCTCCAAAAAATCACAGACACGTAAAAATAAATAAAAAATCTTGGACACAGGAAGAAAGTCACCTATTTTTACGGACTGTCCAGAAATTTCTGGACAGTTGGCAACCCTGAGTACATGGTAAAACCATTCTGAACGTAACCCGTTTGTCACCAGGGTGTACAGTGACCTCCCAGAAAAAGAACTCCATCTTATCCACATGCAAATCGTATCCAAAGTGCCCAGCTGGGTTGGAATTCCTTTTCAAAGTGCCCAAGCCCTCCTCTTTTCCCCAGTGTCTGTTTCTCCCCTAACCTCCCAAGCCTTCCTCCCCTCTCCACGAACCTCTTGGCACTTCAATGCCAAATCTCATGCAGGCACCCTCTGATGGCTGATCATCAAGAATGTATGCTGCAGGACAGAACATATGCCTGAGGCAATAGCTTACAAAAAAGAATGCAGTGTGCAGGTGCCGAAGCACATCAGAGGGAAGGAAGGAAGGCTTGGGAGGTTAGGAGAGGAGCAGAGATTTGAGAAAAAAGGAGGTCTTTGTAACTTTGAAAAGTAAAGCTGGTCCAGCTGGGCACTTTGGATCTGATTTGCATATGGATAAAAGTTTTTTTTCTGGGCATTGTTGCTATATTTGGAATTGTTCTATCATGTACTGTTGGCCATTGTAGGTAGTTTTATTAATGAAACGTGGTTGACAGATTCCCTTTAACGCCAGGACAGCATTAGACAGAGAAACAGCAACATACAGTATCTGGCTATGGGTAAGTGAATGGTACAGCCTGTTGTTATATTTCTCTTTAAATTAAAAATAATCCCTTTTTGATTAAAGGGCTTCTGTCCCCCCACTAAACTCATTTTTTATTTTTTTTGGGTACTTATAATCCCTATACTGCGATATATCTATACATTATGTTATTAATCATTTTCGTTCTGTAGATAAGGCAAAAAACGTACTTTTATAATATGCTAATTACCTGTCTACCAGCAAGTAGGGCGTCTACTTGCTGGTATCAGCCGCAAAAAAACGCCCCCTTCTCTTGTTGATTGACAGGTCCAGCCGCGATCTCCTCCTCCGGCTGGCCCTGTCTGCATTTCAAAAATCGCGCGCCTGTCTTGATTCGGCGCAGACGCTCTGAGAGAAGGAGGCTCGCCTCCTCAGCACTCCCTCAGTGCGCCTGCTCCGATGACATCACCAAAAGAGAAGACGTCATCGGCACAGGCGCACTGAGGGAGTGCTGAGGAGGCGAGCCTCCTTCTCTCAGAGCACCTGCGCCGAATCAAGACAGGCGCGCGATTTTTGAAATGCAGACAGGGCCAGCCGGAGGTGGAGATCACGGCTGGCCCTGTCAATAAACAGGAGGAGGGGGCTTTTTTTGTGGCTGGTAATTAGCATATTATAAAAGTACGTTTTTTGCCTTATCTACAGAACGAAAATGATTAATAACATAATGTATAGATATATCACAGTATAGGGATTATAAGTACCCCCAAAATAATGAGTTTAGTGGGGTGACAGAAGCCCTTTAAAGATGTCTTCTTCTCTGTCTTATGAACTGTAAAATAGAGACCACCATTTTGTACTATTCTTATGGGGCTAATCCCCAAAATTGAGGTTAGTTTTAAACTTTATAGTTTTTGGGAAAGTCATAACTAACACAATTTGTTTAGAATTCACTCATCTCTAGTCCTAGCATTAAATGTGATCACGATGAGCATCGAGTCCCTCCAATGCTGTCAAATCTTTTTATTTCATTGACCTCTTTTGAGGTCTTTCATGTGAAACAAGTGGACACTATAAAGTCCAACATCCTGGACCTGGCTATTTCCATTGTGTTCTGTCTGATTGTCCATGACATACATTTGGTGGGCAAGTGAGGGAGGCAGTTCATTACTCAACATTAAGGTCATGTTGTCCACTTTCCCATGCCTAATGGCAAATTAGTTAGGTCCTTGTGGGAAGAACAGAAATAATGATGATAAAACACCTTTGGAGATCCATACTATACATGATGGGGGAAGAGAAAATTATTTGACTGGGACCTATGAACTGAATAGGCCCCATATTTACATTTAATTGTCAATTACCCTAAATGGTGTCTGTTCAATTAGTAAAAGTGTGAGTTACAAATTCCATGTGTTTTTGTATTTGTCATTCATAGGCAGATGTGTAACCTTCTTCCCATCAGAGTCATCTACGCTCCATGAGCCGGAACAACACAAGGGTTCTCAGCCAAGAGTCTATGTCATCCCTGTAGTATCTTTTAGATTGCTCCAAGGCAATAGATGCTTGAAGAAACTTGTATCTGTCAGTAGCAAATGCATCTTATATCAATGAACAATTACAAAGGAGTATTTGTTTTATGTGGGTGGCTTCTGGTGCAGCTTTCTGTAATAATCTGAGTATTGTGTGATCCCCTGGAGAAGATGCCTGCACATTTGTCATGCCGAAAGTAATATATGGGAAATATTAATAATAATTTGTGATAATGATTTCAAGGAAGAGATGATGTACACAATAGAGAGAGGTACAAAGCAGGGGAGGAGGAGAGGAGAAAACCATTACCAGACACTTCTGGTGGCAGCTTATCTTTTGGGCGAACCAAGGGATCATGCAAAAATATTCACTTTGCCTGGTCCTTTTACCCCCTGATTTCATGTCAGGGGAGAGTTAGGATCTCCTAGTACACATTAGACTATCTGTTGATTTATTTGACAATACACCAAGGAAAGGACAACCCTCCAGGCATTCCCCTGAAGTTTTTCTCCTTCGGTGTTCCTATAAAAAAAAAAAACTCTTCTTAAGCCGGTGGGTGGGTTTCCCATGGTCAGTGCCATTCTTATAGTTATTTCCTAGGTTTGTACAGTAGATTGAAGTTCTACTGTACGTCTGGGGCATTGAATTCAGTTTATATGAAATCAAGCCATGTATTTGCTGCATTCATGTGAATGGGTGCCTTACAATGTTATATTTCCCCATCAGCAACACTATGTGGCTGCCTGCTGCTTCCTCTAGTCACAACAGCTGATTATTGGGGGGAATGGGGCATCTTCTATGAAAAGACTGTCCCTTTAACATTAAAGCCAGGGAAAATGGTTCTAGGGGTTTTCCAGGATCGGGCAAAACTTGTCTATCGTGTAAATGGGAAAAAATAATAACAAAACACAGTACTCACTGGGTAAATCCCCCGCCATTCCAGCAAAACCGCTCCAGTGCTTTGTTTACTCAACTGCAACAATATCATCATATCGACAAGACATGAATATCATTGCCTTCAGTGGTAATAATAATCATTGCCTTCAGTGGTAATTCCTACACCTCTTGAGAAAATTTGGCTTGATCCAGAAAAAACATTTTACAAAGAATCTGTCACTAGGAAATTTATTGATAAACCAGGCATAATGTCTTGTAGAGCTAGCCCAGCTGAATGTAAGGATTTCATTTTGTGATCCGCTGCTTCATTATGGGGGAAAAATGTTCTTTTAATCCATAAGGAAATGAGCAGTTAAGTGCCCTGAGGGCGGGCCAAAGTGACTGTACATCCTTGCTCCTCCTTATTTCTCTGCCAGACCCTCCCTCTCCTTCTTGATATGGTCATCTAAATAGTCATCTGAAGGAAAGGGTCCTGTCAATCAAGAAGGAGAGGGACTCTAGGGATTGAGGAAGCAGGAGGAGTAAGGGTGCTGTGATAGCACTGCCCCCTTCAGATGCCGCATTCAATGATGATTGCGACATCTGTGACTCACATTCAGCATTCAGCTGCTTATGGGTTAATCAGGGGTTAAATATATATATATATATATATATATATATGTGTGTAAATACCTCATCTTCTTGATCGCAGAGAGGCTGTCCGCTCCTGTCTTGATTGAAGAAAACCCGCCAAAGGACCTGTGGCGAGCGTGATGACATCTCCACGTGATCACACTGGGCGCACGTAGTGGTTTATGTAGGTGGTGGTGCCTGATCTGTAGTGCCTCACTATGCAGCAGTGTCTGTAAAGCTGTATTTCTCTGATCACTCTGCTGTCTGTTGCACTGATGCTTTCTTTAAGCGCTGTTCTTGAATTTAGCTGATCTCTCTATACTGCTGGTCTCACAGGGGAATTAGATACGGTTCCTTAAGTAGGAGCTCTGCATATGCTCCCTCACTCCCCCGCTGTCAAAATAGGAACTGACCCTCCTGGTAGGAAGTAGGACCAGCCAGCTCCTGCGAACCATTGTCAACCATACCATTCCTGGCTGGAATGAACGTCCAATTCTTTAAGATATATAAAAATACATATAAAACATAACAATTGCAAATACCCTCTGGGGTATTGGACATATAGTACAGTGCCATTTGATAATTGACAATATAGGACATCTGTCAGCTGTCAAGGATGGGGACATGTTGTATGCGGTCTCTGCTGGCATACATATTTCATAAGCTGCAGGCTCCAATAGATGTCTAACCAATGATATTCACAGAAAAATTCTAAAAAGTCCCCAGGAAATACATCCTCAACTATTTTTGTTTTCTGTTAAGTTGTTTAATGTTCTGTTCAGCTGCCTTACAATTTTATAAGTTTCTCAGAAACCTGGGTGGTTTTAGATGATGATTAGTTCCCCCTTTAAAAATGCTCATAGACCGTAAGAGTTTGGTCAACAGTGGCAACTATTTTAATGGTTACAAACACATTAATGCACAATTTAATGTAATGTCTGTAGATCGTGGCTCACCCGTATCTGTTACTATGGTTAGGGTGCTCAGTTTTTGTGGATGCTTCACCTGTTCATCCTATATAGCAAATGTAATATACGAAAAAGGTAAAAACAGGCACTCACCAGCTGGCAGATCTATAAGTAATGTCTTTATATAATGAAATGGCATATAAAATTGCGCAAACTATTACACATAAAAATTACAAATACAAAGCAATATGTCAATTGCACTGGGGACACTAATGCGGGTCTATCTCAGTAGATTCAATGTACTAGCTATCTAGATGGATAAATTAATCTTCATCTATATGGAGATCCTGAATATACAAAATGTGCTCAATTGTGCATATAAATCATTTGTGATACTAATACAATATCCTGTAAATGCAAATAAAAATACAATGCAATAATAAGTGTCCTGTAAAATACAATAAATACGTGTCCTGTGAAAAATGAAAAAAAAATAAAATATATATATATAACTCTGTGTCGTATAATAAGAGTCTTTGAAAGACTTGAATACAACTCCTTGTGTGAAGGTTGTAACTATGTCCATCCGATTAAGCAATTTTGTATCAATAGCTCTTATGCACAGAATATGCATTTAGGGTTAGGTAAGGTGCAAAGGATGGTCGGGTTTTATAACTGGGGCGTCCCCCTTGTTTTTCAAACCCTCTTACCTTGCCCTTGAGAGTGACTGTCCTTAACGGGGTTACCGCTCTAATGGTCGCTGGGTCCTTTGTATCTCCCAAATGTGTATGGGATCCGATACTGCAGGTTTTGTACTCGCTGGTCTCGGCGTTCCACGTGGTTTACAATTTAATGTGTTTGTAACCATCAAAATAGTTGCCACTGTTATATTATACTGCTATATTATACTTCATGGTTATAGTTCTCAGTGGAGGGCATACTAGTGGGTGTAATATTAGGACTAAATAGGCTCAGGATAAAATCCAATTTCTTTATTTCTTCATTATAAAATTCATAGGCTGACCAGACAGGCAAGGTCTACGCATTTCGACTATACATCTTAGTGACCACATGACCACATTGTTTTATCACATACTCTGGTTTAAAAATCCTCTCTTGCCATGAGGCATGCCCCCAGCCAGATGCCGAATCACAGAGTCCCAACACAGAGTCAGCTTCATGGGCACACGCCTGGGCACACCCTAATCAAGCCTTCTGGCCGGCGAATACTAATGAAGTGCTTCCATTTTGGAAGCGTTCACTAGTACCGGAGGACCAGGAAGCGGTGAACGCTCTGTACTTACCGCTTCCTGGTCCTCGGCTGTCGTCTGTGCAGGGCTGCGCACAGCGTGAGGCACTATGTGATGTCACGCTGTGCGCGCCAGTTCAGAGCACAGCCGACAGCATGAGGAAGAGGATCGCGGGCGGCGAGGAGTGGCAGCGTCCAGAAGCAGAGAGGTAAGCGTTTTTTTATTTTATAAAAAATGAGGCTGCTGGGAGCATAATGGAGGCTAATAAGAGGCATAATGGGGGATAATGAGGCATATGGGGGATAATAAGGCATAATGGGGGCTAATGAAGCATAATGGGGGCTAATAAGAGGCATAATAGGGGCTAGTGAGAGGCATAATGGGGGCTAATGAGGCATACTGGGGGCTAGTGAGAGGCATAATGGGGGCTAGTGAGAGGCATAATGGGGGCTAGTGAGAGGCATAATGGGGGCTAGTGAGAGGCATAATGGGGTCTAGTGAGAGGCATAATGGGGTCTAATGAGAGGCATAATGGGGGCTATTGAGAGGCATAATGGGGGATAATGAGGCATAAGGGGGATAATAAGGCATAATGGGGGCTAATGAAGCATAATGGGGGCTAATGAGAGGCATAATAGGGGCTAGTGAGAGGCATAATGGGGGATAATGAGGCATATGGGGGATAATAAGGCATAATGGGGGCTAATGAAGCATAATGGGGGCTAATGAGAGGCATAATGGGGGCTAATGAGAGGCATAATGGGGGCTAATAAGGCATAAGGGCTGATAATGGGTGCTAATGGCATAAAGGCTATATATATATATATATATACACATACACGTGTCTGTTTGTGCTTTATGGTGCACACCCTAATGCAATAGGCTGCGCACGCCTATGGGCTGCAGAATACAAGGAAGCTCCTGTGTCCTGCATAGTGTTTCTTTCCTCATATTTTTCCATTATCTTCTTATCTTGTTTTACATGCTCATATTTCTTGTATAGTACTGAAATGGTGCCCTTCATAGGTCTGCTATAGCCATGTATGTAGCCTCAGTCAGTAACTTATAAAGTGGTTTATGAATAAAGTAGTCTGTGTCTCCTTTTTTTCTTAATGAAGCCGGTCACACCTACCGTCTAACATCCTGCTGGTAGTCCCTTACTTGCCCCAATAATTTGAGCTGGTGTTTGTAATGTTTGTAATTTGTTTAGTCATCTTTATTTTACGGTGGTGTAAATGGTTCCAAACATTATATTGCTACTGGCTGTGATAATGTGGGTGATGTATAATAAGGTTGGCACAGACTGACTTTGAAATTGCAACTACAATTTGCAAACATTGTCTTGGTGGTTGTCTTGGAGCTGCCAGTCTGTGTAGTTGAGCAGTGTATGCAGCGGTGCTGGATATGTGTGTATAGTTGAGCAGTGTATGCAGTGGTGCTGGATATGTGTAGTTGAGCAGTTTATACAGTGATGCTGGATGTGTGTAGATGAGTGTATGCAGTGGTGCTGGATGTGTGTAGTTGAGTACTGTATGCACTGGTGCTGGAAGTGTGTAGTTGAGTAGTGTATGCAGTGGTGCTGGATGTGTGTAGTTGAGCAGTGTATGCAGTGGTGCTGGATGTGTGTAGTTGAGCAGTGTATGCAGTGGTGCTGGATGTGTGTAGTTGAGCAGTGTATGCAGTGGTGCTGGATGTGTGTAGTTGAGTAGTGTATGCAGTGGTGCTGGATGTGTGTAGTTGAGCAGTGTATGCAGTGGTGCTGGATGTGTGTAGTTGAGCAGTGTATGCAGTGGTGCTGGATGTGTGTAGTTGAGCAGTGTATGCAGTGGTGCTGGATGTGTGTATTGTTTTGTAATGTTTGGGGGTGTTCTTAATGTATTAGAAATGTAATATTTGAATAGACTCAGTGCCTTATGTTGTTTAAATCAAAATGGTGTTTTGTTATTAAGTTCCAGAATGGCTGCTTCCCGCCGATACATTGACGAGGAAACTGTCATTGCTGCCGTCCAGCAAAGATCATGTATATGGGACAGCAGGGACATAGGTTATGCTGATCGTGGGCAAAAAAATAAAGCTTGGGATGAAGTGGTTACTGCAGTGTTTCCGGAATGGCCATCACTGTCATCCGGCCAGCAAAGTCTTAAAAGTAAGATTTACAGTAACAATTTATCGTTTGATGAGATGTGTTGTGTTTTAAGTTCCAGGGATTAGTCAACTTTAAAGAGGCCCTGGCCCACATAAACTATACATGACACCATGTAGTATAGTAGTCTTGTCCAAATTGATAAGTTTGGTGCAACTTTAGTCAGGGCCATAAAGGGTCAATAAATAACATACTACACCCCAGCAGAGCAAAATACCTCCGATATGTTTTATACCACGGGTACAATTACAATTGAAATAAGCTGGAGGAGGTGGTGTTTGGCCACGGACAACTTGACTTGTTTGACATTTCAACACACCCTTCATTTCTTCCACAGACTCCTTTTACAAGTGCAATTTCAGAGTAAGTTTTAAAAAAAAGTGTAAATTTTTGGGCAAAATCTTTCAAATAAACTCCTAAGCACTAAAATAATATCCGGGATGGTGCACTAAATGCATATCCAAGACCACATGTTCCCTTTTTTATGTGTAAATAGTACAACGTACATGTTCTTCAGAATGTTATATTTGTCTAAATACAGGGAAGGCAGTGCAAACACGATGGCGATCTTTAAAGGACGGCTATACTCAGGAGTTGCGGCAAATAAGAGACGGAGGAAGAAGTGGAAGTTCGCCTTCTAAGAGGAAGCAATATCTTTATTTTGACCAACTAGATTTTCTGAGACCAGTACTGGAACCAAGAAGGTCAATTATTAGATTAAATTGTTCACTGGATTTGTTTTGATTTGCTAATTGTAATTAACATGTGATAGAATTTGGTCCATCATTTCCATCAGTGATTGTGAGCAATAACCGGGAGTGGAGGCTGCACAGACATAATAAGGTGTAATGGAAAGGTCTGCACCTGTTTTGTGTTTAGAGTCGCACCTGTGTTTGCATCACAATCAATGATGGACATCACAACACAAACACTGACGTCTGATGTAGCCATTATTTTTACGAAAAATGTCATTTGCAGTACCAGCAGTAATCTGCAAAGAACCAGTGGTCCACAACCTGACCATGACAGTTCAGATGCCCCACCAGAGTCAACAGCTGAGGTGGAAACTTCCATATCCACTGAGGACGAAGGAGACGACCCAATGAGCCCAATATGCCACTTTCAGGCCAGTTGACCTCACTTCTTGATGAGTGCAGGGGACTAATGGATGATCCCAACTACTATTTTACAAGGTTTGCCTATACTGTCCTCAAAAAGTTATCCAACGATAAAATTGATGCATGTCGCAAAGAGTTATGGGTGATTATAAATAAATATATTTCTATGTCAGAACATGGGAACCCAAACTAATCTGACACAAACAAATACCTTACCCCAAACCCACATTCCTACTTCAGCACCACTCCATTACTACCCTGCACCATCAAACACCTACCAAACAACATACCCATCCACAACAAACCCACACAGCCAATATAACCCACCACCTGCTGATTTCCAGACTATGCCTCAAACAACATATGCTCCTAACTTCCAGACTAACCCATATCCAAGCCAATATCCAACATACCATGCACAGTACCCAGCACCATTTCCAAACACTATGCCACAAACATCCACCAGTGTTCCACCACCCAGCATTCAAACATTTGTGCAACAACAGCAATTTGAGCCCATCCAGCCAAATCCAACACAACAAACATCTGTCCAATCAAGCCAGCCTTGGAGTCAATCCACAACTCAAGAGACCCGTCCTTCATCCAGACACTCCACAGCTGGTGGCTCCCATTCCACTTCATCAGTTGGCCAATCGCGGACACCATCAGCTCGCACCACTCCTGAGCCAGATTTTGCCCAGTTTTCCGATTGAACAAAACGACATTATGACATAACATGCATATCATATGCATTTCACGTTTGGCAATGTCTGGGCCCGTGTAGTATTCGGTAATTTAATAGCTGTATTTTAGTGGCTGAGACAGCAGACGATTGTGTGTATGGAAGTGTTTCCTAAAGGCACCGGCAGCAGACGGAACGCTGCTTCAATATTAGTCTTTGCCATAAGCGCCCCCTTTCCAAACCGCTACACCCATGCCACTGCCGCGTCAAATGACGTATAAACCACGGAACACAAAGCCGGGTCTATGCCATCATTGACCGACATTCCCCTAGGGAAGGACAGGTGGTGAATCAGCCGGAATTTATTGGGCTCTTTCTTCGGGACCACCCCCAGCGGAGACAGACGCAGGTCCGCTAGCGGCGGCACCGAAAAAAGGGACGGCCATCCTGCCTAGCTTAACCTCCTTTCCCAACTTATCCGTAACGACCCCCGGGTGCTCCAACGCCGAACGCAAATTCTTTTTAACTAAACGAGCGCCGGACTGAACAAACGGTATCCTCCAACAAAACTGCCGCCTGCCTATCTGGGTACCTATCGAGGTAAGGCCGCATCCTCCCAGCCGCACTGGCGTCTCCCCCTTTTCCAAAACCGTCCGCCCCTCTCTGCTTACCTCCCCTAAAACATTGCGAGGCTCCGTGTGACCCGCCGCAAGTGGAGCATTCGTGCTTAAACTTGCACTTTGCCCCAAACTTGCAACTCCCCTCGTTAAAAAGGAAGCACAGCCCCTTAACGGATGCCACTGCAAATCCGGACTGCCCCCCTCTACTAGATTCCCCCCGAAAGGACTTCCCTGCCCTAACTGGCGCCGTCACCTTCAACCACAAGGCGATATCCTTGTGGTCCCATTTATCCCCGGACACACTGCCTTCCGCTGTCTGAACTGCTTGTCGTAACGCAGCCACGCAATACCCCCATACACCCTATACGCCTCCCCTATCGCATCAAGATAACAAAAAAGCGCGGAGCACTCCGGCTCCTTTTCCCCAATGACACTAGCCAAAATCGCGAACGCCTGTAACCAGTTGGCAAACGTCCGCGGAATTAATCGGTGTCTCCACCTCTCTTCCTCCTCCTTCTTGCCCTCATCTCGCTTTGCCCTATCCAAATTTAATTTTTCCAAGGGAAGCAGTGAAAAAATATCCACATACTCCCCTTTCCATATTTTCTCCCTTAACTCATGTTTCAAATGGGCGCCCAATGGTCCCTCGAAACAGACGTACACTTCACCTTTAGCCCTATCATCTAACTTTGCCACTTCTTCCTCCCCAGACCCCCCCCGCTAGCGTTTGCACCGATACCGTACTCGCCTGCGCTTCCGGAGCCCCCATTTCACAAAATAACACCACTTGCAAGGTACTGACGCCGTAGACAGGCATTATCCTTGTGCCCAAGAGGTCCGTTTTTTAAACTGAGCTAAAGTGGTTTGTCGCGAGACAAACAAAGCTAAAATTGTCTCGCAACATACATGCAACTGCGTGTCGCATGCAAGTCGCAACATATTTTTGTCGTGCGACATTGGTGCGACAAACTGTCGCCCGACAAATGTCGTTGTGTAGACCTAGCCTTAGTGTTGGGCAAGCATGCTCAGCCGAACACTAGTTTTACTCAAGCATGGCGAGAGCGGCGCCCGGGGATCTCACAGCACTTACTATTATCCCCGGGCGCCGCTCCGTTCTCCTGCTATGCCCTCCGGTATCTCCGCTCACTAAGTTATAGTAGGCGGAGATTTTAGTCACTAGGTTATGGTAGGCGGAGTCTGCCCTTGTTCTGCTCTAGCGCTGGCCAATCGCAGCGCAAAGCTTACAGCCTGGGAGGTTATTTTCTCCCAGGCTGTGAGCTCTGCAATGCGATTGGCCAGCGCTACAGAAGAACAAGGGCAGACTCCGCCTACCATAACTTTGTGACCGGAGATACTGGAGGGCATAGCAGGAGAACGGAGCGGCACCCGGGGATAATAGTAAGTGCAGTGAGATCCCCGGGCGCCGCTCTACATGTCTGAATACTTAGTTCACAGTGTAATAATCTGTGAAAGGTCCTCTTTAAAAGCAGAGGGGAAGACACCAGAGGTTAGTGATAGGTTGAAGAGATTAGTTAGGGCTGGGATAAACACTGTGGTGAGGTTAGGGATGAAGTGGGATGGGATTGGGTCAAGTGCACAGGTGGTGAGATGTGATCTGGAAAATAGAGTGGAGAGTTTTTCTTCTGTAATGGTGGAGAAGCTGGTTTTGGTAAGTACTGCCATTCACTGTAATGCCGTAGCCATGTTGGCTACTGGCATTACAGTGATTGGCTGGCCGGAACGCGTCATAGGGTGCTATATAGCACGTGTTCGGCTCAGTCAGGGAGAGCTGTGCTGAAGAAGGGACAGATAGTGTAGGGAGTGAAATACTAATATTTTTTATTGAAAACATTTGTTAAAGAACCCAAAAGTCCTTTTAAGGACTATTGTTGTCTGGGAGCAATATGGCATAGTTCATAGTTTTGATGCCTTCAGTGTGAATCTACAATTTTCATAGTCATGAAAATAAAGAAAACTCTTTGAATGAGAAGGTGTGTCCAAACTTTTGGTCTGTACTGTATATATATATATATATATATATATATATATGTTAACTGTCTAATGTAATACAACAAAGCACAGAGCACAGCAATGACACTGCTGTCTCTTTCATAACTGCAATAAATTTTAGAAAATAGCTGCTGGGGAGGTTCTTATATACTAGGGGGTAGGCAACTTTTCTATTGGTTGCTAGGAATGTTGCTAAGTTGTGACAAATCCTTCTCATTGGTCCACAAGCTAGAAGCTGATGTGTACTGTGTTAAAAAAATTAAAAATAAAAGAATGTTCGATTTTATGAATATATAGTGCTATATTCTAAATATTCATGAATTCTCAAAGTGACGATATTCGCGATTAAAATTCGCTATATTCGCACTCAACACTACTTGTGGACACTGAGGCTTTCCGCAGCCTGATGGCTGTGACCGTCCAGCATTACTCTGTCCTCAGCCATCAATATTTTTCATGGTGTGCAGTCCCAGCCTTTCACCAGTATGTGTCCCGTAACATCACCCGTGCCCTGACCAACGCAATTATTGGGAAGTTCCACTTAACGACTGACACATGGACAAATACTTGTGGCCAGGGATGCTACATTTCCCTGACGGCACACTGGGTGAAAGTTGTGGAGGCCGGGAGCGAGTCGTACCCTGGGATGGCACAGGTGCTAACAGCGCCAAGGATTGCGGACCCTCATGACGTGATGACGTAGACGTAGTACGTCACGCTCTCCTCTCTCCCCGTGGCTTGGCTACCTCGCTATCCTGCTGCTCTCGGCGTCTCTACGGCCGTTCCTGCCTCCATGGACCTGGGGTGTATGTTGTTCCCCTAGCCCTTGACTCCGCTTGCTGCCCGGCGCTGTTTGTGTCTCCGGATTTTCTGGACTGCCTGCCTCTCCCGCTTGCCTCCGGGACTCAGCTTGTGGGGATTATCTGGAGCGCAGTCGGCTGGCTGGCTTCTCTTGTACCTGGGATGCTGGATTTCTCGACTGCGGGTGCGCTTTCGGACTCTCCGGTTTTTGTTGGTGATAGCGCTCTTCTCCTCCGCCCTGTGTGCCAGGCCTTGATTCCGGTGGTAGGGGTCGATTGTGGCGGCTAAGGAGTGAGGTTGGCTGCTTCGTCTGTCCTGGACATTAGTGTTTTTTCTGGCGGCCACTACTCCCCTTTGCTCTGCCTCCCCTTCAGAGATTTCTGGGATCGAGGGGTCTTCTTTTGGATATCCAGGTGGGATCTTCGTGGACATTCGAAGGAACGGAAAAAGCTGGTGACATTGTTCCTGTTTGCTCCTGCATCCATGTTCCTGCTTGTCTCCTTTGGTTCTCTTATGACCTTTTTCCTTTTATACTAACTATACTAACTACTAACGAACCCAAGTAAAAAGAACTAAAGTGCACTAGAGTATACGTAATCTACCTTTTTATATGGTTTATTTTTTAAGAGAGAATAAGGAGGTGAATATAAATATAAAACATAAAACACATAGAAATATAAAAGGAACAAAAGAAAAGAAAAGGAGAACAAACAAGAAGAGAGAGGAAAAAAAAGCCAGTAGGCGCTCGGCTGACCTCTCAAGTCAGAAACTTGGGTCTAAAACTGCTGAAATAACAAAAATAGACCAGTTTCTGAGGTCTCCGAGGGTTAATACGAGGGGCGCACAAAAGGAACCTGTCACAAAAAAAATTGACGATCCGGAGATGACTGAGTTAGAACCACAAAAAGCCTCTAGATACCCCGAAGAAGAAGATGGTATAATGGGGGAAGTTATCCCTAATGACAACTCCTCTCCGTTAGAAGAAATATTGCTAGCGGTTAAACAAAATGGGGATTTAATACAGGCTGTCACAACCCAGCTTGGGTTTATCCAAGTTGATGTGGGACTAATAAAAGACGATTTGTCAAAAATGCGAGACAGAGTTAATAACCTTGAGAGTTCCGTTGCCCTGATACAAAATGAATCCAAAAAAATAAATACCGAAGTCTCCACATTTAAATTAGAGTATAACCTTTTGAAGAAAAAGGTAGCGGACCTCGAGGATAGGTCACGAAGATACAACGTGAGAATAATAGGGATTCCAGAGGGTGCGGAAGAGAAGAACCCAACTCAATATATACAGAAGTTAATCTTTGAGAATTTTGGGAAAGATTCGTTTTCCTCTTTTTTTATGATTGAAAGAGCTCACCGGGTCCCAGGGGGTAAACCAATTCCAGGGAGACAACCTCGGACATTTCTTGTTAAGCTATTGACTACAGGGGATAAAGATATCCTTTTGAGAAGGGCGAGAGAATGTTCACCGGTTGTATATAATGGGAATAGATTGGCTTTTTTTCCAGATTTTTCAAAAGATATACAAGAAAAGAGACGCACATTTTTGATGGTCAAAAAGAGGCTAAGAGAAAAGGACATTAAATATTCTCTCATATTCCCAGCAAAATTGCGGATTATTTTTAATGATAAAACTCTTTTTTTTGACACTTCGGAAGAAGCCGCGGACTGGCTTGATCGAAATAATCTATGATTTAATTGTTTTATGATCTGGCGGGAATAATAATTGTTATAAGGGGGCTTATCCCCCTAAATTTATTGGGCTGTGGTGCGTCAAAATAGGTGTGTTTTTCTCCTTTTTTCCTTTTTGTTCTTTCTTTGTTGTATTTCTTTCTTTCCATCTCCTTTTTCCCATTTAACCGCTGTTGATAATGTTGACTAGAATTATTGCCTGGAATATACGTGGTTTGGGGGATAGAGGAAAGAGACAAGCGATTTCTGACTTGACTCAGGTCCATTTACCAGCAATAGTATGCCTGTTAGAGACCCACCTCACTGAGGAGACCTCTAGGGTGGTCGACAGGGGATGGGCTGCGCACACTTATCATTCTACCTTCTCTAATTACTCGAGAGGTGTTACTGTCTTGATACATAGACTTATTGATTTTGTCTGCGAGGCATCCTCTGTCGACCAACAGGGGAGATTTATTTTTTTATATTGCAGGTTAAGGGGGAAGATATGTATTTTGGCCTTTGTCTATATTCCACCGCCATTTTCCTTTTCGGTCCTTAATTCCTTGATATTATTTATGGATAAATGGCCAGAGTGTCCAACACTGATTATTGGCGACTTTAACTGTGTCATTGATCCTGTACGTGATAGGGTCTCTACGAGTGTCAGGAGCGACAGCCCGGTTCTGCCTGGAGGCTGGTTTTGAAGATGCTTGGGAATATTTAGGACAGGGGAAGAGGGCTTTTTCATGCTTTAGTAAAGCAGGTAAATCAATGTCCAGAATAGATCTTGCATTGATCAGTAGTAAACATGTGAAATTACTAAAGCGAATGAAATATGAAACGAGGTCAATATCGGATCATTCTCCGTTACTACTTGAATTCTGCTTATCTCAGGAAGGATATACATCAAAACTTCCTTTTAGATTAAATCCTTACTGGCTATCAGTTATAAAGACACATGAAATAATCCAAAATGAAATTGGCCGATTCTGGGATAATAACTATGGTTCAGCAAAAATTCAAGTGGTATGGGATACGTTTAAGGCGTATATGAGGGGATTGATGGTTAGTAACATCGCGAACCTTAGAAAGGAGTACGGGAAAAAACAGAAAAATCTAGAAGAACGTGTTGCACTGGCGACAGAATCCTTTTACATGAATAAGACGGAGCAGAATAGGGAAAATATGCAAAGAGCCACACAAATATATTCTAATTTTTTACTGGATAAGGCCCAACAGAGCCGTTTCTTTAAAGGGCAAAAATATTTTACAGAGTCAGGGCGACCCGGTAAATTTCTGTCTAGAGTAATTTCAAGTCAACAATCTAAAAAATATATAGATAAGGTTCGACTGATTGATGGTAGGATGGTCACTAGACAGGGCCCGGTAGAGAAGGCCTTTGTTGATTATTTCCTTGATTTGTATAAAGCCGAATCTAACATCACAGATGATAAGATAGATTTCTATCTTGACAGGATCATCTTTCCAACTATTACTGAGACACAAAAGAAAGCACTTGAACTAGAGGTCTCAATTCAGGAACTTGAGGGAGCTATTAAATTATGTTCAGCTAATTCCACTCCTGGTTCAGATGGACTCCCATATGAATTCTATAGTAAATATAGGGATTGCATTCTCCCGAGACTGTTGGAGGTCTTTTCTGAATCAATGGAGGATGGGAAGCTCCCAGACTCAATGATGGAGGCTGTAATAATATTAATTCCAAAAAAAGGCAAGGACCCTTTAGATTTAGAATCTTATAGACCAATTTCACTGCTTAATGCAGATGTAAAGCTTCTTGCGAGGGTCCTGGCTACAAGGCTTTCTAGGGTCATTTCTTCTATTGTCCATCCGGATCAGAGTGGCTTTGTCCAAAACAAGGGCACACATCATAATTTACATCGGCTTTTTTCTAATATTCAGGCCCCTGGGGGGACCACTCGCTCCATCCTGTCGTTGGATGCCTCCAAGGCCTTTGACAGGGTGGAGTGGCGCTTCCTCTGGAAGGTTCTGGCAAGGATGGGCTTTGGGGAAAAGTTTATACGTACTCTTAAGTTATTGTATAGATCCCCAAGGGCAAAATTGAGTCTTAATGGAATCTTGAGTAGTAGTATTGATTTAAAAAGAGGCACGCGGCAGGGCTGTCCATTATCTCCCCTATTATTCGATATTTATATTGAACCCCTTGCGATGGCCATCAGGCAGGATGATCAGGTTAAAGGATTTGGTACGCTAGGAGTACAAGACCGTATCTCCTTATATGCGGATGATGTTCTGTTTTTTATAGACCATACGGAAATCACTCTTCCTAGGATTATTCAAATGGTTAAAGCATTTGGTGAGGTGTCTGGTCTTCTTATAAACTGGACCAAGACCAGCTTGATGCCAATAGACCCCCTGCCACAGAAAGAGGTTCTTGGGACACAGTTAGACATTGTTGACACTTTTCAATATTTGGGTTTGACTATATCACCTCGGGTTGAAAATTTTGTACAACTTAATTTGATTCCCATAATGGTAAGGACTAGAGCTAAAATAGGGATCTGGCTGAGACTTCCCCTATCCAGAGCTGATCGAGTTTCACTAGTTAAAATGGTGATATTACCACAATTTCTTTATGTCCTCAGGAATACACCTATTTGGATACAAGACAAATATTTTAAACTCATTGAAAAAATAATCAATGATTTAATATGGGGAAGAAAGCGAGTTCGAATAAAGCTGGAATATCTGTATAAATCTGCGGAGTGCGGGGGTTTAAATCTCCCTTACTTTAAAGGGTATTTTATTGCAGCCCAGTTATTGAGATGCTATGAATCAGAGAATAGTGCATTGTTGGGGAAGTTGGTAACTAGCCATGCCCACAATAATATTTTTACCTTGTTGGAATCTGGTTTATTAAAGAGTTATGAGTGGGGCTACAGAGAGACCATAAAATTACTCCTGAAAGTATGGGCTACAACTAGGACATGGTTGAAGGTCAAGGGTTCACTTACATTTACGCCTCTTTGGCATAATCTGTACTTACAAAGGCTAGATGATATTGCAGCTGACACATTTTGGCAGAAGAATAAAATTTTGTATATCTCACAGGTAGTTAAAGATAGAGAAATTAAACCGTTTATAGAGATGACACACAGTATAACAAACCTTTCCTGGTTTAGGTATCTTCAATTGCGTTCAGTCCTATCCAGTTTGGATGATAAACTGGTGTTGGATATAGATAATTCATCTTTTTTGAATGATTGGGTAGGGGGTACACTGTCTAGAATAAAAATTTCAAATATATATAAGTTATTACTTAAGGCACGGTTTAGTGATACACAGTCACCAGGACAAAAAGCGTGGGAGGTGGATTGTCCGAATTTACAAATAGAAGGATGGGAGAATATTTTTGGGAACCTAGTTTCACTATCCCAGAACTTCAACCATGTTTTAATACAATTTTATATTTGCCATAGATTATATATTACTCCTTTATGGATGAATAAATGTGGATTAAGAGACAAGTCTAATTGCCCTAAATGCGATACTGTAGGAGCGGACTTTCTTCATATGATATGGACTTGTCCAGAACTTACAAACTTCTGGAATACTATAAATAATTGTATTAGGTATAAACTAAAAATACGAATCCCTTTTGAACCACAAGTATTCGTGCTTAATGATCTCTCCAAATTAAATAATCATAAGTATCAAAAGATTCTCCTGGGCAGGATATTGATGTTGGCTAGAGTGCTGGTCAGTCGAACCTGGTTTGCTCGATATACTCCAGATATAATTACATGGATGAATTTAATTGCTAAGGTAAAAAATTATGAGAAAATCATGTACAAACAGAGGGGAGCTGAGGAGAAGTGGATTAAGATATGGGGTGGTTGGAGAACTTGATTAGTTGTGTTTAATTTCCTTAATGATAAAGGACTTATTTTGACGCACCACAGGTAGGGGGGGGAGGGGAGGGTTTCTTTAGGGAATTGGGGTTGGGGGGAAATTGTATTTTTTGTCTTCTATTTGTAATGTTTTGATATACTAATTAATAAAGATAATCAATTTAAAAAAAAGGATTGCGGACCCTACTTCCATCATGGTTTCTGCCCCCACCTACGTTAGTGGCTGCAACCCCTCCTCCTCCGCCTCCTACTCCACTTCTACCTCTGAATTATCATCTTGCAGCACCAATCAGACATCAGTTGGTAGCTGGAAGCAGTGTAGCACTGCAGTGGGGAAGCGGCAACAGGCCGTGCTTAAACTAATCTGCTTAGGTGACAAAAAGCACACAGTCGCAGAGCTGTGGCAGGGGATAAGGGAACAGACTGAGCTGTGGCTCTCGCCACTCAACCTACAACCAGGCATGGTTGTGTCTGATAATGGCTGTAAATTGGTGGCGGCTTTGAAGCTTGTCAAGTTCACACACATACCTTGCCTAGCCCACGTGTTCAACCTAGTGGTTCAGCGGTTTCTCAAAACCTACCCCAATTTGCCTGAGCTACTGGTGAAGGTGCGCCGCGTGTGTGCCCATTTCCGCAAGTCAATTGACAGCTTCCGGTGGTCTGGCAACACTGCAGCAGCGCTTGTAATTGCCAGCTCACCGACTGTTGTGCGACGTGAGCACGTGCTGGAACTCCACGTTCCACATGTTGGCCAGGCTTTGTGAGTGGTATAGGGCAGTAGTGGAATACCAGTTGCCATAAGGTCATCGCCTTTCCAATCAGCTTCCGCTCTTCACAAGTGATGAGTGGGCATTGATGTCTGACCTCTGTGAGGTTTTACGCAACTTTAAGGAATCAACACAGATGGTGGGCAGTGATCACGCTATTATCAGAGTAACCATCCCACTTCTGTGTCTATTCAAACGCTCGCTGCTCACAATGAAGGCGGATGCTTTGCATGTGGAAGAGTTGGAAATGGAGGAAGACAGTACACAGGGTGATAGCCAGACCACCCTCAGTTCGTCTTCTAAGCGCAAATTGGATGATGATGAGGAGGAGGAGCAGGAGATGGTTGCCTCCGCTACAGAGGGTAGTACCCATGGAAGTTTTATTCCATCTGTTCAGTGTGGATGGGTAAAAGAGGAGGAAGAGGATGAGGAGATTTAGAGTCATCCTCCTGATGAGGACAGCAAAGTCTTTTCTGTTGGGATTCTGGCACACATGGCTGAATTTATGTTAGGCTGCCTTTACTGTGACCCTCGCTTTGTACGCATTTTAGCCAACACTAATTACTGGTTGTTCACCCTTCTCGACCCCCGCTACAAAGAGAACTTCTCATCTCTCATTCCTGTGGTGGAGGAGGATGAGCAAAATGGTGCAATACCAGACGGTCCTTGTGGAAAAATTGCTCCAAAAAGTTACAGCTGACAACGCTGGCTGCAGAGTACATAGTTCCTTGGCCAATCGAGGAGGGGAGGCGAGAGGATTACACAGCAGTTCTAACAGAGGCAGGGCAACACTCTCCAAAGCCTGGGACAGTTTAATAACACCCCGCCAGCACTCTCAACCTGATGTGCGGCCTAGTGTCACAAGAAGGGAAAAATTTTGGAAGATGGTGAAGGAGTACATATCAGACCGTGTCAGTGTCCTCAGTGATCCCTCTGTGCCTTACAACTATTAGGTGTTCAAGCGGGACACATGGGACGAACTGGCGCTCTACACCTTGGGGGCATAATAACTGATAAGTGCATCTGCCTGTCAACTGAAAATGCTGACCGGTTGACTCTTATAAAAATTAACAAGGCCTTGATTGGCCCTGACTTCTCTACTCCACCAGAGGAAAGCGGCTGGACATAATGGCACTCTAAATGTGGCTTTTATGGTGCATTGAATACACTGTATTCTCATGCACCCCTTCCACCACTAAAAAGGGTATATGGTTGAATCTTCCTTTTCTCGTCCTCCTCCTCCATCATATCAACATGCTTATTAGGCTGCCCTCGCTCCTAATGTTTTAGAGGGTCAGCTCAGCAGCAGGCCCTCACCCATTATGTTTTTGAGGGTCACCAGCAGTCCATCGCCCATAATGTTTTTGAGGGTCACCAGCAGCCCCTTGACCATAATATTTTTGAGGGTCACCGGCAGGCCCTTGCCCATAATGTTTTAGAGGGTCACCAGCAGGCCCTCGCCCATAATATTTTAGAGGGTCACTGACAGGCCCTTGTTCATAATGTTTTAGAGGGTCACCAGCAGGCCCTCACCCCTAATGTTTTAGATGGTCAGATCAGCATCAGGGCCTCGCCCCTAATGTTTTAGATGGTCAGATCAGCAGCAGGCCCTCACCCCTAATGTTTTAGAAGGTCAGATCAGAAGCAGGCCCTCGCTCCTAATGTTTTAGAGTTTCAGCTCAACACAGACCCTCACCTCTAATCTTTTAGATGGTCATCTCAGCAGCAGGCCCTCGCCCATAATTTTTTCCATGGTCAGATCAGCAGTAGGCACTTACCCCTAATGGTTTAGAGGGTCAGCTCAGCAGCAGACCCTCACCTCTATTGTTTTAGATGGTCAGATCAGCAGCAGGACCTCGCCCATAATGTTTTAGAGGGTCAGGTCAGCAGCAGACCCTTACCCCTAATGTTTTAGATGGTCAGATTAGCATCAGGCTCACGCTTCTAATGTTTTAGAGGGTCACTAGCAGGCCCATGCTCCTAATGTTTTTGAGGGTCACGAGCAGGCCATCAATCATAATTTTTCAAGGGTGTTTATGATGCCCTCCTTTATGTGTAATAAAGGGTGTATTGGAGTGCCGGTTCCTTGTAATTTTTGGCAGCCCTTTCACTTAGTGCATAGGCTTTATGAGTGTAGGAGTCCCACTACCTGAACAATTGTACCACGATGCTTATTAGGCTGCCCTCACTCCTAATGTTTTAGAGGGTCAGCTCAGCAGCAGGCCCTCACCCATTATGTTTTAGAGGGTCACCAGCAGTCCCTCGCCAATAATGTTTTTGAGGGCCACCAGCAGGCCCTTGACCATAATATTTTTGAGGGTCACCAGCAGGCCCTCAACCATAATGTTTTTGAAGGTCACCAGCAGGCCCTCACCCATAATGTTTTAGAGGGTCACCAGCAGGCCCTCGCCCATAATGTTTTAGAGGCTCTCCGACAGGCCCTTGTTCATAAAGTTTTTAAAGGGTCACCAGCAGGCCCCCGCCCCTAATGTTTTAGATGGTCAGATCAGCATCAGGCCCTCACCCCTAATGTTATAGATGGTCAGCTCAGCAGCAGACCCTTACCCCTAATGTTTTAGATGGTCAGATCAGCAGCAGGCCCTCACCCCTAATGTTTTAAATGATAAGATCAGCGGTAGGCACTCACCCCTAATGTTTTAAAGGGGTCAGCTCAGCGGCAGGCACTCACCCCTAATGTTTTAGAAGGTCAGATCAGAAGCAGGCCCTCGCCCCTAATGCTATAGAGGGTCAGCTTAACACAGACCCTCACCTCTAATCTTTTAGATGGTCATCTCAGCAGCAGGCCCTCACCCATAATTTGTTCCATGGTCAGATCAGCAGCAGGCACTTGCCTCTAATGTTTTAGAGGGTCAGCTCAGCAGCAGACCCCCACCCCTAATGTTTTAGATGGTCATTTCAGCAGCAGGACCTCGCCCATAATATTTTTTGGGGGTCAGATCAGCAGCAGACCGTTACCCCTAATGTTTTAGATGGTTAGATCAGCATCAGGCCCTCGCCTCTAATGTTTTAGAGGGTCACTAGCAGGCCCTTGCTCCTAATGTTGTTGAGGGTCATGAGCAGGCCATCAATCATAATTTTTCAAGGGTGTGTATGATGCCCTCCTTTATGTGTAATAAAGGGTGTATTGGAGTGCCGGTTCCTTGTAATTTTTGGCAGCCCTTTCACTTAGTGCATAGGCTTTATGAGTGTAGGAGTCCCACTACCTGAACAATTGTACCACGATGCTTATTAGGCTTCCCTCGCTCCTAATGTTTTAGGGTCAGCTCAGCAGCAGGCCCTTACCCATTATGATTTAGAGGGTCACCAGCAGTCCCTCGCCCATAATGTTTTTGAGGGTCACCAGCCGGCCCTTGACTATAATATTTTTGAGGGTCACCAGCAGGCCCTCAACCATAATGTTTTTGAAGGTCACCAGCAGGCCCTCACCCATAATGTTTTAGAGGGTCACCAGCAGGCCCTCGCCCATAATGTTTTAGAGGTTCACCAGCAGGCCCTTGTTCATAATGTTTTAGATGGTCAGATCAGCATCAAGCCCTCGCCCCCTAATCTTTTAGATGGTCAGCTCAGCAGCAGACCCTCACCCCTAATGTTTTAGATGGTCAGATCAGCAGCAGGCCCTCACTCCTAATGTTTTAAATGGTCAGATCAGCGGTAGGCACTCGCCCCTAATGTTTTAGAGGGTCAGCTCAGCAGCAGGACCTTACCCCTAATGTATTAGAGGGTCAGCTTAACACAGACCCTCACCCCTAATCTTTTAGATGGTCATCTCAGCAGCAGGCCCTCGCCCATAATTTTTTCCATGGTCAGATCAGCAGCAGGCACTTGCCCCTAATGTTTTAGAGGGTCAGCTCAGCAGCAGACCCTCACCCCTAATGTTTTAGATGGTCAGATCAGCAGCAGGACCTCGCCCATAATATTTAGAGGGTCAGATCAGCAGCAGACCCTTACCCCTAATGTTTTAGATGGTTAGATCAGCATCAGGCCCTCGCCTCTAATGTTTTAAAGGGTCACTAGCAGGCCCTTGCTCCTAATGTTTTTGAGGGTCATGAGCAGGCCATCAATCATCATTTTTCAAGGGTGTGTATGATGCCCTCCTTTATGTGTAATAAAGGAGTATTGGAGTGCCGGTTCCTTGTAATTTTTGGCAGCCCTTTCCCTTAGTGCATAGGCTTTATGAGTGTAGGAGTCCCACTACCTGAACAATTGTACCACAATGTGAATGAGGCCCTACTTTATGTGATATACAGGTTGTATCGGAGTGCCTCTTCCTTGTAATTTTTGGCAGCACTTGCACTTTATATACAAGTAAATACAAACCGGATTCCCAAAAAGTTGGGACACTATACAAATCGTGAATAAAAACTGAATGCAATGATGTGGAGGTGCCAACTTCTAATATTTTATTCAGAATAGAACATAAATCACTGAACAAAAGTTTAAACTGAGAAAATGTACCATTTTAAGGGAAAAATATGTTGAATTAGAATTTCATGGTGTCAACAAATCCCCAAAAAGTTGGGACAAGGCCATTTTCACCACTGTGTGGCATCTCCCCTTCTTCTTACAACACTCAACAGACGTCTGGGGACCGAGGAGACCAGTTTCTCAAGTTTAGAAATAGGAATGCTCTCCCATTCTTGTCTAATACAGGCCTCTAACTGTTCAATCGTCTTGGGCCTTCTTTGTTGCACCTTCCTCTTTATGATGCGCCAAATGTTCTCTATAGGTGAAAGATCTGGACTGCAGACTGGCCATTTCAGTACCCGGATCCTTCTCCTACGCAGCCATGATGTTGTGATTGATGCAGAATGTGGTCTGGCATTATCTTGTTGAAAAATGCAGGGTCTTCCCTGAAAGAGATGACGTTGTTCTAGAACCTGAATATATTTTTCTGCATTGATAGTGCCTTTCCAGACATGCAAGCTGCCCATGCCACACACACTCATGCAACCCCATACCATCAGAGATGCAGGCTTCTGAACTGAGAGTTGATAACAACTTGGGTTGTCCTTGTCCTCTTTGGTACGGATGACATGGCGTCCCAGATTTCCAAAAAGAACTTCGAATTGTGACTCGTCTGACCACAGAACAGTCTTCCATTTTGCCACACTCCATTTTAAATGATCCCTGGCCCAGTGAAAATGCCTGAGCTTGTGGATCTTGCTTAGAAATGGCTTCTTCTTTGCACTGTAGAGTTTCAGCTGGCAACGGCGGATGGCACGGTGGATTGTGTTCACTGACAATGGCTTCTGGAAGCATTCCTGAGCCCATTCTGTGATTTCCTTTACAGTAGCATTCCTTTTTGTGGTGCAGTGTCGTTTAAGGGCCCGGAGATCACGGGCATCCAGTATGGTTTTACGGCCTTGACGCACAGAGATTGTTCCAGATTCTCTGAATCTTCAGATGATGTTATGCACAGTTGATGATGATAGATGCAAAGTCTTTGCAATTTTTCGCTGGGTAACACCTTTCTGATATTGCTCCACTATCTTTCTGCGCAACATTGTGGGAATTGGTGATCCTCTACCCATCTTGGCTTCTGAGAGACACTGCCACTCTGAGAAGCTCTTTTTATACCCAATCATGTTGCCAATTGACCTAATTAGTGTTAATTGGTCTTCCAGCTCTTCGTTATGCTCAAATTTACTTTTTCCAGCCTCTTATTGCTACTTGTCCCAACTTTTTGGGGATTTGTTGACACCATGAAAATTTGAATCAACGTATTTTTCCTTTAAAATTATACATTTACTCAGATTAAACGTTTGATCTGTCATCTACGTTCTATTACAAATAAAATATTGACATTTGCCATCTCCACATCATTGCATTCAGTTTTTATTCACAATTTGTTTAGTGTCCCAACTTTTTGGGAATCCGGTTTGTATACAGGAAAGAATGTTTCCTAGTAATTTTGCCTCTAAAATTGATTTTATCTTTGGTTTTGTGCGTATTAGTGTCAGTCTGTAAAAGTGGAGTACTGCTCGGACAACATCATTCCCAGCAGCGACCTGGGAGTCCAAGATGCATCGAGACATCCTCCCCATGCTGTTCCCGAACTATTTCAGTGTTGTTTCCATCAATTGCTGACCTTTTTATGTGAACCAGACACCATTCCCTCTTCAGAGCAGGGGGTGCCAGGTTTAATGCTCGGGTTCTCCCATTGACTTCCATTGTGCTTGGGTGCTCAGTAGAACACCCGAGCATCCCAAAGTGTTCTACTCGAGCACCAGAGCACTAGCTAACACACATGATTGTTTTCCCTATGGTTCTTTTTCTTTGGTTGTCCTCTTTCCTCCAAACGTGATGCTTAGAATTGAGGCCACAAAGTTCAATTTTGGTTTCATAAGACTAGAGAATCTTTTTTCTCATAGTCTGAAAGTCCTTTAGGTGATTTTTTGCTAAATTTCATGGGTCTTTTACTGAGGCTTCTTTCTGGCCACTTTGCACATAAAGCCCAGATTAGTGGAGCGCTGCAGTGATGGTTGACCATCTGGAAGTTTCTCCTGTCTTAACAAAGGACCTTTGGAGTTGGGGACTCTAGGAAGAGTCCTGGTTGCTCCAAACTATTTGCATTTAAGAATAATTGGGAACTTTTGGGAAATCTCAGTGCAAGTACTCTCTAATAAAACGTTAAAAAAAATATATATATTATTATAACCTCATGTCTCTAAAATAATGGAGGCCTCTAGACACCCTTTTCAGTGTAAAAACAGGCCAACAGGATACCCGGCATATATCTGAGGGACTCAGATATATGCCATCCACATGCCCGATAGCTTGACAAGGAATACCTAATACCCTGTGGCAAGTGAACCTCACTGTTGTTCTTAATTTTAATAGAGTGAGCACATATCACACAGGTAAAAATATGACAGCCAAAGTAACAACCGGTACATATATGGGGAGTGTAAGTAATGCCCCTAATTTGCTGTACCTCCCAGTGTTACTAACTGAAACACCTGGACGTAAAGAGGCTAATACACAAACACCTAAAAGCTGTGGTGCTACAAGTTCCGAGCCCAGCTCTTCCCAAAAGCTCGGAACTTGTGACACTACAGGTTTTAGGTGTTAGTGTATTAGCCTCTTTACCTCCAGGTGTTTCAGTTAGTAACACTGGAAGGTACAACATCCCCCATATACCTGTTGTTATTTTGTACATATTTTCACCTGTGTGATATGTACTCACTCTATTAAAATTAAGAACAAGAGTGAGGTTTATTTGCACACAGGGTATTAGGTATTCCTTGTCAGGCTATCGGGCATGTAAATAGCGTATATCTGAGTCCCTCTATACATGCAGCGTATCCTGTTGGCCTGTTTTTACACGGAAAAGGGTGTCTAGGCCCCCATTATTTTAGAGATATGAGGTTATAATATTTATTTATTTATTTTTACGTTTTATTAGGCTGAGTACTTGTGATTTACTGTGAACGTATACCTTCCAACTTCATTTTTGCTAGTGTGTTACGAACTCTCAGTGCAGCAGAAGTTTTTTGTCCCCTTCTCCAGATCTGTTCCTCTAACACATCTTGTCTCTGAGCTCTACAGAGAGAGATAGGTTTGGTTTTTGCTCTGATATGCATTTTTTGCTGTGAGATCTTATATAGAAAGGTCTATGTCTTTCCACATCATGTTCAATGAACTTAATTTACCACAGGTGGACTCCAGTCAAAGTGTAGAAAGATCTCAAAGATAATCAAGAGAAATGAGAAGCTCCAGAGCTAATTATGTCCATGCAAAATTTTAGTTTTTTCCTTTTTAATAAATTTACAGACATTTCTAAATTTCTGTAAATTGATTGGATTTTTTTATTTTTATTCTGGCAAAAGGCCATAACATGACAAAATGTGAAAAAAGTGAAAGCTTCTGAAGACTTTACGAATGCATTGTATATGACTTATTTTAATCACTTAAATTTTTGGAGGAGGTGAAATTACAAAAAAAAAAAAATGGTGATTCTGGCATTTTGATTGTTTTTCCATTACGAACTCATGATACAGGATAAATGCTTTTAAAATATCATAGTCCAGGCATATCATTACCAATGATGTTCATATTCTTAAATGTATTTTTATTTGTAAAATGGAGATAGGGAGTGATTTGATGGGGTTTTTTTGTAACTTTTTAATTTTCCCCCCCAATTTTAAACGTTATTTTTAACACTCCTTTAGGGAGTTTGAAAATGCGATTAATGGATCACGTATACCATAGACTACAATAAAGTACAATTGCAGTCTGTGGTAAAACCCCTATGTTCCTATTGGTACTTAATAGTAACATTACATTAGAAGGCGGGGGTAGCCTTCAGAGGACTCCCAGTTGCCATAGTAATGGAACAGCTCCAGCCATCTTGTCATGGAGCAATCCTCCCTCCCTCTAAATAACCTATATCACAAATGATCATGAAATCTGAGGGTTAAATATCTGCGATCAGAGTTGCCTCTGATCGCGAACACTGCTTTCGGTTGTCTGCTATATAACAGCAGTCACATGTTGGCTATGGCACTGGCCCACCTCTCCTAAGTCGCTGCCATACTTAATCTCCTGATTTCTGTCATACATGTAAATATGATGGAACCAGGGAAAGTGGTTAAAGGGGGTTTTCAACTATCCCCTGCTGGCACCCCAAACAATCATGATAACAAACAAGATTCAGGAGCCCCTCTTCCTCCAGATCTGACTGCAGTGAGGAGAAGTTTGAACAGCGGTCAGGCATGCACATTGCTGTTCCATTCAAACTGATGGAGATAGCAGAGAGCTTGAAGGTGATTTCTCCAACTTCTCATATACCATATTCTAATAATTGAATGTATAGCCATGAGTCACCAAAGCTGCCGACCTTCTCTGATTCCATCCTCTGGAAATGTTTGTGCATTTCATCAATATTCGGACATCTGCAGTCAAGTTCCTAATTTTCTTAACTCCTTTTCTTGAGTCTATTCAGCCTTAATTTTCTGCAAGTTTAGTATTTAAAGTGTTGTCTGTATAATGGGGAATAAATGAAAGAAACCAGATCTGTGCTGCTGCAGTGATGAAAAATAATGACATGAGTTTGATAACGCGTCTCACTTACAGGTATCCTCAAGAGGACACAGTTAACATGATGATATCGTTATTCACCACTCAAACTGCACTGCAGCAGAAATGACTTCCTGATTCAGACTTGCTCCTCCAAAATCCCTATTTAATAGAAAATGGGGAGCAACACGGAATAGTGAAGCACCACAGGATTAGTATAAAACGCAATGGAATTTATAGTATTCACCAATATCAGCTTAAAAAAGGCACATCAAAAGATAAAACCTCACAAGTGCAGCAAGCCCCTGGGGAGATGGTGCAGAGGATGGGAGTGGTAGTGGCCATGATATGATGTTGTATCATGGTGTACACCGTTAGGCCTAGTTCACACAAACGTATGACCTTTATAGTTTTTTGCGGTCCGTTTTTCACGGATCCTTTTTTCCGTTCTTGAGTTCCGTTGTGTTTCCGTTTCCTTTCCGTTTTTCCGTATGCCATGTACAGTATACAGTAATTACATAGAAAAAATTGGGCTTGGCATAACATTTTCAATAGATGGTTCAGAAAAAACTGAACGGATACGGAAGACATACGGATGCATTTCCGTATGTGTTCCGTTTTTTTTTGCGGACTCATTGACTTGAATGGAGCCACGGAACGTGATTTGCGGCCAAATATAGGACATGTTCTATCTTTCAACGGAACGCAAAAATGGAAACGGAATACATACGGAGTACATTCAGTTTTTTTTGCGGAACCATTGAAATGAATGGTTCCGTATACGGAACACAAAAAAACGGCCCGTACACTCGCAAAAAAAACGTTCGTGTGAACTAGGCCTTAGGCTATCGCTCCTTGGGGTTCAGTGCAGTGAAATGTTGGTGTGAAGAAATTAGGCAGGCATAAGAGAACATCAAATGTCTTTCTTTACTGGGTGCAAATGATGACTTGTGGTACATCCAACAATTAGTAGGTACCAGGTGCAGTTTCTGTCACCAGATGATGAGGTATGGTGGCAGACCAAATGGCAGCCAATAGCACTCTAGAGAAATCCTTCTTTCTCCTGATCTCCCTTCTCTAACAGCAATAAGCTGGTACTTGTGGATATAGGTGACCACTTGACCACTGGTTACTCTGCTGTCTGTAAACACTATAGCTTGCAAATCTTCGGTGGCCTGGGACCATGAAGTCTACCTGGAGTAATGGTCCTCACAGACAAGCTGTATCTTTAGTCCCAAGGCCCTTGGAGCAGGAGCAGATGGACATGCTCAGCTAACTTCGAAACTCTGTAGAACTCCCCCTCCTAGCAGGAAGTAGGATGAGCCCACTCCTATCGAGAAGGGGGAATGATATAGTAAGTTGTAGAGATGAGCAAACCTTATGAGATACTGTTTGTTTATGATTTGCAGAATTGTTTAAAAAGTTTGTGTCGGACCCGAATTGATTTGTCCCAAATAAAAGTTGCTCCAATTGCCCTGGAAATTGGACACTGAATTGTTAGAAAAACATCTCTTTTTGTTGATTTTTAGCCACTTCACATCTGGGCCATTTGCCCCCTTCCAGACAAGGCCTAATTTTCAAATCTGACATATGTCACTTTATGTGGTAATAGCTTAGGAATGCTTTTACTTATCCAAGCCATTCAGAGATTGTTTTCTCCTGACACATTGTACTTCATGATAGTCATAAATTTGAGTCAATATATTTCACCTTTATTTATGAAAAAATCCCAAATTTACCAAACATTTAGAAAAATTAGCAATACCTCATAAAACATTTATTACTTAACATTTCTCATATGTCTACTTTATGTTACCATCATTTTGTAAATGTCATTAAATTTTTTTAGGACGTTAGAAGGCTTAGAATTTTAGAAACAATTCTTAAAATTGTTAAGAAAATTGCCAAACCCCACTTTTTAATGACCAGTTCAGGTCTGAAGTCACTTTGTGGGGCTTACATAGTGGATACCCCCTGTAGGAGAGTACCTGGGGTGGTGGTAGATGGGTGGTACCCCGGTGGAGTAAGAGCCAGAAAAGTGCATTTTGCAGCAGTTATGCTGTTAACACAGCGGATCCAGGCCGGCTCTTACTGGGAGCAGGCAGATATGCAGGTGGGTGCCTGTCTCCCCACGGTCCAGGCCAGGTTTTGCAGGGAAGGGTTAAAGGGTTAAAACCCGACCAGCAACAAGGGTGTGGTGCGCAATGTGGATCTTCTGTGTTCTCTGGCTGTGAGAGTGAAAAGTGGAGGTGAGCTGGGTTGTGTGCTGAGGCCTGTAAAGGAGTGTGCGGGAACCAGCAGCTGAAGCCAGAAGGGAGCGTGCGGGAACCAGCAGCTGAAGCCAGAAGGAAGCCAGCGGACATTACTCCTGGCTTTAAATAGACTTTGCTTTATGTGACGGAAACAGGCCTCAAGTAGCCTGCAGCAGGGACTTGCTGTGTTTGAACTATTATTTTGCTGTTGTGTGTGACCACCCTCCCTATGAACTGCACCGTCTTTCACTTGTATGCACCGTGTGAATAAACAAAGCATCGTGTTTTACACCAAGACCGGTCTATGTTGCCTCTATACTGCACTCACTACCACTGCCTACCAGAGTGGATCCCCACACCCAATAAATGACCCCAATGTAGAATCTACACCCCTCAAGTTACTCAAAACAGATTTTATTAACTTTGGTAACCCTTTAGGTGTTCCACAAGAATTAAAGGAAAATGGAGATAAAATTTAAAAATTTAACTTTTTTGGCAGATTTTCCATTTTAATCCTTTTTTCTTTAACACATCGAGAGTTAACAGCCAAACAAAACTCAATATTTATTACCCTGATTCTGCAGTTTACGAAAAACACCCCATATGTGGTCGTAAACTTATGTAAGGGCGCACAGCAGGGCACAGAAGAAAAGGAGCGCCATATGGTTTTTGGAAGGCAGATTTTGCTCAACTGGTTTAAACATGCCATGTCCCATTTAAAGCCCCCCTGAAGCACACTTACTGTAGAAACTCCCAAAAAGTGACCATTTTGGAAACTAGGGGATAAGGTGCCAGTTTTATTGGCACTATTTTCGGGTACATATGATTTTAAATAGCGCTGTATTAAGTTTTTTGTGAGGCAAGGTAACCAAAAAATTGCTGTTTTGGCAAAGTTTTTATTTTTTACAACATTCATCTGACAGGTTAGATCGTGTGCTATTTTTATAGTGCAGGTTGTTACGGATGCAATGATGTCTACTTTCTTTGTTTGTTTCAGTTTTACATAATACATTTTCTTAAAGCCATATTTTTTTTATTTTTCTGCCGATCGTCTTGTGCAGCGGCTCATTTTTTGCAGGAAGAGTTGACATTTTTATTAGTAACATTTTTAGGTACATATGATTTTTTGATCATTCATTATAACACTTTATGGGGCAAGGTGACCAAAAAATTGGTTGTTTTAGCACAGTTTTTATTTATTTTTACAGAGTTCACCTCAGGGGTTAGGTCATGTGACATTTTTATAGAGCAGATGGTTACGGACGTGGCAATACCTAATATGGATACTTTTTCTTATTTATTTAAGTTTTACACAATAATAGCATTTAAAAAAAAAAAAAAAAAGATGTTTTAGTGTCTCCATAGTCTGAGAGCCACAGCTTTTTTATTCTTTGAGCGATTGTCTTAGTTAGGGTCTCATTTTTTGCATGATGAGGTGACTGTTTTATTGGTACCATTTTGTGGGACATATGCCTTTTTGATCACTTGGTGTTGCACTTTTTGTGATCTAAGTTGACAAAAAAAATTTTTTTTTTTATAGGGTGTTCACCCGAGGGGTTAGGTCATGTAATATTTTTATAGAGCTGGTTGTTACCGACGCGGCAATACCTAATATGTATGATTTTTTTTATTTATTTAATTTTAACACAATAATAGCTTTTTTTAAACAAAAAAATGATGTAATGTGTCCATGTTCTGAGAGCTATATTTTTTTTTTTTGCGATTTTCTTATGTAGTGGCTAAATTTTTGCGGGATGAGGTGACGGTTTTATTGGTATCATTTTGTTGGACATACGCCTTTTCGATCACTTGGTGTTGCACTTTTTGTGGTGTAAGGTGACAAAAATTGCTTTTTTTCACAATTTTTTTTTTTAGGGTGTTCACCCGAGGGGTTAGGTCATGTGATATTTTTATAGAGCTGGTGCAGCGCTGATCGAGGTCTGTGAAAGACCCGACAGCCCCTGCACTCTTCTGGCCCCGGCGGCCACATGACCACCGGGCCCAAACAGGAAGCACATAGCGCTTCCTGCTCTGAGTACACAGCGCTCGGTGAGCGCTGTGTACAGTGATCTGAAAGGCAGGGACACCTGCGAACTTTCCCAGCCTTCTCTCAGAGTTGCCCTACTGTCACGTTCAAAAACATCCATTCAGAGATAGAGATCCATCTCCCGGATGTTTATAGTCAACGTCCAGACGGGAGGTGGTTAATAAATGTTAGCCTTTACTCTCCCCCCAGGCTCTTGAATGCAATGACAGCAATAGTAAATCATGTCTCAGTCGCACTGACATACATAGTTATGGGTAAACGCATGTTTAAAAACACACCACACTGTCCCATGTGTTATGCTTTTACATATTCCAAAGCTTCCAAAAACTGTCCCTTACCAGGGGCATATGATGTTTAAAAACACACAGTATTATATGATTAAAAAAACAAACAAAAAAACTGGCTTTTTGGGACCAAGCGTTGAAGAATAATGCCTTGATGGGGTCAGAATGCCTGCCTATACAACACACACAAGTGTTAATTGTCAGACGAAAAAGTGGCTCGTTCTCAACAAGCCTATAAAAATTCTTCATTTTAATTGGGAGCAGCAGTATATTGTGGATGTGGAGATTGAACAGGATGCTGCTATGGCTTCTGCTACTTGTGGCAGGAGGTGGGTGTCACGAGGGTGTCAAGAGCCACGTCTGACTCCGTTATACCCGGGGTCAGGAAGTCGCAGCGGGTGGCTGCGCGCTCTATGTCTAAAGATCACGTTGTTTCTTAGTGATTGTTTTCTGTGTTTGCCTTGCAATCCTTTTTGTCTCACTCAGGGATCCGTAGCTTCTCCTCCTCAGCTGTTTCTTGTCTGCCACTCCCAACCTCCTTATATTCTCCTCTCACACTTCTCTAGTTGCCAGTTATAGAGCTTCCTGCCTGGACATCTATACTGACCCACTGGAGCTGTGAATCCTGGTTGTTGTTCCAGAGTGCTACCCTCCGGATCCCTGTTGGGCTTTTTGTTGTCTCCTGTTGTCGCCCACCTGGGATTATATGTTTAGTCTGTATTGTCTGTCCTCCCCTTGGTGTTTTCCTTTAGAGCTAGTGGTGCGGACTAGTGTTCCCACCGCCCTGTTCACTATCTAGGGCTCATCATAGGGAAAGCCAGGGTTTTAGGTACGTGATCGGCGTACGGGTGAGGAACCCGTCTAGGGACGTCAGGGCAGTCAGGTGCCAGCCGCAAGGTGAGTCAGGGGTCACCACCTTCCCTCTCACTTGGGCAGGGCCTTCCTCTTTCCCTCCCTCTGTGTCACGTATGTGATAGTCACGCCGATCGTGATATTATAACTGGCCCTTATTTTTTGAGGAAAAAAAAATATAATTTTTTTTTTTCTCTACTTAGAATCCAATATGGATCCTATTGCTGCTTTGGCAAAACAGCTTCAAGGCCTGTCTTTGGAGGTGGCAGGATTGAAGGCGTCTGTCCTCCAACAACAGCAGCAAATGCAGCAGACCGCAAGCCCAGCGGTTGCTATGGGTAACCAGGTTGTTACAGAACCCAAGGTTGTTCTTCCTGACAGATTTTCTGGGGGAAGGGACAAATTTGTGACGTTCCGTGAGGCCTGCAAATTATATTTTAAGCTGCGCCCTTACTCCTCAGGTAATGAAGAACAGCGGGTGGGGATTGTTATTTCCCTGCTTCAGGGGGACCCGCAATCCTGGGCGTTCTCGTTACCCCCTGGTTCCCAGGCTCTCCGGTCAGTGGAGGGATTTTTTGGGGCTTTGGGTCTCATATATGATGACCCTGACCGAGTCGCCCTGGCTGAGTCGAAGTTACGGAGACTCCTACAGGGAGATCGGCCAGCAGAGGAATATTGCTCAGAGTTCCGTAGGTGGGCTACGGATACTCAGTGGAACGACCCGGCTCTCAGGAGTCAGTTCTGCTCTGGGTTATCTGAAAGGGTTAAGGATGCGCTGGCGCTGTATGAGACCCCCCTTTCCCTTGATGCTGTTATGTCCCTCTCTATCAGAATAGATAGACATCTTAGGGAGAGATCGAAAATTCCTGAGCAATCGGTAACCTCTCCCAAGCAGCAGTTAGTCTGTACTGACTTAGATGAGCCTATGCAGCTAGGAGGAACTTCTCGTCAGGTCCGTCCTCCTGAGGTTCGCCGTAGGTGGGGGGCTTGTTTTTTCTGTGGGGGGAGGGGTCATTTCATTAATGTCTGTCCCTCCTTTCTCAAAAACAAAAGACCGTCGGAAAACTACTAACCCCAGGCTGTGCGGAGGATGTCAGCCGGGGGGTATAAGTTTCCTCCATACGAACATCTCAATTTGTGTTGCCAGCGGTTATTGTTTTTGGTGTTAAGACGGAGTCTATTTCTTTTTTTCTAGACAGTGGAGCAGGGGTAAATTTGATAGATGCCCATTTTGCCCGCACTATGGGTTTGTCTCTCTGTACGCTGCAGAGACCTATTCCCATATTCGCTATTGATTCTGCTCCTCTGTCTCAGAGAAACCTCACTCACATTGTCCATAACTTACACCTTCGGGTAGGGGACCACCATAATGAGTGTCTTTCATGTTACGTTCTGGAGGGCCTTCCCTCTCCTGTGGTATTGGGTCTTCCCTGGTTGGTAGCGCACAATCCAGTGGTGGATTGGCAGGCCAGGGAGATATTGGAGTGGAGTGAACATTGCAGAGAGAATTGCTTAAATAACAATTGCTTAATCGCCTCCATAGCTTCCCTACCTACATTTATTTCGGACTTTGAGGACGTTTTTTCTGAAAAGGGTTGTCAGAAGCTACCACCTCATCGTCCTTATGATTGCCCGGTTAACCTGATTCCCGGTGCAAAATTACCCAAGTCCAGGTTGTATAATCTTTCGGGTCCCGAGAGACAAGCCATGAAAGATTATATCTCCGTGAGTCTGGCTAAGGGACACATCAGACCCTCTTCTTCACCCGTGGCTGCAGGGTTTTTCTTTGTTAAAAAGAAAGATGGGGGCCTGCGTCCTTGCCTAGATTTCCGTGAGCTAAACCGGATAACCATCCGAGACCCATACCCTCTTCCTCTCATTCCTGACCTTTTTAATCAGATTGCGGGTGCTAGGTGGTTCTCCAAACTTGATCTTAGGGGGGCCTACAATCTGATTCGTATCAAGGAAGGGGATGAGTGGAAGACAGCTTTTAACACCCCTGAGGGGCATTATGAAAATTTAGTCATGCCTTTCGGTCTGACCAATGCCCCTGCTGTCTTCCAACATTTCGTTAATGATATTTTTAGTCATCTCATCGGCAGGTTTGTAGTCATATACCTAGATGATATCTTAATTTATTCGGCTGATCTGAAAACACATGAAGTACATGTCAGGCAAGTACTGCAGGTCCTACGGACGAATAAATTATATGCGAAAATTGAAAAATGTGTCTTCGCCGTTCAGGAAATACAGTTCCTGGGATATCTATTATCTGCTTCAGGTTTCCGTATGGATCCTAGGAAGGTCCAGGCAATTTTAGATTGGGATCTTCCTGAGAACCTTAAAGCTCTACAATGGTTTTTGGGTTTCGCAAATTTCTATAGAAAGTTCATTAAAAATTATTCAGTGATCGTTAAACCCCTTACTGACATGACTAGGAAGGGGACTGATTTTTCTAAATGTTCTGACGCCGCTAAAATTGCATTTTCCTCTCTAAAAGAGAGATTTACCTCGGCACCTGTTCTAATTCAACCTGATGTCTCTCAGCCTTTTATTGTTGAAGTAGATGCGTCAGAGGTGGGAGTGGGGGCTGTATTGTCTCAGGGTCCGTCTCCTGGCAAATGGCGTCCTTGCGCTTTCTTTTCCAAAAAGTTATCTACAGCAGAAAAGAACTATATCGGAAATAGGGAACTGTTGGCGATTAAACTGGCGTTTGAAGAGTGGCGTCACTTCTTAGAGGGAGCAATCCACCCCGTCACGGTGATTACGGATCACAAAAACCTTCTGTACCTAGAATCGGCTAAGCGTCTCACCCCTAGACAAGCTAGGTGGTCGCTATTCTTTACCAGATTTAACTTTGTAATCACCTATCGTCCTGGGGCAAAAAATACCAAGGCAGACGCATTATCTCGTAGTTTCCCTGGAGGGGGTAATGTTAGTGATCCGGTACCTATTTTACAAAGAGGAGTGGTTGTCTCTGCTGTACACTCTGTTCTAGAGGGAAAGGTGTTAGAGGCCCAGGGGGACGCCCCGGCCTCTTGCCCCTCAGAGAAATTGTTTGTACCGTTAAACCTGCGTCTTGAACTATTAAAGGAACATCATAATTCGGCACTTGCTGGGCACCCGGGTAGCAAAGCAACCTTGGAGCTATTGTCTCGTCGTTTTTGGTGGCCAAGGTTGCGTCAGGATGTAATGGATTTCGTGTCTACTTGTTCTACTTGTGCACGCGCGAAAGTCTCTCATACACGTCCGGCAGGGTCTTTATTGCCACTTTTCATCCCCAATAGGCCATGGACACATATATCAATGGATTTCATCACTGACTTACCTTTGTCTGCGGGTAAAACAGTTATCTTGGTAGTAGTAGACAGGTTTAGCAAAATGGTACACTTTATTGCGCTACCCGCATTTCCTAATGCTAAGACTCTTGCTCAGGTGTTTATCAGTGAAATCGTGAAGCTTCACGGGGTCCCTTCCGATGTGGTTTCGGATCGGGGAACCCAGTTTATTTCTAAGTTTTGGAAAGCTTTTTGTTCCCGTTTGGGGGTACACTTGTCCTTTTCCTCAGCTTTCCATCCTCAGTCGAATGGACAGACTGAGCGTACCAACCAAAACCTAGAAACATATTTAAGGTGTTTTGTGTCTGAAAACCAAGAGGTGTGGTCATCATATTTACCATTAGCCGAGTTTGCCATAAATAATCGCTGTCAGGAATCCATTGGCAAGTCACCATTTCTTGGTGCATACGGTTTTCATCCCCAATTTTGTACTTTCAAAGAGGGGGGGTCTTCTGGGGTTCCCGAAGAGGAACGGTTTTCTTCATCTCTTTCATCGGTATGGCAGAAGGTGCAAGCTAACTTGAAAAATATGAGTGGTAAATATAAATGCATGGCCGATAAGAAACGGTCGCCAGGTCCGGACCTAGGAGTGAATGACTATGTGTGGTTGTCTACTAGGAATATTAAGTTGAAGGTTCCCTCTTGGAAACTGGGTCCTAGGTTCATTGGTCCTTATAAAATAGTAGCCGTCATTAACCCTGTGGCTTTTCGCCTGGAGCTACCTCAGACTTTTAAGATCCATAACGTCTTCCATAAGTCGTTACTCAAGAAGTATGTTCCACCTCTAGAACCATCACCGCTGCCACCTCCTCCTGTTATTGTGGATGGTAATCTGGAGTTTCAAATATCCAGAATTGTTGATTCTCGTTGGGTCCGCCGCTCTCTTCAGTATCTGGTGCATTGGAGGGGTTACGGTCCCGAGGAAAGAATGTGGGTTCCAGCGTCAGAGGTAAATGCCAACAGGTTAATTCAGGCTTTCCATGCCTCTCATCCTGAGAGACCTGGTCCTGAGTGTCCGGAGGCCCCTCGTGAAAGGGGGGGTACTGTCACGAGGGTGTCAAGAGCCACGTCTGACTCCGTTATACCCGGGGTCAGGAAGTCGCAGCGGGTGGCTGCGCGCTCTATGTCTAAAGATCACGTTGTTTCTTAGTGATTGTTTTCTGTGTTTGCCTTGCAATCCTTTTTGTCTCACTCAGGGATCCGTAGCTTCTCCTCCTCAGCTGTTTCTTGTCTGCCACTCCCAACCTCCTTATATTCTCCTCTCACACTTCTTTAGTTGCCAGTTATAGAGCTTCCTGCCTGGACATCTATACTGACCCACTGGAGCTGTGAATCCTGGTTGTTGTTCCAGAGTGCTACCCTCCGGATCCCTGTTGGGCTTTTTGTTGTCTCCTGTTGTCGCCCACCTGGGATTATATGTTTAGTCTGTATTGTCTGTCCTCCCCTTGGTGTTTTCCTTTAGAGCTAGTGGTGCGGACTAGTGTTCCCACCGCCCTGTTCACTATCTAGGGCTCATCATAGGGAAAGCCAGGGTTTTAGGCACGTGATCGGCGTACGGGTGAGGAACCCGTCTAGGGACGTCAGGGTAGTCAGGTGCCAGCTGCAAGGTGAGTCAGGGGTCACCACCTTCCCTCTCACTTGGGCAGGGCCTTCCTCTTTCCCTCCCTCTGTGTCACGTATGTGATAGTCACGCCGATCGTGATAGTGGGGTACTTGAAGGGGGGGCAGAGAGATGGACCTACATTTCAGACACATTGGTGGCAGGCATCTGCTCGCTGAAAGCTGTGACACAGTGTTTCAGTGTAATGGCATAATTTGGCCTACCTTTTGAAGGGAGGAAAACATTTCCCCTTTTTGCTTTAAAACCATAGCTTTCCAGTAATCCTCAGGCAGATTGATGTGAGTAATGCGCTTATCAGCGAGTAAGCATGTGAGCATACAGGTCGCCATTTGGGCCAGCATGGCCGAGGAGCCAGTTCTTTCCGGCTCTGCCCCCCACTGAGACATTTGGGTGTCCTGGCCTGTGTTATCATCATCCTCCTGCTCCTCCACCTCTGGTTCCTCCTCCAGTGGCAGCTCCTTATCCTTCTCCTCCTCCTCCATGGGATTTTCTCCTTGTGGGTCCCCGATAGCTACAGAACGGACCGCAAGATGTGTTAGCAGTTTTCTTCTACTGTCATCCCCTGCTGCGTGAGTTTCAGTGTTTGTTCTAAGATAAATGACGGGTATGATAGTGTTCATACAGCAGGTGTGCCTACTGTCAAATTTTGTAGCTACTTCAAAGGGCTTCAGCATCCGTATTGGAAGAGGCAGACTGGTGTATGACAAAACCATTCATGGCTTTCTGTTGCTCATACAGGCGCTCAAGCATGTGCAATGTTGAATTCCAGCGAGTTAGAACAACATGGATTAAGCAGTATTTGGGGGTACTATCTTTCCTTGGCTGGAGAGTGGATTAATTAAGTTGAGTAACGACAGACTATTCTGTAGCTGCAAGTCCAGGAGAGTGTTCTTTGCTACATAAGACTGGCTGAAATGTGAGGACAGTCACCTGGACTTTGCTAGCACCTTGCACAAGCCAGTGTACTTTAAAAAAAAGCATTGCACGACTAGGTTAAAGGAGTTCTCCGGGCTCTCCTATATTGATGACCGATCCTCAGGATAGGTTATTAATATCAGATACTACTCTACTGCTGCTTTGCAATAGACAGCAGCAGTGAGCAGGAATATAGAAGGGAGATATCATGTGCACACTCCGTCTCTTCATACAGCTGATTGGCGGGGGTGCCGGGATGTTTGCTGCTAGATGTACTTTAGCAACTTCTCACCTGTGTGGCTACTCTTTTCCAGGCCATGGGAAATTCTTAACTTGGCAACTCTTAACTTGACACATATACAGTGAATCCCTGAGGAGCCAGTGTAGAGGATAAGAGTGGTAGTGGCCCTGATGAAGTGTTGTGTCACAGTGAACTCCCTCAGGCCATTGCTCCCTGAGGATCGGTGCAGTGGAAATATACAGTTGTGGCCAAAAGTTTTGAGAATTAAATAAATATTGGAAATTGGAAAAGTTGCTGCTTAAGTTTTTATAATAGCAATTTGCATATACTCCAGAATGTTATGAAGAGTGATCAGATGAATTGCATAGTCCTTCTTTGCCATGAAAATTAACTTAATCCCAAAAAAACCTTTCCACTGCATTTCATTGCTGTCATTAAAGGACCTGCTGAGATAATTTCAGTAATCGTCTTGTTAACTCAGGTCAGAGTGTTGACGAGCACAAGGCTGGAGATCATTATGTCAGGCTGATTGGGTTAAAATGGCAGACTTGACCTGTTAAAAGAAGGGTAATGCTTGAAATCATTGTTCTTCCATTGTTAACCATGGTGACCTGCAAAGAAACGCATGCAGCCATCATTGCGTGGCATAAAAATGGCTTCACAGGCAAGGATATTGTGGCTACTAAGATTGCACCTCAATCAACAATTTATAGGATCATCAAAAACTTCAAGGAAAGAGGTTCAATTCTTGTTAAGAAGGCTTCAGGGCGTCCAAGAAAGTCCAGCAAGCGCCAGGATCGTCTCCTAAAGAGAATTCAGCTGCGGGATCGGAGTGCCACCAGTGCAGAGCTTGCTCAGGAATGACAGCAGGCAGGTGTGAGCGCATCTGCACGCACAGTGAGGCAAAGACTTTTGGAAGATGGCCTGGTGTCAAGAAGGGCAGCAAAGAAGCCACTTCTCTAAAAAAAAAACACATCAGGGACAGATTGATCTTCTGCAAAAAATATGGTGAATGGACTGCTGAGGACTGGGGCATAGTCATATTCTGTGTATATTTGTTTGGGGCATCAGGAAAAAGGCTTGTCTGGAGGAAAAAAGGTGAGCGCTACCATCAGTCCTGTGTCATGCCAACAGTAAAGCATCCTGAGACCATTCATGTGTAAGGTTGCTTCTCATCCAAGGGAGTGGGCTCACTCACAATTTTGCCCAAAAAAACAGCCATGAATAAAGAATGGTACCAAAACACCCTCCAACAGCAACTTCTTCCAACAATCCAACAACAGTTTGGTGAAGAACAATGCATTTTCCAGCACGATGGAGCACCGTGCCATAAGGCAAAAGTGATAATTAAGTGGCTCGGGGACCAAAACGTTGACATTTTGGGTCCATGGCCTGGAAACTCCCCAGATCTTAATCCCATTGAGAACTTGTGGTCAATCCTCAAGAGGCGGGTGGACAAACAAAAACCCACAAATTCTGACAAACGTTTTGGTCCCCGAGCCACTTAGTTATCACTTTTGCCTTATGGCACGGTGCTCCATCGTGCTGGAAAATGCATTGTTCTTCACCAAACTGTTGTTGGATTGTTGGAAGAAGTTGCTGTTGGAGGGTGTTTTGGTACCATTCTTTATTCATGGCTGTTTTTGAAATAATGGGTTGCTATCAGTCAGGAATTGGCCCAGAAATTGATTGAGAGCATGCCCAGTCGAATTGCAGAAGTCCTGAAAAAGAAGGGCCAACACTGCAAATACTGACTCTTTGCATAAATGTCATGTAATTGTCGATTAAAGCCTTTGAAAGTATGAAGTGCGTGTAATTATATTTCACTACATCACAGAAACAACTGAAATAAAGATCTAAAAGCAGTTTAGCAGCAAACTTTGTAAAAACTAATATTTGTGTCATTCTCAAAACGTTTGGCCACGACTGTAGTACTGAAGAATGAGGCCAGAGTGAAATGTAACAAAGTATTTTGTGCAATATAGAAATTTAAATACATACTGTATAGTAGCATCATGCTTTTAGATCAATTGTTCTCTGGCACCAGCAAGGATATGGAAGCAGGTTGGTTGGTGGCAATTCAGCACTTCAGGTGATACTGGCCTAGTTGTTGTTTGGTGATGGGTGGCTTGGCTGTAATCCCTCACCTTACAGCAGTATCTGAAGAAGCTGATATAGTAGGTCAAGCTGCTGCTTGAGGACAATTGGAGTAGTTCTCTCTGATGAAATCTGCATCAGGAGCACTGCAGGTTATGTCCTCTCCTATCTGCGGTTACCCAGCAACTCCCCTTCCTGGCAGGTAGCAGGACCAGCCCACTCCTACCGAATGGGGAGGAATAGGGTGGTTAACCCTGTTCCTGCCAACCTTTGCCAACCTTTCCTTGCTGGAAACTGTGGCCAGAAGCAAACAATAAAATACACAATGCACACTATATACAAATTGTAGTATCCCCAGGTCTAGGGTACTACACATATTATAGAATGTGCCTGGTGTGGGAGCCAACCCTTCACAATCGTGGGTGGGTCAAAAGGACCTGGCCTAGTCGGCCATGAAAGACATGAACTGTTCTTGCCCATAACAGCTGCTCCAGGTGTGCACCATGGCATGAACTTTGCTGCACAACGACAATCGCAAGGAGCAACCCACTTTCTATGCCATGTGATAGCAGACTTTATTAGCAACTTGGCTAATGGTGTTCAGCTTGTAGGCAAGCTGATTGCTGGTTGAGAATAGTTTTTTCATGGCCACACATTCTGTTATGGATGTCTCATGATGGAGCTGGGGACAAGAAGGAGGAGTCTTAGCAGGAGAAGAGGAAGTTGGTGGTGATGACATGGACACTGTATTGCTTAGGGGTGCAGGCTGGCTGCCACAAAGAAGACAAGAAGGACAGACTTGCTATATGACTGGAAATGCTGGACAGTTCGGATACCTATATTTGTGTCTTAACACCCATGGCTTTTTTTAATCCTGCATATCTTGCACACGGATGTTGTTTTGTGTGTCAGTGTTGTAAAGAAAAACCTGCCATAAGAGAGTTGCTCGCACAGAGCTAACGGAAGACAAGTTTGGCATTAGTCTGGCAAGTTTTGTGCCTGCTTCCACAGTTTCAATTACCAAGCTGACCACATTATTAGCAAATCTGGCCCTGACAGTTCTTTTGGAGGCTATGACCATACATTGCCTCCGCTCTGTATTGCCACCGCAGCCCTTTTTTTTTCAGATTTCTCCTATTTCTCGTCAGTGTCCTCTCCCTCCCAGCCACTTTTATGAGACTGTTATATATTATGGTGAACTCCTAGCCCCCCCCCCCCCCTCATGATTCCCTGTATTTGCCCTGACTGCCACTGTCGCTGTCCCCACCACCAATAACATAGCTACGGGTGCCACTATTACCACCACCAACACAGCTATGCATGGGGTTTCCCGCCTCCTGAATCTCCCCCTCAGGGCAGTCCAAACACTGACTGCTCTGACACAAGTCAGGAGACTAGGGAGACTCTCGTGACTATCTGACATAGGACGTGGTGGAATTTTGTTGCCTTTTCTTAGGAAAAAAGAAGGTACCCTACTAGGAAGGGGCAGTGAAGACACTAATCCTCTTTCTTCTCAATAATAACACTGCACCGTTTTGAAGACTGGGAGAACTGAGGCCTACTAGTACTACCTCTGGTTGGATAGTTGGTGTTGCTACTATCCACATTCTAGCTCTGGGAGGACAAAGCCTGGCCCTGGGTCTTTCATTTGTAATCCTTCTGTGTTCCAGACATTGGGCCTAATATACACAGTCACAGAAAATACAGAACCGATTGTAAGTCTGTTTTCTGGAACTTACATAAAGAGAAGTGCAATAAAATGTCCTTCTTTTTCTACAAACTCACTGAAGACATTACTACTGACAATTTACTTCGGAACTATTGCAGTGCCAGGACCTCTAACAGAATTTGTCCTAATGTCTCATGTGTTTTCAAATTATGGATGTTCAGAAAAAAAAAAAGCTTTCTCTAGTGTAAAACACAAGTTGTCAACCTACTATGAGATTACACCAACACTTAAACTGTCTGGAGATGCCTTGTCACAGATTTCAGACTACTATTTCAGGTGTTTTCACTCAGAGATTTAAAACACTACCTTCTGTATTGTAAAACACATGTTCCACACTTGTATTGCTATTTTTGCAAAAAAATAAATAAATCCCTTGAACTCTATGGAGATGCCCTGTAAAACAGTTCACCCTTTTATCTATAGTGTTTGCCCTGAGATTTAAAACGCTACCCTCTGCATTGTAAAATACACATTGTACATTTGTATTGCTATTTTCCCAAATTTATGACTACTTTTTCACTTGTTTTCACTCAGAGTTAAAACACTACCCTCTAGATTTTTTAATATGCATTGTATACTTGTATTAATGCATTTCCCCAAAAAATAAAACCCCTTGAACTGTCTGGAGATGCTCTGTCCTAGATTTCTGACTATTATTTCACATTTTCACTGACAGTTAAAACACTAAAAAATTTGCGAAGATTTAGAATATAGTGCTATATATTCATATTCTCGAATATTCTATATATTTTTTTTTTCATCAGTAACCTCCCTTCTTGCTTGTGGGCCAATGAGAAGGCTGCAATGTCTTTGTCTGAGCTTAGCAACATCCCTAGCAACCAATAGGAAAGTTGCCTACCCCTTACTATATAAGAATCTCCCCAGCAGCCATTTTCTGTAGTTTTATGGAGTTCTGAGAGAGATAGAGCAGTGTCATTGCTGTGCTCTCTGCTTTCCTGTGTCATTACATTAGATAGTTAGTTAGTTAATTAGCTTATATATATATAATACAGATAGTCAGTGTAGGTTACATCCCGATATAGTGTAGCTGATAGGTTCTGCTGTCCATACATACATGCTACAGGCATAGTGCTGTGATGTCACAAGTTCACAATACTTAGTGCACCAATCAGTAATATGTAGTCAGACCTGTTAAAATGTGAAGTTGCACGTATTGCGCCAAAATATGCGCATCATTAATTGCCGATTTGCACAATCGCAAATATATTGGAGCACTCTATCTGCATATAAAGCTATTGTGATGTTCTTCTGTGCCAACCATTTTCTCCAGTCTCAGGAAACTTCTAGCAGCTTGAAACATGTAGCAACAGTGACCCACGCCTGTATTGTGCTCGCAATACGCTCATATTACATTGCCATTTTTCTCAATCAAGAAAATAATCACAAATTCTCAACCACGTCATACTATTGTACCCTAATAGGAATGAGAAGGTGATGGTTGTCTCACATAAACTTGTGATCAAGAAATTAATTTTACCCGGGCCGATGATCAGGAATACCACACATCGTCCGAATAAATGAGCAAGAACTAGTCAGCCGACTGATCAGATTTATTATGTTTAAGGAAGTCTGTCACCACCGCGCCCGATTTTTAACTGTTTGCATCACACTGTAGCTCTCCTAATGTCATTTCCAAATATACCTTTATGTCCTTATCCCTTTTCTTTTGGCCAGGAAAAACATGTTTATATACAAATAAGGATATAAGAGCCCAAAGGGTTGCACTTATCTCCAAAGGCGCCGAGCTGCACCCATCTGATCGGAGCCCCGATCCTCACCTCTTCTTCTCTTCGCCTCCTACCCTCCTCGACATCATCGTGGCTCGCAAAGGTGCAACGTTTTTTTTTTAAAGTGCGGAAGTCTATTGTGTGTGTTGAATGTATCAAAAGAACATTTATAGGGTGCCAGGTATTATTATACACAACAATGGAAATGTTCCACAATTGGTGCACATTGTATCAAAATAATTCAAGGGTGGCCCACAAAAACGTAGCCTGCCTCCAATATCGCCAAATTAAACTACCTAATAGTAAATCTGTGTTAGTTGTCCAGCGCAACCAATCAGAGCTTAGCTTTCATTTTGTCAGTGCCCTGTAGGAACTCAAATCTGAGCTCTGATTGGTTGCTGTGGGCAGCTAAGACTAATTTATTATTCAGTTTGATAAACGTGGCCCATTGTGTCAGAAAGATGGTGTTCTCCTTGAAACAGTGAATGGTGATTGTGGAAGGCTATGTGCGAAGATCGATTAAGGAAACGCAAGAGACCTTTGCCGACAAGTACTCAGGTACTAAACCACCAGCTAAACGTTGTTCTCAGAGTTTGAAAATGGCATCAAACTGGCTCTGTTGCAAACATGAAGAAAATGAGGCCTCCATCGATCAGGACGGCTGAAGTTGTGCATGAAATTCAGCAGCAGATTGCAAGTAGCCCCCAAAAATCAACTCTAAGACTGGCTCAGCAAGTTGGTGTATCACGAACAATGTGTCAGCGAGTGCCAAAATCTCTGAACCTGAAACCGCACCAAATAACATGCGTGCAGGAACTGAAAGAGTCTGACAAAGCTAAAAGCCTAAATTACTGGTCTGGTCTGACGCGCACAAAGATGCATAGACATGAACGGGGACCACTTTCTGCATCTTTTGTGACTTGTGGGTAATTTAATAAAAACAATCCACTTGCTCGTTTATCTTGTCATACTATCGCTGGAGGTGGAATAATTTTTCGTGGGCCACCCTGCATAATATAATGTACTTTCATTCTTTATCTAATTAAGCTCTCAGAATGAAAATACAGAAGTGTGTGCTTCCCTTTCTTTCATTGTGAAACTATCCAAGGGAACCAATTTACTAAGAAATCCTTGCAGTTCATGGGACTTTCAGCCACACTCATCGAGCCCCTGGGTAGTTTGGTTAAATGCAGATCCCACATGTTTCATCGAGGGGCCCTTCTATTCATTGTGGCCTGTCTACAGACAGTGGAATCCCTGAAGATCTCAAAGAGTGAAGACAGAGAAAGTCCCTTCCACAAGCACTGTATATTTACATGAAATCATTATGCTCACAGCTAGAGATGAGCAAATTTCTCAAAAATTTGATATGGCTAGTTCACCGAATTTTCCGAAAAGATTTGATTCAATCTGAATTAATTCATGGCAAACCACGTTAAAAAACTGGTATTTCTTGGCTGCATAGAGCCTGTATAGTGGTGTTGAACACTGTGCCTTGCAGTAACACGCATAGGAAGTCTGCTGTGGTAGTGAAACAATACTGTCAGTCAGTATGACATGCAGATGACAGGTGTCGCTCTTAGAATCACTGCACAATTCACTTATTTGGTCAGTTACGGGGCCAAAACTGTGTGAACTCAACCTTACAGGTCGATGTTAGTGTCAAGAAGAAGCGTACTACTTTTACATCGTTGTCAGCTGATTCCACATATATGTCTACAGAATCTGTTCTATTAAACGATTATACAAATAGAGCCCCCCGACTAAGTGGAGAGGGTGTCAGCAGTAAGTTTGTGTTTACTTCACTGGATATTTTGCCCTTCCTCTGATCCGTCAGAACAATAACCTCCAAAAAACATATCTTGTCTGTGGAGCATCCACCTTCACTTGGTCAGCATTTGGTCAGTAATGCATCAGTATTGCCAATGCCCAAAAAACAGGAGTAGATCCAAAACAGAGATGACACGTGAATGGAATATGTACATGTCTTCTGTGTTTTGTACCCACTCCTGCTTTTGGCTACGAAATCATAAGCCAATTCTGATGGGACCATACAGGCCTTACAGCTGCTACACAGACAGAATCTGTTGTGCATCTCATTTTTCCTTCCTTCTGACAGATCAGAACAAGGGTCAAATAAATGGTGATATCAATCAGACCAAAAAGGCAAAATAGTGGCCCAGTAATGGAGTGGGGAGGGTAGGAGAGCAGCTTGAGAAGTCCACAGAGTGGCAGATTGACGTAGTGGTGAGGTGGCAGCAGCATGAGGACGCCACACAGGGACAAGGTGTTGAGGTAACAGCAGCATGAGGAGACCAAAGAGTGGCCCAGTGACATAGTGTTAGAGTGGCAGCAGCATGAGGAGGTCACAGAGTGGCACAATGACAGAGTGTTGGGGTGGTCAGCAGCAGCATGAAGAGGCCACAGAGTGGCAAGGTGACATAGTGTGGAGGTGGCAGCAGCATGAGGAGGCCACAGAGTGGCACAATGACAGTCTGAAGGTGACAGAGTGGCACAATGATATAGTTTTGAGGTGGCAGCAGCATGAAGAGGCCACAAAGTGGCACAATTGACAGAATGTGGAGGTGACAGCAGCAGCAACATGAGGAGGCCATAGAGTGGCAAGGTGACATAGTGTTCATGTGGCAACAGTATGAGGAAGCCACAGAGTGGCACAATGACATAGTGGTGACGTGGAAGCAGCATGAGGAGGCCACAGAGAGGCACAATGACATAGTGGGGAGGTGGCAGCAGCAGCGTGAGGAGACCACAGAGTGGCATGTTGACATAGTGTGAAGGTGGCAGCAGCAGCATCAGGAGACCACAGAGTGACCCGGTGACAGAGTGGGGAGGTGGGTGGCAACAACAGTACCCTCTGACGATGGTGTATGAAGTAGCACTTGGCATCAGATGTGTGGCATCAGAATAGTAGCTGAGGCAGGTAGCCAAAAGAAATCGGTCTCTTTTGTCAAGGTTTGGGTGAGGCAGCATGGATGATGTTATCTGATGCATCAGGCATTGGTGGGTGGAAATCCTGGCTGATCCACGCCTGATTCATCTTGACAAAGGTCAGTCTTTCCACATTTTGGGTGGACAGGCGAGTTCTCCTTGGGCTAACTATGGCTCCCTCCACACTAAACACCCGCTCTGATGCCACACTACTGGCCAGGCAGGACAGCTTTTCCAGGGCAAACTCTGACAGTTGCAGCCACAAATCCAGTTTGGCTGCCTAATAGTCCAGCAGATCTCTGATGAGGGGTGGCAGGGTGCTGTCACAACCAAACAGCTGAGAAGCTCTGACAGAAGCCTTTCAGAACCTCCTCCTTGAGTTTTCTTTGTTGTGCTGTTCAGTTCCTCATCTCGTTAGCCTCTCTCAGCTGTCATGTAGTTGGACTGATTGCTTCCCTTTAAATTCCTCCCCATAATGCATTACTGGGTGGCTTATACTTCTTCCTGGAGTGTGTGTGCATGCTGATCCTATTTCCCAGTCTGCTACTAAGTTAAGTGCTCTTTCATTGGAGGTAGCTGATCTCCGTAAGACTTTTTCTCAGCTTCAAGTGACCGGTTCAGCTTGCGTTCATGGAGTTTGTTCTGAGCCTAAGATCTCGCTCCCGGATACGTTCTCCGGGGGTAGTGAGAATTTTGTGCGTTTTAGAGAGGCTTGCAAACTCCATTTTCGCCTTCTTCCCCATTCCTCTGGTGATGAGGAACGGAGGGTGGGGATCATTATATCGCTGCTCAGGGGTAACGCTCAGTCCTGGGCCTTTTCGCTGCCGGAGGGGGCAGTGGATGAATTCTTTTTAGCCCTGGGTCAGATATATGATGATCCGGATCGTATTGCTCTGGCTGAGTCTAGACTACGTCTATTATGCCAGGGTAAACAATCCACAGAGATATACTGCTCAGAATTTCGGAGATGGGCAGCTGATACTGGTTGGAATGATGCTGCACTCCGAAGTTAATTTTGCCATGGTCTTTCAGAGGGATTGAAAGATTCATTTGCCTTTCATGAGAGGCCTATTTCCTTGGACTCTGCTATGTCTCAGGCCGTTCGTATTGACAGGCGTCTTAGAGAGAGAGGAGAGATATCTCCTTCCTGTCATACTCAGTCCCAGGACAGTGCAGCGGTCTCATTCTGTACGCAGGGGTCTCGGTCGCTGTCAGCCCCTTCTGAGCAGGAGCCCATCCAGCTGGGATTGATTGCTTCTGACAATAGAAGATTCAGCTCGCATGGGAGGGTTTGTTTTTGTTGTGGAGGTATAAATCATTTGGCAAATGTTTGTCCCTCTAGGAGATTCAAGCAGTTTTCTGGGAGTAATAAAGAAACAAACAGGAAAAAATCTAGAGAGCAAGAGCATTTTTTGTGAGATTTTTGTGGATAGTGGAGCAGCTGTCAATCTCATTGATAATCAATTTGCAATAACTCATGGTTTCCAGGTGCGCACTTTGGGAAAGGATATTCCTGTTTTTGCTATTGATTCCGCTCCACTTTCTCAGAAATCATTAAAGGGCATAGTTCACAATATCCGTTTAATTGTGAGTGATGCTCATGTTGAGGATGTGTCATGTTTCGTCCTTAGCGGTTTGCCTACTCCTCTAGTGTTGGGGCTACCCTGGCTCACTAAACATAACCCCACCATTGATTGGCAAGCGAGGCAAATAAATGGTTGGAGTGACTTTTGCAGAGAGAATTGCCTCACGACATCTGTTTCTGAGGTTGCTACTAAGACTGTACCATCTCTTCTCTCTGAATTTTCGGATGTCTTCTTTGAGAGTGGAGTTCAGGATTTGCCCCCGCACAGGGAGTACGATTGCCCTATTAATCTCATCCCAGGCGCCAAGCTGCCTAAATCTCGTTTATACAATCTTTCCCAACCTGAGAGGATCGCTATGCGTGCTTATATCTCTGAGAGTCTGAGAAAAGAACACATACGACCCTCGAAGTCACCTGTTGCCGCTGGTTTTTTCTTTGTTAAGAAAAAAGATGGTTCTTTAAGACCTTGTCTGGATTTCAGGGAGCTGAACAGTATCACTATTCGTGACCCTTATCCGCTTCCTCTGATCCCGGACCTGTTTAACCAGGTTGTTGATGCTAAAGTATTTTCCAAATTAGATCTAAGAGGGGCATACAACCTGGTCAGGGTCAGAGAAGGAGACGAATGGAAGACGGCCTTCAATACCCCTGAGGGCCATTTTGAGAATTTGGTTATGCCTTTTGGTTTGATGAATGCCCCAGCCGTTTTTCAGCATTTCGTGAACAGCATTTTTTATCATTTGATGGGAAAATTTGTATTAGTGTATTTGGATGACATTTTGATTTTTTCTCCTGATTTCAAAACTCATAAGGAACATTTACGTCAGGTCTTGCTCATCCTGCGGGAGAATAAATTATATGCGAAACTGGAAAAATGGGTGTTTGCGGTTCCAGAAATTCAATTTCTGGGGTTTCTTCTCTCCGCTTCTGGTTTCCGCATGGACCCCGAGAAGGTCCACGCTGTGCTTGAGTGGGAGCTTCTTGAGAATCAGAAGGCGCTGATGCGTTTTTTGGGCTTTGCCAATTATTACAGGAAGTTTATTTTGAATTATTCCTCTATTGTTAAACCACTCACTGATATGACCAGAAAGGGGGTAGATTTTTCTTCTTGGTCAGTAGAGGCGCGTAAGGCTTTTTCTAATATCAAGGAGAGTTTTGCTTCCACTCCCATCTTGGTGCAACCTGATATTTCTTTACCCTTCATAGTTGAGGTTGATGCTTCTGAGGTGGGTGTGGGGGCGGTCTTGTCTCAGGGTTCCTCTCCTGCCAAATGGCGACCGTGTGCCTTTTTCTCGAAAAAACTCTCCTCCGCAGAGAGAAATTACGATGTGGAAGATAGGGAATTGTTAGCCATCAAGTTGGCTTTTGAGGAATGGCGCCATTGGCTAGAGGGAGCCAGACACCCTATTACCGTATTTACTGACCATAAAAATCTGGCCTACTTGGAGTCAGCCAAGCGTCTGAACCCGAGACAGGCCAGATGGTCTTTGTTCTTTTCTAGGTTTAATTTTGTTGTCACGTTCCACCCTGGAGTTAAGAATGTGAAGGCAGATGCCCTGTCACGTTGTTTTCCGGGAGGCGGGAATTTTGAAGACCCGGGTCCCATTTTGGCTGAAGGTGTGGTGGTCTCTGCTCTTTTTTCTGAATTGGAGGCAGAGGTGCAGGCAGCCCAGTCAGAGGCTCCTGATCTTTGTCCTCCTGGGAGGTTGTTTGTGCCTCTCGCTTTAAGACACAAGATTTTTAAGGAACACCACGATACGGTCCTTGCTGGGCACCCGGGGGCAAGAGCCACACTAGATCTCATCGCTCGGAGATTCTGGTGGCCTGCGCTTCGTAAGTCGGTTGAGGGTTTTGTGGCAACCTGCAAGACTTGCGCTCGTGCCAAAGTCCCTCATTCACGGCCATCAGGTCCTCTCCTTCCCTTACCCATTCCTTCCCGTCCTTGGACACATCTGTCTATTGACTTCATAACGGACCTGCCTCGTTCCTCGGGGAAGACTGTGATTCTGGTGGTGGTGGACCGTTTTAGCAAAATGGTGCATTTCATCCCTTTTCCTGGTTTGCCCAATGCTAAGACGCTGGCGCAGGCATTTATTGACCACATTGTCAAATTGCACGGTATTCCTTCAGACATAGTCTCTGATAGGGGCACGCAGTTTGTTTCCAGATTCTGGAAGGCTTTCTGTTCTCGCTTGGGGGTTCGGTTGTCATTCTCTTCTGCTTTCCACCCGCAGTCGAATGGCCAGACAGAGCGCGTCAATCAGAATCTGGAGACATATCTGTGCTGTTTTGTGGCGGAGAATCAGGAGGATTGGTGTTCTTTTTTGTCCCTTGCTGAGTTTGCTTTAAATAACCGTCGCCTTTGCCTCCTCCACCGATTATGGTTGATGGGAATCTTGAATTTCAGGTCTCTAGGATTGTGGATTCTCGTCTTGTCCGCGGTTCTCTTCAGTACCTTGTTCATTGGGAGGGTTATGGTCCTGAGGAGAGGATGTGGGTCCCAGTGACGGACATTAAGGCCTCTCGTCTCATCAGGGCTTTCCATAGGTCCCATCCTGAGAGGGTGGGCTCTGAGTGTCCGGAGTCCACTCGTAGAGGGAGGGGTACTGTCACAACCAGACAGCTGAGAAGCTCTGACAGAAGCCTTTCAGAACCTCCTCCTTGAGTTTTCTTTGTTGTGCTTTTTAGTTCCTCATCTCGTTAGCCTCTCTCAGCTGTCATGTAGTTGGACTGATTGCTTCCCTTTAAATTCCTCCCCATAATGCATTACTGGGCGGCTTATACTTCTTTCTGGAGTGTGTGTGCATGCTGATCCTATTTCCCAGTCTGCTACTAAGTTAAGTGCTGTACATTTATCTGTTATTTTCTGTTTGCTGGATCCCAGGTGACCCTGACTCCCTTCGTGTCTGGTGTAGGGAGCCGGTGGTCGTGTCCCCTCACTATTGTAGGGTGTTCAGGTGTTATATAGTCGAGGTACGTGGATATGCAACCATCCACCTCTGGGATTTTTGCATAGGCTGAGCAGCCAGGGAAAGTGCCAGGTTTTGTGCAGGGGTCTCCCTCTTGGTTCCTTAGCTTTGGATCCAGTGAGTCATATATGCATGTTGTATTGTCTTGTTTCCTGTACACCGTCCGTGACAGGTGCACTCCAAGTATGCCACCACCTGCTGGTTTAGGTTCTGCTTTATGTCTAGCTGCTGGTGAGTAGTGCGGGTGAAGAAAGCTGCTCATCAGTGACTCTAGACTCAGGCTGCTGCTGATGGAGCTGGTACTGCTCCTTCCACCACCCCTCAGCAGCCATGGCAGTGGAACGTGAGCGCAGAGGGCCCCCTGGTCAGACCTGCATTAGGATGGACGATGGCAGCGGCCAACTGACTCCTTAGGATGTCTCTATAGTAGTTTAGTTTGTCCTCCCTGTCAGCGGGTGTAAAAAAGGCCCCTTATTTTGGACCAGTAGCGAGGGTCTAACATGATGAAGAGCCAGTAATCATCCCTCTGCCGAATGGTGACAATTCAGCTGTCATTACGCAAGAAAGTGAGCATGCATCGGGCCATTTGCGCAAGTGACTTGGAGGGACTCCCTGCCTTCATCTCCACTGCATACTGCCACTGTGTTCCTGGGTCATCTGCCTCGTCTTCCTCATCTCCCTCTTGCTCCTCCGGCTGCTCCTGCTCCTGTTACCTGTGTATAAAAACCACCCATTTTGCTACACATTGCTTGTGCTCCAATGTCCTCCTCCTCCAGTTCAGCCCCCACAGGGCTCATGTGGCCGTGAGATGTAGGCGCCACATCTCCAGTCCCCTGACCAGCCAGATTTGCCAGCAGCTTTTCCAGGATATGAATCAGTGGAATGACGTTGTTCATCCCGTAGTCCAAGTGACTGACAAATAAAGTAGCATCCTCAAAGGGCACGAGCAAACGGCAGGTGTCACGCATGAACTTCCACTGGCTAACATCGAAGTTACATAGGGGAGTACCTCTGTCCTCATGTATCATCAAAAAATCGTTTATGGCTTTTCTCTGTTCATACAGTCGGTCCAACATATGAAGGGTGGAATTCCAACGGGTGGAAACGTCACATATCAGCCTATGTTGGGGGGACGCTATTCTGCTGCTGCAGCTCAAGATGGGTGTGCTTGGCGTTGTACAAGTGGCTGAAGTGCATGCAAAGTTTCCTGGCCATTTTTAGGATGGCTATTCGGTGTGAACAAACACCAACCCTGCAAAGAGTGTTTTTTGTTTGACCTTGTGTGTGAATAAACATGGACATTTGAATTACGAACTTGTACTTTGCCTCTGTACTGCACCCCCTTATCCCAGGTTAACTACCAGAGCAAATCCCCACAGGGATGACACCTATGTGGGGAAACCTGAATATTGTGGAATGGTGGGGAAACAAAGGTGCCCTCCATCCTACCCATAGACACAGCTTTAAACAGCTTTTCCCTGAGCACATCTGGGTGATCTTTGGCAGACTTGAGGTTGTCAGCCAAAACAGGATATCTGCTCAGGAGAAAAGGGATAAAAAAGCCAAATGTAAAACTAAAACATAACTGGGCGAAAGCAGGTTTATTGGGGTACAGATCTAGCAAGGGTGCCATCCCGGCTACGGTCACCGGCGTCCTTAGGGTAACCGTGGGAGGGATGGAGTTTAGAAGCTTTACTCTGCAAGTAGAACACTTGTATTTGTGATTGCAAAGTCCAGCGAATTTGCAGTGCCCCTCGTTGAATAACCAACATGCACCTGGGCGTCACACGGCCACCGATCCCTGGGGTGATGAGACTCCAGAACCTTTGGCCGCACTGGGAAAGGGAGGTCTTTGTGACACCATCAACCACAATCATACGTCGGTGGCCTTAACCCCCTATCCGATATCCGGTTGGAGGGACAGTCGGCAAAGGAATTCCTCATCGTACCTCCCCTAAGCAGAGCCACCATGGGCTTTGTAGGCACTGTAAATCGTGTCTAGGTACACAAAAATCTCAGGGCAACGCTCTGGGTGGCGCTGACCCATAACGCATCCCAATACAGAGAAATCCTGGAGCCTATTATACATAGTTTTTGCAACTCGATGCGTCAGTCATATGTTTTATCAGCCGGACGGCGTTCTTTATCCACCATATGCTGGTCAACAGTAACTAAAGACCAGATATCTACGTATTGGTTCGACCATATTTTTTCCCTAACCTCCTCCTCCAAATGGGGACTATGGCCTAGTGGGGGGCGGGTGAGACGAGCAGACCACCCGCCTCCCACTGCAGGAAGCTAAGATACAGGGCCGTGCAGCGCAGGAGGAGAAGGCAGAGATGGGGCAGACTGCGAAGGAGGGATGGCAGGCACATTCAGAAGAGAACACAGCCAGCCATCCCCTTCCGATTGGATCCTCGTAAGGAGAGCCGCCATAAAGGGGTCGCTCGCGGACATGATGGCACGCCAGGTAAGAAGAACAACCACTAGCCGGCCAAGGGGGGAAGAAGGGGTGAGGAATATATGCTGTGGGGGCAGAGGGGGAGATCCGTCCGAGCACGTGGAGGGAAGAGGAGGAGGCAGCAATTAGCATTGATGAGATTTAACCCCCAAGCTGCAGGAAACCCTGCCTGGTGCTATACCCAGGCCACCCACAGACTCCCCCCGCCCCCTCGCAGGCAGAACACGAAGGGAAGGCTCAAACAGGCCCCACAGAAATACGCGTAGCGTGGGTTACCAGCACCCGGGGCAAGCCAAGTATTGCGCCACGCCCCAACATGTAAGCTGACTCTCTAAAACATTAGGGGTGAGTGTCTGCTGCTGAGCTAACCATCTAAAACATTATGGGCGAGGACCTGCTGCTGAGCTGACAATCTAAAACATTGTGGGTGAGGGCCTGCTGCGGAGCTGACCATCTAAAACATTGTGGGCGAGGGTCTGCTGCTGAGCTGACCATCTAAAACATAAGAGGCGAGTGCCTGCTGCTGATCTGACCATAGAAAAAATTATGGGCGAGGGCCTGCTGCCGAGCTGACCATCTAAAACATTAGGGGCGAGTGCCTGCTGCTGAGCTGACCATCGAAAAAACTACAATTGAGGGTCTGCTGGTGATCTGACTCTCTAAAACATTAGGGGCGAGGGCAGCCTAATAAGCTTGTTGATATTACGGGGGAGGAGGAGGAGGACGAGAAAAGGAAGATTGAACCATATACCCTTTTTTGTGGTGGAAGCGGTGCATGGGAATACAGTGTATTCAATACACCATAAAAGCCACATTTAAAGTGCCTTTATGTTCAGCCGCTTTCCTCTGGTGAAGTAGAGAAGTCAGGGGCAATCCAGACCTTGTTCATTTTGATTAGAGTCAACCGGTCAGCATTTTCAGTTGACAGGCGGATGCGCTTATCAGTTATTATACCCCCAGCAGCACTAAATACCCACTCTGACAAAATGCTGGCGGCAGGGCAGGCCAGAACCTCCAAGGCGTAGAGCGCCAGTTTGTGCCACGTGTCCAGCTACGCGGCCAATAAATATGCAGGTAAGTACTGCCATTTACTGTAATGCTGTAGCCATGTTGGTTACTGGCATTACAGTGATTGGCTTATGATGTGTGCCAATCACTGTAATGCCAGTAACCAACATGGCTACAGCATTACAGTGAGTGTCAGTACTTACCTGCACATTTATTGACTGCGTAGCAGGCAACAAACATGCGGGGAGAAGACTTGAGCATCGCGCTCGAGCACACTCAGTATTCGGCATGCTCGCTCGACACAAATGTAAACATAACGTCCCCCAAAAATAATTGTGGTAAGCTGATACTGTGCCAAGGTTCCCCCAAAAGTCCCACCAATAGGAATAATTATCTTCTAGAGCACACATGGTAGTAATAATAGTGCTCCTACAGTGCCCCCAACATGTCCCCACTGTGATTCAGAAGTAAAAATGCTCCCATAGTGCCCATACTAGTAATTATGTTCCCCATAGACCCCCAGTAGTAAAAAAAAGCCCACCATAATGCCCCCAGTAGTAATAATTCTTCTTATAATGTGACAGTACAAAAAAAGCCCCCTTATAATGTGTGCCAGTGCAAAAAAATACCTAATTTTAATGCCCCCAGTTGAGCTATTGTCCCCATAGTGCCACCATAATGTGGCAGTATAAAATACCCCTATACGGTGCCCCCAGTAAATTCATCCATTGTGCTCCCCCCCCTTTATCCTAGTGCCCCCATAATGTACCAGTATAAAATGCCCCATACATAGTGCCCCAGTAGATGCCCTCAGTGTCCCCCATAATTTGCAAGGATAAAATACCCATTCTTAGTGCCCCCATAGATGACCCCATAGTACTTTTCTCCCCACTTCCCCCATAGTGCCCTCCATATAAAATACCCCTTCTTTGTGGCCTCAGTAGATGCCCCCAATAATGTCAGCAAAAAGTGCCCCCAATAATGTGCCAGTATGAAGTCCCCTTATAGATGCCCCCCAATAATGTGCCAGTAAGAAGTGCCTACATAGATGCCCCCAAATCATGTGCCAGTAAGAAGTGCCCCCCAATCATGTGCCAGTAAGAAGTGCCCCCCAATTATGTGCCGGTAAGAAGTGCCCCCCATAGATGGCCCCCCAATCATGTGCCAGTAACAAGTATTATACCATATAAAAAAAATAAACACTTACATTTACCTCCTTGGCACACTCAGTGAAGTGGTGCAGGCCTCTTCCAGCCTGTGTCCTGCGCTGTACGGCTCAGGCGGGCCTCTGATAGCCCGCAGGCTACCTACGCCTCTCCCCTGCCCCGCAGCATCCATCTGTATCGCTGTCCTGAGGAAGCACTCATTCCCTGTGCCCTGCCACTGCCCCCCACTTGTGAGCAGGGCAGGGCTCACTTTGCTTAATTGGCAGTGCGGCCCTGCTGGTTCCCCCTAAAATGTTGGCAATGTCCCCCCACACACAATATGCCACTGGAACAACAAGGAAGAGGGTCCCAGCAGTCCCAGATCCCCTTCCTTATCCAGTCAGGGGCTCCACAACCTTCTCAGATTTCTATGGCCTGTGCTACAGCTCATTTTCTTTCTATTTTCACCCTATCAGCAAAACCTGATACCCATATTATTTTCACAAAGAAGGCATATTATATACATGAAAGGAAATGCTGTGATATGATTTACAAGATTTCTATTAAGAGTTGACTCCACTAAAATATCATGTCTTATACAGTGAGGAACAGAAGTAATTGAACACCCTGCGATTTTGCAAGTTCTCCCACTTAGAAATCATGGAGGGGTCTGAAATTAACATTGTAGCTGCAGTCCCACTCTGAGAGACAGAATAAAATAAAATAAATCAGGAAATCACTATGTATAATTTTTTACTAATTTATTTGTCTTGCACTGCTGAACACAAGTATTTAAACACCTGAGAAACAGCAAGAATTCTGGCTCTTGAAAACCTGTTACTGTGCTTTTAAAAAGTCCACCTCTACTCCACTCATTAATCTAACTTAGTAGCACCTGTCTGAGCTCTTTAAAGACCCCTGTCCACCCCACAGTCCACAAAAAAGAGAGAAAAAACTGAAAAAGTTCATACTTGGTGATTGTGTACCTATTTCTGGCTCGGGGATAGGGAGGATGCGGAACACAATCCAATGTCGATCAGATCCCCAAATTGTGGCAAAAATATGTCCAAAATCTCTCATTTTTATCCCCATTCGGCAGTGAGTGGAGCTGGGAGGGGTCTCCCTCCCATTCTTTGCCAAGCATTAGGGGAAGGCATCATTACATATGCATACTCCACCTCTCAGCTGGCAGATTCGAAATATCAATAAAGTGTGTCTCTCCATCTGCTCTGACGGACATACGGGAGCCAACATGTTTTCATAATGCATGTTTCATCAATCCGACCGCTTTGACACTAAATATGACCACTGTAGGGGTCCCAGAATGTAAGGTCCTCATTACATGGGAATGCCGGCTGTCGCGGGTGGGATGTTTAGACTCCCTGTGATGCCCACGTTGTACCAAATGTGGTTATTACAAAATATAATTTGTGCATCGTACCAGAAATGTGTAACAGCTTAGGATATATTTTATTCAGCCCCTGGTACTTAATCTGAAAAGTTCCTGGACACCTGCCGTGGGGGGTGCTGCCATGTCTAAGGTGTTGTGCAATTCCATGGAGCTTCAGTGTAGAAACACTGGAAACATCTCTTTACCAGTTCTAAAGCCAGGTTAATTCACTACCAGTTGCTACCTTCTGATAGGCCGAGGATTAACAGAGTTAAAGGGGTATTCCCATCTCAGACAATGAGGGCATATCGTTAGCTGTGGCGTAGCATGGGGGGAGGGGCTGCGGGGGCCGTTGCCCCGGGTGCCAAATTGCAGGGGGCGCCAGGCAGCAGGAATTTCAATAAGGGCCACGGGAGCCTATGGCTCCCATCCCCTCCGTTATGCCTCATAGGCTTTAGGCCACTAGGCCTGAAGCCTATAAGGCAGTAGAGCAATGCAGGACTTAGTCATTATTACCTCACTGTGACCTCCTGCATCAGATCTCGCGAGATGACGCGATGACGCGGCACGGGAAGGCACATTGAGGCGTTTGTGGCCGCCTGCGCTGGGAAGCCACAAGCTGTGATGGAGAGGTATTTTTTTTGTTTTAATGTACCCTACCCTAATTGCAGAGGTACTGGGGGCACTATGGAGGTAGGGGAGAAGCAAAGAGAGGAGGAACGAGGACTTCATACTAATAAGAGTGGAGTGGCCATTACATTAATAATAAAGAGGAGGACATTATACTAATAATAAAAAGGGGGCCATTATATTATTAATAATAATAATACAAAGGGGGTCATTCATATTAATAATACTAATACAGAGGGGGCCATTATAATATACAGGGGGAATAATATTATGGGGAATGGGGGACTATCTGTCTGGCTCTAGCACAGTATTGGGGGGCAGGAGGATGAGTTGTTGAGACGCCAGGAAGGAGAGGATGATAGTAAAGTGAGGAACCTAAAAAACATTCTGTGAAACTTTGCAGAGACGAGAAGCTGCTGAAAGAAGTTATCATGGTGGTCTTATCTCTGAATGAAGACGTCGAGGAGAGTCTACATCACAGGAGACGTCACTGGATGTAACAGGTATGGTGCGGTAGTCTACTGTAATAATAATGTCCATCCACATATCTGTTTCACGGTAGGGTTTGGGGAGGAGATTGAGAATTTGCCCCACCCTGCCGCATCCTGGCCCCAGACTTCAGGTCACACTGTGCGTGTTCTGAATTCTGGGGCCTCACACCCATCTACTACATTATCTGTACTCAGAGAGGTATCACTGTGTTATCTGTGGTGTTACATAGGACTGCTAGTGATCTACTACAGTATCTGTTAAAAGGGGCGTGCCCACAGGCTGAGGGGGGGGCACAATTTTTGGCTTGCCCCGGGTGCTGGCTACCCATGCTACGCCACTGATCGTTAGGATATGCCCCCAATGTCTGATAGGTGTGGGTCCCACCTCTGGGACCTGCAGCTACACCGAGAATGGAGCAGAGCAAACGCTCTCCCTACACAAGTGAATGGGAGCGCAACACACTTGCTCGGCCACCGCTTCCACTCATTTTTAAGGATGGAAATAGCCAAGCCAGTGCTCCACAATTTTCAGGGATCTGTTCTCCTTGTAGGTGCGGGTCAAAGAGTTGGGATCTGCACCTATCAGACAATGAGGGCATATCCTAGTGATATGACCCCATTGTCTGCGATGGGAATACCCCTTTAACTCTGCTAATCCAATTAAGGGTGGGTTCACACTAGCATTAGGGATTCCATTATGGCTTTCCGTTATAACATGGTTATAACGGAAAATAACGGAATCCATAAGACGGAAGGACGGATCCGTTCTTCTGCCTATAGACTTGTATTATGACGGAATGCAAAATGGAAGCCTTTAAAAGGCATTCCGTTTGCTTTCCATCTTAATAGAAGTCTATGGGAAAACATAACGGATTTGTCTGGGTCCCGTTATGCAAGATGGAAAAGAAAGTCCTGTCGACAGGACTTTGTTTTCCGTCTTGCATAACGGGACTTAGACGGATCCATTTTGATTCCCATAAACTTCTATTAGGACGGAAAGCAAGCGGAATGCCTTTTAAAGGCTTCCATTTTGCATTCCGTCATAATACAAGTCTATAGGCAGAAGAACGGATCCGTCCTTCCGTCTTATGGATTCCGTTATTTTCCGTTATAACCATGTTATAACGGAAAGCCATAACGGAATCCCTAACGCTAGTGTGAACCCACCCTGTCAGGGTCAGTAAAACCCAAACGGTCAGTAAAAAAATACTGAAATGTGAACAGACACATCTAATGGGTACGTGTAATGCCAACAGCACACGTCAGTTAAAAACGGAAATGTGAAAGAGGCCTGACTGTGTGAAAGAGGCCTTGTTCACTCTTCAGTGAATCACTGACATATGGTGTCTGTGTGCTTCATGGACAGCACATGTATCCAAAGAGGCATGAACTACTTTGGATTTGTTTTTCATCATTACATCTTGGACTCCCTGGTCCTTCCGCGGAGTGTTCATGCATAAGGTGAGCTGGAACCGCAACTTACTTTCATGAACTACTTTGGTCTGTGATGTGGACCAAACACACTCATTGAAGTCTATGGGTCTGCGAAAAACCACTAACACAACACGGATGGTGTCCGTGTTCTGTCATTAGGAGATCCTCTGGAAATTAATTTTCAGCTGAGCAGTGTCCGTGGAATACAGATGAAGGGCAAAAAATGGACACACGGACCAAACACTGATTCTTAACGGATGGATTTTCCACCGATGTCAAATGGAAGCAGAAATATGAACGAGGCCTTAAAATCAAATATTTCTGCTTCCCCTCACAATTCCATGCACTGCAGTACTTTTCTATGGTATCTAGACCTAGAGAATAGATCCATTCATCTTGAATCTTCTGTTTTGTGAATAAAATTCAAGAACTACAGTTAGGACTGACACACAAGCAAAGCAGTAAAATATTAACATAGTGACATAGTAACATAGTACATAAGGCCGAAAAAAGACATCTGTCCATCCAGTTCGGCCTGTTATCCTGCAAGTTGATCCACAGGAAGGCAAAAAAAAATCTGTGTGGTAGAAGCCAATTTTCCTCACTTTAGGGGAATAAAAATTCCTTCCTGACTCCAATCAGGCAATCAGAATAAATCCCTGGATCAACGACCCCTCTCTAGTAGCTATAGCCTGTAATATTATTACACTCCAGAAATACATCCAGGCCCCTCTTGAATTCCTTTATTGTGCTCACCATCACCACCTCCTCAGGCAGAGAGTTCCATAGTCTCACTGCTCTTACCGTAAAGAATCCTCTTCTATGTTTGTGTACAAACCTTCTTTCCTCCAGACGCAGAGGATGTCCCCTCGTCACAGTCATCGTCCTGGGGATAAATAGATGATGGGATAGATCTCTGTACTGACCCCTGATATATTTATACATAGTTATTAGTTCTCCCCTCAGTCGTCTTTTTTCTAAAGTGAATAGCCCTAATTTTGATAATCTTTCAGGGTACTGTAGTTTCCCCATTCCAGTTATTACTTTAGTTGCCCTCCTCTGGACCCTCTCCAACTCTGCTTTGTCTGCCTTGTTCACAGGAGCCCAGAACTGTATACAGTACTCCGTATGTGGTCTGACTAGTGATTTGTAAAGTGGTAGGACTATGTTCTTATCACGGGAATCTATGCCCCTTTTAAAGCAACCCATTATCTTATTGGTCTTGGGATCAGCTGCCTGACACTGGATTTTGCAGCTTAGTTTGCTGTTTATTAAAATTCCTAGATCCTTTTCCATGTCAGTGTTACCGAGTGTTTTACCATTTAGTATGTACGGGTGACTTGCATTATTCCTTCCCATGTGCATAACTTTTCACATGTCAGTGTTAAACCTCATCTGCCACTTATCTGCCCAAGCCTCAAATCTATCCAGATCCCTCTGTAGCAGTATACTGTCCTCTTCAGTGTTAATTACTTTACACAGTTTAGTGTCATCTGCGAAAATTGAGACTGTTGGTAATTAGGGATTAACCCCTGGGGAAAGGGGGCACCCGGTCAGGCCTATTAAAGCCATTTACCTTAAATAAGAAACGGACAACCATATTTCTTTTTAATGCTGGGTGATGATCGTCCACAGCTTTCTTTATTTAACAATAACACCATAAACTGTAAATGGCGCAGTATGCCAGCGGCTGGCCTCCCAGCGGGCAAGTCTGCCTTGTGCCATAACCAATTCCAACTGAATTATATACCGCCAGCTGTGACTTGTATGCAAACATCAATATAATCCAAGTTCTTATACATTCATTTTTATTTTATTTATTTTATTTTTTTATTAACATAAATATAACCTCATGTAAGGAAAAAACATGGACCCAGTCCGTCTAAACACCGCCATCTCACAGGGCGGGCGGAAGGGAAACCAGCTCATCCACCGTCAAGAGGAAGTGATGGAGGCAAGTACAAGAATATATAGCATGTAATCATGGGAAGGCTCTCCACTTAACCCCTTCAACACCTTCTCCTCCCACCATACTCCTAATCCTAAACCAGGGCCATGACCCCAATTAACCAGGGGGCAAGGGAATTAGGAAGAACCCCCAGTCTCTTATCCCCCTCCTTTGGCAGTCGGGCGCTTACCATATTTTACTATGCAAGCCTTCTACAAGATCATTAATAAATATTGAAGAGAATAGGGCCCAATACTGACCCCTGAGGTACTCCACTAGTGACAGTGACTCAATCTGAGTGTGTACCACTAATAACCACCATCTGTTTTCTATTACTCAGCCAGTTAGGCTACTTTCACACTAGCGTTCGGGCGGATCCGTTCTGAACGGATCCGCTCATATTAATGCAGACGGTGGCTCCGTTCAGAACGGATCCGTCTGCATTATAACTTAGAAAAATTTTCTAAGTGTGAAAGTAGCCTGAGCGGATCCGTTCAGACTTTACATTGAAAGTCAATGGGGGACGGATCCGCTTGAAGATTGAGCCATATGGTGTCATCTTCAAGCGGATCCGTCCCCATTGCCTTCCATTATAAGTCGGAACGGATCCGCTCGCCTCCGCACGGCCAGGCGGACACCCGAACGCTGCTTGCAGCGTTCAGGTGTCCGCTCACTGAGCGGAGCGGAGGCTGAGCGCTGGCAGGCAGATGCCTTCTCAGTGGATCCGCCTCCACTGAGAATGCATTAGGGCCAGACGGCTGCGTTCAGGGCCGCTTGTGAGCCCCTTCATACGGAGCTCACGAGCGGACACCTGAAAGCAGGTGTGAAAGTAGCCTTACTTACCCACATACAGACATTTTCTCCCAGTCCAAGCATTCTCATTTTATATACTAACCTTTTATGTAGTACAGTGTCACATGCTTTGGGGAAGTCCAGATATACGATATCCATTGATTCGCCGCTGTCAAGTATAGAACTTACCTCCTCATAGAAACTGATTAAATTAGTTTGGCATGACCGATCCCTCATTAAGCCATGCTGATATGGCGCTATTTGCTTATTTCCGTTGATATTCTCTAACATAGCATCTCTCAGAAAACCTTCAAACAGTTTACCCACAACAGATGTTAAACTTACCGGCCTAAACTTTCCAGGCTCTGTTTTTGGACCCTTTTTGAATATTGGCACCACATTTGCTGTGCGCCAATCCTTTGGGACATTCCCTATTAGTATAGAGTCTGCAAATATCAGAAATAAGGGTCTGGCTATGACATTACTTAATTCCCTTAGGATACAGGGGTGTATGCCATCTGGTCCTGGCGATTTATCTATTTTAATCTTTTTAAGTCGCAGTTGTACTTCTTCCTGGGTCAGACAGGACACTTTTAATGGGGAATTTATTTTTACATTCTGCATGTCACCTGACAGTTTATTTTCCTCAGTTGCTCTCTGCGACTCCCCCCTCATTACTCTTTAAAGGGCCGACACCTTCAGATTTATACTTTTTTACATTTATATAATTGAAGAACATTTTAGGGTTAGTTTTACTCTCTTTGGCAATTAATCTCTCGGTCTCTAGTTTGTCCGTCTTTATTTGTTTTTTACATGTTCTATTTTTTTCCTTATAGTTTTTCAGTAGGGATGAGCGAACTCGAACTGTATAGTTCGGGTTCGTACCGAATTTTGGGGTGTCCGTGACACGGACCCGAACCCGGACATTTTCGTAAAAGTCCGGGTTCGGGTTCGGTGTTCGTCGCTTTCTTGGCGCTTTTGTGACGCTTTCTTGGCGCTTTTTGAAAGGCTGCAAAGCAGCCAATCAACAAGCGTCATACTACTTGCCCCAAGAGGCCATCACAGCCATGCCTACTATTGGCATGGCTGTGATTGGCCAGAGCACCATGTGACCCAGCCTCTATTTAAGCTGGAGTCACATAGCGCCGCCCGTCACTCTGATCTGATTAGCGTAGGGAGAGGTTGCGGCTGCGACAGTAGGGCGAGATTAGGCAGATTAACTCCTCCAAAGGACTTGATTAACTGATCGATCTGCAGCTGTGGATCATTGAGCTGCTGATCCTCAATTGCTCACTGTTTTTAGGCTGCACAGACCGTTTGTCAGTCTCATTTTTCTGGGGTGATCGGCGGCCATTTTGTGTCTTGTGGTGCGCCAGCACAAGCTGCGACCAAGTGCATTTAACCCTCAATGGTGTGGTTGTTTTTTGGCTAAAGCCTACATCAGGGTGAAGCTGTCACACCAAGTGCATTTAACCAGCAATAGTCTGTTCATTTTTTGGCCATATACAAAATCAGGGGCAAGCTGCGCCTGTCACCAAGTGCATTTAACCCTCAATGGTGTGGTTGTTTTTTGGCTAAAGCCTACATCAGGGTGAAGCTGTGACACCAAGTGCATTTAACCAGCAATAGTCTGTTCATTTTTTGGCCATATACAAAATCAGGGGCAAGCTGCGCCTGTCACCAAGTGCATTTAACCCTCAATGGTGTGGTTGTTTTTTGGCTAAAGCCTACATCAGGGTGAAGCTGTCACACCAAGTGCATTTAACCAGCAATAGTCTGTTCATTTTTTGGCCATATACAAAATCAGGGGCAAGCTGCGCCTGTCACCAAGTGCATTTAACCCTCAATGGTGTGGTTGTTTTTTGGCTAAAGCCTACATCAGGGTGAAGCTGTCACACCAAGTGCATTTAACCAGCAATAGTCTGTTTATTTTTTGGCCATATCCCAGTCTAATTCTGTCACTAAATCCATACCGGTCACCCAGCGCCTAAATACTAGGCCTCAAATTTATATCCAGCTAAATCTGTCCCTAGTGCTGTAGCTGGGCGAGTTATTTAGTGTCCGTTCAAGCACATTTCTTGTTCTGGGTTGAAATACAATTCCCAATTTAGCAATTTCATAATTTAGTGGTTCCTGCTATATCAGAGCTATTTGAAATCTATCCCAAAAAGGGTATATAATATTGAAGGTGCACATTGGGTCATTCAGAATAACTTCACACACACCCGCTACTGTGTATTTCCAAGTCTAATTCTGTCACTAAACCCATACCTGTCACCCAGCGCCTAAATACTAGGCCTCAAATTTAAATCCCTCTAAATCTCTCGTTACCGCTGTACTGTTGTTGCTGGGCAAGATATTTAGTGTCCGTCAAAGCACATTTTTTGTTCTGGGTTGAAGTACAATTCCCAATTTAGCAATTTCATAATTTAGTGGTTTCTGCTATATCAGAGCTATTTGAAATCTATCCCTAAAAGGGTATATAATATTGAAGGTGCACATTGGGTCATTCAGAATAACTTCACACACACGCTTCTGTGCATTTCCAAGTCTAATTCTGTCACTAAATCCATACCGGTGACCCAGCGCCTAAATACTAGGCCTCAAATTTAAATCCCTCTAAATCTCTCGTTACCCACCGCTGTACTGTTGTTGCTGGGCAAGATATTTAGTGTCCGTCAAAGCACATTTTTTGTTCTGGGTTGAAGTACAATTCCCAATTTAGCAATTTCATAATTTAGTGGTTTCTGCTATATCAGAGCTATTTGAAATCTATCCCTAAAAGGGTATATAATATTGAAGGTGCACATAGGGTCATTCAGAATAACTTCACACACACGCTTCTGTGCATTTCCAAGTCTAATTCTGTCACTAAATCCATACCGGTGACCCAGCGCCTAAATACTAGGCCTCAAATTTATATCCCGCTAAATCTCTCGTTACCGCTGTACTGTTGTTGCTGGGCAAGATATTTAGTGTCCGTCAAAGCACATTTTTTGTTCTGGGTTGAAGTACAATTCCCAATTTAGCAATTTCATAATTTAGTGGTTCCTGCTATATCAGAGCTATTTGAAATCTATCCCAAAAAGGGTATATAATATTGAAGGTGCACATTGGGTCATTCAGAATAACTTCACACACACCCGCTACTGTGTATTTCCAAGTCTAATTCTGTCACTAAACCCATACCTGTCACCCAGCGCCTAAATACTAGGCCTCAAATTTAAATCCCTCTAAATCTCTCGTTACCGCTGTCCTGTTGTAGCTGGGAAAGTTATTTAGTGCCCGTCAAAGCACATTTTTTGTTCTGGGTTGAAGTACAATTCCCAATTTAGCAATTTCATAATTTAGTGGTTCCTGCTATATCAGAGCTATTTGAAATCTATCCCAAAAAGGGTATATAATATTCAAGGTGCACATTGGGTCATTCAGAATAACTTCACACACACGCTTCTGTGCATTTCCAAGTCTAATTCTGTCACTAAATCCATACCGGTCACCCAGCGCCTAAATACTAGGCCTCAAATTTATATCCCGCTGAATTTGAATACAATACATTGGGCCAAATAATTATTTGTTGTTGTGGTGAACCATAACAATGAGAAAAACATCTAGTAAGGGACGCGGACGTGGACATGGTCGTGGTGGTGTTAGTGGACCCTCTGGTGCTGGGAGAGGACGTGGCCGTTCTGCCACATCCACACGTCCTAGTGTACCAACTACCTCAGGTCCCAGTAGCCGCCAGAATTTACAGCGATATATGGTGGGGCCCAATGCCGTTCTAAGGATGGTAAGGCCTGAGCAGGTACAGGCATTAGTCAATTGGGTGGCCGACAGTGGATCCAGCACGTTCACATTATCTCCCACCCAGTCTTCTGCAGAAAGCGCACAGATGGCGCCTGAAAACCAACCCCATCAGTCTGTCACATCACCCCCATGCATACCAGGGAAACTGTCTCAGCCTCAAGTTATGCAGCAGTCTCTTATGCTGTTTGAAGACTCCGCTGGCAGGGTTTCCCAAGGGCATCCACCTAGCCCTTCCCCAGCGGTGAAAGACATAGAATGCACTGACGCACAACCACTTATGTTTCCTGATGATGAGGACATGGGAATACCACCTCAGTATGTCTCTGATGATGACGAAACACAGGTGCCAACTGCTGCGTCTTTCTGCAGTGTGCAGACTGAACAGGAGGTCAGGGATCAAGACTGGGTGGAAGACGATGCAGGGGACGATGAGGTCCTAGACCCCACATGGAATGAAGGTCGTGCCACTGACTTTCACAGTTCGGAGGAAGAGGCAGTGGTGAGACCGAGCCAACAGCGTAGCAAAAGAGGGAGCAGTGGGCAAAAGCAGAACACCCGCCGCCAAGAGACTCCGCCTGCTACTGACCGCCGCCATCTGGGACCGAGCACCCCAAAGGCAGCTTCAAGGAGTTCCCTGGCATGGCACTTCTTCAAACAATGTGCTGACGACAAGACCCGAGTGGTTTGCACGCTGTGCCATCAGAGCCTGAAGCGAGGCATTAACGTTCTGAACCTGAGCACAACCTGCATGACCAGGCACCTGCATGCAAAGCATGAACTGCAGTGGAGTAAACACCTTAAAACCAAGGAAGTCACTCAGGCTCCCCCTGCTACCTCTTCTGCTGCTGCCGCCTCGGCCTATTCTGCTGCTGCCGCCTCGGCCTCTTCCTCCGCCTCTGGAGGAACGTTGGCACCTGCCGCCCAGCAAACAGGGGATGTACCACCAACACCACCACCACCACCTCCGTCACCAAGCGTCTCAACCATGTCACACGCCAGCGTTCAGCTCTCCATCTCACAAACATTTGATAGAAAGCGTAAATTCCCACCTAGCCACCCTCGATCCCTGGCCCTGAATGCCAGCATTTCTAAACTACTGGCCTATGAAATGCTGTCATTTAGGCTGGTGGACACAGACAGCTTCAAACAGCTCATGTCGCTTGCTGTCCCACAGTATGTTGTTCCCAGCCGGCACTACTTCTCCAAGAGAGCCGTGCCTTCCCTGCACAACCAAGTATCCGATAAAATCAAGTGTGCACTGCGCAACGCCATCTGTAGCAAGGTCCACCTAACCACAGATACGTGGACCAGTAAGCACGGCCAGGGACGCTATATCTCCCTAACTGCACACTGGGTAAATGTAGTGGCAGCTGGGCCCCAGGCGGAGAGCTGTTTGGCGCACGTCCTGCCGCCGCCAAGGATCGCAGGGCAACATTCTTTGCCTCCTGTTGCCACCTCCTCCTTCTCGGCTTCCTCCTCCTCTTCTTCCACCTGCTCATCCAGTCAGCCACACACCTTCACCACCAACTTCAGCACAGCCCGGGGTAAACGTCAGCAGGCCATTCTGAAACTCATATGTTTGGGGGACAGGCCCCACACCGCACAGGAGTTGTGGCGGGGTATTGAACAACAGACCGACGAGTGGTTGCTGCCGGTGAGCCTCAAGCCCGGCCTGGTGGTGTGTGATAATGGGCGAAATCTCGTTGCAGCTCTGGGACTAGCCAATTTGACGCACATCCCTTGCTTGGCGCATGTGCTGAATTTGGTGGTGCAGAAGTTCATTCACAACTACCCCGACATGTCAGAGCTGCTGCATAAAGTGCGGGCCGTCTGTTCGCGCTTCCGGCGTTCACATCCTGCCGCTGCTCGCCTGTCTGCGCTACAGCGTAACTTCGGCCTTCCCGCTCACCGCCTCATATGCGACGTGCCCACCAGGTGGAACTCCACCTTGCACATGCTGGACAGACTGTGCGAGCAGCAGCAGGCCATAGTGGAGTTTCAGCTGCAGCACGCACGGGTCAGTCGCACTACAGAACAGCACCACTTCACCACCAATGACTGGGCCTCCATGCGAGACCTGTGTGCCCTGTTGCGCTGTTTCGAGTACTCCACCAACATGGCCAGTGGCGATGACACCGTTATCAGCGTTACAATACCACTTCTATGTCTCCTTGAGAAAACACTTAGGGCGATGATGGAACAGGAGGTGGCCCAGGAGGAGGAGGAGGAGGATGAGGAAGAGGGGTCATTTTTAGCACTTTCAGGCCAGTCTCTTCGAAGTGACTCAGAGGGAGGTTTTTTGCAACAGCAGAGGCCAGGTACAAATGTGGCCAGCCAGGGCCCACTACTGGAGGACGAGGAGGACGAGGATGAGGAGGAGGTGGAGGAGGATGAGGATGAAGCATGGTCACAGCGGGGTGGCACCCAACGCAGCTCGGGTCCATCACTGGTGCGTGGCTGGGGGGAAAGGCAGGACGATGACGATACGCCTCCCACAGAGGACAGCTTGTCCTTACCCCTGGGCAGCCTGGCACACATGAGCGACTACATGCTGCAGTGCCTGCGCAACGACAGCAGAGTTGCCCACATTTTAACCTGTGCGGACTACTGGGTTGCCACCCTGCTGGATCCACGCTACAAAGACAATGTGCCCACCTTACTTCCTGCACTGGAGCGTGATAGGAAGATGCGCGAGTACAAGCGCACGTTGGTAGACGCGCTACTGAGAGCATTCCCAAATGTCACAGGGGAACAAGTGGAAGCCCAAGGCCAAGGCAGAGGAGGAGCAAGAGGTCGCCAAGGCAGCTGTGTCACGGCCAGCTCCTCTGAGGGCAGGGTTAGCATGGCAGAGATGTGGAAAACTTTTGTCAACACGCCACAGCTAACTGCACCACCACCTGATACGCAACGTGTTAGCAGGAGGCAACATTTCACTAACATGGTGGAACAGTACGTGTGCACACCCCTCCACGTACTGACTGATGGTTCGGCCCCATTCAACTTCTGGGTCTCTAAATTGTCCACGTGGCCAGAGCTAGCCTTTTATGCCTTGGAGGTGCTGGCCTGCCCGGCAGCCAGCGTTTTGTCTGAACGTGTATTCAGCACGGCAGGGGGCGTCATTACAGACAAACGCAGCCGCCTGTCTACAGCCAATGTGGACAAGCTGACGTTCATAAAAATGAACCAGGCATGGATCCCACAGGACCTGTCCGTCCCTTGTCCAGATTAGACATTAACTACCTCCCCATAACCATATATTATTGGACTCCAGGGCACTTCCTCATTCAATCCTATTTTTATTTTCATTTTACCATTATATTGCGATGCTACCCAAAGTTGAATGAACCTCTCCTCTGCCTGTGTGCTAGGCCTAAATATATGCCAATGGACTGTTGCAGTGGTGGCTGACATGAAGCCTGATTCTCTGCTATGACATGCAGACTAATTCTCTGCTGACATGAAGCCAGATTGTCTGTTACGGGACCTCTCTCCTCTGCCTGGGTGCTGGGCCTAAATTTATGACAATGGACTGTTGCAGTGGTGGCTGACGTGAAGCCTGATTCTCTGCTATGACATGCAGACTGATTCTCTGCTGACATGAAGCCAGATCCTCTGTTACGGGACCTCTCTCCTCTGCCTGGGTGCTGGGCCTAAATTTATGACAATGGACTGTTGCAGTGGTGGCTGACGTGAAGCCTGATTCTCTGCTATGACATGCAGACTGATTCTCTGCTGACATGAAGCCAGATCCTCTGTTACGGGACCTCTCTCCTCTGCCTGGGTGCTGGGCCTAAATTTATGACAATGGACTGTTGCAGTGGTGGCTGACGTGAAGCCTGATTCTCTGCTATGACATGCAGACTGATTCTCTGCTGACATGAAGCCAGATCCTCTTTTACGGGACCTCTCTCCTCTGCCTGGGTGCTGGGCCTAAATTTATGACAATGGACTGTTGCAGTGGTGGCTGACGTGAAGCCTCATTCTCTGCTATGACATGCAGACTGATTCTCTGCTGACATGAAGCCAGATCCTCTGTTACGGGACCTCTCTCCTCTGCCTGGGTGCTGGGCCTGAATATATGCCAATGGACTGTTGCAGTGGTGGGTGACGTGAAGCCTCATTCTCTGCTATGACATGCAGACTAATTCTCTGCTGACATGAAGCCAGATTGTCTGTTACGGGACCTCTCTCCTCTGCCTGTGTGTGTGCTGGGCCTAAATATATGCCAATGGACTGTTGCAGTGGTGGCTGACGTGAAGCCTCATTCTCTGCTATGACATGCAGACTGATTCTCTGCTGACATGAAGCCAGATCCTCTGTTACGGGACCTCTCTCCTCTGCCTGGGTGCTGGGCCTAAATTTATGACAATGGACTGTTGCAGTGGTGGCTGACGTGAAGCCTGATTCTCTGCTATGACATGCAGACTGATTCTCTGCTGTCATGAAGCCAGATTGTCTGTTACGGGACCTTTCTCCTCTACCTGGGTTCTGGGCCTAAATTTATGAAAATTGACTCTTACAGTGGTGGGTGACGTGAAGCCTGATTCTCTGCTATGATATGAAGACTGATTCTCTGCTGACATGAAGCCAGATTGTCTGTTACGGGACCTTTCTCCTCTGCCTGGGTTCTGGGCCTAAATTTATGAAAATTGACTCTTACAGTGGTGGGTGACGTGAAGCCTGATTCTCTGCTATGATATGAAGACTGATTCTCTGCTGACATGAAGCCAGATTGTCTGTTACGGGACCTTTCTCCTCTGCCTGGGTTCTGGGCCTAAATTTATGAAAATTGACTCTTACAGTGGTGGGTGACGTGAAGCCTGATTCTCTGCTATGATATGAAGACTGATTCTCTGCTGACATGAAGCCAGATTGTCTGTTACGGGACCTTTCTCCTCTGCCTGGGTTCTGGGCCTAAATTTATGAAAATTGACTCTTACAGTGGTGGGTGACGTGAAGCCTGATTCTCTGCTATGATATGAAGACTGATTCTCTGCTGACATGAAGCCAGATTGTCTGTTACGGGACCTTTCTCCTCTGCCTGGGTTCTGGGCCTAAATTTATGAAAATTGACTCTTACAGTGGTGGGTGACGTGAAGCCTGATTCTCTGCTATGATATGAAGACTGATTCTCTGCTGACATGAAGCCAGATTGTCTGTTACGGGACCTTTCTCCTCTGCCTGGGTTCTGGGCCTAAATTTATGAAAATTGACTCTTACAGTGGTGGGTGACGTGAAGCCTGATTCTCTGCTATGATATGAAGACTGATTCTCTGCTGACATGAAGCCAGATTGTCTGTTACGGGACCTTTCTCCTCTGCCTGGGTTCTGGGCCTAAATTTATGAAAATTGACTCTTACAGTGGTGGGTGACGTGAAGCCTGATTCTCTGCTATGATATGAAGACTGATTCTCTGCTGACATGAAGCCAGATTCTCTGTTACGGGACCTCTCTCCTCTGCCTGGGTGCTGGGCCTAAATTTATGACAATGGACTGTTGCAGTGGTGGCTGACGTGAAGCCTGATTCTCTGCTATGACATGCAGACTGATTCTCTGCTGACATGAAGCCAGATTCTCTGTTACGGGACCTCTCTCCTCTGCCTGTGTGTGTGCTGGGCCTAAATATATGCCAATGGACTGTTGCAGTGGTGGCTGACGTGAAGCCTCATTCTCTGCTATGACATGCAGACTAATTCTCTGCTGACATGAAGACAGATTCTCTGTTACGGGACCTCTCTCCTCTGCCTGGGTGCCGGGGCCTAAATATCTGAGAATGGACTGTTCCAGTGGTGGGTGACGGGAAGCCAGATTCTCTGCTATGGAACCTCTCTCCAATTGATTTTGGTTAATTTTTATTTATTTAATTTTTATTTTAATTCATTTCCCTATCCACATTTGTTTGCAGGGGATTTACCTACATGTTGCTGCCTTTTGCAGCCCTCTAGCTCTTTCCTGGGCTGTTTTACAGCCTTTTTAGTGCCGAAAAGTTCGGGTCCCCATTGACTTCAATGGGGTTCGGGTTCGGGACGAAGTTCGGATCGGGTTCGGATCCCGAACCCGAACATTTCCGGGATGTTCGGCCGAACTTCTCGAACCCGAACATCCAGGTGTTCGCTCAACTCTATTTTTCAGTGCTTCCGTGCTACCCTCCTGTTTTAGTGATTTATATGCTTTCTTTTTGTCATTTATTGGTTTCTTTACAGTTCTGTTTATCCACATTGATTTCTTTTTGTTCCTTAACCTTTTATTCTCATACGGTATGTACCTCTCACAATGAGATTTTAGGATACTTTTACAGATATCCCATTTTGTGGCTGTATTTTTATTTTTGAGGACTTTGTCCCAGTTAGTTAGGCCTATGGCCTCTCTTAGTTGGCTAAATTTAGCTTTTTTGAAGTTTGGTATTTTTGTTCCTCCCTGTACAAACGCTCTTTTGAATGATAATTGGAAGGTTATTACTTTATGGTCACTATTTCCCAGGTGTCCCCCAACCTGCACATCTGTTGTTCTGTCAGGTCTATTGGTTAATACTAAGTCCAGTATGGCCGTCCCTCTAGTCGGGTCCTGAACCAGTTGGGAAAGGTAATTGTCTTTGGTTATTGCCAATAACCTGCTTCCTTTATGAGATATAGACTGAGAAACTGAAACTTGTATATCTGGGTAGTTGAAGTCCCCCATAATAACCACCTCATTATGATTTGCCGCCTTGTCTATCTCATTTAGTAGTAGATTTTCTGTGGACTCTGGTATATTAGGTGGTTTATAGTAAACTCCTATTAGTAATTTATTATAGTTTTTAGCTCCGTGTATCTCTACCCACAGTGACTGTACATGTTCATGTCCCTCACTTATATATTCCCGGAGTGTGGGCTTTAGACAGGACTTTACATAAAGGCAGACCCCTCCCCCTCTCCGGTTTTGATGATCCTTTCTAAACAGACTGTAACCTTGTACATTAACAGCTATCATCCAGCCATGTCTCAGTTATTCCCACTATGTCATAGTCCTCCTCACACATCACTATTTCCAGTTCCTCAGTTGTAGTAGTCAGGCTTCTGGCATTAGTATACATACATTTGAGAGGTTTATGTATATTTTTTACCCTACACCTTTCCTTCTGAACTGTACTAGTCCCTCTTTCCATTCCTCCCCCAGTCCCACTACATTGCCCCCGGTCTCTATCTGCACTATCTTCCCCTCCTATAATGTAATTACCCTCCCCCCCAGTCCCTAGTTTAAACACTCCTCCAACCTTCTAGCCATCTTCTTCCCCAACACAGCTGCCCCTTCCCCGTTGAGGTGCAGCCCATCCCTACGATAGAGCCTGTAGCCGATAGAGAAGTCGGCCCAGTTCTCCAGGAACCCCAACCACTCCTTTCTACACCAGTTCTTGAGCCACTTGTTAATCTCCCTAATCTCCCTCTGCCTTTATTGTGTGGCCCGTGGTACAGGTAGTATTTCGGAAAATACTACCTTTGAGGTCCTTGCCCTAAGCTTTTGACCTAAATCCCTGAAATAATTTTTAAGGACTCTTCACCTACCTCTAACTTTGTCATTGGTTCCGATATGGACCATGACCGCTGGATCTTCTCCAGCCCCTCCCAGTAATCTGTCAACCCGATCCGCGATGTGTCGAACTCTAGCGCCAGGAAGACAGCACACTGTTCGACGATCACAGTCTTTGTGAAAGATTGCCCTATCTGTTCCCCTAATAATGGAGTCTCCCACTACCAGCACCTGTCTGGCCTGCCCTGCTCTCCTGGTTCCCTGGTTACTGGAGCTGACATTCCCCTGACTGGCAGAGGAAGTGTCCGGCTGCAGCAGTGCCGTCCCTGGACTGACATTCCCCTCATCTGCCAAATGTGCAAACTTGTTGGGGTGTCAGATCAGGGCTAGCCTCCATGGCACTCTTCCCTCTACTCTGCTTTCTAACTGTTACCAAGCTAGCTACCTCATTTTCCCTCACCCTTCTTCCTCACTCCCCTTTCCCATTTACTCATTACTCCATGTTCATCATTATGTTATAGAACGAGCACTATTGCATATCAACTTGTCATAATTGTTCTTGATTTCTTCTACATCGATACAATGTAAACAGTCTCTTATTTTATTATAAAAACTAATAAAAAGAGAATTGAAAAGAAAAAGAAAAGAGACTCGATTTGCGATTCCAAACGGGTAATTTGCTCACATCTTGAACAAAGATATACACCCTCGAACGGCTGTTCCAAGACTGCACACATCATGCAAGATGTGCACTGGACTGCGTTGTCAATTGTGCAACACATACTAAATGGGGATTACACTACAAAAGCGAAAAATACTATATAATGTAGTACTAAGAAACTGGCTAATTGCAGTCCCCCACTGAAGTCCCTGAATCTAAAGTCACTTAATCTTAAGTCACACACTTACACAACCACACAATTAATCAACCACGCGTCGTGGTCAAACTCGCGTTATATACAGTACAGACCAAAAGTTTGGATACACCTACTCATTCAAAGAGTTTTCTTTATTTTCATGACTATGAAAATTGTAGATTCACACTGAAGGTATCAAAACTATGAATTAACACATGTGGAATTATATACATAACAAAAAAGTGTGAAACAACTGAAAATATATCATATTCTAGGTTCTTCAAAGTAGCCACCTTTTGCTTTGATTACTGCTTTGCACACTCTTGGCATTCTCTTGATGAGCTTCAAGAGGTAGTCACCTGAAACGGTCTTCCAACAGTCTTGAAGGAGTTCCCAGAGATGCTTAGCACTTGTTGGCCCTTTTGCCTTCACTCTGCGGTCCAGCTAACCCCAAACCATCTCGATTGGGTTCAGGTCCGGTGACTGTGGAGGCCAGGTATCTGGCGCAGCACCCCATTACTCTCCTTCATGGTCAAATAGCCCTTACACAGCCTGGAGGTGTGTTTGGGGTCATTGTCCTGTTGAAAAATTAATCATGGTCCAACTAAACGCAAAGCGGATGGAATAGCATGCCGCTGCAAGATGCTGTGGTAGACATGCTGGTTCAGTATGCCTTCAATTTTGAATAAATCCCCAACAGTGTCACCAGCAAAGCACCCCCACACCATCACCCCTCCTCCTCCATGCTTCACGGTGGAAACCAGGCATGTAGAGTCCATCCGTTCACCTTTTCTGCGTCGCACAAAGACATGGTGGTTGGAACCAAAGATCTCAAATTTGGACTCATCAGACCAAAGCACAGATTTCCACAGGTCTAATGTCCATTCCTTGTGTTCTTTAGCCCAAACAAGTCTCTTCTGCTTGTTGCCTGTCCTTAGCAGTGGTTTCCTAGCAGATATGCTACCATGAAGGTGTGATTGACACAGTCTCCTCTTAACAGTTGTTCTAGAGATGTGTCTGCTGCTAGAACTCTGTGTGGCATTGACCTGGTCTCTAATCTGAGCTGCTGTTAACCTGCGATTTCTGAGGCTGGTGACTCGGATGAACTTATCCTCCGCAGCAGAGGTGACTCTTGGTCTTCCTTTCCTGGGGCGGTCCGCATGTGAGCCAGTTTCTTTGTAGCGCTTGATGGTTTTTGTGACTAAACTTGGGGACACTTTGAAAGTTTTTCCAATTTTTCGGACTGACTGACCTTCATTTCTTAAAGTAATGATAGCCACTCATTTTTCTTTACTTAGCTGCTTTTTTCTTGCCATAATACAAATTCTAACAGTCTATTCAGTAGGACTATCAGCTGTGTATCCACCTGACTTCTCCACAACGCAACTGATGGTCCCAACCGCATTTATAAGGCAAGAAATCCCACTTATTAAACCTGACAGGGCACACCTGTGAAGTGAAAACCATTTCAGGTGACTACCTCTTGAAGCTCATCAAGAGAATGCCAAGAGTGTGCAAAGCAGTAATCAAAGCAAAAGGTGGCTACTTTGAAGAACCTAGAATATGGCATATTTTCAGTTGTTTCACACTTTTTTGTTATGTATATAATTCCACATGTGTTAATTCATAGTTTTGATGCCTTCAGTGTGAATCTACAATTTTCATAGTCATGAAAATAAAGAAACCTCTTTGAATGAGAAGGTGTGTCCAAACTTTTGGTCTGTACTGTATATATAATGAAAACAACACAAGGCCACCACTTAAATAGTCAAAATGTGGCCTAAATAATAAGCAGAGCTGACCAATTATAGTCAGACTACAAAATATACCCCGCAGATGTATAACTACAGACCATACATAAACCACAAAGATGCATAATCCAGAAAAATACTGTTAAAGAACACAGATGGATACTAGAGGAATAACCTCGATATGACTTAAAAGGTAAATACACATGCAGATATCATAGCCATCAAAAATACATCAAACAACTCATGGTAGAGCGCACGTACCCTGAGACATGGTTGGGTTGTAAGACCAGAGGAGTGAAGCTACACGCGAAAAAACCTTGACGCGCGTTTTACCATGTAGGCTTGTCAGGAGGTAAGAAATAATTAAAATCCAGGGTATATATAGGAGAGGGAAGTGCGTAAAATAATTGAAAAATACCCTCACCTGCGCTTCACATATCAGGCGCGATTCCCCCATGATGGCTGACGCCATCCTTCAGTGTGTCCTCACCAAGTCACCTTGCATGACCATATGCGCGATGACGGCACCGGAGCATGTCAGGATGGGGACGGACAATGCATGCGCAGGTCCGCGTCCCTGTGAAACGCAGATGATTGGAAGGGCCGCCTATTCTACAGTTACATGGAACGCAAACCAACTAAGGGGAAGAGCTAATTACATTAATGCCTAAATGTAATATATTAAAAATACCAAAAATCTAATATGGGACATATAGGATCTTAAAATCCAAATTTATGAAAGTTTTCACGGTGACTATGATATCGACATAAGTGCATATCCACCCTATCAATCCTACCACAGTGAGTCATATTTATACATAATTTATCAAACATAATTATACGTTCATATTCCACAGAAAGGACCTGTGAAAGAAAGTGACTTGTGCAAATAAAGTGACAAGTGCTAATGTGAAAATACAGATGTATAAAAAATAGTAAAGAACAAGGAGGCGGGGGGATGGGGAGGTATCCAGCAGGAGTCATAAAAAATGGCTCAGGGGTAACAGCCAATCCAACCACACCGTAAAAGACAATAAGAAGTGATGACTATACTAACAAGATATCCCAAAGCTCATAAGGATTACATTTCCACATAAAAGTAAATAAAAAAATAGAAAAAAAAAGATAAAAATGAAAATAAAAAAGATTCTCGACATAGAGATATCTTTATCCTGTGTTCACTGCAGCTTCAGAGACCTCTTCCATTTTTTCTGCGTATTAATTCTGCATTCGCAGGGACGCTCCTTCCACATTGCATGTTGACGCCTCCTCAAACATTTCATCAATTGAAGCCATAGATAACACCTAAAAAAATAAATAAATAGACAAACATAAATTTAAAAACATCAACATATATACGGTAATTCCCTGAAATAAATATGTGCGCATAATTACAAGAAATGTTCGAAGCTATTTGATTCGTTGAAACCACAAGGAGCCATAGTGTCCAACATCACTATCCATTTCGTTTCCCTACGTAGTAGAGCCTGTTTAATATCATCACTAGAGTTGAGCGAACACCTGGATGTTCGGGTTCGAGAAGTTCGGCCGAACATCCCGGAAATGTTCGGGTTCGGGATCCGAACCCGATCCGAACTTCGTCCCGAACCCGAACCCCATTGAAGTCAATGGGGACCCGAACTTTTCGGCACTAAAAAGGCTGTAAAACAGCCCAGGAAAGAGCTAGAGGGCTGCAAAAGGCAGCAACATGTAGGTAAATCCCCTGCAAACAAATGTGGATAGGGAAATGAATTAAAATAAAAATTAAATAAATAAAAATTAACCAAAATCAATTGGAGAGAGGTTCCATAGCAGAGAATCTGGCTTCCCGTCACCCACCACTGGAACAGTCCATTCTCAGATATTTAGGCCCCGGCACCCAGGCAGAGGAGAGAGGTCCCGTAACAGAGAATCTGTCTTCATGTCAGCAGAGAATTAGTCTGCATGTCATAGCAGAGAATGAGGCTTCACGTCAGCCACCACTGCAACAGTCCATTGGCATATATTTAGGCCCAGCACACACACAGGCAGAGGAGAGAGGTCCCGTAACAGAGAATCTGGCTTCATGTCAGCAGAGAATCAGTCTGCATGTCATAGCAGAGAATCAGGCTTCACGTCAGCCACCACTGCAACAGTCCATTGTCATAAATTTAGGCCCAGCACCCAGGCAGAGGAGAGAGGTCCCGTAACAGAGAATCTGGCTTCATGTCAGCAGAGAATCAGTCTTCATATCATAGCAGAGAATCAGGCTTCACGTCACCCACCACTGTAAGAGTCAATTTTCATAAATTTAGGCCCAGAACCCAGGCAGAGGAGAAAGGTCCCGTAACAGACAATCTGGCTTCATGTCAGCAGAGAATCAGTCTTCATATCATAGCAGAGAATCAGGCTTCACGTCACCCACCACTGTAAGAGTCAATTTTCATAAATTTAGGCCCAGAACCCAGGCAGAGGAGAAAGGTCCCGTAACAGACAATCTGGCTTCATGTCAGCAGAGAATCAGTCTTCATATCATAGCAGAGAATCAGGCTTCACGTCACCCACCACTGTAAGAGTCAATTTTCATAAATTTAGGCCCAGAACCCAGGCAGAGGAGAAAGGTCCCGTAACAGACAATCTGGCTTCATGTCAGCAGAGAATCAGTCTTCATATCATAGCAGAGAATCAGGCTTCACGTCACCCACCACTGTAAGAGTCAATTTTCATAAATTTAGGCCCAGAACCCAGGCAGAGGAGAAAGGTCCCGTAACAGACAATCTGGCTTCATGTCAGCAGAGAATCAGTCTTCATATCATAGCAGAGAATCAGGCTTCACGTCACCCACCACTGTAAGAGTCAATTTTCATAAATTTAGGCCCAGAACCCAGGCAGAGGAGAAAGGTCCCGTAACAGACAATCTGGCTTCATGTCAGCAGAGAATCAGTCTTCATATCATAGCAGAGAATCAGGCTTCACGTCACCCACCACTGTAAGAGTCAATTTTCATAAATTTAGGCCCAGAACCCAGGCAGAGGAGAAAGGTCCCGTAACAGACAATCTGGCTTCATGTCAGCAGAGAATCAGTCTTCATATCATAGCAGAGAATCAGGCTTCACGTCACCCACCACTGTAAGAGTCAATTTTCATAAATTTAGGCCCAGAACCCAGGCAGAGGAGAAAGGTCCCGTAACAGACAATCTGGCTTCATGTCAGCAGAGAATCAGTCTTCATATCATAGCAGAGAATCAGGCTTCACGTCACCCACCACTGTAAGAGTCAATTTTCATAAATTTAGGCCCAGAACCCAGGCAGAGGAGAAAGGTCCCGTAACAGACAATCTGGCTTCATGTCAGCAGAGAATCAGTCTTCATATCATAGCAGAGAATCAGGCTTCACGTCACCCACCACTGTAAGAGTCAATTTTCATAAATTTAGGCCCAGAACCCAGGCAGAGGAGAAAGGTCCCGTAACAGACAATCTGGCTTCATGTCAGCAGAGAATCAGTCTTCATATCATAGCAGAGAATCAGGCTTCACGTCACCCACCACTGTAAGAGTCAATTTTCATAAATTTAGGCCCAGAACCCAGGCAGAGGAGAAAGGTCCCGTAACAGACAATCTGGCTTCATGTCAGCAGAGAATCAGTCTTCATATCATAGCAGAGAATCAGGCTTCACGTCACCCACCACTGTAAGAGTCAATTTTCATAAATTTAGGCCCAGAACCCAGGTAGAGGAGAAAGGTCCCGTAACAGACAATCTGGCTTCATGACAGCAGAGAATCAGTCTGCATGTCATAGCAGAGAATCAGGCTTCACGTCAGCCACCACTGCAACAGTCCATTGGCATATATTTAGGCCTAGCACACAGGCAGAGGAGAGGTTCATTCAACTTTGGGTAGCATCGCAATATAATGGTAAAATGAAAATAAAAATAGGATTGAATGAGGAAGTGCCCTGGAGTCCAATAATATATGGTTATGGGGAGGTAGTTAATGTCTAATCTGGACAAGGGACGGACAGGTCCTGTGGGATCCATGCCTGGTTCATTTTTATGAACGTCAGCTTGTCCACATTGGCTGTAGACAGGCGGCTGCGTTTGTCTGTAATGACGCCCCCTGCCGTGCTGAATACACGTTCAGACAAAACGCTGGCTGCCGGGCAGGCCAGCACCTCCAAGGCATAAAAGGCTAGCTCTGGCCACGTGGACAATTTAGAGACCCAGAAGTTGAATGGGGCCGAACCATCAGTCAGTACGTGGAGGGGTGTGCACACGTACTGTTCCACCATGTTAGTGAAATGTTGCCTCCTGCTAACACGTTGCGTATCAGGTGGTGGTGCAGTTAGCTGTGGCGTGTTGACAAAAGTTTTCCACATCTCTGCCATGCTAACCCTGCCCTCAGAGGAGCTGGCCGTGACACAGCTGCCTTGGCGACCTCTTGCTCCTCCTCTGCCTTGGCCTTGGGCTTCCACTTGTTCCCCTGTGACATTTGGGAATGCTCTCAGTAGCGCGTCTACCAACGTGCGCTTGTACTCGCGCATCTTCCTATCACGCTCCAGTGCAGGAAGTAAGGTGGGCACATTGTCTTTGTAGCGTGGATCCAGCAGGGTGGCAACCCAGTAGTCCGCACAGGTTAAAATGTGGGCAACTCTGCTGTCGTTGCGCAGGCACTGCAGCATGTAGTCGCTCATGTGTGCCAGGCTGCCCAGGGGTAAGGACAAGCTGTCCTCTGTGGGAGGCGTATCGTCATCGTCCTGCCTTTCCCCCCAGCCACGCACCAGTGATGGACCCGAGCTGCGTTGGGTGCCACCCCGCTGTGACCATGCTTCATCCTCATCCTCCTCCACCTCCTCCTCATCCTCGTCCTCCTCGTCCTCCAGTAGTGGGCCCTGGCTGGCCACATTTGTACCTGGCCTCTGCTGTTGCAAAAAACCTCCCTCTGAGTCACTTCGAAGAGACTGGCCTGAAAGTGCTAAAAATGACCCCTCTTCCTCATCCTCCTCCTCCTCCTCCTGGGCCACCTCCTGTTCCATCATCGCCCTAAGTGTTTTCTCAAGGAGACATAGAAGTGGTATTGTAACGCTGATAACGGTGTCATCGCCACTGGCCATGTTGGTGGAGTACTCGAAACAGCGCAACAGGGCACACAGGTCTCGCATGGAGGCCCAGTCATTGGTGGTGAAGTGGTGCTGTTCTGTAGTGCGACTGACCCGTGCGTGCTGCAGCTGAAACTCCACTATGGCCTGCTGCTGCTCGCACAGTCTGTCCAGCATGTGCAAGGTGGAGTTCCACCTGGTGGGCACGTCGCATATGAGGCGGTGAGCGGGAAGGCCGAAGTTACGCTGTAGCGCAGACAGGCGAGCAGCGGCAGGATGTGAACGCCGGAAGCGCGAACAGACGGCCCGCACTTTATGCAGCAGCTCTGAAATGTCGGGGTAGTTGTGAATGAACTTCTGCACCACCAAATTCAGCACATGCGCCAAGCAAGGGATGTGCGTCAAATTGGCTAGTCCCAGAGCTGCAACGAGATTTCGCCCATTATCACACACCACCAGGCCGGGCTTGAGGCTCACCGGCAGCAACCACTCGTCGGTCTGTTGTTCAATACCCCGCCACAACTCCTGTGCGGTGTGGGGCCTGTCCCCCAAACATATGAGTTTCAGAATGGCCTGCTGACGTTTACCCCGGGCTGTGCTGAAGTTGGTGGTGAAGGTGTGTGGCTGACTGGATGAGCAGGTGGAAGAAGAGGAGGAGGAAGCCGAGAAGGAGGAGGTGGCAACAGGAGGCAAAGAATGTTGCCCTGCGATCCTTGGCGGCGGCAGGACGTGCGCCAAACAGCTCTCCGCCTGGGGCCCAGCTGCCACTACATTTACCCAGTGTGCAGTTAGGGAGATATAGCGTCCCTGGCCGTGCTTACTGGTCCACGTATCTGTGGTTAGGTGGACCTTGCTACAGATGGCGTTGCGCAGTGCACACTTGATTTTATCGGATACTTGGTTGTGCAGGGAAGGCACGGCTCTCTTGGAGAAGTAGTGCCGGCTGGGAACAACATACTGTGGGACAGCAAGCGACATGAGCTGTTTGAAGCTGTCTGTGTCCACCAGCCTAAATGACAGCATTTCATAGGCCAGTAGTTTAGAAATGCTGGCATTCAGGGCCAGGGATCGAGGGTGGCTAGGTGGGAATTTACGCTTTCTATCAAATGTTTGTGAGATGGAGAGCTGAACGCTGGCGTGTGACATGGTTGAGACGCTTGGTGACGGAGGTGGTGGTGGTGGTGTTGGTGGTACATCCCCTGTTTGCTGGGCGGCAGGTGCCAACGTTCCTCCAGAGGCGGAGGAAGAGGCCGAGGCGGCAGCAGCAGAATAGGCCGAGGCGGCAGCAGCAGAAGAGGTAGCAGGGGGAGCCTGAGTGACTTCCTTGGTTTTAAGGTGTTTACTCCACTGCAGTTCATGCTTTGCATGCAGGTGCCTGGTCATGCAGGTTGTGCTCAGGTTCAGAACGTTAATGCCTCGCTTCAGGCTCTGATGGCACAGCGTGCAAACCACTCGGGTCTTGTCGTCAGCACATTGTTTGAAGAAGTGCCATGCCAGGGAACTCCTTGAAGCTGCCTTTGGGGTGCTCGGTCCCAGATGGCGGCGGTCAGTAGCAGGCGGAGTCTCTTGGCGGCGGGTGTTCTGCTTTTGCCCACTGCTCCCTCTTTTGCTACGCTGTTGGCTCGGTCTCACCACTGCCTCTTCCTCCGAACTGTGAAAGTCAGTGGCACGACCTTCATTCCATGTGGGGTCTAGGACCTCATCGTCCCCTGCATCGTCTTCCACCCAGTCTTGATCCCTGACCTCCTGTTCAGTCTGCACACTGCAGAAAGACGCAGCAGTTGGCACCTGTGTTTCGTCATCATCAGAGACATGCTGAGGTGGTATTCCCATGTCCTCATCATCAGGAAACATAAGTGGTTGTGCGTCAGTGCATTCTATGTCTTTCACCGCTGGGGAAGGGCTAGGTGGATGCCCTTGGGAAACCCTGCCAGCGGAGTCTTCAAACAGCATAAGAGACTGCTGCATAACTTGAGGCTGAGACAGTTTCCCTGGTATGCATGGGGGTGATGTGACAGACTGATGGGGTTGGTTTTCAGGCGCCATCTGTGCGCTTTCTGCAGAAGACTGGGTGGGAGATAATGTGAACGTGCTGGATCCACTGTCGGCCACCCAATTGACTAATGCCTGTACCTGCTCAGGCCTTACCATCCTTAGAACGGCATTGGGCCCCACCATATATCGCTGTAAATTCTGGCGGCTACTGGGACCTGAGGTAGTTGGTACACTAGGACGTGTGGATGTGGCAGAACGGCCACGTCCTCTCCCAGCACCAGAGGGTCCACTAACACCACCACGACCATGTCCACGTCCGCGTCCCTTACTAGATGTTTTTCTCATTGTTATGGTTCACCACAACAACAAATATATTATTTGGCCCAATGTATTGTATTCAAATTCAGCGGGATATAAATTTGAGGCCTAGTATTTAGGCGCTGGGTGACCGGTATGGATTTAGTGACAGAATTAGACTTGGAAATGCACAGAAGCGTGTGTGTGAAGTTATTCTGAATGACCCAATGTGCACCTTGAATATTATATACCCTTTTTGGGATAGATTTCAAATAGCTCTGATATAGCAGGAACCACTAAATTATGAAATTGCTAAATTGGGAATTGTACTTCAACCCAGAACAAAAAATGTGCTTTGACGGGCACTAAATAACTTTCCCAGCTACAACAGGACAGCGGTAACGAGAGATTTAGAGGGATTTAAATTTGAGGCCTAGTATTTAGGCGCTGGGTCACCGGTATGGATTTAGTGACAGAATTAGACTTGGAAATGCACAGAAGCGTGTGTGTGAAGTTATTCTGAATGACCCTATGTGCACCTTCAATATTATATACCCTTTTAGGGATAGATTTCAAATAGCTCTGATATAGCAGAAACCACTAAATTATGAAATTGCTAAATTGGGAATTGTACTTCAACCCAGAACAAAAAATGTGCTTTGACGGACACTAAATATCTTGCCCAGCAACAACAGTACAGCGGTGGGTAACGAGAGATTTAGAGGGATTTAAATTTGAGGCCTAGTATTTAGGCGCTGGGTGACCGGTATGGATTTAGTGACAGAATTAGACTTGGAAATGCACAGAAGCGTGTGTGTGAAGTTATTCTGAATGACCCAATGTGCACCTTGAATATTATATACCCTTTTTGGGATAGATTTCAAATAGCTCTGATATAGCAGGAACCACTAAATTATGAAATTGCTAAATTGGGAATTGTACTTCAACCCAGAACAAAAAATGTGCTTTGACGGGCACTAAATAACTTTCCCAGCTACAACAGGACAGCGGTAACGAGAGATTTAGAGGGATTTAAATTTGAGGCCTAGTATTTAGGCGCTGGGTCACCGGTATGGATTTAGTGACAGAATTAGACTTGGAAATGCACAGAAGCGTGTGTGTGAAGTTATTCTGAATGACCCTATGTGCACCTTCAATATTATATACCCTTTTAGGGATAGATTTCAAATAGCTCTGATATAGCAGAAACCACTAAATTATGAAATTGCTAAATTGGGAATTGTACTTCAACCCAGAACAAAAAATGTGCTTTGACGGACACTAAATATCTTGCCCAGCAACAACAGTACAGCGGTGGGTAACGAGAGATTTAGAGGGATTTAAATTTGAGGCCTAGTATTTAGGCGCTGGGTCACCGGTATGGATTTAGTGACAGAATTAGACTTGGAAATGCACAGAAGCGTGTGTGTGAAGTTATTCTGAATGACCCAATGTGCACCTTCAATATTATATACCCTTTTAGGGATAGATTTCAAATAGCTCTGATATAGCAGAAACCACTAAATTATGAAATTGCTAAATTGGGAATTGTACTTCAACCCAGAACAAAAAATGTGCTTTGACGGACACTAAATATCTTGCCCAGCAACAACAGTACAGCGGTAACGAGAGATTTAGAGGGATTTAAATTTGAGGCCTAGTATTTAGGCGCTGGGTGACAGGTATGGGTTTAGTGACAGAATTAGACTTGGAAATGCACAGAAGCGTGTGTGTGAAGTTATTCTGAATGACCCAATGTGCACCTTCAATATTATATACCCTTTTAGGGATAGATTTCAAATAGCTCTGATATAGCAGAAACCACTAAATTATGAAATTGCTAAATTGGGAATTGTACTTCAACCCAGAACAAAAAATGTGCTTTGACGGACACTAAATATCTTGCCCAGCAACAACAGTACAGCGGTAACGAGAGATTTAGAGGGATTTAAATTTGAGGCCTAGTATTTAGGCGCTGGGTGACAGGTATGGGTTTAGTGACAGAATTAGACTTGGAAATACACAGTAGCGGGTGTGTGTGAAGTTATTCTGAATGACCCAATGTGCACCTTCAATATTATATACCCTTTTTGGGATAGATTTCAAATAGCTCTGATATAGCAGGAACCACTAAATTATGAAATTGCTAAATTGGGAATTGTACTTCAACCCAGAACAAAAAATGTGCTTTGACGGGCACTAAATAACTTTCCCAGCTACAACAGGACAGCGGTAACGAGAGATTTAGAGGGATTTAAATTTGAGGCCTAGTATTTAGGCGCTGGGTCACCGGTATGGATTTAGTGACAGAATTAGACTTGGAAATGCACAGAAGCGTGTGTGTGAAGTTATTCTGAATGACCCTATGTGCACCTTCAATATTATATACCCTTTTAGGGATAGATTTCAAATAGCTCTGATATAGCAGAAACCACTAAATTATGAAATTGCTAAATTGGGAATTGTACTTCAACCCAGAACAAAAAATGTGCTTTGACGGACACTAAATATCTTGCCCAGCAACAACAGTACAGCGGTGGGTAACGAGAGATTTAGAGGGATTTAAATTTGAGGCCTAGTATTTAGGCGCTGGGTGACCGGTATGGATTTAGTGACAGAATTAGACTTGGAAATGCACAGAAGCGTGTGTGTGAAGTTATTCTGAATGACCCAATGTGCACCTTGAATATTATATACCCTTTTTGGGATAGATTTCAAATAGCTCTGATATAGCAGGAACCACTAAATTATGAAATTGCTAAATTGGGAATTGTACTTCAACCCAGAACAAAAAATGTGCTTTGACGGGCACTAAATAACTTTCCCAGCTACAACAGGACAGCGGTAACGAGAGATTTAGAGGGATTTAAATTTGAGGCCTAGTATTTAGGCGCTGGGTCACCGGTATGGATTTAGTGACAGAATTAGACTTGGAAATGCACAGAAGCGTGTGTGTGAAGTTATTCTGAATGACCCTATGTGCACCTTCAATATTATATACCCTTTTAGGGATAGATTTCAAATAGCTCTGATATAGCAGAAACCACTAAATTATGAAATTGCTAAATTGGGAATTGTACTTCAACCCAGAACAAAAAATGTGCTTTGACGGACACTAAATATCTTGCCCAGCAACAACAGTACAGCGGTAACGAGAGATTTAGAGGGATTTAAATTTGAGGCCTAGTATTTAGGCGCTGGGTGACAGGTATGGGTTTAGTGACAGAATTAGACTTGGAAATACACAGTAGCGGGTGTGTGTGAAGTTATTCTGAATGACCCAATGTGCACCTTCAATATTATATACCCTTTTTGGGATAGATTTCAAATAGCTCTGATATAGCAGGAACCACTAAATTATGAAATTGCTAAATTGGGAATTGTACTTCAACCCAGAACAAAAAATGTGCTTTGACGGGCACTAAATAACTTTCCCAGCTACAACAGGACAGCGGTAACGAGAGATTTAGAGGGATTTAAATTTGAGGCCTAGTATTTAGGCGCTGGGTCACCGGTATGGATTTAGTGACAGAATTAGACTTGGAAATGCACAGAAGCGTGTGTGTGAAGTTATTCTGAATGACCCTATGTGCACCTTCAATATTATATACCCTTTTAGGGATAGATTTCAAATAGCTCTGATATAGCAGAAACCACTAAATTATGAAATTGCTAAATTGGGAATTGTACTTCAACCCAGAACAAAAAATGTGCTTTGACGGACACTAAATATCTTGCCCAGCAACAACAGTACAGCGGTGGGTAACGAGAGATTTAGAGGGATTTAAATTTGAGGCCTAGTATTTAGGCGCTGGGTGACCGGTATGGATTTAGTGACAGAATTAGACTTGGAAATGCACAGAAGCGTGTGTGTGAAGTTATTCTGAATGACCCAATGTGCACCTTGAATATTATATACCCTTTTTGGGATAGATTTCAAATAGCTCTGATATAGCAGGAACCACTAAATTATGAAATTGCTAAATTGGGAATTGTACTTCAACCCAGAACAAAAAATGTGCTTTGACGGGCACTAAATAACTTTCCCAGCTACAACAGGACAGCGGTAACGAGAGATTTAGAGGGATTTAAATTTGAGGCCTAGTATTTAGGCGCTGGGTCACCGGTATGGATTTAGTGACAGAATTAGACTTGGAAATGCACAGAAGCGTGTGTGTGAAGTTATTCTGAATGACCCAATGTGCACCTTCAATATTATATACCCTTTTAGGGATAGATTTCAAATAGCTCTGATATAGCAGAAACCACTAAATTATGAAATTGCTAAATTGGGAATTGTACTTCAACCCAGAACAAAAAATGTGCTTTGACGGACACTAAATATCTTGCCCAGCAACAACAGTACAGCGGTAACGAGAGATTTAGAGGGATTTAAATTTGAGGCCTAGTATTTAGGCGCTGGGTGACAGGTATGGGTTTAGTGACAGAATTAGACTTGGAAATACACAGTAGCGGGTGTGTGTGAAGTTATTCTGAATGACCCAATGTGCACCTTCAATATTATATACCCTTTTAGGGATAGATTCCAAATAGCTCTGATATAGCAGGAACCACTAAATTATGAAATTGCTAAATTGGGAATTGTACTTCAACCCAGAACAAAAAATGTGCTTTGACGGACACTAAATATCTTGCCCAGCAACAACAGTACAGCGGTAACGAGAGATTTAGAGGGATTTAAATTTGAGGCCTAGTATTTAGGCGCTGGGTGACAGGTATGGGTTTAGTGACAGAATTAGACTTGGAAATACACAGTAGCGGGTGTGTGTGAAGTTATTCTGAATGACCCAATGTGCACCTTCAATATTATATACCCTTTTTGGGATAGATTTCAAATAGCTCTGATATAGCAGGAACCACTAAATTATGAAATTGCTAAATTGGGAATTGTATTTCAACCCAGAACAAGAAATGTGCTTGAACGGACACTAAATAACTCGCCCAGCTACAGCACTAGGGACAGATTTAGCTGGATATAAATTTGAGGCCTAGTATTTAGGCGCTGGGTGACCGGTATGGATTTAGTGACAGAATTAGACTGGGATATGGCCAAAAAATAAACAGACTATTGCTGGTTAAATGCACTTGGTGTGACAGCTTCACCCTGATGTAGGCTTTAGCCAAAAAACAACCACACCATTGAGGGTTAAATGCACTTGGTGACAGGCGCAGCTTGCCCCTGATTTTGTATATGGCCAAAAAATGAACAGACTATTGCTGGTTAAATGCACTTGGTGTGACAGCTTCACCCTGATGTAGGCTTTAGCCAAAAAACAACCACACCATTGAGGATTAAATGCACTTGGTGACAGGCGCAGCTTGCCCCTGATTTTGTATATGGCCAAAAAATGAACAGACTATTGCTGGTTAAATGCACTTGGTGTCACAGCTTCACCCTGATGTAGGCTTTAGCCAAAAAACAACCACACCATTGAGGGTTAAATGCACTTGGTGACAGGCGCAGCTTGCCCCTGATTTTGTATATGGCCAAAAAATGAACAGACTATTGCTGGTTAAATGCACTTGGTGTGACAGCTTCACCCTGATGTAGGCTTTAGCCAAAAAACAACCACACCATTGAGGGTTAAATGCACTTGGTCGCAGCTTGTGCTGGCGCACCACAAGACACAAAATGGCCGCCGATCACCCCAGAAAAATGAGACTGACAAACGGTCTGTGCAGCCTAAAAACAGTGAGCAATTGAGGATCAGCAGCTCAATGATCCACAGCTGCAGATCGATCAGTTAATCAAGTCCTTTGGAGGAGTTAATCTGCCTAATCTCGCCCTACTGTCGCAGCCGCAACCTCTCCCTACGCTAATCAGAGCAGAGTGACGGGCGGCGCTATGTGACTCCAGCTTAAATAGAGGCTGGGTCACATGGTGCTCTGGCCAATCACAGCCATGCCAATAGTAGGCATGGCTGTGATGGCCTCTTGGGGCAAGTAGTATGACGCTTGTTGATTGGCTGCTTTGCAGCCTTTCAAAAAGCGCCAAGAAAGCGTCACAAAAGCGCCAAGAAAGCGACGAACACCGAACCCGAACCCGGACTTTTACGAAAATGTCCGGGTTCGGGTCCGTGTCACGGACACCCCAAAATTCGGTACGAACCCGAACTATACAGTTCGAGTTCGCTCATCCCTAATCATCACCTCTCGACCCTAATCTGATCTATGTCTATGCCTCTTACTCTTAACCCTCTTGGGCCGCAGGCATGATATTTCCAAAAATGTTGCGGAACAGATTGTAGTCCATCTAAATCCTTTTCTAGAACTCCTGATGCTGCTCGTATTCTGTTAACATGTTCCAAGATACGAACATTAAGGGATATTGTGGTCATCCTGATGTAAAGTAGGTCACATGGACATATGATCAAAAAGATCACTGCTTCTGTATTGCAGGTGATGTTATGAACAATCCTATATTCCTTTTTCTTAGAAGAATCACCAAAAGTGGTGGAGCGGGTCATATATTTACAAGCTGGACAATTACCGCAGGGGCCTCTGCTGCCAAACACATTGCTAGATACATTTGGTGTGTAATGACTCTTTGTCAGAAGGTCACGTAGATTCCGTGATCTCTTCCACGTAATCTGAGGGTATGATGTCAATGATGGAGCTAATTCTCTATCAGTTTGTAGTACCCCCCAGTGCTTAAGCAAGATGCTCTGGATGGTACGCCATTCACTGTTAAACGGAGTAATGAATCTCATCACTGAATCTTTTTCATCTTTCTCATGTTTTGTTTTACTTACTAGTAAGGTGTCTTTAGACGTTCTTTTGGTTCTCTCATATCCCTCATAAATTGTACTGGCACGGTATCCTCTCTCCTTAAACCGTGTTGTCAAGATGGAACATTGTTGTTCGAAGTTCTTTTCTTCGGAGCAGATCCTGCGCATTCTTAAAAAATTGACCCACTGGAATGGCTTGTATGAGTGTGAAGATGAGGCGTGGAGAAGGGAATTCACAGCTATTGTCTTCCTGAAGACATTAGTAGATATAAATCCATCAGACCCTCTTATAATCAGGATATCCCAAAATTCCACTTCCACCTGACTATATTTCCAGGTCAATTTAATATTAGCATCATTGTTGTTAAGACCCCCCAGAAAGGATTCCAAGGAGGAAAGGGATCCCTGCCAAATGAAAAAGATGTCGTCTATATACCTCAACCATAGGAGTGCGGCATCATATCCCATAGTATTTTGGACAATCTCCCTCTCCCACAACCCCAGGAACAAATTAGCATATCAGGGTGCACAAGGCCCCCCATAGCAGTCCCCTGGAGCTGCAGGTAGAGGCGGTCCTTAAAAAGAAAATAATTGTGGGTAAGGACAAACTCCAATAGAGCTAAAATAAACTCCATCCGGTCGTTATCATAGTCGGTTATTGATAGAAAAAACCTAGATGCTCGCACTCCCTGGTCGTGGCATATAGACGTATAAAGTGACTCAACGACACAAGTTACCAGAAGAAAGTAATCATCAAGGTGGATGCCATTAAGGCATCTCAGCATATCTGTGGTGTCTTTGACAAAGGATGGAAGAGTCTCCACACTTTTTTCCAAAAAGAAATGAACAAAATTCCCAATAATAGCACATAAACCACTAATCCCTGAGACAAGCGGGCGTCCCGGAGGGTTGGTCGGATTTTTGTGAACCTTAGGGAGCAACTATAATGTTGGTTTAATAGGGTAATCTACCATCAATCCCTCCATCATTTTAAAGCTGACAATATTCTGATTGCGCGCTTCACATAAGATCATATACAATTCTCTCTTAAATTGATCCGTAGGGTCCCTATCCATTTTTCTATAACATTGCTTGTTATTTAACTGACGGAATGCCTCCCTCTCGTACATCTGCACCGGCCAGATCACCACATTGCCCCCCTTGTCAGCCGGTTTTATTACCACTTCTTTTAGGTCCTGCAGCTCCCGTAATGCTTGTCTCTGTGACCTCGTCAAATTATCACTCCTAATCCTCGGAGTAACATTGGCAAGATCATGTTTTACCAATTTCACAAAAATATCGACTGCCGTGCACAGTGACATGGGGGGAAAAAATTGGGATCGCCGCTGCAGATGTACAGGGAATTTAGTACCCTCCGCCATCTCTTGTTCTTCCAGTAGGGATTCCAAATCCTTTACTGCCTGCCTCTCAGAAGTTGATGACAGTTGGGTCTCATGTTGCAGCGCATGACCATATGGGCCGCCTATTCTACAGTTACATGGAACGCAAACCCCTTCCTATCATCTGCGTTCCACAGGGTCGCGGACCTGCGCACGCGTTGTCCGGCCCACATCCTGACGTGCTCCGGTGCATTCATCGCGCATATGGTCATGCACGGTGACTTGGTGAGGACGTGCTGAAGGATGGCGTCGGCCAACATGGGGGAATCGCGCCTGATATGTGAAGCGCAGGTGAGGTATTTTTCAATTATTTTACGCACTTCCCTCTCCTATATATACCCTGGATTTTAATTATTTCTTACCTCCTGACGAAGCCTTCAGGGTGAAACGCGCGTCAAGGTTTTTTCAGCTTCACTTCTCTGGTCTTACAACCATGTCTCAGGGTATGTGCGCTCTACCATGAGTTGCTTAATGTATTTTTGATGGCTATGACCTTTTAGGTCACATCGAGGTTATTCCTCTACTATCCATCTGTGTTCCTTAGGCCCCATGCACACGACCGTTGTGTGCATCTGTGTCCGTTGTTCCGTTTTCCGTGATTTTCTGCGGACCCATTGACTTTCAATGGGTCCGTTGAAAACTCGAAATATGCACCGTTTGTCATCCGTGTCCGTGATCCGCGTTTCCTGTCCGTCAAAAAAATATGACCTGTCCTATTTTTTTGACGGACAACGGTTCACGGACCCATTCAAGTCAATGGGTCAGTGAAAAAACACAGAGGCACACAAGATTGCCATCCGCGTCCGTGATCCGTGTCCGTATGCTACTTTAGCACAGACTGATCCGCAGATCCGTCTGCATACAGCTTTTTCAGAGCTGAGTTTTCACTTCGTGAAAGGGGATGTGGACGCTTCAAGTTAGAATATACTAAGAACTGTGTACATGACTGCCCCCTGCTGCCTGGCAGCATCCGATCTCTTACAGGGGGCTGTGATCCGCACCTGAGGGGTTAATTGTGCGTATCATAGCCCCCTGTAAGAGATCAGGTGCTGCCAGGCAGCAGGGGGCAGACCCCCTCCCTCCCCAGTTTTTAATTCATTGGTGGCCAGTGCGGCCCCCCTCCCTCCCTCCCCTGTATTCAATTCATTGGTGGCTAGTGCGGCCCCCCTCCCCTGTATTAAATTCATTGGTGGCCAGTACGCCCCCCCCCGGCCCCCCCTCCCCTGTATTAAATTCATTGGTGGCCAGTGCGGCCTCCCCTCTCCCCCCCCTCATCATTGGTGACAGCGGAGAGTTCCGATCGGAGTCCCAGTTTAATCGCTGGGGCTCCGATCGGTAACCATGGCAACCAGGACGCTACTGCAGTTCTGGCTGCCATGGTTACTTAGCAATTTTAGAAGCATTATACTTACCTGCGATGTCTGTGACCGGCTGGGCGCTCCTCCTACTGGTAAGTGACAGGTCTGTGCTATAAGCAATGCGCCGCACAGACCTTTCACTTACCAGTAAGAGGAGCGCCCGGCCGGTCACAGACAACGCAGGTAAGTATAATGCTTCTAAAATTGCTAAGTAACCATGGCAGCCAGGACTGCAGTAGCGTCCTGGTTGCCATGGTTACCGATCGGAGCCCCAGCGATTAAACTGGGACTCCGATCGGAACTCTCCGCTGCCACCAATGATGGGGGGGGGGGAGAGGGGAGGCCGCACTGGCCACCAATGAATTTAATACAGGGGAGGGAGGGGGACCGGGGGGGCCGCACTGGCCACCAATGAATTTAATACAGGGGAGGGGGGGCCGGGGGGGCGCACTGGCCACCAATGAATTTAATACAGGGAAGGGAGGGAGGGGGGGCCACACTGGCCACCAATGAATTTAAAACTGGGGAGGGAGGGGGGGTCTGCGGCACCTGAGGAGTTAATTGTGCGGATCACAGCCCCCTGTAAGAGATCGGATGCTGCCAGGCAGCAGGGGGCAGTCATGTACACAGTTCTTAGTATATTCTAACTTGAAGCGTCCCCATCACCATGGGAACGCCTCTGTGTTAGAATATACTGTCGGGTCTGAGTTTTCACGATGTAACTCAAATCCAATGGTATATTCTAACATAGAGGCGTTCCCATGGTGATGGGGACGCTTCAAGTTAAAATATACCATCGGACTGAAGAAAACTCTGATAGGGATTCCTGACTTTACATTAAAAGTCAATGGGGGACGGATCCGTTTTCAATTGCACCATATTGTGTCAACGTCAAACGGATCCGTCCCCATTGACTTGCATTGTAAATCAGGACGGATCCGTTTGGCTCCGCACGGCCAGGCGGACACCAAAGCGACTTTTTTTTTTTAACTTTCCTTCATGTCTGGTGATCCTCCAAAAATCACGGAAGACACACGGAAGAAAAAACGGACACGGAACAACGGAACCCCGTTTTGCGGACCGTGAAAAAATACTGTCGTGTGCATGAGGCCTGTTGTAGTATATATTGAGGGGAGCAGCTCTTTTAGACTGAGCAACGCCCATCTGCCTGGGGCTTCTGAGCAGAGTACAAATGTAGCTGGATCCTATACTGCACTGAAAATGTAGACTTAGGTGAGTCCAAGAGAGGCGGTAAATTAGTGTCAGGTGCCCGTCTGCGGCAGCCACCTGGACGCCTGGTAGATGGGCCCGACACAAGTTTGATCAAAAGAGCTTCCATTTTTCTATTTATAGTAGGTATAATACCACTTTAATTTAGAATGATCACCAGCTCTATTGTTTGTATGTGTAAAGTTGTGCAGCCATTTTTTATTAACCATGCTTATCCTCTAAGGCCTCATGCACATGAAAATATCCATCTTGCGGTACGCAAATTGTGGATGTGCAAAACATAGATTCTGACCGTGTGCATGCTACCATTTTTTTTTCAAACTCCCCTACAGATGTCCTATCCTTGTCTGCAAAACGGACAAGAACATGTTTTTTTTTACATGGACTTACGGTTGTGGACAGCACACAGATTTTTTTGCAGCCCCATTGAAATGAATGGGTCCACATCCTATTAGTATAAAATGCGTACATGATGGGGGCTGAAAATACAGTCATGTGCATGAGGTCTAAAGGTACAGTATATTTACATGTAGCAGCTGAAGTGAGATCGCTGCATCATAACCCAATTGGTTAAAAAAAAGCATGTGTTTCTGTTGTGGTTTTTGACTCTGTTGCGGTTTTTGCTTGTAAAACACGTTTTTTTAAAAATGTTTAACACGTGAAAACACAATTGAAAGCATTGAAAGCCATTGCAAAAATGCAGCCCGTTTTTTCCATCCGCTATGTGGGAATACATCCTTAGGCGACATGCACACGACAATGCGGATCCGCAAAAAAATATGGATGACGTCCATGTGCATTCTGTATTTTGTGGAATGAAACAGCTGGCCCCTAATAGAACAGTCCTATGCTTGTCCGTAATGCGGACGATAATTGGACATGTTCTATATTTTTGCGGAACAGACATGCGGAAACGGAATGCATATGGAGTAACTGCCGTTTTCTTTTGCGGACCCATTGAAATTAATGGTTCCGCATGTGGTCTGCAAAAAATAAAAAAATAAACAGACAGAAAGAAAATACGTTTGTGTGCATGAGCCCTTAGACTGTGATTGCCCAGCCTGCAGGTTCAGAATGGAGGGTACGGAATATTTCATAGCTCCTCACTTTCATGGTTAATGCCCAGGGGGCAGCGCTTTAGCTAATTGTGCAGGAGGTTTTTTTTCTCATTATGTCTGGTAAGTACACTTGGTGCAGGTAGGTGCTTTTACATGACTAAGAACAGATGATAACATATGTCATGCCTGTAAACACTGACAGAAACCCCCCTGGGGCTCTCCTGCTTCCATCGACAATTTGCTGGAAAGAAATCTAATCAAAGCTAACGCCCAAAGAAAGCAAGCGAAGCGCTGTAATCACATAACATGATAACATGCAAGCAGAAGCTGGAAGGTTCTCTTATTTTCCTAGATAACGATAATGATATATAAGGTTAGAGATAATATTTCAGCAAATATATGACGGATGTAACACCCCATAATAACATATGGCAGTTTCATTTCAGACTGAGGAGAGGCTCATAGCAGTAAACATTCATAAAATGTACCAGTTAGGGTAATTTCACACTTGCGGCAAAGGATTCCGGCAAGCAGTTCCGTCGCCGGAACTGCCTGCCGGATCCGTCACAACGTATGCAAACTGATGGCATTTGTCAGACGGATCAGGATGCTGATCCGTATGACAAATGCATTAAAATGTCATCCGGAAAAACGGATCCAGCATTTATTTATTTTTCACACTTTTTGTGCTCTAAGCATGCGCAGACCGCAATGCCGGATCCGTTTTGCCGGAACACTCGGGGTCAGGCATTAATGCATTTCAATGGGAAAAATTGCAAGTGTTCCGGAATTTTGGACGGAGATAAAACCGCAGCATGCTGTGGTATTATCTCCATCCTGAAAAGTCAAAAAGACTGAACTGAAGACATCCTGATGCATCCTGAACGGATTGCTCTCCATTCAGAATGCATTAGGATAAAACTGATCAGTTCTTTTCTGGTATTGAGCCCCTAGGATGGAACTTAATGCCGGAAAAGAATAACGCTAGTGTGAAAGTACCCTTGGTTTCTGTTACCAGTCCAGAGATCTCCACATTCACTGCTCCAACTGCTCTGCTAGATTATCTTCAGCCTGGCAGCCCAGGGGACGTGTCCTTTCTGCTGCAGCTCTCTCCTTGTAACTGCCGCAGCTTCTAACAGAACATATGGCTGGTGGCAGTTGTAGATTTAAACTCGACCAGCAACGTGAGACGGACAAAAAATAAGGAATAGAATAAACAGCAGGTGGCGCTATACAGATACATTTTATGGAATAGCTTACTGATTGTACAAACTTTTTAATTAAATGCAATTACAAAATATTCACATCCAGCTGCTCCTTTAATTGAGAAATACCTAATGGAGTATATTAAAATAGGTTTTCCAAACTGGATAACCATTTTTAGTACCATGAAAAATATATGGTATATTGCAGTGAGCCTGTCATCATGAAAATGCAGTACAATCTGCAGGCAGCATGCTACAGGGCAGGAGGGGCTGAGCAGGCTGGTAACTAGTAAAGTATATGACACTTGCGCTGCCGTAAGATGCTCTCAGTAACCGGGGAGTCCACCGGAATTGCCGCTGCCTGATATTAAAGGGGTATTCCCATCTCAATGATCACTGTTAAATCTGCTAATGATTTGACAGTGATCATTTTTGTAAATACATTTACATACCCAATTCCCACCCTTTTTGACAAAATAAGTCCCCTCTTACCTGATCGTTGTCTTTCGTCTCCCCTGGTTACGGCCACCTCTCCTGTCGAATCCCGCCGGGCCACGCTTGCGCAGAAGACTTAAGATTTTCTCCCGGCTGGGCCGTGCAATGTCCTGAATGTGCACGCCGCCGCGCATTCGCCATGATGACTTCTTCCTGGCCAGTATAGTACAGAGCCGCGAACGCGCACGCCAGCTCTGTACTATAAAGGCCAGGAAAGAGTCACCATGGCGTTCAGGACATTGCACGGCCCGGCCGGGAGAAAATCTTCAGTCTTCTGCGCAAGCGTGGCCCGGCCGGGAGAAGAATCCAGGAAGTGAACGTCGATCTCAACAAGGGTAAGTATAAGAAGTGAAGATGGGAATACCCCTTTAAGGGTGAGTGTCCAGCCTGGTCTCACCAATAGTAAGTGTCGGATTGCTAAACCTGTTACAGAAAGAATAGGAAGATCCTACATGTATACAGGATGCTTAGTGGGACATATAGTGATTTAACCCTAATAGATGATGGCAATGTCTCTACCTGTATTGATGGACGATCATTCAGCAGTGTAGTCCTGTTATTCCAAGCAGCGCTGTACAGAACGCTTCTGGCTCTAACTCACACTTTGCGCGCTGCTCCGGCCGTCAGGGATGATTCATGTTACGAGTCCTGTGGATTAAATAGGCTTCCTGTTCCCATAGTGATCCTTGCAGTATTTACTCGGATTAATGGGGACATCCTACCACTTTCTGTAGGTCATCCTAACCAGTTATTACATATGATCCGTGTATTTATTTAAATGCAAATAATTTGATCTCCTGATTTAGACCGTTTGGCGCTAGGCTGTTCAGTCTGAATATAAGAATATAATTCCCACCCCTCACATCCATTTTAACCCTTTCAATGCCGCCAAACAGTGAGCCTGCAAAGGAACTGACTGATGTATTGTGATTGTCCATATTGCCTCCTTTGCTGGTTGGATTTCTTTTTCCATCACATTATACACTGCTCATTCCCATGGTTACGACTACCCTGCAATCCAGTAGAGGTGGCCGTGCTTGCACACTATAGGAAAAAGTGCCAGCCTCTCTGGTGGCCGGGACCGTGGGAGTGTGCGTAGGCTGGTGCTTTTTCCTATAGTGTGAAAGCACAACCACCGCTGATGGATTGCAGGGTGGTTGCAACCATGGAAACAAGGAATGTATAATGTGATGGAAAAATGAATCCAGCCAGCAAAGGAGGCAATATGGATAATAACAATACATTAGTAAGTGCCTGGTATTAACTTTCTCTACATAATAAATGCCATCTATCATCAGTGAGACAACCCCTTTTAAGTCTCTGCTCTTTTTGAGCTCTGTAATTAAGTGGATGTCCCTACTAGTGATTGGCAGCCTACCCTGTGTAAGTGTGTATACATAGATACTTATCCTGAGGTGGACCCTTTTAAAATTCGCTTTTATTGATTTAATTAAAAAAGCATAAGTATAAACACCCATTGATAACTGGATGCCCAAAACAAATAATAGGACAAGGTGTTGTCCAGCTATCACCGTGAATTGGTGCAAAAAACTATTAATTTAGATAGATACATAACAAATTCCTGTGGCGTTATTGACTTTTTAGGCTTGTGGTTGGGTGGAGGGTAAAACACCTCTGCCCAAGGCATATAGATCTGGGTATTCGGGATAGTTCTTTCCCTGTACCCGCCCTATGATAATCCTCTGCCCAGGGATGAACCCTAATGGTGGGATCACCCTGTCCCCGTGCCTTCCCTGTCTGGCCCTGTACAACCCTGTACAGTGGGAATTCGTTACCAATGATGTCTTGAGAATTTTATATTTTTACCCCGACATAGATACCTGCCACTTAGCTACTAAGATCAATAAGGGCAGAGATTTAAATTCATAAATTGCAAGTTTTACTGAATCTTTTCCCATAAAACTATATATTAATCTCAGCTCCTCCTGCTCTATAACATTGTGCCTGCAGACTGCACTGCCGATAGGTTCCCTTTAAGGGGGTTGTCCGGGTTCAGAGCTGAACCCGGACATACCTCCATTTTCACCTAGGCAGCCCCCCTGACATGAGCATCGGAGCAGTTCATGCTCCGATGCACCTGAAGGCATTATTAGGAGTTCCAGTGATGTACCGGGGCTGCCTGGAAGCCCGGTGACGTCACCGGCACTGATGGGTGGGCTTTAGCGCTGCCCTAGCCAGTAAAGCGGCTAGGGCAGCGCTAAAGCATGCCCATCAGAGGCGGTGACGTCATTGAACACACTGCCGGGCGGAAGCTTCCGCCCGGCAGTGTGTCATTGTTAACAAAAGAGCCCTTGCCCTGCGTGATTTAGCGCAGGGCAAGGGAGCGCATCGGAGCATAAGATGCTCCGATGCTAACATCAGGAGGGCTGCCTGGGTGAAAATATGGGTATGTCCGGGATAAAATAAATAGTACGTATGGTAGAACACAGTTAACAATGTGGACAATTCCACAGTGTGTGTATGGTACATGCACACATTCTGTCCCCTGTGGAATTTATGAGGTTGTAACCAGAGCCCTGATCACTGAGACATTTCCACTGATCATAAGAAGCCGCTTCCAGCAGAGAAGTTATGTCAGATTATTAGAAGATGTAAAACCTCTGATGAAATCAACTCTTCCAGAAAATACTAAACACTTAGCAGCTAATTGATAGTAAAAGTCTCCACAGATCACTGTGGTTGCAGGCTGAAACCTGAGCCCCCCCGTGTTATGTGATACCCAGTCATCAGTGACCTGGCACGCTGACCATGCACAGCGCCTCACATGGAAGAGTTTACTGCTTGACACCGCCGTGATTAAACCGTGCCATGCTGTGCCCCTGGCTCCTGCATTATGGGCAGCCGCCAGTCTGCAACCAATTTACATGATGGCCTATTATCTATCACAATATCCAGAATTTATCATCAGGGAAAAACTGCCACCACTGCAGCTGTATGTTCCAAGTCTGAGTCTAAGATTGGATTGATCACTGAGGTAAGTGATTGATCGCTGAGGTAAGTGATTGATCACTGAGGTAACTGATTGAGAACTGAGGTAAGTGATTGATCACTGAGGTAAGTTATTGATCACTGAGGTAACTGATTGATAACTGAGGTAACTGATTGATCATGGAGGTAAGTGATTGAGAACTGAGGTAAGTGATTGATCGCTGAGGTAAGTGATTGATCGCTGAGGTAAGTGATTGATCGCTGAGGTAAGTGATTGATCGCTGAGGTAAGTGATTGATCGCTGAGGTAAGTGATTGATCGCTGAGGTAAGTGATTGATCGCTGAGGTAAGTGATTGAGAACTGAGGTAAGTGATTGAGAACTGAGGTAAGTGATTGAGAACTGAGGTAACTGATTGAGAACTGAGGTAAGTGATTGAGAACTGAGGTAAGTGATTGAGAACTGAGGTAAGTGATTGAGAACTGAGGTAACTGATTGAGAACTGAGGTAAGTGATTGATCATGGAGGTAAGTGATTGAGAACTGAGGTAAGTGATTGAGAACTGAAGTAAGTGATTGATCACTGAGGTAAATGATTGAATTTTTTTACATTGTAACACAATTGGTATTACTGTGCATCAACCATGCTCCCTGATAAACCAGAACTATCTGATCCCAGGACTATTATTCACATCTGCGTCTGTCATGTGTGATATGTTGGGTATATAACAAGCCTATCCTGGATGAAACTGTGTAGCTAAGCCTACTATGTGGGATACCCTTTACTTAACCAATGTATCTAAGACTTCATTTTCGATTCTTCTCATCCGTCAGAAGAACAGAAAACAGAAGAAAAAAAAATCCTGTATTTTAAGCATCTTTTCTGCTCGGTTATGCACATTTGCCATTTCCATCTGAAATCCTTTATTTTGGACAAAAAAAGTTCTACACAAAGTATTTTTTCGTTTTGCCTAAAATAATGAATCTCAGATGGAAATGGCTAAAACACATGCAAAATGTGCATAACTGAGCATAATGGATGCTTAAAATACAGAATCTGTTTTTTTTTTCTCCTGTTTTCTGTTCGTTTGATGGATCAAAAGAACAGAAAACAAAATGGTGATGTGAACCCGTCCTCCGGCTGAGCTCACATCACCGTTTAGCTTTCTGTTCTTCTGATCCGTCAGAAGAACTGAAAAAAAAAAAACGGATCCGTTATTTTGAGCATCCGTTATAATAACTTAGCATCAGTTTGCACTAAAAATAACTGATCCGTCTTTCTTTTTGAGCTTCAGATCAGTTGTGATCAGTTTCTGTCACTTGCATCAGAGATCAGTTATTTTTGACAGGAGAAAAAGACCTGCAGGCAGTTCTGATCATCGCTGATGCTCAAAATAAGGGAGAGTTCACATCTCCGTTTCACTTTCCATTCTTCTGATCTGTCAGAAGAACAGAAAACCCCAAAAAAACAGGATACTGTAAAAAGAACAGATTCTGTTGCACGTATGGCATCTGTTTGAGCCATTTCCGAGATCTGTTTTTTTAGACAGGAAAAAAAAGTACTGCATGTAGGAATCTTTTTTTTAGTTTCTAAAAAATCGGATCTCAGACGGAAATGGCTGAAATGGATGCCAAGGGATGATTCTGATGGATCACAAAAAAAATGAAACGGAGATACGAACTTGGCCTAAGACTTTCATGTGTCATACTATCTGATATGATGGTGTATCTAAGTTTACAATGAGTGATACTACCTGCTGAGCAGATGTATATCCGCTTATCGCGTGTGATACTGTCTTCTGTGCACGCGCGCTCAGCTGAATGAGTTTATTTCAATGGGGAGAATGGAATAAGCCACTATTACCTCACCTTTCTCTCATGGAAACGCAGCATCGAAAGGCCCCCCAATACACATTCTTCTGAAATCATTAGATTTGGCCAAGTCTTGCCTAATAATTACGGGTAGTGATGGACGAACATCAGCCGTGGCGATCAAATGTTCGCGAACCGCTAGTTCGCGGTGAGCCCCATTCACTTTATTGGCCGGTGAACCTGAAAAACCTTCAGCTCATATTTGCAGCCACCAAATACTTAGTAGAAGTGCACAAATAGTCCCACAACATGGACAGTGACATACCAGAGGGGGAGCAATGACAGAAATTCAGACAAAAAATATGTATCTTAATCAGGGGACATTTTTATGCATCTTAAAGGGAAACTCTCTGAAATGTGCCCGCTGGAGCCTAGAAGAATTTTATTTTAGGCCACAGGAATATGGGCCTTAAAAATAGAAAAGTAGAAATGAGTTGTTCCAATAGCGTTTGTCCCTCTATATACCTGCAGTAACGCAGCAGAACCGCACACAATTGCTGCACAATACAAATGCACTATAATATACTTTCTATGTTAGAAAGTATATTATAAGTATATCACACCCCTCTGTATGTCACACCTATGGATAGCACATCTATACTAGTCCTTAAAGGGACTTTTGTGGCCCTATTAGCTAGCGTTTGGTGTCTTACAGCCTGTCCCTGCTCCACACAGCAACCTCTCCCTACACTGGCAAAAGACTGAATGTAAAATGGCGGCCAGATCGGGTTTATTTATAGGGTAGGGAGGGGTGTCCATGTGCTGAAACGTCTCAATTGGCTGTCCTGTACCACCTGATGGATGTGTCATGGGTAGGGATGAGCGAACCCGAACTGTATAGTTCGGGTTCGTACCGAATTTTGGGGTGTCCGTGACACGGACCCGAACCCGGACATTTTCGTAAAAGTCCGGGTTCGGGTTCGGTGTTCGTCGCTTTCTTCGCGCTTTTGTGACGCTTTCTTGGCGCTTTTTGAAAGGCTGCAAAGCAGCCAATCAACAAGCGTCATACTACTTGCCCCAAGAGGCCATCACAGCCATGCCTACTATTGGCATGGCTGTGATTGGCCAGAGCACCATGTGACCCAGCCTCTATTTAAGCTGGAGTCACATAGCGCCGCCCGTCACTCTGCTCTGATTAGCGTAGGGAGAGGTTGCGGCTGCGACAGTAGGGCGAGATTAGGCAGATTAACTCCTCCAAAGGACTTGATTAACTGATCGATCTGCAGCTGTGGATCATTGAGCTGCTGATCCTCAATTGCTCACTGTTTTTAGGCTGCACAGACCGTTTGTCAGTCTCATTTTTCTGGGGTGATCGGCGGCCATTTTGTGTCTTGTGGTGCGCCAGCACAAGCTGCGACCAAGTGCATTTAACCCTCAATGGTGTGGTTGTTTTTTGGCTAAAGCCTACATCAGGGTGAAGCTGTGACACCAAGTGCATTTAACCAGCAATAGTCTGTTCATTTTTTGGCCATATACAAAATCAGGGGCAAGCTGCGCCTGTCACCAAGTGCATTTAACCCTCAATGGTGTGGTTGTTTTTTGGCTAAAGCCTACATCAGGGTGAAGCTGTCACACCAAGTGCATTTAACCAGCAATAGTCTGTTCATTTTTTGGCCATATACAAAATCAGGGGCAAGCTGCGCCTGTCACCAAGTGCATTTAACCCTCAATGGTGTGGTTGTTTTTTGGCTAAAGCCTACATCAGGGTGAAGCTGTGACACCAAGTGCATTTAACCAGCAATAGTCTGTTCATTTTTTGGCCATATACAAAATCAGGGGCAAGCTGCGCCTGTCACCAAGTGCATTTAACCCTCAATGGTGTGGTTGTTTTTTGGCTAAAGCCTACATCAGGGTGAAGCTGTCACACCAAGTGCATTTAACCAGCAATAGTCTGTTCATTTTTTGGCCATATCCCAGTCTAATTCTGTCACTAAATCCATACCGGTCACCCAGCGCCTAAATACTAGGCCTCAAATTTATATCCAGCTAAATCTGTCCCTAGTGCTGTAGCTGGGCGAGTTATTTAGTGTCCGTTCAAGCACATTTCTTGTTCTGGGTTGAAATACAATTCCCAATTTAGCAATTTCATAATTTAGTGGTTCCTGCTATATCAGAGCTCTTTGAAATCTATCCCAAAAAGGGTATATAATATTGAAGGTGCACATAGGGTCATTCAGAGTAACTTCACACACACCCGCTACTGTGTATTTCCAAGTCTAATTCTGTCACTAAATCCATACCGGTGACCCAGCGCCTAAATACTAGGCCTCAAATTTAATTCCCTCTAAATCTCTCGTTACCCACCGCTGTACTGTTGTTGCTGGGCAAGATATTTAGTGTCCGTCAAAGCACATTTTTTGTTCTGGGTTGAAGTACAATTCCCAATTTAGCAATTTCATAATTTAGTGGTTTCTGCTATATCAGAGCTATTTGAAATCTATCCCAAAAAGGGTATATAATATTGAAGGTGCACATAGGGTCATTCAGAATAACTTCACACACACCCGCTACTGTGTATTTCCAAGTCTAATTCTGTCACTAAACCCATACCTGTCACCCAGCGCCTAAATACTAGGCCTCAAATTTAAATCCCTCTAAATCTCTCGTTACCGTTGTCCTGTTGTAGCTGGGAAAGTTATTTAGTGCCCGTCAAAGCACATTTTTTGTTCTGGGTTGAAGTACAATTCCCAATTTAGCAATTTCATAATTTAGTGGTTCCTGCTATATCAGAGCTATTTGAAATCTATCCCAAAAAGGGTATATAATATTGAAGGTGCACATAGGGTCATTCAGAATAACTTCACACACACCCGCTACTGTGTATTTCCAAGTCTAATTCTGTCACTAAATCCATACCGGTGACCCAGCGCCTAAATACTAGGCCTCAAATTTAATTCCCTCTAAATCTCTCGTTACCCACCGCTGTACTGTTGTTGCTGGGCAAGATATTTAGTGTCCGTCAAAGCACATTTTTTGTTCTGGGTTGAAGTACAATTCCCAATTTAGCAATTTCATAATTTAGTGGTTTCTGCTATATCAGAGCTATTTGAAATCTATCCCTAAAAGGGTATATAATATTGAAGGTGCACATAGGGTCATTCAGAATAACTTCACACACACCCGCTACTGTGTATTTCCAAGTCTAATTCTGTCACTAAACCCATACCTGTCACCCAGCGCCTAAATACTAGGCCTCAAATTTATATCCAGCTAAATCTGTCCCTAGTGCTGTAGCTGGGCGAGTTATTTAGTGTCCGTTCAAGCACATTTCTTGTTCTGGGTTGAAATACAATTCCCAATTTAGCAATTTCATAATTTAGTGGTTCCTGCTATATCAGAGCTCTTTGAAATCTATCCCAAAAAGGGTATATAATATTGAAGGTGCACATAGGGTCATTCAGAGTAACTTCACACACACCCGCTACTGTGTATTTCCAAGTCTAATTCTGTCACTAAATCCATACCGGTGACCCAGCGCCTAAATACTAGGCCTCAAATTTAATTCCCTCTAAATCTCTCGTTACCCACCGCTGTACTGTTGTTGCTGGGCAAGATATTTAGTGTCCGTCAAAGCACATTTTTTGTTCTGGGTTGAAGTACAATTCCCAATTTAGCAATTTCATAATTTAGTGGTTTCTGCTATATCAGAGCTATTTGAAATCTATCCCAAAAAGGGTATATAATATTGAAGGTGCACATAGGGTCATTCAGAATAACTTCACACACACCCGCTACTGTGTATTTCCAAGTCTAATTCTGTCACTAAACCCATACCTGTCACCCAGCGCCTAAATACTAGGCCTCAAATTTAAATCCCTCTAAATCTCTCGTTACCGTTGTCCTGTTGTAGCTGGGAAAGTTATTTAGTGCCCGTCAAAGCACATTTTTTGTTCTGGGTTGAAGTACAATTCCCAATTTAGCAATTTCATAATTTAGTGGTTCCTGCTATATCAGAGCTATTTGAAATCTATCCCAAAAAGGGTATATAATATTGAAGGTGCACATAGGGTCATTCAGAATAACTTCACACACACCCGCTACTGTGTATTTCCAAGTCTAATTCTGTCACTAAATCCATACCGGTGACCCAGCGCCTAAATACTAGGCCTCAAATTTAATTCCCTCTAAATCTCTCGTTACCCACCGCTGTACTGTTGTTGCTGGGCAAGATATTTAGTGTCCGTCAAAGCACATTTTTTGTTCTGGGTTGAAGTACAATTCCCAATTTAGCAATTTCATAATTTAGTGGTTTCTGCTATATCAGAGCTATTTGAAATCTATCCCTAAAAGGGTATATAATATTGAAGGTGCACATAGGGTCATTCAGAATAACTTCACACACACCCGCTACTGTGTATTTCCAAGTCTAATTCTGTCACTAAACCCATACCTGTCACCCAGCGCCTAAATACTAGGCCTCAAATTTATATCCAGCTAAATCTGTCCCTAGTGCTGTAGCTGGGCGAGTTATTTAGTGTCCGTTCAAGCACATTTCTTGTTCTGGGTTGAAATACAATTCCCAATTTAGCAATTTCATAATTTAGTGGTTCCTGCTATATCAGAGCTCTTTGAAATCTATCCCAAAAAGGGTATATAATATTGAAGGTGCACATAGGGTCATTCAGAGTAACTTCACACACACCCGCTACTGTGTATTTCCAAGTCTAATTCTGTCACTAAATCCATACCGGTGACCCAGCGCCTAAATACTAGGCCTCAAATTTAATTCCCTCTAAATCTCTCGTTACCCACCGCTGTACTGTTGTTGCTGGGCAAGATATTTAGTGTCCGTCAAAGCACATTTTTTGTTCTGGGTTGAAGTACAATTCCCAATTTAGCAATTTCATAATTTAGTGGTTCCTGCTATATCAGAGCTATTTGAAATCTATCCCAAAAAGGGTATATAATATTGAAGGTGCACATAGGGTCATTCAGAATAACTTCACACACACCCGCTACTGTGTATTTCCAAGTCTAATTCTGTCACTAAACCCATACCTGTCACCCAGCGCCTAAATACTAGGCCTCAAATTTAAATCCCTCTAAATCTCTCGTTACCGTTGTCCTGTTGTAGCTGGGAAAGTTATTTAGTGCCCGTCAAAGCACATTTTTTGTTCTGGGTTGAAGTACAATTCCCAATTTAGCAATTTCATAATTTAGTGGTTCCTGCTATATCAGAGCTATTTGAAATCTATCCCAAAAAGGGTATATAATATTGAAGGTGCACATAGGGTCATTCAGAATAACTTCACACACACCCGCTACTGTGTATTTCCAAGTCTAATTCTGTCACTAAATCCATACCGGTGACCCAGCGCCTAAATACTAGGCCTCAAATTTAATTCCCTCTAAATCTCTCGTTACCCACCGCTGTACTGTTGTTGCTGGGCAAGATATTTAGTGTCCGTCAAAGCACATTTTTTGTTCTGGGTTGAAGTACAATTCCCAATTTAGCAATTTCATAATTTAGTGGTTTCTGCTATATCAGAGCTATTTGAAATCTATCCCTAAAAGGGTATATAATATTGAAGGTGCACATAGGGTCATTCAGAATAACTTCACACACACCCGCTACTGTGTATTTCCAAGTCTAATTCTGTCACTAAACCCATACCTGTCACCCAGCGCCTAAATACTAGGCCTCAAATTTAAATCCCTCTAAATCTCTCGTTACCGTTGTCCTGTTGTAGCTGGGAAAGTTATTTAGTGCCCGTCAAAGCACATTTTTTGTTCTGGGTTGAAGTACAATTCCCAATTTAGCAATTTCATAATTTAGTGGTTCCTGCTATATCAGAGCTATTTGAAATCTATCCCAAAAAGGGTATATAATATTGAAGGTGCACATTGGGTCATTCAGAATAACTTCACACACACGCTTCTGTGCATTTCCAAGTCTAATTCTGTCACTAAATCCATACCGGTGACCCAGCGCCTAAATACTAGGCCTCAAATTTAATTCCCTCTAAATCTCTCGTTACCCACCGCTGTACTGTTGTTGCTGGGCAAGATATTTAGTGTCCGTCAAAGCACATTTTTTGTTCTGGGTTGAAGTACAATTCCCAATTTAGCAATTTCATAATTTAGTGGTTTCTGCTATATCAGAGCTATTTGAAATCTATCCCTAAAAGGGTATATAATATTGAAGGTGCACATAGGGTCATTCAGAATAACTTCACACACACCCGCTACTGTGTATTTCCAAGTCTAATTCTGTCACTAAACCCATACCTGTCACCCAGCGCCTAAATACTAGGCCTCAAATTTAAATCCCTCTAAATCTCTCGTTACCGTTGTCCTGTTGTAGCTGGGAAAGTTATTTAGTGCCCGTCAAAGCACATTTTTTGTTCTGGGTTGAAGTACAATTCCCAATTTAGCAATTTCATAATTTAGTGGTTCCTGCTATATCAGAGCTATTTGAAATCTATCCCAAAAAGGGTATATAATATTGAAGGTGCACATTGGGTCATTCAGAATAACTTCACACACACGCTTCTGTGCATTTCCAAGTCTAATTCTGTCACTAAATCCATACCGGTGACCCAGCGCCTAAATACTAGGCCTCAAATTTAATTCCCTCTAAATCTCTCGTTACCCACCGCTGTACTGTTGTTGCTGGGCAAGATATTTAGTGTCCGTCAAAGCACATTTTTTGTTCTGGGTTGAAGTACAATTCCCAATTTAGCAATTTCATAATTTAGTGGTTTCTGCTATATCAGAGCTATTTGAAATCTATCCCTAAAAGGGTATATAATATTGAAGGTGCACATAGGGTCATTCAGAATAACTTCACACACACCCGCTACTGTGTATTTCCAAGTCTAATTCTGTCACTAAATCCATACCGGTGACCCAGCGCCTAAATACTAGGCCTCAAATTTAATTCCCTCTAAATCTCTCGTTACCCACCGTTGTACTGTTGTTGCTGGGCAAGATATTTAGTGTCCGTCAAAGCACATTTTTTGTTCTGGGTTGAAGTACAATTCCCAATTTAGCAATTTCATAATTTAGTGGTTTCTGCTATATCAGAGCTATTTGAAATCTATCCCTAAAAGGGTATATAATATTCAAGGTGCACATTGGGTCATTCAGAATAACTTCACACACACACGCTTCTGTGCATTTCCAAGTCTAATTCTGTCACTAAATCCATACCGGTCACCCAGCGCCTAAATACTAGGCCTCAAATTTATATCCCGCTGAATTTGAATACAATACATTGGGCCAAATAATATATTTGTTGTTGTGGTGAACCATAACAATGAGAAAAACATCTAGTAAGGGACGCGGACGTGGACATGGTCGTGGTGGTGTTAGTGGACCCTCTGGTGCTGGGAGAGGACGTGGCCGTTCTGCCACATCCACACGTCCTAGTGTACCAACTACCTCAGGTCCCAGTAGCCGCCAGAATTTACAGCGATATATGGTGGGGCCCAATGCCGTTCTAAGGATGGTAAGGCCTGAGCAGGTACAGGCATTAGTCAATTGGGTGGCCGACAGTGGATCCAGCACGTTCACATTATCTCCCACCCAGTCTTCTGCAGAAAGCGCACAGATGGCGCCTGAAAACCAACCCCATCAGTCTGTCACATCACCCCCATGCATACCAGGGAAACTGTCTCAGCCTCAAGTTATGCAGCAGTCTCTTATGCTGTTTGAAGACTCCGCTGGCAGGGTTTCCCAAGGGCATCCACCTAGCCCTTCCCCAGCGGTGAAAGACATAGAATGCACTGACGCACAACCACTTATGTTTCCTGATGATGAGGACATGGGAATACCACCTCAGCATGTCTCTGATGATGACGAAACACAGGTGCCAACTGCTGCGTCTTTCTGCAGTGTGCAGACTGAACAGGAGGTCAGGGATCAAGACTGGGTGGAAGACGATGCAGGGGACGATGAGGTCCTAGACCCCACATGGAATGAAGGTCGTGCCACTGACTTTCACAGTTCGGAGGAAGAGGCAGTGGTGAGACCGAGCCAACAGCGTAGCAAAAGAGGGAGCAGTGGGCAAAAGCAGAACACCCGCCGCCAAGAGACTCCGCCTGCTACTGACCGCCGCCATCTGGGACCGAGCACCCCAAAGGCAGCTTCAAGGAGTTCCCTGGCATGGCACTTCTTCAAACAATGTGCTGACGACAAGACCCGAGTGGTTTGCACGCTGTGCCATCAGAGCCTGAAGCGAGGCATTAACGTTCTGAACCTGAGCACAACCTGCATGACCAGGCACCTGCATGCAAAGCATGAACTGCAGTGGAGTAAACACCTTAAAACCAAGGAAGTCACTCAGGCTCCCCCTGCTACCTCTTCTGCTGCTGCCGCCTCGGCCTATTCTGCTGCTGCCGCCTCGGCCTCTTCCTCCGCCTCTGGAGGAACGTTGGCACCTGCCGCCCAGCAAACAGGGGATGTACCACCAACACCACCACCACCACCACCTCCGTCACCAAGCGTCTCAACCATGTCACACGCCAGCGTTCAGCTCTCCATCTCACAAACATTTGATAGAAAGCGTAAATTCCCACCTAGCCACCCTCGATCCCTGGCCCTGAATGCCAGCATTTCTAAACTACTGGCCTATGAAATGCTGTCATTTAGGCTGGTGGACACAGACAGCTTCAAACAGCTCATGTCGCTTGCTGTCCCACAGTATGTTGTTCCCAGCCGGCACTACTTCTCCAAGAGAGCCGTGCCTTCCCTGCACAACCAAGTATCCCATAAAATCAAGTGTGCACTGCGCAACGCCATCTGTAGCAAGGTCCACCTAACCACAGATACGTGGACCAGTAAGCACGGCCAGGGACGCTATATCTCCCTAACTGCACACTGGGTAAATGTAGTGGCAGCTGGGCCCCAGGCGGAGAGCTGTTTGGCGCACGTCCTTCCGCCGCCAAGGATCGCAGGGCAACATTCTTTGCCTCCTGTTGCCACCTCCTCCTTCTCGGCTTCCTCCTCCTCTTCTTCCACCTGCTCATCCAGTCAGCCACACACCTTCACCACCAACTTCAGCACAGCCCGGGGTAAACGTCAGCAGGCCATTCTGAAACTCATATGTTTGGGGGACAGGCCCCACACCGCACAGGAGTTGTGGCGGGGTATAGAACAACAGACCGACGAGTGGTTGCTGCCGGTGAGCCTCAAGCCCGGCCTGGTGGTGTGTGATAATGGGCGAAATCTCGTTGCAGCTCTGGGACTAGCCAATTTGACGCACATCCCTTGCTTGGCGCATGTGCTGAATTTGGTGGTGCAGAAGTTCATTCACAACTACCCCGACATGTCAGAGCTGCTGCATAAAGTGCGGGCCGTCTGTTCGCGCTTCCGGCGTTCACATCCTGCTGCTGCTCGCCTGTCTGCGCTACAGCGTAACTTCGGCCTTCCCGCTCACCGCCTCATATGCGACGTGCCCACCAGGTGGAACTCCACCTTGCACATGCTGGACAGACTGTGCGAGCAGCAGCAGGCCATAGTGGAGTTTCAGCTGCAGCACGCACGGGTCAGTCGCACTACAGAACAGCACCACTTCACCACCAATGACTGGGCCTCCATGCGAGACCTGTGTGCCCTGTTGCGCTGTTTCGAGTACTCCACCAACATGGCCAGTGGCGATGACACCGTTATCAGCGTTACAATACCACTTCTATGTCTCCTTGAGAAAACACTTAGGGCGATGATGGAAGAGGAGGTGGCCCAGGAGGAGGAGGAGGAGGAGGAGGAAGAGGGGTCATTTTTAGCACTTTCAGGCCAGTCTCTTCGAAGTGACTCAGAGGGAGGTTTTTGGCAACAGCAGAGGCCAGGTACAAATGTGGCCAGCCAGGGCCCACTACTGGAGGACGAGGAGGACGAGGATGAGGAGGAGGTGGAGGAGGATGAGGATGAAGCATGGTCACAGCGGGGTGGCACCCAACGCAGCTCGGGTCCATCACTGGTGCGTGGCTGGGGGGAAAGGCAGGACGATGACGATACGCCTCCCACAGAGGACAGCTTGTCCTTATCCCTGGGCAGCCTGGCACACATGAGCGACTACATGCTGCAGTGCCTGCGCAACGACAGCAGAGTTGCCCACATTTTAACCTGTGCGGACTACTGGGTTGCCACCCTGCTGGATCCACGCTACAAAGACAATGTGCCCACCTTACTTCCTGCACTGGAGCGTGATAGGAAGATGCGCGAGTACAAGCGCACGTTGGTAGACACGCTACTGAGAGCATTCCCAAATGTCACAGGGGAACAAGTGGAAGCCCAAGGCCAAGGCAGAGGAGGAGCAAGAGGTCGCCAAGGCAGCTGTGTCACGGCCAGCTCCTCTGAGGGCAGGGTTAGCATGGCAGAGATGTGGAAAACTTTTGTCAACACGCCACAGCTAACTGCACCACCACCTGATACGCAACGTGTTAGCAGGAGGCAACATTTCACTAACATGGTGGAACAGTACGTGTGCACACCCCTCCACGTACTGACTGATGGTTCGGCCCCATTCAACTTCTGGGTCTCTAAATTGTCCACGTGGCCAGAGCTAGCCTTTTATGCCTTGGAGGTGCTGGCCTGCCCGGCAGCCAGCGTTTTGTCTGAACGTGTATTCAGCACGGCAGGGGGCGTCATTACAGACAAACGCAGCCGCCTGTCTACAGCCAATGTGGACAAGCTGACGTTCATAAAAATGAACCAGGCATGGATCCCACAGGACCTGTCCGTCCCTTGTCCAGATTAGACATTAACTACCTCCCCATAACCATATATTATTGGACTCCAGGGCACTTCCTCATTCAATCCTATTTTTATTTTCATTTTACCATTATATTGCGAGGCTACCCAAAGTTGAATGAACCTCTCCTCTGCCTGTGTGCTAGGCCTAAATATATGCCAATGGACTGTTGCAGTGGTGGGTGACGTGAAGCCTCATTCTCTGCTATGACATGCAGACTGATTCTCTGCTGACATGAAGCCAGATCCTCTGTTACGGGAGCTCTCTCCTCTGCCTGGGTGCTGGGCCTAAATTTATGACAATTGACTGTTGCAGTGGTGGGTGACGTGAAGCCTGATTCTCTGCTATGATATGAAGACTGATTCTCTGCTGACATGAAGCCAGATTGTCTGTTACGGGACCTTTCTCCTCTGCCTGGGTTCTGGGCCTAAATTTATGAAAATTGACTGTTGCAGTGGTGGGTGACGTGAAGCCTGATTCTCTGCTATGATATGAAGACTGATTCTCTGCTGACATGAAGCCAGATTGTCTGTTACGGGACCTTTCTCCTCTGCCTGGGTTCTGGGCCTAAATTTATGACAATGGACTGTTGCAGTGGTGGCTGACGTGAAGCCTGATTCTCTGCTATGACATGCAGACTGATTCTCTGCTGTCATGAAGCCAGATTGTCTGTTACGGGACCTCTCTGCTCTGCCTGTGTGCTAGGCCTAAATATATGCCAATGGACTGTTGCAGTGGTGGCTGACGTGAAGCCTCATTCTCTGCTATGACATGCAGACTAATTCTCTGCTGACATGAAGCCAGATTGTCTGTTACGGGACCTCTCTCCTCTGCCTGGGTGCTGGGCCTAAATTTATGACAATGGACTGTTGCAGTGGTGGCTGACGTGAAGCCTGATTCTCTGCTATGACATGCAGACTAATTCTCTGCTGACATGAAGCCAGATTGTCTGTTACGGGACCTCTCTCCTCTGCCTGGGTGCTGGGCCTAAATATATGCCAATGGACTGTTGCAGTGGTGGCTGACGTGAAGCCTCATTCTCTGCTATGACATGCAGACTAATTCTCTGCTGTCATGAAGCCAGATTGTCTGTTACGGGACCTCTCTGCTCTGCCTGTGTGCTAGGCCTAAATATATGCCAATGGACTGTTGCAGTGGTGGGTGACGTGAAGCCTCATTCTCTGCTATGACATGCAGACTGATTCTCTGCTGACATGAAGCCAGATTGTCTGTTACGGGACCTCTCTGCTCTGCCTGTGTGCTAGGCCTAAATATATGCCAATGGACTGTTGCAGTGGTGGGTGACGTGAAGCCTCATTCTCTGCTATGACATGCAGACTGATTCTCTGCTGACATGAAGCCAGATTGTCTGTTACGGGACCTCTCTGCTCTGCCTGTGTGCTAGGCCTAAATATATGCCAATGGACTGTTGCAGTGGTGGCTGACGTGAAGCCTCATTCTCTGCTATGACATGCAGACTAATTCTCTGCTGACATGAAGACAGATTCTCTGTTACGGGACCTCTCTCCTCTGCCTGGGTGCCGGGGCCTAAATATCTGAGAATGGACTGTTCCAGTGGTGGGTGACGGGAAGCCAGATTCTCTGCTATGGAACCTCTCTCCAATTGATTTTGGTTAATTTTTATTTATTTAATTTTTATTTTAATTCATTTCCCTATCCACATTTGTTTGCAGGGGATTTACCTACATGTTGCTGCCTTTTGCAGCCCTCTAGCTCTTTCCTGGGCTGTTTTACAGCCTTTTTAGTGCCGAAAAGTTCGGGTCCCCATTGACTTCAATGGGGTTCGGGTTCGGGACGAAGTTCGGATCGGGTTCGGATCCCGAACCCGAACATTTCCGGGATGTTCGGCCGAACTTCTCGAACCCGAACATCCAGGTGTTCGCTCAACTCTAGTCATGGGTCAAAGTTCTTCACAATGTAAAAGGGCGAACCGCAAGGCCATCTCTACTTATGGGCACCTTAAAGGGCGCTGGGACCCACACCGACAGAATGGGGCTGGTGTGAATGGAGAGGTTTCCGCGCATTATTTATTTTATGCACTTATATAGCTCTATTACATTCCGCAGCGCTTTCCAGACATTAGCATCAAGCTGTCCCCAATGGGACTCACAATCTTAGGGCTCATGCACGTGACCGTATGTGTTTTGCGATCCACAAAACATGGAACCGCAAGAAAAACGGATGACGTCTGTGTTGCATCCGTTTGTTTTGCGTATCCATTGTAACAATACCTGTCCTCGTCTGCAAAACGGAAAGGAATAGGGCATGTTCTATTTTTTTGGTGGAACGAATATGCAGACATACGGACACGGAATGCACACAGAGTCAGCTCCGTTTTTTTTTTTGTAAAGCCCCATTGAAGCGAATGGTTCCGCATATGGACCTGTAAAAGGTCCCTATCAGTATGTCTTTGGAGGAAACCCACACAAACCCCCTGCAGATGTTGTTGTTGGTCGGATTCAAACCCAGGACCGCAGCGCTAACCACTGCGCCACCATGCTGCACATGCACAGTCCTCTCTATTCACTTCTATAAGAGTTCTAATAGTCGAGCAGGCGTGCTTGGCTGTTTTTGGAACTCCCAGTGGAGGGAGCATGCAGCCCACATTCTCATTCACAGCAGCTATGAGATAGGACCCTGTTTCTAGATAGATGAGGGTCCCAGAGGTGCAACCCACACCTATTAAACTGTTATAAATATGCAGATGGAAATAACCCTTTAAGCCTATGCTATGTGATACAGTAGATACACTGGCCGAGCAGACTGTATGTCTGCCAGGGAGTGCTGCACAACTGCTTCCATCATGTAATTGCAATGCTTCACAGGAATCTGCTAATTCCCACCATGTAATGTAACTGTATTTTATTGGAACGTACTTTCATTGCATTCTTGCTTGTCCTGTTCAGTAAAGCCTGGAGGGAAGTGATTGGAGGGCAAAATATGTTTTTGATTAGTTGGTTATTTCAAACAATCCAAGACATCCAGGGATCTCCGTGTATCCAGATGTGCTTGTTCACAGCGCAGACATGGCCAGAGGCATCACGTTCTAATTTCTTTTGCTTTTAAGTAATTTCTCTGTTGGCAAAGGACAGTCAGGCCTGTATTTATATGGTTCACATAGAGGTTTAATCTACATACTAAATGCACTGGCCCTGATTTATTATGCCACAATTCTAGCTTCAACCAAAAAATAGCAAAATGGGGCTTTTGCAACTTTATGGACTCACTTGTGGAAAAGATTTTTGCATTTTTACACCACTCACTCCACTTTTGAACTATGGGTGGGAAAGTGGGCATGGTTAGATCCATTTTCACTCCAGATTTATAACTGAGACTTTTTTTTTTTTTAAGTCTCAGTCTCACCCCAGGAGGAGGGTGGAGGAGGAAAACTGGAGTAGCTTTTCTAGAAAAATGTCTTGGTTTTAAGGGCTCATGCACACGGCCCGCATACATCGGGTCCGCAATACACGGGCATCGGCCATGTGCACCCCGCCTCACGGATGAGGACCCATTCACTTCAATGGGTCCGGGATATGCGGTGGGGAACGGAAGCACGGATCGGAGTGCTTCCGCTGTGTTTCTGTCCATGCCTTTGGACCGCAAAAAAATAGAACATGTCCTATTTTTTTACAGTGCGGACGGATCACGGACCCACTCAAGTTGAATGGGTCTCGATCCGTCCTGGCCGCCGCACGGATGTTGCCCGTGCATTGGGGACCGCAAATTGCCGTGTGCAAGAGCCCTAAGGATGAGACATTTGATAAATGCAGCATAAAGTGAAAATTCTCTCCATAGATGAACATCATATAGAAACATATACTAACGTTCCGATGACAACTTTACATCATGAGAAGCAGACACTCACGGGTCGGACTGGCCACGAATGTACCAGAGGATCCTCCGATGGGCCCAGGCTTTCATACTATAGTGGGACCCAAAGGTCAAGGAATAAAAAAACAGAGGTTTTGGCTGCCTTTGGAGCCTATCTCTTTCCACCAGAGTCTATTCCTTAGATTCAAAGCGAATTAGACTGTATTCATAATATAAGGGTCGGGCCTGGAGAATTATTTCCTCTGGTGGGCACAAGGAGCCTCAGTCTAAAGCCTCCTGCACACGAACGTGTGCGCCCCATGGCCGTGCCGCGGGCCGCAAATTGCACAAACACCGACCGTGGGGCTGCTGCAGCGGATCGCACACCCATTCACTTTAATGGGTCCGCGATCCGCCCATTCCACAAAAAGATAGGACATGTTCTATCTTTTTGCGGAACGGAAGTACGGGACTAAACCCCACGGAAGCACTCTGTAGTGCTTCCGTAGGGTTCCGTTCCGTACCATTCCGTCCCATTGAAGTGAATGGGTCCGTATCCGTGATGCGGAATGCCCATGGAACGGCGCCCGTGTATTGCGGATGCGCATATACGGTCCGCAGCATGGGCACGGGACACCTACGGTCGTGTACAATAGGCCTGACACTGGGTTCCTCACCATCAATGGAGGGATTTACCCCGAAGAAAATTAAATCTGTGCTCCATCCTAAGGCATGAAGGACATTCAGAATAATTTGTTTTAGACAAATCTGATTATGGATTTTTTTTATTCTATTTCCAGAACACGATTATTAGGGCTGCTATTTTGCCTGACCATTTGTTAACGGCATTTAGAGATATATTTTGGACAGGAGAATCTAGTATACGTTTATACAGGTGAAACTCGAAAACGTAGAATATTGTGCAAAGTTCATTTATTTCAGTAATGCAAATTAAAAGGTGAAACTAATAGATGAGACTCATTACATGCAAAGCGAGATATTTCAAGCCTTTATTAGTTATAATTCGGATGATTATGGCTTACAGCTTATGAAACCCCAAAGTCACAATCTCAGGTCCCCTTTGCTCAGGGGGTATGGATTAATTAGCTGACTAGAGTGTGACACTTTAAGCCTAGAATATTGAACCTTTTCAAAAAATTCTAATTTTAAGCTGCATTAATGCAATTCCTTTTAATTTGAATAACTGAAATAAATGGACTTTTGCACGATATTCTAATTTTTAGAGTTTCACCTGTACCTTTGAATGAGCTTCCCCTAGTGGTGACTACTGGAAAATGCTGTGGATCTGGTTGGGAACAGGAGGAGTTGAGTGTTTGGCCACCTCATACCCCGCGCCCCATACCAGTTGTGTGGTCTGTCTCCATGGTAGGTACGTCACTGGTCATAACTACAGGTTTTGTAGGAGAGGGTTACTGGGATAATGACTACATTCATGTATAAGCATCTCTAAGGTGGAAATGTCACCACTTTCATAAGACTCTTTATCAGATATCAGATACATAATGCGGGAGACAAACTGAGCAAAATGTGCCATTATTGTGGCTGAGTTTGCCTCCCAAAAACTGCCTTTCCCCAGATTGTCTGTGTGTTTTAGACACTTTTTAGAGTGGTTTGGGAACATGACTTAGAAGAAGACAACACGGCCTAAAAAGCATGTGAGGCTTCCAGGAATGTCTAAGGCTGGCCATCATATTCCTAAACCAGTCATCTAATCCTAAGAAATGCTTCTTTTAATTTTTAAGAAAATAAGGTTTTCGGTGCACCGTGGATGGGCACCTGGCTTCCCCTACATCATATGTACTGGCTCTCTAGGACAGTCATGCAAACAAGAGGGGAGGCGCTGGGCGGCCTCACTAGTGAAACGATGGAGCAGCACCGACCACAGTGCACTGAAAATATAAAAAGCAAACCTAGAAATAAAAGGAAGCATTTCTCAGGATTAGAGGACTGGATTCTCAAAAGAGAGGTGTGGTTATGTTTCTGGGCACCTATCATACATGGCAGCATGCTTACTGTGAAAATGATTCCTGACCTCCAGCGTGCATGGTGCCCGTTCGGACAGTCCTGTTAAATGTGTCTGTGATCATAGACAACTCTGATCATGGAAATTTAACCCATCGGATGCCATGGTTAATTGTGATCAGGGGATTTGATTAGTCAATTACTGAGGGCAGACTGCTCCCTAGGACTGAACTACTCCCTTGCAAAGAGATAGCAAGAATCATTTGGTTGCTATGGTAGCCTGGGAGCTTCTGAAGGCTCCCAGGCTTGCCATAGTACAGTTTGGTGACAGGGCTTAATAGAAACACAGCAATTTTCCCATAGACTGCAAAAGTAAGTAATTGCAGTCTATGGCAGAAGGGATCTACCTGTTGCATGTTTAAGGCCTCTTTCACACAAGCGCTGCGGGAAAATGTGCGGGTGCGTTGTGGGAACACCCGCGATTTTTCCGCGCGAGTGCAAAACATTGTAATGCGTTTTGCACTCGCGTGAGAAAAATCGCGCATGTTTGGTACCCAAACCCGAACTTCTTCACAGAAGTTCGGGCTTGGGATCGGTGTTCTGGAGATTGTATTATTTTCCCTTATAACATGGTTATAAGGGAAAATAATAGCATTCTGAATACAGAATGCATAGTAAAATAGCGCTGGAGGGGTTAAAAAAATAAATAAAATAATTTAACTCACCTTAGTCCACTTGATCGCGTAGCCCGGCATCTCTTCTGTCTCCTTTGCTGAACAGGACCTGTGGTGAGCATTCATTGCAGGAACAGGACCTGTGGTGACGTCACTCCGGTCATCACATGATCCATCACATGATCCATCACCATGGTAAAAGATCATGTGATGGAACATGTGATGACCGGAGTGACATCACCACAGGTCCTGTTCAGCAAAGGAGACAAACGAGATGCCGGGCAGCGCGATCAGGTGGACTAAGGTGAGTTAAATTTTTTATTTATTTTTTTAACCCCTCCAGCGCTATTTTACTATGCATTCTATATTCAGAATGCTATTATTTTCCCTTATAACCATGTTATAAGGGAAAATAATAATGATTGGGTCTCCATCCCGATCGTCTCCTAGCAACCGTGCATGAAAATCGCACCACATCCACACTTGCTTGCGGATGCTTGCGATTTTCACGCAACCCCATTCATTTCTCTGGGGCCTGCGTTACGTGAAAAACGCACAAAATAGAGCATGCTGCGATTTTCGCGCAACGCATAAGTAATGCGTGAAAATCACCGCTCATGTGAACAGCCCCATAGAAATGAATTAGTCGGTATTCAGTGCGGGTTCAACTCACGCATCGCATCCACGCGGAATACTCGCCCGTGTGAAAGGGGCCTAAGGCCTCTGGGGGGAAGGAGGTAAAAATAAAGTTAAAAAAGCAGCTCCTATTACCAGTTTACCTATTTTAAGGTTCTGGAAAACCCCTTTCCCTGGATCCATCATGCATGTATGGCGGAAGTTTGGAATTTAAATAGGGCTCTAGCTCAAGAGGCCAGTGAGTGACTGCTGTGTTATACAGCAGACACAGGCAAGCAATATCCATGATCAGAGACAACTCTAATAACAGACATTTAACCCTCAGATGTGAATGATCAATTGTGACAGACATTATTTAGAGGGACCAGGCACCTTGTATGACCAAACACCCCCACCCCACCCCTCCTTGACAAGATGGCAGGAGCTGTTTAGTTACTAAGTAGGAGCTCCCAGGCCTACTAATGTAAAGTTCATATTAAGCCCTAATAGGAACATAGGGGAAGATTTATCAAACTGGTGTAAAGTAGAACTGGATTAGTTGCCCATAGCAACCAATTAGATTCCACTTTTCATTTTCCAAAGGAAAATAAAAGGAATCTTAAGTGATTGTGATTGATAGATTGCTTCTCCCTTAAGGCCAAGTTCACACTCCAGTTATTTGATCAATTATTTCCATCAGTTATTATATTCCAAAACCAGGTGCGGGTCACAAACACAGAACAGTTGCAGATCTTTCCATTATACCTTATCTGTGTAGACTGCACTGCTGGTTTTGGCTCACAAAAACTGATGTAAATAACTGAAGTGTGAACTCAGCCTTAGCAGTTTTTGATAAATCTCCCACAGACTGTTTTGCCATAGACTGCAATAGTATTTTATTGCAGTCTATGGTATAAGTAATCCAGTGATCGCGTGGTCCAGCTCCCTAGGAGGGGGCTAAAAATACATGCTTCCCAAATTACATATAAAATGGTGAATGCTGTAATGGAAAAAAGAAATCAAAAGGCCTGAATCGCTGTTTTTGGTTGCTCTTCCTCTCAAAAAAATCGTGAATAAAAAGTGATCAAAAAGACATAAATACTCTAAAATAGTATCAATGAAAACGACAGCCCACTCTGAAAAAAAACGCCTTTATAGAGTTCCTTAGACAGAAATATTAAAAGATTAGGGTAGGTTCACATCTGCAGCAGATAAATGCGTCAGTCTGAGGTAGAGGAGCAGACTACAAGCATTATCGTATCCGGCATAGCCGGACACAGATGGACAATGGATCCCCATTCACTATAATGAAATTTGACAGGGATCTAGGGGGCTTCCAACATAAATGCTGGCATTCTGCCAGAAAAAGTCCCCTTCTCTGCCAGAACAGACTACCAGATTTACCTGCCGAAGGCACAGAAGTATACCTACCCTTGTGGGTGTCAGAATATGGTGATTCAAAAAAAATAACTTTAGGTATTGCTGCAATCACACGGACCTGCAGAATAAGGGTCCATTCACACGCCCGTAGTGTATTGCGGATCCGCAACACACCCGGCTGGCACCCCTATAGAACTGCCTATTCTTGTCCGCAATTGCAGACAAAAATAGGACATGTTCTATTTTTTTCCGGAGCCATGGACCAGAAGATCGGGGGGGGGGGGGGGGGCGCTCCGGAAAGGCGTAAGCGGAGAGCACACTGTGTGCTGTCCGCATCCATTCCTGCCCCATAGAGAATGAATGGGTCCGCACCCATTCCGCAATTTGCGGAACGGATGCAGACCCATTCTGCGGACGTGTGAATGGACCCTTAAGGTAATGTAACATTTTTTAGTACACAGTCAATGCAGTAAAAAAAAAAAAAACTGTAAAGCAAAGGTGAATTTTTTTTTCACATTTCCACCTATTTTATTCTTTTCTTTTTTTCAAGCTCCCCAATATATCATATGGAAACTAAATGATGCCATTACAAAGTACAACTGCAAAAAAAAATTAAAACTAACATATGAACTGAAAAAAAAAAAAGTTATGGCGCTTGCAAGGTAGGGAAAAAAATGAAAATGAAAAAATGGTAGGTAACCTAAACCTAAAACATGCTGCAGAAAACACCAACGGGAAAAGGAAACAAAAATATGCAACACTACTTGTACACTGTATGCAGTGGAGATAGGATTTATTTTAGGACATGCCAGGAAGGGGGATGTAGATAACATTTATTTTTACTTTTTTCCCCCCTTTAAAATCTAGAAAATGAATGACCATTAATTATATCCTGAGTTTACTATTGCAAGTTCCATAAACTAAACATTTTCTGCCTCTCCAGATGTATTTAGATGCAATGATTTAACTAGGTCCACAATTTTATCTTGGAAGTTCCCTGTGTCAGAACATGTCCTCAGTAGATAAAACATCCTCCTGTCTTGGTGATCACTCCCACCACCAGCTGTGAAGAAAAAACATACAAATTGGAGGATCCAGAAGAAATTAAACTTAAAGGCTCCACCTTCAGGGACATTTTTTTTAAATTATGATTTCATTTTACGCATTTTGGGCTTGAAATATTTTTTTTCTATTGGTCTTTATTAAAAGTTTTCAGCAGCTTTGTTATAAGGTTTAACTTCTGTCTAGCTGTGAGAATCAGACTTTCTCTTTCTGCTACTAGAGAAGTGCAAGGCTGTACAGAGAAAGGGGCCGAACATTTTTAATAAAGACCAATTGAAAAAGGGATTTTTAGCTCAAAATAAGTATAATGCAATAAAAATAAAAATAAATTGCCCCCAAAGGTGTCCATATCCTTTAACCCCTTAAAGAGGTTTTCCTGGATTATCATATCGATGACCTATCCTCAGGATAGACTATCAATTTGAGATCTGCAAGGGTCCGACTACTGTGACCCCCACTGATCAGCTGTTTGAGGAGACAAAAGACACTTCAGCAAGCGTCCTAGCCTCCTCGATGTTTACCAAGCTCAACATTTCATGGCGGCTGAGCTTGGTATCACAGCCTATTCTCTTGGATGGAAGAGAGCTGTTCCTAGGCCTTGTGATCGATGAACATTACATCTCCTAGATGAGTTTTTAGGCTTGTGATGGCTATCCTCTGGCACTCCAGCTGTAGTAAAACTACGACTCCCAAGACGTACACTTGCTTGACTGTTCACAGAACTCCATAGAAATGCTGATAGTCGTAGATACACCACACCTGGAATGCCGGAGTTTGGCCATCACTATCCTAGACCATGTGATGTCACATTCATTGGTCAAATGACCTAGGAAAAGACCTAAGCACTTGCTGAGCTCTGCAGCCTATTCAAATAGCTGTTTGGCGGGGGTGCCAAGAGCCGGATACCCACTGATTTCATAGTGATTACCTATCCACAGGATAGGTAATCAATATGATAATGCTGGAAAACCACTTTTACTAATGGTCATGTTTTATATAGTTGTTAAGGTCGGAAAAGAGGCAAAAGTCCATCAAGTCCAACCTGTAATCCTGCTATATCGATCCACAGAACAAATCCCTGGATCAATGTCCATCTTCCTTTTAAAAAGGGGTTGGGCCAAAAGGTGTGTAGAACGAGATTTCTATACATTGTCATAAGCCTCAATGTTATTTTGAATTAAAAAGTCACCTAAACCTTTTTTGAAGCCATGTTCTGTATTTTCTGTGACCAACTCCATAGATTCACAGATCTTACTGTAAAGAATGCTTGTCACCTCTTATGACTGAATCTTTTTTTCTCCAGTGGTACGGAGTGGCCCCTTGTTTTTTGAGGGGTTTAATCCCATAATAGCTTCCCTTGATATTTTTTTGTATGGTCCATTAATATATTTGTACAGGTTAATTATGCCCCCCCCCCTCTTAGAGGTCTTTTTTTAAGGCTAAACAATTTCAGTTCATTTAATCTTTGCTCATAACTAAGATCTTCCAGGCCCTTTATGAGTTTAGTTGCTCTCCTCTGTACTTTTTCTAACTCCAGGGCATCCTTTTTATGAATTGGTGCCCAGAACTTTACTGCGTATTCCAGGTGAGGCCGCACCAGCGCTTTGTATAGTGGCAATATTACATTTCTGTGCAGCGAGTTCATACCTCATCTTAATTATTTGTATTAAAAAAAAATTGTCTAAAAAAAAATCATTAGTTAAAAAAAATGTGTACAAAACAATTGTTACATTTATTTTTGCTGCAGAAATATAGAAAAATTAGCTATTTTTTGTATTTTCTTTTTAATGTATTTGTTATAACATGTTTTAAATTAAATAACCTGATAATTAAAGGGGTTGTCCCCTTTTTCTATATTGATCACCTATCTTCAGGATAGATCACCAATATCAGATCAGTGGGGGTCCCATCGTCAATAGCTGCGCTTATACGTTGTTTGTGTGTTTATTACTTACCTGTTCACCATCACAACTGCAGCGGTGAGCAGGTCTAATTACAACGACGTCCCATTGACTTCAACGGGACGGCTCTCATCTGTTCAAGTGAGTAGGATGGAGCTGTCTCATTGAAGTGAATGAGGACAGTGCTGCCTTCTCTTCAAACAGCGGCAGGTTGGCAGTAGTCGGACCCCCGCAGATCTGATATTGATGACCTATCAATATTAAAAAACAGACAACCCCTTTAAATTCTTCATGTTGTTACGGACCTGTGGATGCCTAATATATGTACAGTACAGACCAAAAGTTTGGACACACCTTCTCATTCAAAGAGTTTTCTTTATTTTCATGACTATGAAAATTGTAGATTCACACCGAAGGCATCAAAACTATGAATTAACACATGTGGAATTATATACATAACAAAAAAGTGTGAAACAACTGAAAATATGTCATATTCTAGGTTCTTCAAAGTAGCCACCTTTTGCTTTGATTACTGCTTTGCACACTCTTGGCATTCTCTTGATGAGCTTCAAGAGGTAGTCACCTGAAATGGTTTTCACTTCACAGGTGTGCCCTGTCAGGTTTAATAAGTGGGATTTCTTGCCTTATAAATGGGGTTGGGACCATCAGTTGCGTTGTGGAGAAGTCAGGTGGATACACAGCTGATAGTCCTACTGAATAGACTGTTAGAATTTGTATTATGGCAAGAAAAAAGCAGCTAAGTAAAGAAAAATTAGAGGCCATCATTACTTTAAGAAATGAAGGCCAGTCAGTCTGAAAAATTGGGAAAACTTTGAAAGTGTCCCCAAGTGCAGTCACAAAAACCATCAAGCGCTACAAAGAAACTGGCTCACATGCGGACCGCCCCAGGAAAGGAAGACCAAGAGTCACCTTTGCTGCGGAGGATAAGTTCATCCGAGTCACCAGCCTCAGAAATCGCAGGTTAACAGCAGCTCAGATTAGAGACCAGGTCAATGCCACACAGAGTTCTAGCAGCAGACACATCTCTAGAACAACTGTTAAGAGAAGACTGTGTGAATCAGGCCTTCGTGGTAGAATATCTGGAAACCACTGCTAAGGACAGGCAACAAGCAGAAGAGACTTGTTTGGGCTAAAGAACACAAGGAATGGACATTAGACCAGTGGAAATCTGTGCTTTGGTCTGATGAGTCCAAATTGTAGATCTTTGGTTCCAACCACAGTGTCTTTGTGCGACGCAGAAAAGGTGAACGGATGGACTCTACATGCCTGGTTCCCACCGTGAAGCATGGAGGAGGAGGTGTGATGGTGTGGGGGTGCTTTGCTGTTGACGCTGTTTGGGATTTATTCAAAATTTAAGGCATACTGAACCAGCATGGCTACCACAGCATCTTGCAGCAGCATGCTATTCCATCAGGTTTGCGTTTAGTTGGACCATCATTTATTTTTCAACAGGACAATGACCCCAAACACACCTCCAGGCTGTGTAAGGGCGATTTGACCATGAAGGAGAGTGATGGGGTGCTGCGCCAGATGACCTGGCCTCCACAGTCACCGGACCTAAACCCAATCGAGATGGTTTGGGGTGAGCTGGACTGCAGAGTGAAGGCAAAAGGGCCAACAAGTGCTAAGCATCTCTGGGAACTCCTTCAAGACTGTTGGAAGACCATTTCAGGTGACTACCTCTTGAAGCTCATCAAGAGAATGCCAATAGTGTGCAAAGCAGTAATCAAAGCAAAAGGTGGCTACTTTGAAGAACCTAGAATATGACATATTTTCAGTTTTTTCTCTCTTTTTTGTTATGTATATAATTCCACATGTGTTAATTCATAGTTTTGCTGCCTTCAGTGTGAATCTACAATTTTCATAGTCATGAAAATAAAGAAAACTCTTTGAATGAGAAGGTGTGTCCAAACTTTTGGTCTGTACTTTATGTTTTACAATTTGTATATAATGTGTAAACAATAAAATGTATTTTACAGTAAATAATGGATATTGGGGGGGGATTTTTAATTTTTTATTTTTTTTATTACATTATTTATAACATTAAAAAAAGACCATTAAACAACTGAAAATATGTCATATTCTAGGTTCTTCAAAGTAGCCACCTTTTGCTTTGATTACTGCTTTGCACACTCTTGGCATTCTCTTGATGAGCTTCAAGAGGTAGTCACCTGAAATGGTCTTCCAACAGTCTTGAAGGAGTTCCCAGAGATGCTTAGCACTTGTCGGCCCTTTTGCTTCACTCTGCGGTCCAGCTCACCCCAAACCATCTCGATTGGGTTCAGGTCCGGTGACTGTGGAGGCCAGGTCATCTGGCGCAGCACCCCATCACTCTCCTTCATGGTCAAATAGCCCTTACTTTCAAAGTTTTCCAAACTTTTCGGACTGACTGACCTTTATTTCTTAAAGTAATGATGGCCACTCGTTTTTCTTTACTTAGCTGCTTTTTTCTTGCCATAATACAAATTCTAACAGTCTATTCAGTAGGACTATCAGCTGTGTATCCACCTGACTTCTCCACAACACAACTGATGGTCCCAAACTCATTTATAAGGCAAGAAACCTGACAGGGCACACCTGTGAAGTGAAAACCATTTCAGGTGACTACCTCTTGAAGCTCATCAAGAGAATGCCAAGAGTGTGCAAAGCAGTAATCAAAGCAAAAGGTGGCTACTTTGAAGAACCTAGAATATGACATATTTTCAGTTGTTTCACACTTTTTTGTTATGTATATAATTCCACATGTGTTAATTCATAGTTTTGATGTCTTCAGTGTGAATCTACAATTTTCATAGTCATGAAAATAAAGAAAACTCTTTGAATGAGAAGGTGTGTCCAAACTTTTGGTCTGTACTGTATGTAAATGTGATGCGGCTCATGTTCTGCTGGAGGCACTTCTGTTTGGAAATGGAGTAAATCTGATAATAAGGGCTCTTTCACACGAGCGGATGCCGTGCGGTTAATCTGCTGCATGAAACAGAGCCAAGCCCCGTCCCGGACAGCAGAGACACAGAGCAGTAACATGATGGATAATGCTCCGTGCCTCTCTGTGATCTTTTTACTACAAAATCACGGTGACAACTTTATCTCACTGTGATTTTGTAGTAAAATGATCACAGAGAGGCACAGAGCTTTATCAGTCATGTTACTGCTCCGTGTCTCTGCTGTCCGGAGAGGGGCTTGGCAGTCTTTCATGCATCGGATTCCACGCACGGCATCCGCTCGTGTGAAAGAGCCCTAACAGTACAATGCGGAGTTACAATAAAACTTCCTAATACAGCCACTAAATCCAATATTATATGATTGCAATATAGTCTGTGTGATGTGACTATCACTTAGGTGTGATGTTGCAGATATCCCATTACAGGGGAGAGGATAAGAGTGATAGTAGTGAGATTGGTGGTTGTAGTTGTCACTCAGATGCTCCCCTGGGCTGTGCGGTGATGGGAAGAGTGCACTTTTCTTCCCTTAGGGACACACCCTGGTTCTGGGGCTTCTCCAGCCTGACTGTGAATCAGCGTACCCTTGATGGTGTACAAGGCAATGGAGGTTGGAGATCTGACATGCTGCAAGCAATTGTCCTACTTCCAGATACAGACATCTGTCTTTTTTTAAGAACACATGACCCCTCTACTCATATTTCTGCAGGAGCCGAGTCTGTTCTTTAAACTTCCTCTACTTTTGCAAATGAACATTTCAAGACTCATTACTCAAGGAATAGCGATGAGCAATAAGAGAATATCGCAATAATCAGGAAAAGCTCAAAATTTAGGGGGAAAAACAGTAACAAAAAAAGGGAAATTTTAGAGTTTGCGTCCTCTTCCAAATGGGAGGAGGGGGTGCCAGGAATCCAACCTTCTGCTCTACCTCTGTGTATATTGGGGGCTGGACCAGAAAATGCAGAAATGAAAGTGAAGCTGCTGTTCAGGATAAATACAAGGTCCTGGCCAGCAGAGATCAGAGTCTGACAGCCTCACAGAGTGGATATATCCTTATCACAGCTGTGACCGTCTGTCCTTACTCCAGAGATGGCACCAACCACCCTCATCATACTCCTTGTCGCTTCCATGTGCACTATCCACCAAGGTAAAACCTGGACCTCTGTTTGATGATGATGATGATGATAGCTCAGATACTTTCTCTTATTCTGTTTCATTGTTGCAAATGCTTTTATTTTTTACTTTCTTAGTTTGTCACTTTGTTTACTCCTTCGCCTGCAGAATTATATATATATATATATATATATTATATATATATCTAGTTTGTGTATATATATATGTATTTACTGCATTCTAGAGACACACTATGCACTATGACACAATTGCCTAAATAACAATTCCTCAGTGTTGTTTTATTATTCGAGTTGCTCTTATTAGATATAACCTCTCATTTTTTGCCGGACAATATCGTTTTTATTGATACCATGTTGGAGTGTGTACGACAGTTTGCTCACTTTTTATTCAATTTTCTTGAAACAATTTTTTTTTTTTTTACACTTTTTAATAATTCCCCTAGGGAACTTGAACAATAGATGATTAGATTGCTTCTGACATAGACTCCAATTCATTAGCATTGGAGTCTATCAGAGTTTCAGGCAGGGTCTTCTTGGGAACATAGCTGCTGCATCCTCGGATCATTCAGAAGGACCGAGCACCATCTGCGTACCCCGATCCCCACTAGGTTGTAGTCACATTTGACCGTGGGATCTAAGGAGTTAAAAGTGTGTGACTGACGTTATTGTCAATTGCATACATTAGCCCTCGGTGTCTGCTGTTTAAAACAGGAAGCACTTAGCGGCTATAGCTTCCTGCTGCGCTTGCGAGTGCGCGCCATCTTTAAATATCCAACTCACAATGTACCGTATATTTAAAGGGTTTTTCCTGTGGATAGGTCATCAGTATCTGATCGGTGGGGGTCTGACACCCGGGAGCACTGCCGATCAGCTGTTTGAGAAGGCACCGGTGCTCCCGTGCTTTTTCTAGGCCATGTGACGTCACGTTCATTGATCAAGTGGCCTGGGCGCAGCTCATCCCCATAGAAGTGAATGGGGCTGAGCATGATACCAAGCACAGGCGTTATACAATGTACGGCGCAGTGCTTGGCGAGCTGCGAGGAGGCCATGGCGCTACTGCAATTGCTTGTCCCTATGCAAATTCATTTTTTTTTCTGGTCAGCAGATCCCTGTTTAGACAGCAAGATCTACTGCCCCAAAAAGCTGATTTTGGGTGTCACATCAACAGTACTTTTACCTGATGGACAAGTGTTTCCTCATTCATTAGGTGATAGGTGGCACATTTGCACTAGCCAAGCATTTGTACGAACAGAACCAGATAATCAGTTCATACAATAGAGTCTTTAGACAAGGGTATCTAAAGATGCCCCAAAATTATCCATCCTGAACCGGCACATCTTTAGTTGGTCCAATCTAAATTTTCAGTGTCTACACATTAGACAGGATCTGCCCCAATTGTATCAGATACAATAGAAGAATACATTATTATTGCCCACCACAACAAAGAAGCAAGAAGCTGTGGTGTCAACTGATGGTTGCTTTATTAGACCAAAGAGGTTTCAATATGAGTGTAATTAAATGGCCTCAACGCATGGTGATAAATGTGTATATATACAGGTGAAACTCAAAAAACTAGAATATCGTACAAAGTTAATTTATTTCAGTAATGCAACTTAAAAGGTGAAACTAATATATGAGACTCATTACAGGCAAAGCGAGATATTTCAAGCCTTATTTGTTATAGTTTGGATGATTATGGCTCACAGCTTATGAAACCCCAAAGTCACAATTTTGAGGTACCCTTTGATCAGGGGATATGGATTAATTAGCTGACTAGAGTGTGACACTTTGAGCCTAGAATATTGAACCTTTTCACAATATTCTAATTTTAAGCTGCATTAATGCAATTCCTTTTAATTTGCATTACTGAAATAAATGAACTTTTGCACGATATTCAAATTTTTTGAGTTTCACCTGTACATATAGATTAAGAAAATCACCCCTTTATTTAGATAATAATAATAATAATCTTTATTTATATAGCACCAACATAGTCCGCAGCGCTTTACAGTTCAGGGGTTCATGTACAAACAGTCATAAATAACATAGCAACAGACAAGCCAATAATTAGAACAAGGGGAATGAGGTATCTGCTGGAAAGGGCTTACAGTCTATGAGGATCAGTCTTCAGTTCCGTCATATATATTATATTACTTATTCTTACTGATCCTATTATTCTCCAGAGCTGCATTGACAATTCTGCTTGTTATCATTGGGGACAATCAGAAAGTTTGTGGGGAAACATTCAGTTCCTCAGCTTTGAGTTTCTATAATGCTCAAGTTTATTCAATTTTTCCAAAACCAGATCACAAATTGTAGATGATCAGCACAGACACCCAACAAGTGGGGATTTCTATGAGGTTTTAGCTCTGAAGCTGGCAGAATTGTTAATACAGCTCTAGAGCATAATGTAGGCTGTCAGGTCATGCTGAAACCTGTCGTTTCACAACAGGCAGAGAGCCACGAGTTGGAGACCACTGCGCATGCTTGACCTGGAGCGGCAGGTCAAGCATGCGCAGCAGTCTAACCCCCACCGATCAGTTACTTATACCCTATGAAGAGGATACCCTCTATATTTATTCATGCATTAAATATTCTCCTTTTTTCAGTGACTTTCGCTCATCAGACGGCATCTGACTGCTGCCTGAGCACCAAGGACAAGGCGATTCCCTACAAAAATGTGAAGTGCTATATCCAGCAGACTACGACACAGGGCTGCTATATCAATGCCATTGTGTAAGTGCTCACCTCCTGCCGGATACTATTAGATGTGTATTTTTGTTCTTCGTGTGCTTGTAAAGTAATAGCCTAGTTTATAGCAGTCTTCTAATTAAAGAGAATCTTTCACCAGGTTTAGTTTGCCCTATGAGAGATGTGTAGATTGTAAGCTCTCCGGGGCAGGGTCCTCTCCCCCTCTGTACCAGACTGTTAATAGTTTCAAGCTCATTTTATTTGTTTTGTATTAAGTACGTGTTACCCCCTCTTGATGCACGGCGCCATTAAATTCTAGGCGCTTTCAAATAAATAATAAATAATATTAATATTACTTAGGGACAGGCATGCTGATTTCTGCAGTGTCTGCTTTCTGGGAATATACTGTACTGTAGTTCTGTGGACAGTTGAATACTAGTAGTGTGCAGTGAGGCAGGAGCCTGACGACCTCCCGTCCTCCCATGACTGATTGACAGCTTTCTCCCTATGAACTGTAATGGGGAGAAATCAGCAGTAAGATCCCATAATTCAATGATTATTGTTAATTATGAGAAGATGCAGAGGAAAAGGCACACGAGAGGCTGCACCCTGTGCAGCAGCATGCATGTCACAGGCAATATACAAATCCAGTCCAGTGCAGAGCTCAGCATCATCCAAACAGAACTAATTCAAGGTTAAGATTTATCAATATATTTAACTCTTTTTTATGACTACATATTAAAAAAATATGGTGTCCTACTAAATATTCACTAGCCAACAAGTTCCATATGAATGCAGCAATAGGTCTCTACCAAATAGAAGAAAGCGGCAGTGCAGGGAACTGTTGGAGGACACAACAAATTGAATTTGTAAATTATGTCATGAAATTAAATGAATGTTCTCTTTCTACATAGATTTCTCACTCAGAAGCACAAGCACCTGTGCGCCCCAACCAACTCACCATGGGTAAAAGAGTTAATGGCAAAACTAGACAAAAACAAGCCACACCTCAAGGTAAGTTCTTTTATTGTGTACTTGCCAAATTATGTTCCACTTTGGCGACTTCTGATTCTTCCTTTGAGATACTTACCGCAGCTTACTTTTATTTTTTTTTGCACTTGCCTTTTTTTTTTACTCTCTGTTTATTTTTATTGATAAAGTAATAAACAATACAGCATGTCTTACAGGTAATCTTATGCAAATGTCACATGGGTTAAGCCGTAAAGCCGTGTGAATAACAGTAGTTTTGTTCGTGAAGTTACAGTCTCAAATACAGTAGGTAGAAATACACAGTCTCAAATACAATAGGTAGAAACATATCTCCCATTTGTCAAGATCTCCAAAACACCCGATATAGAGATAAATCCAGAGACAGTGGGAGCAAAAATGGAATGGAATGCGTGGGGAGTATCTTAAGTTGTATAGGAAGTGGTCGATCTTTTAGCTTTAATCTGCCATGATGAATTGTTAAGCATCAGTTCCCACAAACACTAGCCAGGGGGCGACCAGATCTTTGTATATTTGGTAGTTGATCCAAATGTGTATGATCCCAGTTCTTCCATTCTAGCTATATGGCTATATGGCCCACCTTCCACAGCCAGTGGGATATGGGGGGTGCATGTGTCTGTTTCCAGTATAGTGGGATCATAGCTTTTGCGGCTAATAACATATGTCTCCATAATAAGCTGTTATAGGTAACTGGGGAGGCAGGCAATAGGTTCAGAAATAGCAAAGTAGGTGAGATATCTGGGGCTCCCGGACACACTTTGTTGAGTACTACCCCTACTCTATTCCAAAAGGGTTTCCTCAGGGGACAGTCCCACCATAGGTGGAGGTAAGAGCCAGGGCCTGAGAGGCATCTCCAGCAGCATGAGGGGATAAGGGGATTTATGGCATGTAGAGCTGCTCGAGTTTTATACCAACTACTGACTACTTTATAGGAGGTCTCCTGCATGGTAATACACCTAGATGGGCCACATGAATTCCTATATATCGGTACGGCATCCTCTTTGGATAGCTTAATGTCTAGTCTTTGAATAGCTTAATGTCTAGTGCACTCGCCTTTTTTAAGGCTGTTTTTGTGGTGTTTTCATCTTACCACTAGTGTATTTTGCATGGTGTTCTTCCCTTATAGACATTGTGTTGTCAAAAAGTCAGAAAAAACACCAAAAGTGGATAGGTCATCAATATAGGAAACCCAGACAACCCCATTTAAGTATTATCTTGGGAATGACTTCCAGACCAGATGTTACCCTACAAAGTCATTGCACCGGAGTTTTATTGTTTGTGGCCTTGTTTTTTGTCATAGAAGGTGGAGTCATTTTGGACTAGTCTGACATATGAGATGAAAACATTTTATCATCCCCTTTAAACAGAACTGTTCCTGACCAATCTGTTGTGTTTGCTTCTTTAGAAATACTGTAGCCGCTAAATACTCCTGACCATGTTGGAGGTGCCGGAGGACGATGACGAAGAAGGCATAATCGATAGAGGCCGGCCTTGCTGTTCTGTGCCCACTTCCTGCAATGATGTGAATCCGCTTCCATTCTTTACTGCCTGTAGTCACCAGTTCACTATATTCTATGCACTTTTACTTATTCTTCCAGTATCTATGGTACTGGAAGCTAAATAAGAACTTTCCTATAAACCTCAGTACAGTACTAAATATTATGTCATTCATTAGCCTAGCTATGTTTTTTCCTCCATTTTATAAAATGACAACATAGCAACTGTAAATTACTGTAACGTGCTTTATTTCCATGTGAGTTTGCAATAATAGCATTGGATCTGTAAGCCAAACCTCTTGCTCATTCGTGCTGTAGCTTTCAAGTACTAGGGTTGAACCACTTCTTCAGGATTTTAAAGAGCCAAATCATCTTGTCAAAGGGTTATATAGACAGTGTCTTAAAGGGGTTGTCCACTTTCTGGTTAATGTTGACCAATGTGTTTTTGAGATGATTATATGGCACTTACTAATATAGCCTTTGTTTAAATTCTGCACCATTTTCTATATTTTATCAGGTATGCTCCCTCATTCACAAAGTCTTTTGTTCTGTCCACACAGAGGTCCTGTCCATAAGATGGCCGCCGATGGAGAGTCATGTGACCAGGCAAATCACTCTGTGTGATGTTTCCTCTATTCAAACACATTGCACTAAACTCTCAACACTGCAAGTACAGATGGCAGGTGCAGTGAATTCGAATGGAGAAAGCATTGCATGGAAGTGATTTGCTTGGTCACATGACCCTCCATTAGCGGCCATTTTAAGGGCAGGACCACTGTGTGGACAGCACAAAAGACTTTGTGAAATAGGGAGTATACCTGATAAAATATAGAAAATGGTCCAGATTTTCAACAAAGGATAAATTAGTAAGTGCCATATAATCATTCCACAAACACGTTGGTCAAAAGTAAGCAGAAAGTAACTAACATGGTTTAACAATGCTTCATTTGACACTGCCAGACATGGGAGATTTATCATGGTGGTGGAATTTTTTAAGTCAGATTTTCTTGAGTGCATTGTAATATTTTGCTCTAATTTGTTTGATAAAATTGTAAATTTGGTGCATAGTTAAAGAATCTGTCTACAGATTAAACACTATTTTTTTTTATACCACCCCCCTACTGCCGTAAGATTATGACTTTCTTGCTCTGAGAGGTGTTGATAACTCTGGTGGACACCCAATTAACATAGCCCACTTTCCGAGAGTGATGCGAAATTGCAAAAAGTCTAAATTAAAGTAAAGTTAGACTTTTGGTGCAAATGGAACAATCAATTCCCAAAGGGAGTTCTCTAATGGATAGAATGACACATTCAGGATACAATATACTTATAAAACCTTGAAATCTAATTGACCGAAAGGGGTTGTACTGGATTAGAAACATTAACTAAAATTAAATTAAAAACATTGCTAAAAAACAGTGTCACACTTGTTCATGGGTTGTGCATGGCTTCGCAGCTCAGCCCCATTCACTTCAGTGAGCTACAACCCTTTTAACTAAATTTCACCTAAAATCCACACCTAGTGCAGGCCACTGTAACATCTCTAAGAATGCAGTCTATCCATGCACTGAAGAGCGATTGTGAAATCTGTCTATTCACTAGAGAGAAGGCATCATTGAGACTGAAGCCTAAAGGATGGTAACATCACTGAAAATGCAGCCTATCCAGCCAACAGAGACCAGCTTCACATTGATTTAGAGATTGGTGACATCACTAGGAATGCCACTTACCTACCGTATTCACTAGGGAACAACAGTGACATCACACAACCTCACTAATGACTTGTTCACATGTGTCCCAGTCATTTCCTTTGTTCTGCTCACCATTGAACAACAAAAATGACTGAAGCATGGAATACATCACATGGCGGACATCAATGGCACTAAACAGCCCCCAGCAAAAATAATGTTATTTCATCAGAAAAAAATAGCTCAGTACACTGGACTATTTTATCCAGCATTTTTAACACTATCTGCAATGGATGTGAGCATACCCTTATACTGCAGTATCTCTAGAGACTAGTGATGTTTTCCCACTCCCGAAAGACTCAGTTAATTGATTGGCTTCACTTTCCTGACTGTGGGAGGTAGATACTTTTGGCTTGATGATTTAAGCTACATTCAGTCCATCTCTTGTATTCGGCCATTTTGAAATGCAGTACTAAGTCACTTTAATTTTGTAAGTAATAAAAATGAAAAAAAAAATAATGATAATCATTGACTATCAACAGTGAAGATTTAATGATTGTAATGATATATATTCTTTATTAATATATTTTTATATAGGAATTTATGGTGTTTTCTTCAGAATAATGTTTCATTATCATCTGGATTACTTGGTAGTTTTGGTTTACAGAAGAGGTTTGGAATGTACAGTATCTCTGAGGCCTCATTAATTGCTCTAAAAGGAGACAAGCCAAGACCTTCTGGGCTTTCTAGTAGGGACTTTGCCTCATTCCTCAAGGTCAGTAGGATAAATACCTCGTGCCACATTCTTTCCATTACTCTTGAGCAACCAGCTCTACCTGTGCAAAAACCCTTTAATACATTGGTATTACTGTAGATCATCTTTCCTTTGCACATAACTGGTGTCCTCTAGCCGGTTGGGTACATACATTATCGGTCTGGCTTGTTTCTGAGGCAACTTCAAAATTGACTTGATATAATGACTCCCTCAGCTATACATATTGTAGTCTTGACTATTTCCCCCTTACTCATGGTTGACAGCTACTTACCATTCACATTCCTTCCTTCTGATATACCAAAGCCAATTCAACTCTTGTTTGATGATATGCAGAATAATGCGATTTGGGAATAAATTATTATTTTGTACTGTCTAGTTGCATCTGAATCTGACTTGGGTCTACTATTTGGGCTTGTCAGTGACCTGATCCTATGATCTCTATATTTTCCTTTTCGACTGTTTGAAACATTGTTATTTCCAACAGGTTGCGTCTTTCAATCAACTTAGATGATGTTAGAGATTTTGCCTGACTCTTGTTTTTTTATTTTTTTGTATGTACAGAATGGTGGCCCTCTAGGAAAGACTGCTCTAACATTGTAATAGTACGATCTGAACCTCTATAACTTTGAAATTGTAAAGTTTCATTTAAATTCTGCAATTTTTTAACCAAGTTATCCCCAAATCGCTCTTAGTCATATCTGTTCAGCAGCCATTGTTGGTTTATTTCCAATTCAGACCTGATAAGACATGACGTTTCCATGTAATTAGAATTATAACCTGGCACTTATTATTTAGTTCACTAGTAAATGGATTCTGATTGAATGGAAACCAACTCTTTTCTGTACAATGGATGGTGCATAAAGGACATCAATGCATTTTACTCTTACAAGCTTAAGGCAGCTCAGCCAAGTCTATCCAGATAGAGAGTGACATAATGTGTTTTTTTTTATTATTATATTTTTATGGTGTTGGGTCTTTTGTATATTAAAAGTGATTTAAAGTAAATAAAACTAAAAAAGTACCTCTTGTATCTCTTGATTTATTGGTCTGTTGAAGCTGTTTAGTATTTTAATGATATGCGCTATATTGGGTTAATAGTCTCATCAAAACTACGCATAGATCTTAGCTGCCACTACGATCAGCTGGGGTGGGATTGGGAAAACTTTTTGTCTAGCTATACACTTCCCAGCTACTTCAGAGGAAATGTAATAATACATGCCAGTCATTCATTTTATGAATGGCTGATCATGTAATACAGAGACTGGAACAGGTCTGCTTTTGCTCATAGATAGGGTGGGTACCATATCTTGTAAAAAAACATATGTACATGGTTTAAAGGGATTTTCCATATTCAAGGACCTTTCAGGCAGACCTCTCCCCCATGTGGCCAGATCTGTGGAAGTAAACTACAAATTGGCGTGATATTAAAAAGCAGGAAGTGCTCAACCCCATATGCAGTGGTGCATCTATACCGGGGGGCAGATCCTGCACTTGTGATCCGCTGCTAATGGCAATCCCTAGCAAAAATGCATACAATAGAGGATGCCCATAGCGGACCACAAGTACCACAATAGACATCCTTCACAGGATAGCAAATGTGTGGATGTGATAAGCAATAAAACAAAATAACAATAACTTTTACAAAGACAGGTGCACTCTGCGGTCTTACTAAACCCTCATACTGATGTTACCTAGCCTGGGAGCGCCGCGCAGCCTCGGCCCTCACTCACAGAGCAGCACGGGCCCGGCAGCACGGCAACACAGTCACGGGTTCAGGCCAGGGGGGTGTGACTGGCGAGTGGCGCAGTGGCGGCGGGTGGCAGCAGGGACTGGAGCTGACTGTGTCTGTAAGTCTGACTCACACACATCCAGATTGCCGTAGCAGCAGGACAGGTGGGTAGGTGATCAATGATGAGGCAGTAGCGTCAGAGTGCACAGCATAAATGTTTTAAAAAAAATTGGTGACCGTGACATGATGGGAGGGGGGACAATGTCTGTAGTCTGTGACATGGGGATGGGGCCAGGGCCGGCCGGGGGGGGGGGTGATGTGCCATGGGGGGGACTGAAATGTGACACAATAGGGGGTAATGATGTGATCATGATGTGACACGAAGGGGGTGATGTGACATGGTTTGAAGGGGAAGAAATGTGACATTGAAGGGGTGAAATGTGACAAGTAGGGGTAGAAATGTGACATGGAGGGCTGATGTAACATGGGTGATTTGACATGGAGGGGGAAAAATGTGACATTGAGGCCTTGAGGGGGAGAAATGTGACAGTGAGGGGGTGAAATGTGACATGGAGGGGGAGAAATGTGACATGGGGTGATGTGACAGAGGGGATTATGTAAAAAGAAGGGAGAGAAATGTGACATGGAGGGAAGAGAAATGTGACATGGAGGGCTGATGGACATGGAGGGTCTTAGTTATGAAGAAAGATTAAAATAATTGAATTTATTTAGTCTTGAGAAGAGAAGTCTAAGGGGGGACATGATTAACCTGTACAAGTATATAAATGGGCCATACAAAAAATACAGCGAAAAGCTGTTCTATGTAAAAAGTGCTCAAAAGACAAGGGGGCGCTGTCTCCGACTGGAGAAGAAAAAGTTCAGTCTCCAGAAGCGTCATAGCTTTTTTACTGCAAGAACTGTGAATCTGTGGAATAGACTTCCTCAGGACGTGGTCACAGCAGGAACAGTGGACAGTTTCAAAAAGGGTTTAGACGAATTCTTAAAAGTAAAAAACATAAATGCTTATGAAGACATGGTTTGAAGGGGAAGAAATGTGACATTGAAGGGGTGAAATGTGACAAGTAGGGGTAGAAATGTGACATGGAGGGCTGATGTAACATGGGTGATTTGACATGGAGGGGGAAAAATGTGACATTGAGGCCTTGAGGGGGAGAAATGTGACAGTGAGGGGGTGAAATGTGACATGGAGGGGGAGAAATGTGACATGGGGTGATGTGACAGAGGGGATTATGTAAAAAGAAGGGAGAGAAATGTGACATGGAGGGAAGAGAAATGTGACATGGAGGGCTGATGGACATGGAGGGTCTTAGTTATGAAGAAAGATTAAAATAATTGAATTTATTTAGTCTTGAGAAGAGAAGTCTAAGGGGGGACATGATTAACCTGTACAAGTATATAAATGGGCCATACAAAAAATACAGCGAAAAGCTGTTCTATGTAAAAAGTGCTCAAAAGACAAGGGGGCGCTGTCTCCGACTGGAGAAGAAAAAGTTCAGTCTCCAGAAGCGTCATAGCTTTTTTACTGCAAGAACTGTGAATCTGTGGAATAGACTTCCTCAGGACGTGGTCACAGCAGGAACAGTGGACAGTTTCAAAAAGGGTTTAGACAAATTCTTAAAAGTAAAAAACATAAATGCTTATGAAAACGTGCCAAAATGTAGCTTTGCTTGTGCTGGCAAAAATCCTTGTACTGGCCCTGATTGTATGTTATTTGGCTGTACCTTCCAGCAAGAGGTATGGTTGGAAAATTGTTGACAGGAACAGGGCTAACTGCCCTGTTCCGCCCTACTTGGTAGGAGGGGGAGTTGCTGTTGAGATACAGTAAGGAGAGGTAGCATACTGCCAAGCTCCTGCTCCTGGAAGATATTCTCAACAGAGAATCTTCCTAAACAAGCCTCAAGAAAACGCTTGAGAGACCAGACAGCTGAACGCCTGCATAATAGACACTGCTGTAAAGTGAGTGACTACAGCCCAGGCACCCATCACCTAAGACTACTACTAGGCAAGTTAAAGCTAAAGTCTAGACCTGATAGTGGACTTCTACACCCACAAGTACTATGTTGCAGCTATCCAACCTATCTCCATACTTCCTTACTGATGCCTGAAATTGCGCTTTGAAGCCACTGCTGTATGGAGGGAAGGAAGCAGCCAATAGCAGGGCAGCCGTGCAGGGATCTGGAGGTATGAGGGTACCGGGGAGCAGGTAAGTATGCTCTAGAGGAGGGGCCGGAAATTCTAAGGGTCATTATACAGATTGGATAACCCTTTAAAGCCTTAGTAGATAATGAAATTAGGAACATGACCATGTAAAATGAATTCTATTAACAGTGTGCTAAATATTGTATATTAATACTACAAATAGTGTTTAGCGTTAATATTCTAATTACGAATATTTATCGCAAATTCGCGAATATTTAGAATACAGTGCTATATATTCGTTATATCAAATATTTGGCATTTTTTTCCATCTGAAAACATGATTCCTCCCTGCTTCTTGCTTGTGGGCCAATGAGCCGTTGGGCCACAAGCAACTTAAGCAGGGAGGAATCAAGACTTCAGATAGAAAAAAATGATGAATATTTTAAAAATGAATATATACACTATATAGAATATAGTGCTATATATTTGTTTTTTAGAATATTCGTTATTTTTTTCCATCTGAAGTCAGGATTCCTCCCTGTTTAAGTTGCTTGTGGGCCAATGACTCATTGGCCCACAAGCAAGAAGCAGGGAGGAATCATTATTTTTTTTCAGATGGAAAAAATTGACGAATATTCTAAAAACAAATATATAGCACTATATTCTATAGTGCTATATATTCATTTTTTAGAATATTCATCATTTTTTCCATCTAAAAAAATAATTCCTCCCTGCTTAATGTGCTTTTGGGCCAATGACTGTTCACTTCAGATTAAAAAAATTATGAATATTCTAAAAAACGAACATCTTATTTTTCGCGCTATAAGACCGGCACTGGCCCATAAGACGCACCTAGGTTTTTAAGGAAGAAAATAAGAGAAAAAATATTTTGAACCAAAAGGTGTGCTTTTGGTGGGTTTTGAACTAATGGTGATCTGTGGATTACACTATTATGGGGGATCTGTGTCTTACACTGTTATGGGGAATCTGTGGATGACACTGTTATGGGGGCATCTTTGGATGGCACTGTTATGGGGGCATCTTTGGATGGCACTGTTATGGGGGCATTTGTGGATGGCACTGTTATGGGGGCATCTGTGGATGGCACTGTTATGGGGGAATCTGTGGATGGCACTGTTATGGGGGAATCTGTGGATGGCACTGTTATGGGGGAATCAGTGGATGACACATATAGCATCTTATATGCAGACTGTTATCTGATAGGACTTGAGGAATAGAGAAGCTGAAGCCGAAGTGATCAGCGGATTACCAGGCCGGTTCTCTTTTAAACATAGGTTTTCTTCATCCATCAGAAATCGTCTTCATTTGCCTTGTCTTACTTTATCACGCCGTAGCTTGTCTCATTTCTGTCTACCTCTGTATTTTAATGTACAGTTTTATTAGACATGGTAACGGCTGCCACTTCCTCGTAAACCATACTGACTTCCTCTTTCTTTTATGTACATATCTAGCACAAATGTCAGCGGTTGCAGTATTATGTGTAGTTGGAAACCACATCAGTTTGATGATTGTATCACTACTTTTGATGGTGCCATATTCAACAATAACCTTTTAACTAATTAATAATACAACACACACTTCAAATGGATGAAAAGGCCGCGGTCTTTATAAAATTCTTGGGGGTTACATAACTCAACCACTTTAAACCAATATAAAACCATATTGAATAATATTAAAGTCCATTTACTGAAATAATTTAAGTCCACCCAGAATTCTGAGCGACTAACCCCCCCAAAATGAAACAAAGACCGCAACAAATATGCAGGGAGGGCGGGCTGATCTCCACAGGTACGATACCTTCTTAAATAGGTAGCTTTCCCGCCGCACCGCATCGCTAACCAATCCAGCTCCTAGATAAAAATAGAACAAGGCCCAGCAACCGGACAGCAACAGATCTAACCAATAACAATCACTGACCCTTCAGCTAGACTGACCAATCCTGAAGCTGCCCGGTATCCAGCTGGCTTACTTCACCTGAGGAGAAATAATCAGAGACACAACGAGGGGGGGCAGAAAACCCAAACCAATAAAACCATATGTCTCAATGGCACCATGAGGTGCAAAGCCCATTCAGGCCATGCCCCTATCAATATCATTATGCAGTTTATATTTATATACATAAATAGTTGCGTTACTTAAAGTAAATTTACTAATAAAAATATGCCAATTTTGGCACAGTTTGCGTCAATAAACTGATGTGCATGCTTTGCATCGCATTTACTAACCGGTCTGCACTCTTCTAAGCTTTTTTTTTCGTCCAACAAGGGGAATGGCTTTGTGGGAACGGGGTGAAGCTTTCCTAGGGTGCATGGCCTAAATGAGGCTTTGTGCTCCAAAAATGTGCTAAAACTCTTCGGTGGTGTAAACTTAGACTTTTTGTGCACGGACACATTTTTTTGGCACACAGACAGAATTCTATCATAAATCTGATGCAGTATTTACAATAGGTACATGAGCCAGAATAGTAAACTTGTCTTACGTTATTCATAATGTTAGACATTGTAACGTATGCCACTTTTAGTAAATCTGCCTCATACTTTTGCTTATCTTGTACTGATCCAGACTTAAAGGCAATCTGTCATCAGTTTTATAGTGTCCTAAGGGATCATTCACACGACCGCAGTGGCGCACCCACAGGGGGAGTCCAGCGGGTCTGGACCCCCCCTAGAACAACCAGCCAAAATTTTAATTTTTTAATCCTTCAGGGCCGCACCGCCGATCACCACAGGCGGCGCGGCCCTGGATGTAATTGCAGTGGTGGGGGGGGGGGGGGGGGGGGCCGAAGGGGCAGTAGGAGATGAGCGCTTCCATTGTGGAAGCGCTCATCTCCATATCTGTGCTGCGGCAGGGGAGGGAGAGGTGTGTCCCTCCCCTGTTCTTCTGATAGGCCGCAGACACTAATGCCTGCAGCCTATCAGAGGCCGGCTCTGGCGGCGCGATTACGTAATCATCGCGCCGCCTGAGCCGGGCAGCACACAGCAGGGACACGGGCCGGAAGAGGCTGCATCGCATCGCTGCTGGTAAGTATCGGTGTATTTATTTATTTATTTATTTTTTGAGGGGGGGGGGAGCTGGCACTATGGGGGCACTAAAGGGGAGAACTGCACTATGGGGGCACTAAAGGGGAGAACTGCACTATGGGGGCACTAAAGGGGAGAACTGCACTATGGGGGCACTAAAGGGGAGAACTGCACTATGGGGGCACTAAAGGGGAGAACTGCACTATGGGGGCACTAAAGGGGAGAACTGCACTATGGGGGCACTAAAGGGGAGAACTGCACTATGGGGGCACTAAAGGGGAGAACTGCACTATGGGGGCACTAAAGAGGAGAACTGCACTATGGGGGCACTAAAGGGGAGAACTGCACTATGGGGGCACTAAAGGGGAGAACGGCACTATGGGGGCACTAAAGGGGAGAACTGCACTATGGGGGCACTAAAGGGGAGAACTGCACTATGGGGGCACTAAAGGGGGAGAACTGCACTATGGGGGCACTAAAGGGGAGAACTGCACTATGGGGGCACTAAAGGGGAGAACGGCACTATGGGGGCAGTAAAGGGGAGAACTGCACTATGGGGGCACTAAAGGGGAGAACTGCACTATGGGGGCACTAAAGGGGAGAACTGCACTATGGGGGCACTAAAGGGGAGAACGGCACTATGGGGGCACTAAAGGGGAGAACTGCACTATGGGGGCACTAAAGGGGAGAACTGCACTATGGGGGCACTAAAGGGGAGAACGGCACTATGGGGGCAGTAAAGGGGAGAACTGCACTATGGGGGCACTAAAGGGGAGAACTGCACTATGGGGGCACTAAAGGGGAGAACGGCACTATGGGGGCAGTAAAGGGGAGAACTGCACTATGGGGGCACTAAAGGGGAGAACTGCACTATGGGGCACTAAAGGGGAGAACGGCACTATGGGGGCACTAAAGGGGAGAACGGCACTATGGGGGCACTAAAGGGGAGAACTGCACTATGGGGGCACTAAAGGGGAGAACTGCACTATGGGGGCACTAAAGGGGAGAACTGCACTATGGGGGCACTAAAGGGGAGAACTGCACTATGGGGGCACTATGGGGGCACTAAAGGGGAGAACGGCACTATGGGGGCACTAAAGGGGAGAACTGCACTATGGGGGCACTAAAGGGGAGAACTGCACTATGGGGGCACTAAAGGGGAGAACGGCACTATGGGGGCAGTAAAGGGGAGAACTGCACTATGGGGGCACTAAAGGGGAGAACTGCACTATGGGGGCACTAAAGGGGAGAACTGCACTATGGGGGCACTAAAGGGGAGAATGGCACTATGGGGGCACTAAAGGGGAGAACTGCACTATGGGGGCACTAAAGGGGAGAACTGCACTAAAGGGGAGAACGGCACTATGGGGGCACTATGGGGGCACTAAAGGGGAGAACTGCACTATGGGGGCACTAAAGGGGAGAACGGCACTATGGGGGCACTAAAGGGGAGAACGGCACTATGGGGGCACTATGGGGGCACTAAAGGGGAGAACTGCACTATGGGGGCACTAAAGGGGAGAATGGCACTATGGGGGCACTAAAGGGGAGAACTGCACTATGGGGGCACTAAAGGGGAGAACTGCACTATGGGGGCACTAAAGGGGAAAACTGCACTATGGGGGCACTAAAGGGGAGAATGGCACTATGGGGGCACTAAAGGGGAGAACGGCACTATGGGGGCACTAAAGGGGAGAACTGCACTATGGGGGCACTAAAGGGGAGAACTGCACTATGGGGGCACTAAAGGGGAGAACGGAACTATGGGGGCAGTAAAGGGGAGAACTGCACTATGGGGGCACTAAAGGGGAGAACTGCACTATGGGGGCACTAAAGGGGAGAACTGCACTATGGGGGCACTAAAGGGGAGAACTGCACTATGGGGGCACTAAAGGGGAGAATGGCACTATGGGGGCACTAAAGGGGAGAACTGCACTATGGGGGCACTAAAGGGGAGAACTGCACTAAAGGGGAGAACGGCACTATGGGGGCACTATGGGGGCACTAAAGGGGAGAACTGCACTATGGGGGCACTAAAGGGGAGAACGGCACTATGGGGGCACTAAAGGGGAGAACGGCACTATGGGGGCACTATGGGGGCACTAAAGGGGAGAACTGCACTATGGGGGCACTAAAGGGGAGAACGGCACTATGGGGGCACTAAAGGGGAGAACGACACTATGGGGGCACTAAAGGGGAGAACGGCACTATGGGGGGCACTAAAGGGGAGAACAGCACTATGGGGGGGCACTAAAGGGGAGAACGGCACTATGGGGGGCAGTAAAGGGGAGAACGGCACTATGGGGGGCAGTAAATGGGAAAAAGGCACTATGGGGGCAGTAAAGGGGAGAACGGCACTATGGGGGGGCAGTAAAGGGGAGAGCGGCACTATGGCGGCATTATTTGGGGGGCACCATGGGGGAGAGGAGCACTATGGGGGCTCTAAAGGGGCTTTTTTTTACACATTATGGGGGGCACTATAGGGGAGAATGGCACTATGTGGCATCTGGTGGCACTATAGGGGCATTATTTGGGGGCACTAAGGGGAAGTGGGGGCTCTAAAGGGGCCTTTATTCTTATTGGCACATTATGGGGGCATTATTGCATCTGGTGGCACTAAGGGGGCATTTTTTTACTGGCACATTATGGTAGGCACTATGGGGGAAAGGAGCACTATTGGGGCATATGGTGGCACTTGGGGCATTTTTTACTGGCATATTATGGGCGACACTATGGGGAAGGGGAGAGGAGCACTACGAGGGCATTTACTGGGGCACTATATAGGAGTATTTTATACTGGCATACATTATGGGGACATTAGCTCAACAGCGGGTACTAAGCGGGGGTACAATAATTTTTGGGGGACATTATCTTTATACTAGTAGTGTCTGGGCGCAGTTATTTTTTTAGAGCACTGTGTGCCAATAATTGTTGAAGGGGGCACTATCTGTGTGGTAGCAGTATTTCCAGGGGGACTGTTTCTGCAGTATACTATTGGGGGCACAGCGGGGGCACAGTATTGGGGCACTATCTGTGTGGTAGTATTTCCAGGGGGACTGTTTCTGCAGTATAGTATTGGGGGCACAGCGGGCACAGTATTGGGGCACTATCTGTGTGGTATTAGTATTTCCAGGGGGACTGTTTCTGCAGTATAGTATTGGGGGCACAGCGGGCACAGTATTGGGGGTGGCAGGAAAGGGTGTTCAGAAGATGTGAAGATGATGGAAATGTGGGAAACTAATGTCTGTTTGTCAATCTCTGCAGAGACGGGAGATGGCTGAAAAATCATCACGGCGGTCTGGTCTGAATGGAGAAGATGAGGAAAGAGAACGTCTACAACAAAGGTGACATCACTGGATGTAAGAGGTATGAGGTGCTATGTAGGAGAGGAGATGCTTCGGCTCCTTCCCCTGCCATTTGCAGAAGGAGGATTCAGAGCTGGGTGAGGACGGCCAAGGGGGGCAGCAGGCCACGGGCGGGTGGCAGATGGTAGGGGGAACCACAAGCCTTGAGCAGGATCTGGGGAGGGAGGAGAGCGGAGGAGCTTCCTGGCTGCAGCCTGCTGTCTATTGTATGATGTGAAGCAGGCAGTGCAGCCAGGACAGACCTCCCCCCCCTCTCCGTATGATGTGTAGAGACAGGCCGCAACTATAGAATGTCAGCTGTACAGTGTTTGTTGGGAGTGGCCTATTATATGTAGGAGGGGCTTTTAATAATGGGCGGGCCCAAAAAAAAATGTTTTCCTGCAGAGCTTTTAGAATTGCCAAGTAAAAGAATCAGCGCAACACACTACACCCCGTCCCTGCAGTTTGAAATATAAAGGGGGCTTTGAAAAATTGAATTAGCACAGCGCACTACACATGCCACATTTTCCTGGGTGCTCCCCTGCACGACCGTATGAATTTTGCAGAACGGGTGTGGACCCATTCATTTCAATGCGGCTGCAAAACATGTGGACAGAACAATGTCTTCTGTTTACATCCGTAGTTCCGTTCCTCGGCCCCGCAAAACATATAGAGCATGTTCTATTCTTGAGAATGGAGACGGGTACTCCTGCGCTGCCGCTACTCTTTGCAACCTAGGTGTCTGATAACGCCTTGGGAATGATCCCAGGGGCCGCTGCTGGGTTCCGATTGTAAGCCCTGCCTGGACTACACAATAGTGATCTAAATAGAAACTGCCAGGTTGATTGGATCCCGTCCCTCGGGTGCTACAAAGGTGAGACCTAATGATACAATGTGATATAATGCAATCTATATATGCAGCGTCCTCACCTGGGATGGTATGCTGTCAGTTGCCTCCAATATGCGTATCCTGTCCAAAGTCCTTTTTTCCTCTTTTCTCTTCTACCTTTATCTATTATCCTCGTGGTGATTAGCTTGCTCTGTCCTTTCGCCTCCCATCTTCTGCGCGCGCCACTCCGGCCGGTAGCTGGCATAAGCGCAGGAAAGCCGAAGAAAGCAAGTCCAAGAACGGATCCTGTGTGACGTCACACCTGAGGGTACGGGTGCCTTCAGGGAAAAAAAAACATCCAACGCGTTTAGAAACACTCGTGTTTCTTCGTCAGGGATAGGTACGTATGCTAATTCTCCTCCTTATGTAGGTGTTCCGTTCCCATGGTTACTTGTGCACAGGGTAGAGGCTAACCTTTAACCCTTTGATTGCCATCCTTGTTGTTATTCTAACAATCTCTAATAGAGATAGGCTATATAAGGGTGTCGCTATAGATATTTAAGTAATTTATTTATATGATGGTTATTTTTGAGTGGATCATTTGTACATGTCTAATAAAAGGCAAATAATTCAATTTCTTAGCTGTTAAGTTTATATATCCATTGACTTTCGCAATGGGGCATTTTTTTAAATATAATCCCCACCTCTAATGTCCTTTTTTACTTTTTCAATGCCTCCAAATGATGAGCCCTCAAAACGACCCCCATGGTGTTCCGCATAATGGCGAGATAAGGGATGATATTTTTTCTGTATATTTTTAATATGCTCTCCTATCCTTATTTTAAGTGCCTTTTTAGTGCGGCCTATATATATTTTATTGCATGGACATTTTATGAAATCCTTTTGTGGTGCATGTTATTTTATCCTTAATATTATGTGACTCTTGTCCATCCCTGATTTCTCCAATCCTAGTTGTGTTTTTCACTATCCAGCAGTTGCACATTTTACACAGGAAAAATCCTGCTATATCAATATTTTTACCCTTATCCCTATTATTTCTTCCCGTTTGGTTTCTGCCAATAGAGGGCGCTACCAGGCTGGCTAAATTATGTGCTTTTTTAAAAGCGAAGGTGGGGTACGGTGGAATTTTTTTCTCCTATCACTTTATCTTGTTTGAGTATGCCCCAATGTCTTTTAATAATCAGCTTAAAGTCTCCTTCTTTTTCACTGTATTGTGTAATTATGGGAGTTTTTAGGGATCCATCATCTTTTTTTATTCAAAACCTCTGTTTTCATACCCTGTGGTTTAGTTTGTAATAAAATATCACAATCCATTTTCTTTAAATTTTCCTTAATGTGCTCTAGTTTATTTATTACATATCCTTTTTCTTCAAATTTTCTATGCATTAGTTCTGACTCCTCATTAAAATGCTCTACTGTGCAATTGCGCCGCAGCCTAATATATGATCAGGAGCGAAGCGATCATTCCCTGTCATTGCCTGCCTGAGGAGCCACAGTAGAGCTTCATTAACATGCAGCAATTATCCTCATAATCATTCATTATTTGTGGGCATCACATCTTATCGGATCCGTTCTGAACGGATCCGATCATATTAATGCAGACGGAGGCAGCTGGCCATACTCATTACATTTCGATTGGACTGGCCGACCATTTAATGTGTATGGGGACTTTTTGGCACTCTCCCAGTGTATAGAGGGAATAAGGATCGGACATTACATTTCAACACCCTGGTCCTTTTTTCTTGGGGTGATAAACTGCTGCCGGAGGTATCTGGCAGTGACTTTCCCCCCTCTCCGCTTTCAGGAGACATGCATGATCGGCATGTGTATGGAAGGGTTGGGAGATAAAGCTGTCGGACGAATTTGTATGAATAGCCTCAATTTTTCCTACATCGGACAACTGGTATAAATATAAGTCTTGTCATTGATGCAAAACATCACATCAGGCTCTGGTAAGTCACTAAAAAACAACTGAGGGTGCTGTGAGATTTCCGCTCTGAAGCCTGAAGAATCAAAAGTGAAGCTCTGAACTATAATGCAAGCTGTAATTCAGGATCAGTACAAGATAGGACTCTACTTTCCATGTGCATATATAATTATAGTTTATAATTTATATAATTCTGTAACCTGTAAAACTGTGTTCAAATGGGACTTATTTTTATTACTATTTATGTTCCCATTTTTAATAATAATTGTTACACCTTTGGTCAACAATTTTTTTTTTTTCTGGGAGTCAAAAGAAGAAGCACAATGTCCCATAGTGTAAGAGTGCAGTACATTAGTTGTCCCACTTCAGCAAATAGCATTTATCATGCAGCTGAAGTTAATACAAGGCACTTACTAGTGTATTGTTATTATCCATATTGCTTCCTTTGCTGGCTGGATTCATTTTTCCATTACATTATACACTGCTCATTTCCATAGTTACGACCACGCTACAATCAATCAGTAGTGGTCATGCTTGCACACTATAGGAAAAAGCACAGGCCTATGTGCGCTCCCACAGTCCTGGCCACCATGGAAACGAGCAGTGTATAATGTGATGGAATAATGAATCCAGCCAGCAAAGGAAGCAATATGGATAATAACAATACATTAGTAAGTGTCTTCTATTACCGTAACTCCCTCTACATAATAAATTCTATTTGCTAAAGTAAGACAGCCCCTTTAATACATGAATGCATGTTTAATCCAGCACCTAGTGGTTGAGAAATCCTGGTAATCCAGCAATAAATAGTCCTAAATGGATTATCTAGTTAACCTTCTGCCGTCACACTAACGCCGAAAGGCGTCAATGCTGCGGCGCTGCCAGGTCACACTAACGCCGATTGGCGTCATCTCGCGTGAGCCGAGATTTCCTGTGAACGCGCGCACACAGGCGCGCGCGCTCACAGGAACGGAAGGTAAGCGAGTGGATCTCCAGCCTGCCAGCGGCGATCGCTCGCTGGCAGGCTGGAGATCCGAATTTTTTAACCCCTAACAGGTATATTAGACGCTGTTTTCATAACAGCGTCTAATATACCTCCTACCTGGTCCTCTGGTGGTCCCTTTTGTTAGGATCGACCACCAGAGGACTCAGGTAGGTCAGTACAGTCGCACCAAACACTACACTACACCCCCCCCCCCCCGTCACTTATTAACCCCTTATAAACCCCTGATCACCCCATATAAACTCCCTGATCACCCCCCTGTCATTGATCACCGCCCTGTCATTGATCACCCCCCCTGTCAGGCTCCGTTCAGACGTCCGTATGATTTTTACGGATCCACGGATACATGGATCGGATCCGCAAAAAGCATACGGACGTCTGAATGGAGCCTTACAGGGGGGTGATCAATGACAGGCGGGTGATCACCCATATACACTCCCTGATCACCCCCTGTCATTGATCACTTCCCTGTAAGGCTCCATTCAGACGTCCGCATGATTTTTACGGATCCATGGATACATGGATCGGATCCGCAAAACACATGCGGACGTCTGAATGGAGCCTTACAGGGGGTGATCAATGACAGGCGGGTGATCACCCATATACACTCCCTGATCACCCCCCTGTCATTGATAACCCCCCTGTAAGGCTCCATTCAGACGTCCGCATGCGTTTTGTGGATCCGATCCATGGATCCGTAAAAAATCATGCGGATGTCTGAATGGAACCTTACAAGGGGGGTGATCAGTGACAGGGGGGTGATTACCCTGATCACCCCCTGTCATTGATAACCCCCCTGTAAGGCTCCATTCAGACGTCAGCATGCGTTTTGTGGATCCGATCCATGTATCCATGGATCCGTAAAAAATCATGCGGATGTCTGAATGGAGCCTTACAGGGGGGGTGATCAGTGACAGGGGGGTGATCACCCTGATTACCCTGATCACCCCCTGTCATTGATAACCCCCCTGTAAGGCTCCATTCAGACGTCCGCATGCGTTTTGTGGATCCGATCCATGGATCCATGGATCCGTAAAAAATCATGCGGATGTCTGAATGGAGCCTTACAGGGGGGGTGATCAGTGACAGGGGGGTGATCACCCTGATTACCCTGATCACCCCCTGTCATTGATAACCCCCCTGTAAGGCTCCATTCAGACGTCAGCATGCGTTTTGTGCATCCGATCCATGGATCCGTAAAAAATCATGCGGATGTCTGAATGGAGCCTTACAGGGGGGTGATCAATGACAGGGGGGTGATCAATGACAGGCGGGTGATCACCCATATACACTCCCTGATCACCCCCTGTCATTGATCACCCCCCCTGTAAGGCTCCATTCAGACATCCGCATGATTTTTTACGGATCCATGGATACATGGATCGGATCCACAAAACACATGCGGATGTCTGAATGGAGCCTTACAGGGGGGGTGATCAGTGACAGGGGGGTGATCACCCTGATTACCCTGATCACCCCCTGTCATTGATAACCCCCCTGTAAGGCTCCATTCAGACGTCCGCATGCGTTTTGTGGATCCGATCCATGTATCTATGGATCCGTAAAAAATCATGCGGATGTCTGAATGGAGCCTTACAGGGGGGGTGATCAGTGACAGGGGGGTGATCACCCTGATTACCCTGATCACCCCCTGTCATTGATAACCCCCCTGTAAGGCTCCATTCAGTTGTCCGCATGCGTTCTGTGGATCCGATACATGTATCCATGGATCCGTAAAAAATCATGCGGATGTCTGAATGGAGCTTTACAGGGGGGGTGATCAGTGACAGGGGGGTGATCACCCTGATTACCCTGATCACCCCCTGTCATTGATAACCCCCCTGTAAGGCTCCATTCAGACGTCCGCATGCGTTTTGTGGATCCGATCCATGTATCCATGGATCCGTAAAAAATCATGCGGATGTCTGAATGGAGCCTTACAGGGGGGGTGATCAGTGACAGGGGGGTGATCACCCTGATTACCCTGATCACCCCCTGTCATTGATAACCCCCCTGTAAGGCTCCATTCAGACGTCCGCATGCGTTCTGTGGATCCGATCCATGTATCCATGGATCCGTAAAAAATCATGCGGATGTCTGAATGGAGCTTTACAGGGGGGGTGATCAGTGACAGGGGGGTGATCACCCTGATTACCCTGATCACCCCCTGTCATTGATAACCCCCCTGTAAGGCTCCATTCAGACGTCCGCATGCGTTCTGTGGATCCGATACATGTATCCATGGATCCGTAAAAAATCATGCGGATGTCTGAATGGAGCCTTACAGGGGGGGTGATCAGTGACAGGGGGGTGATCAGGGAGTCTATATGGGTGATCACCCCCCTGTCATTGATCACCCCCCTGTCATTGATCACCCCCCTGTCATTGATCACCCCCCCCCCCCCCGACCTGGTAAGGCTCCATTCAGACATTTTTTTTGGCACAAGTTAGCGGAATTTTTTTGTTTGTTTTTGTTTTTTCTTACAAAGTCTCATATTCCACTAACTTGTGTCAAAAAATAAAATCTCACATGGACGCACCATACCCCTCACGGAATCCAAATGCGTAAACATTTTTAGACATTTATATTCCAGACTTCTTCTCACGCTTTAGGGCCCCTAAAAAGCCAGGGCAGTATAAATACCCCACATGTGACCCCATTTCGGAAAGAAGACACCCCAAGGTATTCCGTGAGGGGCATATTGAGTCCATGAAAGATTGAAATTTTTGTCCTAAGTTAGCGGAAAGTGAGACTTTGTGAGGAAAAAAACAAAAAAAAATCAATATCCGCTAACTTATGCAAAAAAAAAAAAATTCTAGGAACTCGCCAGGCCCCTCATTGAATACCTTGGGGTGTCTTCTTTCCAAAGTGGGGTCACATGTGGGGTATTTATACTGCCCTGGCTTTTTAGGGGCCCGAAAGTGTGAGAAGAAGTCTGGGATCCAAATGTCTAAAAATGCCCTCCTAAAAGGAATTTGGGCCCCTTTGCGCATCTAGGCTGCAAAAAAGTGTCACACATGTGGTATCGCCGTACTCAGGAGAAGTTGGGCAATGTGTTTTGGGGTGTCATTTTACATATACCCATGCTGGGTGAGAAAAATATCTTGGTCAAATGCCAACTTTGTATAAAAAAATGGGAAAAGTTGTCTTTTGCCAAGATATTTCTCTCACCCAGCATGGGTATATGTAAAATGACACCCCAAAACACATTCCCCAACTTCTCCTGAGTACGGCGATACCACATGTGTGACACTTTTTTGCTGCCAAGGTGGGCAAAGGGGCACATATTGCAAAGTGCACCTTTCGGATTTCACCGGCCATTTTTTACAGATTTTGATTGCAAGGTACTTCTTACACATTTGGGCCCCTAAATTGCCAGGGCAGTATAACTACGCCACAAGTGACCCCATTTTGGAAAGAAGACACCCCAAGGTATTCCGTGAGGGGCACGGCGAGTTCCTAGAATTTTTTATTTTTTGTCACAAGTTAGCGGAAAATGATGATTTTTCTTTTTTTTTCTTTTTTCCTTACAAAGTCTCATATTCCACTAACTTGCGACAAAAAATAAAAAATTCTAGGAACTCGCCATGCCCCTCACGGAATACCTTGGGGTGTCTTCTTTCCAAAATTGGGTCACTTGTGGCGTAGTTATACTGCCCTGGCAATTTAGGGGCCCAAATGTGTGAGAAGTACCTTGCAATCAAAATGTGTAAAAAATGGCCTGCAAAATCTGAAAGGTGCACTTTGGAATATGTGCCCCTTTGCCCACCTTGGCTGCAAAAAAGTGTCACACATCTGGTATCGCCGTACTCAGGAGAAGTTGGGGAATGTGTTTTGGGGTGTCATTTTACATATACCCATGCTGGGTGAGAGAAATATCTTGGCAAAAGACAACTTTTCCCATTTTTTTATACAAAGTTGGCATTTGACCAAGATATTTTTGTCACCCAGCATGGGTATATGTAAAATGACACCCCAAAACACATTCCCCAACTTCTCCTGAGTACGGCGATACCAGATGTGTGACACTTTTTTGCAGCCAAGGTGGGCAAAGGGGCACATATTCCAAAGTGCACCTTTCGGATTTCACCGGTCATTTTTTACACATTTTGATTGCAAAGTTCTTCTCACACATTTGGGCCCCTAAATTGCCAGGGCAGTATAACTACCCCACAAGTGACCCCATTTTGGAAAGAAGACACCCCAAGGTATTCCGTGAGGGGCATGGCAAGTTTTTAGAATTTTTTATTTTTTGTCGCAAGTTAGTGGAATATGAGACTTTGTAAGAAAAAAAATAAAAATAAAATCATCATCATTTTCCGCTAACTTGTGACAAAAAATAAAAAGTTCTATGAACTCACTATGCCCATCAGCGAATACCTTAGGGTGTCTACTTTCCGAAATGGGGTCATTTGTGGGGTTTTTCTACTGTTTGGGCATTGTAGAACCTCAGGAAACATGACAGGTGCTCAGAAAGTCAGAGCTGTTTCAAAAAGCGGAAATTCACATTTTTGTACCATAGTTTGCAAATGCTATAACTTTTACCCAAACCATTTTTTTTTTTGCCCAAACATTTTTTTTTTATCAACGACATGTAGAACAATAAATTTGGCGAAAAATGTATATATGGATGTCGTTTTTTTTGCAAAATTTTACAGCTGAAAGTGAAAAATGTCATTTTTTTGCAAAAAAATCGTTAAATTTCGATTAATAACAAAAAAAGTAAAAATGTCAGCGGCAATAAAATACCACCAAATGAAAGCTCCATTAGTGAGAAGAAAAGGAGGTAAAATTCATTTGGGTGGTAAGTTGCATGACCGTGCAATAAACCGCTAAAGTTGTGGAGTGCCGATTTGTAAAAAAGGGCCTGGTCACTAGGGGGGTATAAACCTGTGGTCCTTAAGTGGTTAATTGATAATCTCACATTGGGTGTCTCATCCTTAACCGCAGTGGATAGTCCTCACTCAGTAGTGTTCTTACAGTAAGTTCAGCATTGTCTGAGACCTACCTCTGTCTCAGCAGGTAGTTCTGAGTTTCCAATAACTCTGTTCCCTTGGTAGTTTGGAACATGCATGGTAATTGGAATGTTACTGTGTTTACTAGGTTCAAAGTTATCAATGTAAACTTTTTTTTTTTTTTATATATAGAAAATTGCGGTAAAAAAACAGACTTAACCACCTCCGGACCGCCTAACGCAGATCTGCGGTCCGGAGGTGGCAGCCCTGCGCTCAGCGACGCATATACGCGTCATCTCGCGAGACGCGAGATTTCCTGTGAACGCGCGCACACAGGTGCGCGCGCTCACAGGAACGGAAGGTAAGAGAGTGGATCTCCAGCCTGCCAGCGGCGATCGCTCGCTGGCAGGCTGGAGATGTGATTTTTTGAACCCCTAACAGGTATATTAGACGCTGTTTTGATAACAGCGTCTAATATACCTGCTACCTGGTCCTCTGGTGGTCCCTTTTGTTTGGATCGACCACCAGAGGACTCAGGCAGCTCACTAAAGTAGCACCAAACACCACTACACCCCCCCCCCCGTCACTTATTAACCCTTTATGAACTACTGATCACCCCATATAGACTCCCTGATCAACCCCCTGTCATTGATCACCCCCCTGTAAGGCTCCATTCAGAGGTCCGTATGATTTTTACGGATCCACTGATACATGGATCGGATCCGCAAAACACATGCGGACGTCTGAATGGAGCCTTACAGGGGGGTGATCAATGACAGAGGGGTGATCACTCATATAGACTCCCTGATCACCTCCGTCATTGATCACCCCCCTGTAAGGCTCCATTCAGACGTCCGTATGATTTTTACGGATCCACTGATACATGGATCGGATCCGCAAAACACATGCGGACGTCTAAATGGAGCCTTACAGGGGGGTGATCAATGACAAGGGGGTGATCACGCATATAGACTTCCTGATCACTTCCCTGTCATTGATCACCCCCTGTAAGGCTCCATTCAGACGTCCGTATGATTTTTGCGGATCCACGGATACATGGATCGGATCCGCAAAACACATACGGACGTCTGAATGGAGCCTTACAGGGGGGTGATCAATGACAGGGGGGTGATCACCCATATAGACTCCCTGATCACCCCCCTGTCATTGATCACCCCCCCTGTAAGGCTCCATTCAGACGTCCGTATGCGTTTTGCGGATCCGATCCATGTATCCGTGGATCCGTAAAAAATCATACGGACGTCTGACTGGAGCCTTACAGGGGGGTGATCACCTATATAGACTCCCTGATCACCCCCCTGTCATTGATCACCCCCTGTAAGTGTCATGGAACCATGAACCAGACGTGTATGGACTCAAAATGCCCCTCAGTGAATACCTTGGGGTGTCTTCTTTCCGAAATGGGGTCACATGTGGGGTATTTATACTGCCCTGGCTTTTTAGGGGCCCTAAAGCGTGAGAAGAAGTCTGGAATATAAATGTCTAAAAATGTTTACGCATTTGGATTCCGTGAGGGGTATGGTGAGTTCATGTGAGATTTTATTTTTTGACACAAGTTAGTGGAATATGAGACTTTGTAAGAAAAAACAAACAAAAAAATATATATATTTCCGCTAACTTAGGCCAAAAAAATGTCTGAATGGAGCCTTACAGGGGGGGGGTGATCAATGACAGGGGGGTGATCACCCATATACACTACCTGATCACCCCCCTGGTAAGGCTCCATTCAGACGTCCGTATGATTTTTACGGATCCATGGATACATGGATCGGATCCGCAAAACACATGCGGACGTCTGAATGGAGCCTTACAGGGGGGTGATCAATGACAGGGGGTGATCAGGGAGTGTATATGGGTGATCACCCCCCTGTCATTGATCTCCCCCCTGTAAGGCTCCATTCAGACGTCCGAATGATTTTTACGGATCCATGGATCGGATCCGCAAAACACATGCGGACGTCTGAATGGAGCCTTACAGGGGGGTGATCAATGACAGTGGGGTGATCAATGACAGGGGGTGATCAGGGAGTGTATATGGGTGATCACCCGCCTGTCATTGATCACCCCCCTGTAAGGCTCCATTCAGACGTCCGCATGTGTTTTGAGGATCCGATCCATGGATCCGTAAAAATCATACGGACGTCTGAATGGAGCCTTACAGGGGGGTGATCAATGACAGGGGGGTGATAAATGACAGGGGGTGATCAGGGAATCTATATGGGTGATCACCCGCCTGTCATTGATCACCCTCCTGTAAGGCTCCATTCAGACGTCCGCATGCGTTTTGCGGATCCGATCCATGTATCCGTGGATCCGTAAAAATCATACGGATGTCTGAACGGAGCCTGACAGGGGGGTGATCAATGACAGGGGGGTGATCAGGGAGTTTATATGGGGTGATCATGGGTGATCAGGGGTTCATAAGGGGTTAATAAGTGACCGGGGGGGGGGGTGTAGTGTGGTGTTTGGTGCGACTTTACTGAGTTACCTGTGTCCTCTGGTGGTCGATCCAAACATGGGGACCACCAGAGGACCAGGTAGCAGGTATATTAGACGCTGTTATCAAAACAGCGTCTAATATACCTGTTAGGGGTTAAAAAAAAATCACATCTCCAGCCTGCCAGCGAACGATCGCCGCTGGCAGGCTGGAGATCCACTCACTTACCTTCCGTTCCTGTGAGCGCGCGCGCGTTCACAGGAAATCTCGGGTATCGCGAGATGACGCGCCGATGCGTCTGTCATGGAACCATGAACCAGACGTACAACAAGAGATAAGTGGAAATAAGAAGGCTTTATTGAAAATCAAGCTGTAAGAAAAAGTCCAAACGGATGGCTAAACCGAAGCAGGGTCTTGCGTAGACAGAGGTCAGGAACCAGAAGGGTAGTCAGACGAAGCCTGGATCAGGAACCAGCAGGGTAGTCAGACGAAGCCAGGATCAGGAACCAGCAGGGTAGTCAGACGAAGCCAGGATCAGGAACCAATGGGGTAGTCAGACGAGGCCAGGATCAGGAACCAGAAGCAGCAGCAGTCTTAGAAGCATGTGAACACAGGAGGACCAAGCAAGGAACTGAAGCCACAGACCTCCTATATATATGAGCTAGGCATCCAGCTCCTCCCAGTGGGAAGGAGAAGCCGCAGGGTGGGAGGCTACAAGAAACCCAGAAACCAAGATGGCCGCCAGCACATGTCAAACGAAGGAGAACAGTAAGAAGGTAAGACCATGACAGTACCTCCCCCTCAAGGGCCCCTCCTCCGCGGAGTAAGGAACGGTTTCTGAGGGAAGCGTGCGTGGAAGGCTCGGAGCAAAGCAGGAGCATGGACATCTGCGGAGGGAACCCAGGAACGCTCCTCTGGACCATAACCACGCCAATGGACCAAAAACTGCAACCGACCGCGGACCAGGCGTGAGTCCCGGATATTGCTCACCTCATATTCCTCACGATTGCCCACTTGGACCGGACGGGGCCGAGGAACCGAGGAAGTGAAACGATTACACACCAAT